>NC_137029.1:12507140-13209640 GCF_032717465.1 Coenobita brevimanus | reverse complement strand
ACTGCAAGAATATCCGTTTGCCATTCAGAATCGTCTGGTGGTAACTTGTATATAATAGTTTTTCTAGATTAACAACATTAGAGAAAAGATTATTCATGGTAGTTTGTCAAGATTTTGATTGTTAGGATTTCTCTCAGCTAAGCAAAATTGTCAGTTGTCATCATGAATAAAATACTCTAATTCACCACCTGCAGCGAAAGGGTTTCCCGGTTCATTGTAGGAAAGAATATATTTGTTACCGTTCATTCCTTCAGACCAAGGTCTCAGGTCGTCCTATTCGGCTTACTCTTGCCATTAAAGGAAATTTTACTCGACCTAAAATAAAATTCTCGAACGGAAGGCATTAGATTCAACCTCGGTTAACCCCTTCCATACTAGACCTTCACTTTTAACTAAATAAAATAGTTTACAAGCTTTAACAATGGAATATAAATGATATCACAGAGTCGAAGGAGCTAACTGCGTCATTATATCAGTCAATGTAATAGCATTTCTTAGAGACAGGACAGCAGTTGGTGTGATATTAGACTGGTGTATCTGGATAATCAGACATTTTTGTATCTCTTTTGCCAGTCTCTGCAACTTCATTTCTTAGATATATATTAAGCTATCGTAGCAATTACTATTACCAGTTGTGTCAGCCTAAAATCACAGCTACCACCACTACCAAAAATCCGCAACATTCATTACTGTGGTCAGGAAAACATGAAATACTGTCTGAGGCGCCATAATTAGTGTACTTATTACCACTGATTCAGTTTTACACTTGTGAGTACAGTACCTCTGCCTCTGTAGTCTCTTAAACACGATTTGTTTCCATCTTGTCCCAGTTTATCCAACAGTACAGAAGAGGCTTGGCTGCAAATGTGAGTGTTGCGAGTCATCATGCAAGGAGAGAATAAGACTCAGCAAAATCTGACTGTCTGCCGTTACATTATCTTGGTCAGGATGGGTCTTGTAGTCTATTCCAGCCACAGTTTGACGATTATATTCAGCTGAGGATGAGTATCGGAGCCTGAGAATGTCAAAAGCTCTTGTGCAGTCGACAAGAAGAAATCTAACCATTCTCCTTTTACCTCCCTATAGGGCCGTCACTCCCGCTGTGGGTCTGGGTGCGCGGCTGCTGTGTTCGCGAGTGCCTGGGTTCACGCCTCGCCAGCGCCGCCTGTGTTCGCGAGCGCCGGACGCGATGGTGGCGGTGAGTGAGGGCGCCAGGCTGGGGATGACGGAGTGCCAGCGACTGTTCTCAAGGCACCGATGGAACTGCACACTGCCCACACTAGCCCCGCCACTCAGTCACGTCGTGTTAGTAGGTGAGTGTGTGTGTGTGTGTGTGTGTGTGTGTGTGTGTGTGTGTGTGTGTGTGTGTGTGTGTGTGTGTGTAGTAGTAGTAGTAGTAGTTGTAGTTGTCGTTGTTGTTGTTGTTGTTGTAATAGTAACGCTAGGCTCACCTCATATGTGAACCTCATGAACTGCTGGCTAAATTTGTCCCCTTGAAATTTACCATCCTCCTTTCGGAAGACGAAGGAGTAGCTGAGGGACATGTGTGTAGCTAGGCAGTTGAGCCACCTGGTTATATCGGTGCCAGAACGTGAAGGCGTCCCTCTGCAGCACCGCGGAAGGGGAGTATAAGATGATTGGGCTGTAATGGCGGCAGTAGTAGGCACTGAACGCAAAGCAGAGAGCTATGAATATTGATCAATGAGTCGATGTGATGATCAGTTGTGTGTGTGTGTGTGTGTGTGTGTGTGTGCGCGAGAGGGGGGGGGAGAGCAAGTGGGGATTTTAAGACACCAACCGCAGTGAAAGAAAGCAGTATTCCGGACGATGGGATATTGGCAAATAAAAGTAATGTATATAGATAGATAGATAGATATAGATTTATTTATTTATTTATTTATTTATTTATTTATTCTGATAAGGAGCTGATCAAAGCAAAGGGCATGATAGAAAAACAGTGGATGGAAAGAAATTAAAAGACAAGAATGAAATGATGTAGATGGAGATGGGAAGAATATTTCTGGAATATTATTTCGCATGTTATAGAATGTTAATAATGAGAGAATAGCCATGCATACGTCAGCATGAATGCCATGGGTAAAATAAAAAAAGAGATTGCATTTAGACGTAAGGAATGCCGACAGGTAACTGAAGCTGGAAAAGGCCACTGGAGAGGTTGGGATGTGTGGGACATAGGATGTGGTAGTTGAATAGATGTTGAAATTATTGTATTATACAGCGACAGAAAAGGGGTGTCAGATGATTGGAAGAAAGATGTAAACTGTGCAGTTCTACAGGGGGAGTGATGACACGAGATGAGTGTGGGAATTATGGGAATAATAATCAGCTCCCTATAATGGGAAAGTGTATGTTAGATTAATGTGAATGGAAGAGTAAACGGACTTCAGGTTACATTACAGGAAGCAGTGGCCGAGTTGGTAGACGGGGGTTCCCGGCTGAGGGAGGGAACAGTTTGAAAGATTTAAATTTCGATGAAGTGGGCTTTACTTATCTACCAAAGACCCACCTACCTTTAGTAACACATGCCCACTAGCACCAGTACACCAGTCCTGCTTGAGAGAGCCCTGGCATGTATTCATTATGGATAGTGGGTATTGGCGACGAAGTGGTGACATGTGGAAGTGCATGGGAGTACATAGGAGGGCTGCCGGGCCTCACGGAACAGACTGTTAATTCTATGCCCAGAGTCTTGCACAAAAAATTAAAAAGGCTTTGTTCCATCGTTCATTAATGTACACGCCATGGGAGCCAAATCATCATCATGCAGGAACACCCAAAGTGGGTCTGCTCTAAAGCCTCATGGTAAGGAATAAAGACTAGAATGAAATGAATTTGGTCTAAAACATACTCTTTATGTTGATGAGTCTGGAAATCTATTAATCATAGGGTGAAAACACATGTTCTTAGATGGTATGGTAACAGAGAATGGGTTTGGCTAGAACAGTAAAAAGATTATGTTAGTAAGGGTTACACAATAAAAAAGATTGACAGTGGCAGTAAATATATAAGTAAACAAGGTGCTGACTCAGAAGTTACGAAAGACTGAGCTGTATAGACAAAGGACGTTTGGATATGTACAGTATATGACTAGGACTGCATATCATAATTAGTATGGAATTGTTCAACCTCCCAGGTGTCGAAGGAAAAACATAATATAAAGTGGTTTCGTGTACCGGTAATATTTAACCTGTCAGACAAAGCCGAGAATTTGGAAGGTTTGAATAGTGAGTGAATAGATTTATATTTTATTTCACTGTGCTCGTCTTTCCCCTTCCACTCTCCTTTCTACTTCCTCCTTCTCCCTTCCCCCAACCCAACAGCTTTCATTTTCTTCTGCACTTCCCCCTTCACTTATCTCCTCTCCGCCTTCACCCGTACCCCCTCTCCTCCCGTCCCCGCCTCCCAGCCAGTACCTACCTCCTCCTCTCACCCTCTTCCAGTCTCATGATGCAAAAAGTGATATTGAGTGAAGATTTCAGGGTCCAGTGGTCACTTAAAGGTGCTGAGGACAGTGTATAGCACGGGATGGTCTGGGGGCAGGGGTGGCAGGGTGCGTTGAGAGAAGGACAAAGTAGGCGATGGAAGAGAGAGAGAGAGAGAGAGAGAGAGACAGAGACAGAGACAGAGAGAGTGGGGGAGAGGGAGAGAATGACACAGCAGGGAGGGCTGGGGAAACATTAAGAAAGGAAGAACGGGATAGGAAAGAATGAAACTGGGTAGGACAGGGAAGGGAAGGGTAGAATATGAAGAAAGATTAGAGGGGAGGATATGGGGAAGAGAGGTACGGGGAGGGAAGGGGAGGAAAGAGAGGGAGAAAGTAGAACAGGGAGAGGAAGGGAGGATTCGGAAGAGAAAGGGAGAAGAGGAAGAAGAATGGGAGGATAATGACGAGAAGGGCATACCAGGGAGAACAAGGGGGGGACAGAGAGGAGCAGGGAAAGATGTAGAGGGGAAGAAGAGGCTTGATTAAGAAGAGAATTGAAATGAAGATAAAATATAAAGTAAAGGAATGGAGGATGTAAAGATGTTCATGGCGAAGTGAAAGTAGGGAAGGCTAGGATGAAAAGAACAAAAATTAACGTTTCTCCTGGAGCAAAATATTCATGATAAGAAGAGGGTTCAACCAGTGCAATACCAGTGCCACTCAACTGAAGAGAGAAACCTGTATGCCTTTATCTTCGACCGATTGCCTTCAAAATAGAACGATATCATTCTTACCTGAACCTTAACCGTTCCACCAAGTTAAATCGAAATCTGATAAAAAGTACAAGTTGACCTTGTCCTTTTACCTTGTCATTTGACCTTTCCCTGCGACCACGATGTTTGTACTCGTATGACTGTTCTAAAAATCGATTCATTTTATTCTTGGCTTATCCTGAACACTTCCACAACACTTGGCCTAATTCGGATAAGAACTGCTTAAACTGACCTTGCCATGTGACCGTGACGTTTTACCTGTTGTTCTCAAAATACCCAGGTTAACCCTTTGGTAGAGCCCATCCATTCACCAAGTTTAGTCCTAATTAAATCAGAATTACGTTAATTTTTTTCACACTTATATAATTTTTTTCACACTTATACGGATCGGAGTTTGACTTGACCTTAGACTACTGGTAATTGTTATCAAAATCAAACCCTTTCGTTCTGCCATACCCAAAATCCTCCCACGAAGTTTGGTTTACAGTGGATGAAAACTGTTAGAGTTGACCATGCTGGCTCACAATTTTACTTATCCTTGTGACATCGACGTTCGACCTATCAAGCCCAAAAATAACAGGTTCACTACTCGGCTGGCTGTCAACTCTTCCATCAAGTTTGGTTTAGACTGAGTAAACATTTTTTGAGTTACCTGCTCCTCTCTCTCTCTCTCTCTCTCTCTCTCTCTCTCTCTCTCTCTCTCTCTCTCTCTCTCTCTCTCTCAGCGAGTAAAGCATAATACCTTCTCTCGCTCTGCATTTTCACTTCACTGTGCCGTGAATTCTTCCAAATGAAAGAATTATGCCAACATATTAAAAAAAAAATTAGAAGGTGAAGTAGTTTCCGGCCGGCCTGGACCCTTTCCCGGTATGAACGGAGGGTAACATATGTGTATATACTGTTTTGAGGAAAGGAGGAAAAGAGAAAGATGCATAAATGAGGAGGATCAAAATAGGACCGAAACTACTGTGCAATATCCTTTGAATATGTAGAGTTTCCATCGACTGGTGTAAATCTGTTCACAACAATCTCGGTTTACGTCCCCATCAGTGCAGTGGTGTCAATCTGCAGTTTATACTTGATGCTAACACATAGTTTTGGGCAGTTTAGGAGAGTTCCCTGGCGTAAAATAGGTCATGGGGGCCATATATAAGTCCTCCGTTTCGAAAAACTGAATTGCATGGTCTAGAAATGGAAACAACAGAGACAAAAAATATATTGCACTGATCAAGTTAACCATGGATTTTTCTTTTTTTTTCGGTCATTGACGTCAAGTAATTTTTTAACAAATTTCTCTTGCTTTCCTCTTTCTTTGTGTGCATTTCTTCGTGTTCATCTTTCTCACTTCTCGTAATTAAGCTGTTGTTTTCTGTTGCTATTTCATTGTTTTTCCGTTTTCACAGCTCTCGTTATTTCACTTCCTTTCTAACTTCTTCAGAGCGATTATTTCTTTGTTACGACTCTCCTCATTCAAGCTTCTCCAATTCAGGAAGGAGTTTCTGACTCAGGGATATTCTTTCTAATTTTCTCTGTTATCATAATAGAATAGTTTATGGTTGCTACAAACGATTTACGATTATTGTTATAATTATTATTATTATTATTATTATTATTATTATTATTATTATTATTATCATCATCATCATCGTCATTATCATTATTATTATTATTATTATTATTATTATTATTATTATTATTATTATCATCATCATCATCATTATCATTATTATTATTATTATTATTATTATTATTAGCTGAGGAATGTTTTCTCGGAATGAAGGTATAAATTTTTCCTTGTTCCAGTTCTTACTACTCTCTCTCTCTCTCTCTCTCTCTCTCTCTCTCTCTCTCTTTTGTCATGGTTCTGTTAATACACTACTTAGTCTCTTCTTTCTCTCTCCTTCTTTCTTCTCTTCCCTTCTTTTCTCCATCTTTCCTTTTCTGTCTGGTAAGCTCTCTCCCCCTCCTCCCTTCCCTTTCTTACATTTCATTCTGGATACCTTTTAAAACACAGAATATCGTCTTTTATATGTTTTACTGATTTCTCGTTCTTCCTCTCACATGTACGAGTATTATCATGGCCATATTTCTTCGGATTCATTCATATTTCTTTCACTACTGTCCATATCTTCATTCTTCTCTTCTTCGTTCTTCTCCTCCTCTCAGTCTCTCCCTCCCCCTCCACACACGCATCTCTCCTCTTCTCTTCTTGGATCGCTTCTGGACATGTAATCGATCTTATTTTTGCCATGTTCTCCAAGCTGTTTCTTACTTCAAACCTCTCTTGATACCCGTTCTTTTCTTTCCCTTCGCTCTTCACTCCGTCTTTTCATTTTTCCTCCTTTCTCCATTCATCCCTGTCACCTAATAAAGTTACAGCCTGAGTAATCGGTCGTACTTATGTCATGTCCTCCTCGTCTTTTCCCACAGTTTGGTACAGAGGAAAGCAAACAACATTGGTACAGGACCTTCCTAGGCTGTTTGTTATTGGGTAGAATGTAAGGGAGGTATTTATTCTACCCGTCAAAAGTAAGGAGAGCAAAGTAGGAAACTCCTCCTACCCACTGGTCTCTGCCGAAATCGGAAGGAAGTGTGAAGACATGCATTCAGCATTAAAGAAAAAAAAAAAAAGCTGCCATGCTTATTTCACCTGAAAGGTTGAATGGAAATTTTATTTTCTACACTACTGTGAGCTATAAGGGAAAGTAACGTAAAGTCAGCAGTAGATATATAACGATGCCGTTTGACTTTTTATCTCCCATGCTTAGTTTTGCTTAAACAGTCAGGAGTGAATATACTCGTGTGTAACTGAGATCAGACCCCAATTGCTTATCCAGCAATTCTTAAACGTTAGTACTGTACCATGGTCTACGCACTGGATGCAGGTGATTTTACAGTGTTGATTTAAACCCTACTGAGGAAGAAACATTTTACCTTTCCTGTGTTTGAAAAAATTCCCTAACAGTCTTATAACCACTATCTCTAGTATAAACAAAAAATATTTACTGTGGAGTATTTTTCAGCTACCACATTATCATGTCCTTTTATGTTTTAGTGACTATTTCAAAAGCACACTTAGTCTGTGCTTAGTTAAGGTAAACAGATTCAACTCATCTAAAGGTTTCTCGTATGGTTTTTTTCTCAGTCTAAATATCATTTTTGTCACAGTTTGTTGTCCTTTCTCGAGATGTTCCATACCTTTCATTTTGTAATAAAGCGAACAGAACTGGATCCTGTATTCCAGGTTAGGACGTACTTGAGAAGTTTAGAAGTTAAGGATTATACATTTTGATGTTCTGCCTATGAATTCAGTTTATGTATTGGCTTTCTTGACAATCTCTGTACACTATTCGCTTTTTTCACTTACTATTTTTGTTATAATGGCTTTGAACATTCCCAGGTTTCCATTACCAAGTTGAATAGTATTCAAGGTATAGATGGCATTAGTATTTTTAACTTCCATTGGTACGCATTTTGCATTTACTAATAATGAAACTTATTCTTCATATTTAGGTCCCCATAAGCATTTTATAAAGACCTCTCTAAATAACTTGTATCTGTGAAAATGTATGCGTTCTTCCATCAGTATTTGTGTCATCAGCAAACATCAGTAACTAACAACATAGGCCTTCGTCAGTATAACTGTCGTGTGTTGAAAACAGTGCTGATCCAACAATGAACCCCGTGGCACTCCACCTGTCGCATCTTTCCAGCCAGATACTATTCTATAAATTACGACTCTTGCATATCCCTCTTTATTTCCCGTCAGTTTGTTTCTCTTCTTTCTTTATTTTACTTCTTCTCTCTCTTCCATGCATCTTTGTATTTTTTGGCATGTTTTCCTTCTTGTCCCTTCTCGCATACCCTCTTTATCTCTCTTCGTTCATTTCTCCACTTCTCTCGTCATTGCAGCTTTTCTTTCATCCTCACTCCTCCATCCATTACTGTCCCTTAAAAAGTTGCAACACGGCTTAATCTTTCGCATCTATGTCCACACGCCCTCTTATCAGACCCCTCCTCCCCTCTCGTTGATCGTTTCCATCTGCTCTTCCCCCTCCTTAATTCCTCTCAAACACCTTTTTTACTACATCCTTCTCCCCTTCCCCTTCCATTCACCCTTTTCTCTTGTATTGATGCAACATGGTTTGCTAAAGTGGTGGCGCTACCCACTTAGTCGTGTGTGTGTGCGTGTGTGTGTGTGTGTGTGTGTGTGTGTGTGTGTGTGTGTGTGTGTGTGTGTGTTCGAAGTCATATCTTTACTGATTGCTAATCAGCCTTTGAATAATATTGACATTAAATAGAATAAATCATTAAATGTTAAGTATGGCTGTACTGTTTCACTTTTGTCGGTATCCGTCATCCTTCCTGCAACACACACACACACACACACACACACACACACACACACACACACACACACACACACACCATTTTGACAAAAACATGAAAACGAATGTAGGATAAATTTCTAGTCATCAGAAATATCATACTTTATGTTCAGTCACAGGTCATGGATGGCACGACCCTTAATTAGCCAGTTATTCAGCCTCACACTGTACTTCTCAAGCTTTTTTCACAGCATCAGACCTAAAACCGATGCAGCGGCAAATCATTTCGAGAGGGTGTAACAAATCTGAACAAGAGGCTTAGTAAGGGAGAGCCGGTATGTGGAAACTGTGTTGTCATAGATCAGCAGCAGAGTGGATCAGTTGTGCTCTCTCTCTCTCTCTCTCTCTCTCTCTCTCTCTCTCTCTCTCTCTCTCTCTCTCTCTCTCTCTCTCTCTCTCTCTCTCTCTCTCTCTCTCTCTCTCCCTCCCTCCCTCCCTCTCTCTCTCTCTCTCTCTCTCTCTCTCTCTCTCTCTCTCTCTCTCTCTCTCTCTCTCTCTCTCTCTCTCTCTCTCTCTCTCTCAACACTTAGGAACCATGAATTACATCCTAGAATGAGTCTTGGTTTAGCACCATCAGAGCAGGTTCCACACTCGTTCGTAGCATGTAGCAGCTCCCATCCCGTTCTTTCAGCTTCTCTCGTTCTTCCTTCAGTGTTCACGCGTTATCCAGCTTCCCCTTGTAAATTTTTCCGGTATGTTTTCAGTATGCACTACCAACCTGAAAATTCCTGCCAACCATTACCCTCCCTTCCGCTTCACTCTCCCCCTTCCATTCGCTTTTTCTCCCCTGTAATGTCACATCGCGGGTTAATCCTCGTATTTTTGCCATCATTTGCTCTTTACAAGCCTCTTTCCCTTCCCCTACCTCCTCTCCCCTTCCTTTGTCCCCCTCCATTCATCCTCTCCCCCAGCTTTGTCGCAACAAGGTGTAATTTCACATTTTTCTCTCATGTTCTCTTTGCAAGCTCCCCACTCTCCACCCTCCTTTTTTCCTCTCTGTTTCACTCCCTTTCCTTTCTTCCTACCTCATTAGCCCCACCTTCTTTCTCCTTCTCTCCTTCACTCCCTCTCCTTTATTCTCTGCCCTTCCGTTTCTTTCTCCCTCCCTTCGTTTCACACTCTTTACTCTTCATTCTTCTGTCTCGTCTTTCAGTTATTCATCTGTCCTATATTCACCTTTCTTCCTCCCTTCTTCACTCTCTTCCCTTTCTCTTCTTCCTTCTCCTCCAGTCGATCTCACTTACCCTCCTTATCTTTCCTTCACTCTCTCTCTCTCTCTCTCTCTCTCTCTCTCTCTCTCTCTCTTCCTTCTCCTCCATTAGTCCTTCCTCTGTCCTTTGATCTCTTTTACTCCTTTTCTGTATTTCTCTTCCTCCACCTCCCCCTTTCTGCTTTCCTTCTACTTCATTACTCACACTTTTACTCCATTTTCTTTTCCCCCTCTCTTCTTTCAATCCCCTCTTCCTTTCTCTCTCTCTTTTCTCTCCTTTCGTCAGTGTTATCATCCTCATCTATTACCTCTCTCATCTCATCTCTTTTTTCCCTTTCTTCTTTTAGCTCTTTTCTGTTCCCCTCCCCCTTCTCCTCCGTTCACCCTTCACCCCTCCCATCTTTTCTTCCTCCTTTTGCTTTCTCCCCCTTCTCTTCACCCCTTTCATCCATCCTTTGATCTTCCCTCGTTATCTCTCTTTCCTTTCAGCCCTTCCTCTTCCTCCTTCTCCATGGACCCCCCACTCTTCCACCCAGGATCGGCGCATCAGTGTAATCCCTGTATTTTTACTCAGATGTCCTTTTACCAACCCTCTTCCTTGTAACCCAACCCTGCCACTGAGCTCCCTTGCGTAATGGTTCCGCTTTCTTTCGTGTTCGTGTCCCTTTTCATCGGTCGGTTCGTATGCGTGTTTTGGAGTGACGTGGAGCGACAAGGATTAGGTAGGTATATGTACTCGTTAATATGTTAGTGAAAACGCCTATATTTACTCACTCACGGATACGTATGGACGACTACGTTCATGCATGCACATAAATACACAAAGGCACTCATTAAAACACACACACACACACACACACACACACACACACACACACACACACACACACACACACACATGCGGTTGGCTTCACCCTGGTAATGAGATGGCTTCTGAGGACGTCTTTTGTGCTGACCCTTCATGTCTCCCTCCCATTGTGTGTGTGTGTGTGTGTGTGTGTGTGTGTGTGTGTGTGTGTGTGTGTGTGTGTGTTTCAAAGGATCGTGGTGTCTTTTATCATACCTAGGGAAGAATACGAAGAAACAAGGCAGAGTGGCGGGTAGGGAGGCCTGAGTGTGGTGAGGGAGGTAATGTTCCGGCGGGGGGACCATGGGCTGTGTAGCTTGAGTTGTGCATACTATTGCTTGTTTGCACTTTAATCTTTTCTCATAGAGTTACTAAACACTTCACAATTATATCAAACGTAATATTAGAGCGAAAAAATGTGAAAAATACGACTCCAAATCAGAGCAGAAGCAAAGGAGGTGGACGAGCAGAGACAGACATTTAAAAGGTTTGCTAACATATTTGCACCTTATGAACGAAGTAAGTGGTAAGTATTAGAGTGGCAGACACTTGCTATTTGCTGCTACCGAGGATATGCTAGTCTGAGTATTCCATCATGAACTGAAAGATGGATCTGGACCCTAGCCGGCCATGGAAGTAGATAATATACTTCAACCAAGAATAAGATTTTCATTGTTTATTTTTTTCTTTCCTATTACTTCCCATCGGAGATATCTTTAAGTTGTATCACTCAAAGGAATGTTTTGCTTAATTGGATAACAGGACAAATCTTACCATTATTGTGTTATGTGTGTATACGAGTATATTAATAGTCCTTCGTAATTCTGTGTGCTACAGTTTAAAAGCTTAAAACAGAAATACGCTTCCCCAGCAGCGAATCTAGAACGCCTTATATTGAAGGTCTGTGGACAATATTATAAGCACTTGGAGAAAAGTTATAAGAAAAGCGTATTACATAATATCAGCGTTGCCTGCACCTGAAAAATAGTTAACCTGTGAGTAGATTTAAGAAGTCCTGCATACAGATCTTGGAATTCACTGTCCAGTGTATAATGATACGGACGCTCAGCAATTCTTTTGGAACCTTCATTTATCAGCTGCAGTTAAAATAATCCACACGAGAACCACTGCAGGACAGCACCTTCCTCTCGAAAGGAGAGTGATAACCAGAAATAAACGGTTGCCATGTTGGCGATGTATGTATGGCGAAGAGTCATATGTAGTGAATGAAAGAGAAGTGTTTTACGAGTAATATCTACGTCTGTGTGTGTCACTGGTATGCACCGACAAGATGTGAATATAACCAGGTATATGAAAGGATATATTGCCAGCAGACATTTCAAATGTTCTTTGCCGTTTGGGTTTCGACCCTTAGACTCAGAGCACAAGTAGATCAGGAGGAAAATGCATTTCCACAGAGCCACCGTGGTTCCCTCCCCTCTCATCTTGAGAGCAGTAATTGCAGTTCGGGAGAGAGGTCTTAAAAGAGGGTTAATCTGGCACGAGCTTTTTTTATGTAAAAATTAAAGAATTAAAGGCTGTGAATTTATAAGGCCTTCCTTCTAATAAAGGCTGAACAAAAAAGAAAACCGTAAACTGCATTTACATGGTAATCATTTAATAATTCATCGTATTTGACTTTGTTTTGTATATTACTTCCGATATGTTTGAACTTCTTAATAATGCGGCTTCCTCTAGTCTTACATATGCTGTTACCAGTAAGACAGATCATGATCACATCTGACAGCCCTTATTGGAGTAGCCGATATCAACGTTGTCCTTCCATTTCACCCCGCAGCACCCAACCCCACTCCCCTGAGAGCAAGACAATTTGTTGGCTTTAACATACATCAAGTTAGTACAAACGCTCTGCTGTTGAACTAGCCCGTGATGGACAGACGAGAATAATGGCTGTTGCAATGACCAAAACTGACCGTCGTACCGACAACAATATTTAACAAGTCCGGAGAGGGTACATGTAAATTTCAAGGAAAAATGTGTTTCATCAAAAGGATTTTACTTTTTATTAAGCTTCTCACGATCAGAACAACTCTTACTCAGTTTAAGCAGATGTCAAACGATATTACTCAGCTGAAAAAGAACAGCAGGAACCTGAAAGTTAATATTGTCGGTACTGGTCCTCTTATGTTCTGGGCAATTCTACTTTTCTATTCCACATATCGTCGTACGGTTTTATTCAGCGGAGAGTGAGCCATAGCCTGAGAGTTAAAAAATCAGTCTTATTTCGCAGTTGCTCATAAACAGAAGACAGTTAAGGAATTCATCATGTCTTTAACTGCCGAGAGTCTCCATTATCTACGGTTACTAGGAAGTAGACATGACAATAATCTTGACCACAATAGAAATACCCCTTTCACGTCCACCAAGGTTGCTTCTCCTTCATAACTACCCTTTCCCTGATACCCTTACGAACCTCCTTTGGGGCTGTATTTATAAAACATCTTGAGCCTAAGTTGTGTGTAATATCGTTTGTTTAAAGTTGTAGCTTTAAGGCGCTGGAGAGGGAGGCCTTCAAGTGGTGGTACTAATATACCTGGGTGGTGGAGCTGTCTGGTTATACAAACGTCTCCTTATCCCCCGAAAGGAGAATGGTAGACTGCAGGACAGGGGCGACCTCAGCCTTCAGTCCATTGTGTTCACAGTCAGATAAACTTGGACGTATAAGTACAACCACTACTACGCTTAGCTCATATAACCACCAAACACTTAACGAACCAATCCGTCCACCTATCCGACCCTTTGTAGCTAATAATAATATCGTTGTAGAAGTTTTTTTTTTTTTTATAAATCAGTTGGCTACAATGTCTTAACCATGCTGACTTGACTATCTATAATTAGCTCTAATTCCGGCCATCAGGGGTCCCACTTTAGCAACTGAAATGCACACATCTGAATTCACCGTAAAAAGTTACCCCTGTTAAAGCTGTTTAGAGAGTTCTTCTCTTACAAACATTCCTCTCAATTGCATGGAGGACAGACAGATAACTGGACATTCGTTCATATATATATATATATATATATATATATATATATATATATATATATATATATATATATATATATATATATATATATATATATACCGATTCTGCCACTAAGCAGCTGAAATAAGCTGTACGTGGAATGCAAGTCTCCGCCAAGTTAAAATTAATGAAGTATTGTAAAGATCTATTATGAAAGCTTTTTCTTTGATCTTCAGTCCCATCTCCCTTCCTCCCTCCCGTCCGCTTCATTTCTCTTTCGTCTGATTAATTTTACTCCTCATTGGCTTCCTACAAATCAGCTTTACCTTTCCTTTAAATTCGGGCCTTCTTCACCGTCTCCTTCCATTTTATTTTCATTCCTCGTCCTGCAGCTAACTCACACTCATGACCCCATTTATACTCTGTCCACAATTTAAGTTATGCTTTTTCACTCAGTTTTCCTCTCTCTTTCTCTCTCTCTCTCTCTCTCTCTCTCTCTCTCTCTCTCTCTCTCTCTCTCTCTCTCCGTCTTGCCACTCTTTTCGCTCTTCACTTTGTTCTCATAGTCCCATGTTTACTAGTGTGTTATTCCAGTTAACGAGAGACAGTCTTATTCAGGGTAGAGTGAGTTACAGGGATCTGAGAGCGTTGATACTATCTTTTTTTTACCTTAACGGACTAAAATCGCGATCTTTCCATCTTCAGTGCTGAGCTGTAACAGTACAATAACAATCAAATATAATGCCAGTCACGAAGAAGCGCTACGGAAATTATTTAGAGTTGTAATACTGTTTTTTTCTGCCACTGAGCGACGTGAAAGGAAAATCTTGGCCAGTTTCACATAAAACGAGTATAGTACTTCTAACCTCTTATGGCTGAGATAACTTTTATATTCATTTCCAGCTAATTCCAGTCAAATTAATCTGAGACTGAGTCGTAGGAGACAGACCAGTAATTTACCTGAGATGTCTGCCAGGTATCCTTTTAAGTTCAGCTCCATTCATTCATTCATTCTCTCTTTCCGCCTCATATCCCAGTCTCCTGCTTTTCATCGTCCCATGATTTTCTCTCCATGATCCTGACATAACAAAGAATGAAGTAAATGATTATGGAATATCTTTTAGAAATGAAGAGAGTGGCTGTGTTCAAGTGCTTAGTCAGTGCTTCAACGACAAGTGGTACTGGTAGCATTTTTTTTTTTTTTTACGTGTCCAACTCTGCGCAAAGGCTTAAGGGCCTATTCCCAAGTCCCAGTAGTCCTTCTTGGGGCCCAATAGTCTTCCCACATCTCCACATGTCACCACTTCGGCGCTAACACCCACCATCCATAATGAATACATGCTAGGGCTGTCTCATACAGGACTGGTGTACTGGTATTAGCGGGGGTATTTTTATGACATGTCGGCGGGTCATCCGGTAGATCAGAAAAGTCTACTTTTTGAGAAATTCAAATCCTTAAACTGTTCCCTGCCCCAGCCGGGATTCGAACCTGAGACCTGTTTTCAAGTAGATGCCAGTGCCTGGATGACTCACTAGTGTGGCAGTTAAGGCAACTGCTAGTTAAGTTTGCTGATGTCTTTTCCACCGGAGACCTAGACCTGGGAGGCACAGACATGGTAGAACATTACTTTGACTGTGGGGATCACCTCCCAGTTAAAAAGTCCTCTAGGAGGATGCCGCTAGCTTAACGGCAAGAAATGGAGGTGATAGAGAGTCTTCAATGGAGGATGAATGAAGAAAAATTAATATCAAGAAGAGAAAATACTTACTATAGATACAAATGGATGAAAAGAATAATTAAAGGTTATAAAAGTAATGAACAACCAGGTCAGAGCACTTATAAGCCCTTTGCAAGAATATGAAGTACGTTTTACCCGTCCCGGTCCCGGAGGGGCTCGGGGACGGGTATTGTTTTCGCTCGATCTGTCTGTTTATTTGTTTGTTTGTTTGTCTGTCTGTCAGTCTGTCTGTCCGTCTGTCAACAACTTTATGCGAAAACTACTGGTGCGATTCTGACTAAAATTACGGGAATGATGGTCTATGACATGATCCCCCGATTAAATTTTGAGCCAAATTGGGCCAAGGCCCAGGCTGTAGGCCCAAAATATGTAAAAAAAAAAAAAAAAAAGTTAAAAATCGTTTTTTCGCCATAACTCCTTTCAAATCGTCATGTCGACATGAAACCAAAACCTGAAAGTGCATCATTCAAATCTGCATCCTATAACATGCCTCATTACATCATGAGGGTCACCCTTCAGTTAGCGGTAGGGAGGTAAATGTCAGGTGGGTCGGGCCTAAAATTTCAAATAGGCATAAATCGTCAACTTTCACTCGATTTACTCCAAATTTGACATGTGACGAGTTTGCTGTTCTTTAGCACCGTTTCTTGTTTGTATTAGAGCAGTCAATGAGCAGATTATTATATGTAATTTCATTATACTGACCAACCAGTGCCTTACTAAGATTGTCATTGTTGGGTATAGAGAGCTCAGCTTAGATGTGGCCAGAATGTGGCGGTGTTGAAGAAACAGGCTGCAAGAGTCGTACCTGATTATTACTCTTCGGGTAGAAAGTATTTTCTGTTTCTGTTACTGTAGGGTGATAGTGAGGAAATCGTTTGGACCCTGAGTAATGAATAAGTGGACCAAGTTTCTTTGTGATGTTGGAGGGTGCTCGTTGTGCAGAATTTCAGAAATTTTGTGGGCTAATTAGCCTTACGTCGGGAATAGGTTGGGTATGAAATTCATCCCCTTCACTGAAACACCACGGACAGAACTATTGTGGTACTCTTCTTGACACTGGTATAGTAGATTATGTTTTCTTCTCGTTCTTTCCCATACAATTTCTGTGCCTGTTTGAGAGGAGATATTTACTGTCCCGGATTTTTGTTCGTAATCTTATTCAACTGTTAGACAGGAGATTATGTGTCGACTGCTGCATTTTATTTCTTCTGTCCGTCTGTAGTATGAAAGGAGAGTTGCAGTGACAGAAATTCTATTTACAGGAAGAATGATAAGACAGTGTTGATTGCTAAGTTGATCAGTAGTGGACTGTGGAAAATATTGCTGGGACAGAAGTCTTTACTGAGGTCTATTGAAACCAGTTATCTTAGTAGCGCCTGTACAGTGACGTGGAGGGACACATGAACAACTGAACGGATTAATTTAGATAGGACTATGATACTGAGGATCATGCAGTGGGAAGAATATGAAGCCAAATGGAATAGATCATCCGACTGAAAGAATCAATCACAGTATAATTTCTATATCAAGAGAAAGATCCGGGTAGAGCGTGCAGAAATAATATATTCTATGAGAAAGAGAGGAAGAAATCAGTAGGATGGAAGTTGTGGAAGCAATGAAAAAAGTTAAAATGGGGAAAGCCCCAGGAATTGATGGAGTGTGTGGTGAAATGCTGAAGCATGGGGGAGAGATAGTAATAGAATGGATGTGGAAGATGTGCAGATTGGCCTGGGAGGAAGGTAGAGTCCCGGAGGATTGGAAGTCAGATATAATTATTCCCCTGTACAAAGGAAAAGGGGAAAAAGAAGGGTGTGGTAATCAAAGGGGCATTTGCCTTCACAGTGTAATAAGGAAAATATATCGCCAGGATACTTACTGACAGAATTAGGGAAATAACAGAGGAATTAGTTGGAGAAGAACAGGGAGGTTTTAGGAAGGGAAGAGGTTGTGTGTATTAGATATTCATTCTTAAATCTTTAGTGGAAAAGTTTCTAGAAAAGGGAAAGAAGTTGTATGCGGCTTTCATGGATTTGGAGAAAGCATGTGACAGGGTGGATAGACAAGGATTGTGGAAAGTATTAAGAATATATGGAGTAGATGGGAAGTTGTAGAAGGCCGTGAGGGTGCCAAGGCTGCAGTGCGTGTGGATAGCGAACTAAGTGAATTTGTATATCTGAAGGTTGGATTGAAACAAGGATGTGTCATGTCACCATGATTGTTCATTCTGTATATGGATGACGTTATGACAGAGATACAAGGAAGGGCAGTGGATATTGGAGTGGTCTTAGTGAGAGAGGGAAGTTTTTGGAAACTCCCTGTACTGTTGTTTGCAGATGATATTGTGTTGTTAAGTGAAGACGAAGGAGAGCTGCAAGGCTTGGTGGATGAAGTTTGGGAGAATGTGTAAGAAACGGACTCTAAAGCTGAATGTAGGGAAGTGTAAAGTGATGGTCTTCGAGAGAAGAGAAGTCAGTGAATGTACAGGGAGACTGAATGAGGAGGAAATGGAGAATGTGAATGCGTTTAAGTACCTTGGTAGTGTGATGAGTAAGGATGGAAGTTTTAAGGGTGATGTGCATGAAAGGGTGCAGCAGGGAAGAAAGGATGCTGGTTCCTTGAAAGCAGTGATAAGAAACAAGGAAGTGAGCATGGAAGTGAAAAAGCTACTACATGACGTTATTGTGATACCAACTCTAACGTATGGAAGTGAAGCTTGGACCTTGCTGGAGGGACAGAAGTCAAGAATGAGAGCAGTGGAAATGAATTATTTGAAAGGAGCATGTGGAGTCATATGGAGAGGCAGATTGACAAATGAGGAAGTGAAAGAGTGTTGTGGTGTGGATGTGGATGTGATAGGAAGCGTTAGGAGAAGCAGATTAAGGTGGTTTGGCCATATGGAGAGGATGAAGAGTAAGAGACTGACGAGGAGAGTGTGTGAGTGAGATGGAGGGGGGGAGAGGGAGTGGGAGGCCAAGGATGAGATGGAGGGATGGAGTGGAGAGGTATATGAGAAAGGGGTGGGGGGTGAACTGTGAGCAGGGCAGTGAAATGGCAAGAGATAGAGCTACATGGAAGCGATTTGTTTGTGGCCACCCCTTACGGAATTAGGGCGTCTGGCAATAGATGGGTAGATAGATAGATAGAAAGAGAGAGGGTCGACACTCCCTAAACAAAAAGAATGTATGGAGGGTGAGAGAATGACCATGAGCGAGAAAAAAAAGTGTAATACAGAAAGTGAGAGGATATAATAAAGAAGGACATAGACTGTGTGGAAGAGTATACCTTTTGGAGTGCGATTCTCTTTTAAGTTTTGGGTATATGTTGAGCCGGGAAAGGTTACATGTGCATTTTTTTTTTTTTATGTCCACCTTATTTCAGCTTCTGAGATTTAGCGTCAGGTTCTAGTTAGACGGGCAGTCAAATGATAGAGCAAAGTCTCGATCTTAAAAGTTAATTAACCGAAGTGAAAAGCATGTCTGAATTAAGACGAGGGCGCTATAATTATCTGCACTTGAATTATTCTGCCTCCGTGCGTAACTTACACATCGGTTCACTGACACACACACACACACACACACACACACACACACACACACACACACACACACACACACACACACACACACACACACACACACATACACACACACACACACACATACAGACTTGAATGAGACAGAAGGGGGATGGAGAGGCGATGGAGCATATACCGTAATTGTGTATGAGAAGAAAACTGAGATGGAAAGTGAGAGAAGAAAAAGTAATGGAACATAGGGATACCAGAATGAGACGAAAAGAGGGAAAGAAAACGAGGATGAACGGTAGGCAGGACAGAAGTACGCAAAAACTCTAGGGGGACGTTAAAAAAGATGAGAATGGAAAAAGAGACTGAGGAAGGGGGAACAGTCTCTCTCTCTCTCTCTCTCTCTCTCTCTCTCTCTCTCTCTCGTCCACTCCCCATCCCCAGCCGGCCCCATAATAACCCCCCCTGGCCGGTATCACTCAAAGAGACCCTCTCAATTACATCTCTCGGTAATGTCAGTTCAACCATCTCGTCCGTGCGGTTTCTCCAAGAATTCCAAGTCACAGGCGATCACCACCAGCCCCAGACTATCACCCTGGCCGTAGAATTATAGTAAATATTCTCTCTACCTTCTTATAAATGGGTCTAGAGCGAATACTTGACAGGTTTTACACATCCCAAGCCCAAAAGACGAATGGAACTGAATTGCGACCCCGGAGGAATGGAGGTAAACAGAGGGTGGACTGAGAATTGGACACGACACTGAAGCCACGCCTGGTCATTACGGCATATAAGGACGCGGCTGGGCAGTGGTTGTGGCATTGTGGCCAAGGGGGTCGGGTTAGGTGGGAGTAGGTGGTGTGGATGATGATGGGGACTGCGGTGGTGGTGACGATGGGTTGTGTCGATTGCGTGATGAGTAGAATGGTGAGGGTCGGTGAAGCTATTTGGTTAAAGGTGGTGATTGTGATGATGATGATGATGATGGGTTATGTTGGTGGAGTGATGTGTAATATGAGGAGAATTAGTGGTACTTTTTGGCAGAAGGTGGATAGGAAGAGGATGATGAGTGTTGTGATGGTGGTGATGGTGGAATGTGCTGATGGTGAGGTGACTTGTAGTATGGTGCAAGTCGGCATTGGGGTGATGTATTTGATCAGGTGTGCTCTGGTGGTCACAATGGGTGCTGTGTGTATTGCTAGATGTAGTACCATGGTGGGAGGTGATGGTAGTGACGTGACGGCGGTAAGTTATACGGCAGTTATATGGATTGGTAATCGACTGTGGTCATGGATGGCGACTGTGCGGGTCGTCGATGATGTTTTCTACAACATCTATGGTGTACTGGAGGCAGGGGTGAGTAGAAACAAGTATGATGATGGTGATGAGGGATGTTCTGGTGATGATTACAAAGGTTGTATGATTAAGAGGTGAGGATGACGTGAAAGGGTCATGAATCGTGAAAGTAGTTGCATAGTGATGAGTGGAAGTGTGTAGCCGTGATTTAGAAAGTCACATTTGCTATTGTACCAGTCCTAAAGGGTATGATTTTAATGGCGGTAGCCGAGCAGATAAAATGTAAGAAGCAGATGTGATGATAGTAGTTGGAGCTGTTGGTTAGATATGTAAATTGAAATAAGTGCGGTGACAGTATCTTAGGAAATATTGTGGCTGGAATATAAAATAAGTGACAGCAAGCGACTGTGGGCGAGGGAACTTGCTGAGTGTTGGCAGCGACGTGCCAGGTTTGGACAGGTGCAGAGCAGACAGGAATGCGTGGTTCTTGCTGTTGCCAAGATGATGGTAGTGTACAGAGACAGATACTGATGTCACTGTTGTTGGAACCGAACTGGAAAGAGGAAGTTGGTGATAGATGGAGTTTTTTGCCCTCCCTCCCTAGGATATTGTGCAGATGAAGCGAGGTTAAGGACAAATGTTTTGTGAATTTTTTTATAATATAATATTATGGCCTTTTTGATGACTATCGGTGATTAATGCTATTGAGAACTTTGACCAATTAGCTCTGTTGAGACCAAAGCAGATGACACTAGGTGGTGATGGAACAAGGACAGGTGATATCGTCTGGCATCCTGGCGAGCATTGGTGAGGCTGGAAAACCTGAACAAAAATGTAGGAGGCGATGAGAGTTGTGGAGGCCAAGATAAATGCTGTGAAACCAAACAAATGTGACTTTAGATATCGTGGACGTGGAGGCGATTTGTTTGTGGCCATTCCTTGCAGTATGAGTATTAAGGCGTCTGGCAGTAGATAGACATAAAATGCAGAGTGGTTGATACTAAATGATGTGCAGATCAAGTGAGGAGAAATTAGAGGATAACAGCAGTATTTCTCCATTCTTATTCACTCCTCTCATTCCTTCCCTGCGTTCACTCACATCTTTCAGCCTTTCCTTTTCACTCTCACACAGTCTTCTCATTCTTTTTCTTCTGTAATCTTTCATTCCACTCATTCTTACTTTGCTACGTTCACTCACTCCTCTCGGTCTCTTCTTTCCATTTCCATTCAGTCATCTCATTCACTCGTCTCACTTCCCCCTCCCCTCTAATCTCTTCCACACTGCCCATTTTCTCTTGTCCTCCCCACCATAGTCTTTCATCCGTGCTACTCTCTCTCTCTCTCTCTCTCTCTCTCTCTCTCTCTCTCTCTCTCTCTCTCTCTCTCTCTCTCCATCTATCAACCAATATAATCTATCTATATCTATATATCTAATTATCTGTCTGTCTATCTATCTATCTGTCTCAAGGATATAATGAAACACCCAGCTCCTTGTGACCTCTGCAGGTTCCAGCGTGACTTATCTAAAGGAGTAGATTAAACTCATGCTTGAAGTGATTGTGTCTCCGTGTGTGGACAGTATAATTCAGATAGTTTTGTTCCGATTATAGCCAGAGATGGTGGAAAGGGCAAGGGTTAGCAAAAGTTCTGCCATCTTGATGTTTTAAAGCAATAGGTCAAAGGTCAAAGAGACTTTGCAAGTTCAAACTGAACAGTTTTGATCCAATTTAAGTCAAGTTTGATAGAAGAGTTGAGGGTTAGGCAATGATGAAGTTTCGATTTTATGAATAATCAGAGAACAAGGTCACAGGGTGAGGTCAAAGTTTCGACCCTGTAACGTGAACAGTATTTATCTACTGTAATTTAGACCAAACGTTGTGGAATGACTGGGTTAGGTAAGAATGAAGACGCTATAATTGTCAGAACAATATATTAAAATTCAAGGTCACAGGTCAAGGTCAACTCAGTTTTCATCCGATATGGACCAAATTTCCTGCAAAGGCTGAAAGTTAGGCAAGGATGAAGTGATTCGATTTTTAGAGCAAGTGGTCGAAAGTCAAATTCACCGGGCAGAGTCAAATGCTCGGTTTTTAGACCAGTGTAGGATGCAGGTGCTGCATTCTTTGAGTGTTCGATCTTGTCAAACTGTATGTTAAGAGCAAAGTTGGATAACAGCAAATTAAAAGACAACTTAGTATTATTACATTTCCCAAGGAGAAAATGTTTGGTGCTTCCTCTGTTTCATCTTGGTGTCCGTGTTCTTAACAGTGCTTGTTACCACGCTCTCACAACTGTATATCTGGGTCGATGGGCTTAGAATTTAATATGCATATACAGTACCTGCCTCTGTTATCTAGAGACAACCTTCTCCAGTTTCTATTTACGTCCTTAAAATGATTTTAAATACCCCAAAATTGTAAAACGGATGGGTACAGAAGCACCAAAAAGCGGACACAGAACCACTAGATACCCAAACAACCAACCCTGAACAAAGCACGTGTTCGATTCTGCTTTGAATGCCATCAGCGTACAGAGCGAGCTGAATTCAAACGTGTTCCCTAGCCTTTTATACACGTGCAAGAGAAAAGAGATTTTGTGCTTAGCCTATGAGAGATGCTTTACCAAACGCAGACATTGGGAAATCTACATTTGCTGGCATATTTTGTCTCTGTGTTTAATATATAATTAATTCGTAAAATAGTTCATTTCATCCAGCAATTTTTGTTAGTAATGTGTAACTTAAACACTGAATTACTTAGACGGATCTGACAACCAGAAGCTGAGTCCAACAGTAACAGTAATATACATATTTACACACACACAGACACACACACACACACACACACATATATATATATATATATATATATATATATATATATATATATATATCATCTATCTATCTATCTATCTATAGCCCGACGCCCTAATCCCGCAAAGGGTGGCCGCAGACAAAACGCCTCCAAGTCACTCTGTCACCCACCATTTGACTCCCCTCCCCCAAATCACCCCCCTCCCTCATATACCTCTCAACTCCATCCCTCCACCTCATCCTCGGTCTACCCCTCCCTCTCCCTCCCTCCACCTCACCTACATACACTCTCTTAGTCAGTCTTTCATTCTCCATTCTCTCCACATGTCCAAACCACCTCAGTGTATTTCTCCTAATCTTTTCAACCACATCCACATCTACCCCACAACGTTCCTTCACTTCTTCATTCGTCAACCTGTCCCTCCATGTCACTCCACATGCTCCTCTCAAGTAACTCATTTCCACTGCTCTCACTCTTGACTTGTTCCCCTCTTGCAAGGTCCACGCGTCGCTTCCATACGTCAGGGTAGGGATCACAATACCATCATGCAGTGACTTCTTAACTTCCATACTCACCTCCCTATTTCTCATCACTGCTTTCAGTGTACCAACAACCTTTCTTCCCTGCTGTACCCTTTCACGTACTTCATCCCCCAAAGTTCCATCCTTACTCATCACACTACCCAAGTACTTGAATGCACTCACATTCTCCATATCCTCACCATCCAACCTCACTGCACACTCTGTGACTTCATTCCTCTCAAACACCATAACTTTACTTTTGTTTACATTAACTTTCAGCTTCCTCCTCCTACACACTGTCCCAAATTCATTCACCAAACCTTGCAACTCGCATTCATCTTCACTCAACAATACTGTATCATCAGCAAACAGCAACACCGGAAGCTTCCAAATCTCACCCTCATTCATTAGGGCCACCCCCACATCCACTGCCCTACCTTGCACCTCCTTTACAACCCCATCCATATATATATTAAACAGCCATGGAGACATCACACACCCCTGTTTCAGTCCCACATTGAGATCAAAGAACTCACTCAGCTCACCATCCACTCGCACTGTAGCCCTAGCTCCCTCGTACATACTCTTCACAGCACTCAACAATTCATCATCCTTTGTGTAATTTTAACGCACAGTATGCTGCATGTTTGATCACGAGCGTGTTCTGCCTCAGTCCCCCCTTCTACCGTTATAGTAGAGTAAGTCGTCCTTTCTGTTGTTCAGAGCAGGATTGTCAGCTCTTTGTCCCCTATGGCTTCATTTGCGCGTCCTTCTTACAAGTTGTATCAAGCTCTGCTGGCCCCTATATAATGAGCTCAGTCTCTGCATCATTGGCACTTAGATCTACTCCTCATTTTGTTCACATCTCTGTCCTCCCCTGTACAGTTGTTATTATTGTGAGTGCTCAGGAAGTCTCCAACCATCTAGCAGCTGTGTAATTTGAGTATAAGTGTTATTGCATTTTTTCTTGTACTGTGTAGCACAAGGTGTTAATTCTTAGGCCTAGTAAGGTTTTTGTAATTCATGTAAGGTTCTTATTGTTAGCCATTGTTCATAATAATTTGTATCTGTAATAATTTATCTTGCATTAACTGAGCATTACCCAGTGTATTTTCATTTTATCAGGGCTGACTTAGATAAATTTACTCATGCTAATTTCGTGTTACTAGAGGCTATTGCAGTTAACCATATATTTAACCTGTTTTTTGCCATTACATTATCCTTATGAGTCCTGAATGTTTTGTTGTTAGTTTGAGCATTAAACTTTAACTTGTAATTTTACCTAACTCTTTTGTTTTGAACCTGGAACTTTACGGGACAGTAGTGATTTTTAGTATTCTCACTTAAAGAGTACATTATCTTTCTCTGTTCCGTAACATAAATTTGGCGACCTCTTATCAGGATATTCAGGATATTATCATAAGGATATTACTTGATATTTTGTGACTGTGATTTATTCATGATGTCTACTATTACTACACTTGATGAAACCAAAGATTTTTTGTCAAATGTGCAAACAGTGTGTGATGTAGAAAACAGAACAAAGAATGAACTTAAGCTTGTTGCTCAACAATTGGGAATTGCAGTTCACTCTCATTATTCTAAATATCAAATTGCTGGCATGATTAATAAAAGCTTGTTTAATGTAACTCCTCCAAATGAGCAAACGCAGATTGAAATAGCTAAGTTACAGCTAGCCCTGCAGGAGGCTCGTGTTAAGGAGGCTGAATTTCAAGCAAATGCTAAGGAGGCTGAATCTCAGGCTCGGATTCAGGAGGCACAGATACAGGCTCAGGCACAAATTGAACTTGCCAGGATTCAGGCAGACCATGAGTATCGCATGAAACAAGGTGGAACTGGATCATCTAGCTCTGATGATTTTGATGTGGCTAAAAATGTTAAACTTGTCCCTCCTTTTAATGAATCTGATTTAACAAAGTATTTTCAGTTGTTTGAGAGGGTAGCTACAGGTTTTAATTGGCCCAAAAAGTATTGGCCAGTACTCCTTCAAACTGTTCTCACCGGTAAAGCTCAAGTAACTTATGCATCCTTGCCTCAGGATCAATCTGATAATTATGATGTAGTTAAGAGCTTGATTCTTAAGGCCTATGAGCTTGTTCCTGAAGCCTATAGAGTAAAATTTAGGACAACTTATAAGCAAGATAAGCAATCCCATGTTGAGTATGCAAAAATCAAAGAAGATCTGTTAGAGCAGTGGTTAAATTCTAAGAATGTGGATTCTGATTTTGGTAAATTTAAGCAGATGATTTTGCTGGAGGACTTCAAGAGGTGTGTTAATAAAGATGTAAGCCTATATCTTGATGAGAGAAGAATAGATAATTTGTCTGATGCTGCAGTTTTAGCTGATGAATATGTTCTCACTCACAAGAGATATTCTAGAGAAAAAGGGAAAGCTGAGAGTAAGTACGTTGCCTCTACTCAGAGTACAGGTAACAGGAAAGAGAATAAAGATGATGTTCCTCAGGAAGTAAATACCAGCTTCACCTCTAGATTTCAGAAAAGTAAATGTACTTATTGTAGTAAGCTTGGTCATACTACGGAGAAATGTTTCAGGAGACAGCGTGATGTGAACAAAAAGGAGTCCTTAAATATTCAGTCAATTGGTCTAGTGTCCACCCTTGAGAGTTCCCATAATTCTTTAACTGAGTTAACTGAACCCGCTTTGAGGGGTAACTTAAATTCTCATGATGGAGCTCCTCTTTTGAGCAGTAACGTGGGTGACACTCTCAAGAGTCCATGTGCTAATTTCCTGTCTGATGGTTTTGTCAGTCCTCTGGACAGTAATGACAGGAAATCAGTTAAAATATATCGTGATACAGGTGCTTGCCAATCCCTTATGCTGACCAGTGTTCTACGCTCTAATGTTAATTCCTCTGATGAAACTGTAATCTTACAAGGTGTAGGGAATAATTACTTCTCTGTCCCTCTGTGCAGGGTGAATTTAGAGTCTGGTTTTGTTAATGGTTCCGTTATGGTTGGGTTGGTTGAGACACTCCCAATGTCAGGCGTAACTTTCTTACTTGGAAATGATATTGGTGGAAGTCAAGTGTGTCCAGCTCCTCAGTTGTCTAGTGAGCCAGTGGCTGCGACCCAGGATTGTGATGTCCCTGATGTGTTCCCTGCATGTGCTGTCACTAGGGCTAAGTCTAAAGTTACTGGTGATTTAGAGGATAATGATGATGATGTTGTTATCCTAGCTGACACTTTTCTTGCTAATTTGGACCACTCACCAGATGAGGCAGTACCCCGTAGTGTTGATAATTTGTCTCGTCAAGAGTTGATTGAGTTGCAGGTTGCTGACCCTGAGTTGAAAGGTCTAGCTAACTCTGCTTGCAGTGAGGAAGAGTCAGCTGGTGCTTCTACTTGTTATTATATAAAGTCAGGAGTGCTTATGAGGAAGTGGAGACCCCCAACAGCATCAGCCGACTGTGAGTGGGAGGTTGTACATCAAGTTGTCATCCCTCGTGTTTGTAGGCAGGATATCATTAGAGTGGCTCATGATTCCAGTTTGGCAGGACACCTTGGAGTGAGGAAGACTGTGGCACGCATTTTGAAACACTTCTACTGGCCAGGTATCTTCAGGGATGTTTCCTGGTATTGTAAGTCTTGTCACACCTGTCAAGTTGTGGGGAATTGTAATCAGACCGAAAAGGTTGCACCTCTAGTTCCCATTCCTCCTTTTGAGCCGCCTTTCACCCGTGTGTTGGTGGATATTGTGGGCCCTCTTCCTAAGACTTCTCCAGGATTTTCTTATGTGTTGACCCTGATTGATATGGCTACTCGTTATCCTGAAGCCATTCCACTTAGAAATATCTCAGCAAAGAACGTGGTTAAGGAAATGCTAGGGTTCTTCACAAAGTTTGGTCTGCCCAAGGAGGTACAGTCAGACCGGGGAAGTAATTTCATGTCAAACGTTTTCAAGCAGTCTCTGAAAGAGTTGGGCATCACCCAGATCACGTCTTCAGCTTACCATCCCCAGACCCAAGGAGCGTTGGAAAGATATCATCAAACACTCAAATCGATGCTCAAGAAATACTGTTTGGAACATCAGAAAGACTGGGATAAAGGTCTTCCATTTGTTGTATTTGCCGCAAGAGAATCTCCAAATGAATCACTGGGCTTCTCACCTTTTGAACTACTGTTTGGCCATGAAGTACGAGGACCCCTTAAGTTACTCAAGGAATGCTGGCTGTCGGAGGAAGATGACGTCAACCTGCTGGAGTATGTGATGAAGTTCAAAGAACGGCTGTCCACTGCTTTACAGCTGGCGAGAGAGAATTTAGGAGCTGCTCAGGAGAAGATGAAGACTTGGTATGATAAGAAGTCCAGGTTACGCCACTTTCAGCCAGGAGATCAGGTTTTGATTCTGCTACCAGTGCATGGGCAACCTCTTCAAGCCAAGTTTAGTGGTCCTTATTTCGTGGAGAAGAGACTCAGTGATGTCAACTATGTCATCGCCACACTAGATCGTAGAAAGAACAAGCAACTTTGTCACATCAACATGCTGAAGTTATATCACAGGCAGGACGAAAATAATCCTGTCTGCACTGTAGCTGTTCCACCCGAGACTGCAAGTGAAGCTCTCCCATGCAGTATGAGCCTGAGTGATAGTTTGGGGAAGAATCCTGATATCATGAATGATCTCCAGACTAAGCTTTCTCATCTACCTCCCGAGGAAAGGCAGGAGTTTTCGGCATTACTGCAGGAGTACCTGCAAGTGTTCCGTGCCACTCCAGGAAGAACCACTGTGTTGATGCATGATGTCGATGTTGGAGACGCAAAGCCAATTAAACTGCCTCCTTACCGTGTGAACCCAGTGAAAGTTCCTCTCATCCAGAAGGAGCTTGGCTACCTGTTGGACCACAAGATGATTGAGCCCTGTCAGAGCGGGTGGAGTTCTCCTGTCACTCTAGTCCCTAAGCCAGGTGGGTCACAGCGGCTTTGCATTGACTACAGATGTGTTAATCAGATAACCAAAACAGACACTTACCCTCTCCCTCGTGTGGAAGATTGCATAGACAAGATCGGAAAGGCTAGGTACATAAGTAAGTTTGATTTGTTAAAGGGATACTGGCAAGTACCTATGACTGAACGTGCTAGGGAGATCTCATGTTTTGTAACACTAGGAAAGACTTTTGCATGTTCTGTAATGCCGTATGGTATGAAGAATGCACCAGCCACATTTCAGAAGCTCATGAATGTTGTAACAGAGGGTTTGGCAGGGTGTGTTGTTTATATTGATGATGTATTAATCTTCAGTGACAACTGGAAAGATCACCTATGCCATGTCAGTAAATTTCTTGAGCGTTTGGTTCAGGCTAATCTTGTAGCTAATTTATCAAAGTGTGAGTTTGGTCAAGCTAAAGTTCAGTACCTTGGGTACGTAATTGGTGATGGACATGTTGCACCACCAGCAGCTAAGGTTCAGGTTATAAGTGATCTTCCCAGACCTAAAAGTAGGAAAGAGCTACAAAGATTTTTGGGAATGGTAGGTTATTACCGGAGATTTGTTCTTAACTTTTCAATTCTTGTATCACCACTTACAGACCTACTGAAAAAGGGAGTTAAATTTGTCTGGACCGATAACTGTGAATCCTCTTTCAACAAACTTAAAGCTATCCTATTAAGTCAGCCAGTGCTCGCTACTCCAAATTTTGCTAAGCCTTTTAAGATGGCTGTTGATGCAAGTGATACAGGAGCTGGGGCTGTTTTGCTGCAAGAGGATGATCAGGGTATTGAACATCCTGTATCTTATTACAGTAAGAAGTTCACTCCACCTCAAAAGAACTACTCAACTATTGAGGAAGAGCTTTTGGCCTTGATTTTGGGTTTACAGCATTTTTCATTTTATTTGTGTTCTGGTTTTGACCCCATAGTCATTTATACCGATCATAACCCACTGAAATTCCTTAGTAAGTTTAAAGATAAAAATCAGAGATTGACAAGATGGAGTCTACTTCTTCAGGAGTATTCATTAGACATACAACATGTCAAGGGGAAAGAAAATGTTATTGCAGATTGCTTATCTAGACTTTAGACAGATTGTTTTAGAGTAATAAGATATTTCCTTTGTAAATTTATTTTTCTTTGTGGGGAGGTGTTACATAGCCTATGATTTCATCATCCTTTGTGTAATTTTAACGCACAGTATGCTGCATGTTTGATCACGAGCGTGTTCTGCCTCAGTCCCCCCTTCTACCGTTATAGTAGAGTAAGTCGTCCTCTCTGTTGTTCAGAGCAGGATTGTCAGCTCTTTGTCCCCTATGGCTTCATTTGCGCGTCCTTCTTACAAGTTGTATCAAGCTTTGCTGGCCCCTATATAATGAGCTCAGTCTCTGCATCATTGCCACTTAGATCTACTCCTCATTTTGTTCACATCTCTGTCCTCCCCTGTACAGTTGTTATTATTGTGAGTGCTCAGGAAGTCTCCAACCATCTAGCAGCTGTGTAATTTGAGTATAAGTGTTATTGCATTTTTTCTTGTACTGTGTAGCACAAGGTGTTAATTCTTAGGCCTAGTAAGGTTTTTGTAATTCATGTAAGGTTCTTATTGTTAGCCATTGTTCATAATAGTTTGTATCTGTAATAATTTATCTTGCATTAACTGAGCATTACCCAGTGTATTTTCATTTTATCAGGGCTGACTTAGATAAATTTACTCATGCTAATTTCGTGTTACTAGAGGCTATTGCAGTTAACCATATATTTAACCTGTTTTTTGCCATTACATTATCCTTATGAGTCCTGAATGTTTTGTTGTTAGTTTGAGCATTAAACTTTAACTTGTAATTTTACCTAACTCTTTTGTTTTGAACCTGGAACTTTACGGGACAGTAGTGATTTTTAGTATTCTCACTTAAAGAGTACATTATCTTTCTCTGTTCCGTAAGAATATATATATATATATATATATATATATATATATATATATATATAAAGATATATATATATATATATATATATATATATATATATATATATATATAAAGCTATAGTTATATGTTTTTTATTAACTTCGGGAAATGCAAGACCATGCCCTTCAGAGCACACAAAAGCAAAGAGCGTACAGTAGCTGAAATAACAGACGTAACAAGAAATATAGTACAATACTTTATTCGTACTGAAGGAACAGTTTTCACTCACGACGGAGTTGATCTTTGTATGAGCTGTGTGTAGCCCCGTAACTACATGTATCATAATATGGTAACTTCTTTTACCCTGGTAATGCAGGTTCTTTCTAAGATTGGACATCTTTGCTGCAATATATTTCTGATCTAATATAAAAAGCTTGATAAGGACATGTACACTGCTTTTGAAAATACTAAAATCAGAAAGCAGGTTGTGCAATGGGAAGCGATGCCTCCAGTGCAGCTACAGCCTCAACTTGGATCCCAAGAACAATGAAGGTTCAGCTTCTTTTTCCATCACCAGCAATTTCGTTGCCTGCAGTTGCACTAATAAGAAAAATCTACGGACTTTAAAACCAAATATACGAGCAATCAATATAACACCATTATAAACGAAGGTAGATTCTACTACTGAGTAGTGTGGACACGGCAGCGCTAAGTTAAAGGGGTATCACACGGTACCTCGTATCAGGAACGGCCGAGGAAGATTTAAGTGGAACAAAACTTGGACGCTATCACACACGTTCCTCGTATCCTCGGGAAAGGACATGCTTCTCACACTGTTGCCAGAGCCCCGTCTCGCGACTGTGGAAAGTGATCGCTCTCGCTGACTCGGCAGAGAATAAGGAGAAGCAACTTTGTTTACAAATGGGTACACACGCTGCTGAGAAGTATACATTACATCACATTATCCAGGAGCTCCATCGGTTAAAATGGCTTTCTCAGTTTCCAGAGGCGAGGGCAATTGCTGCCATGGCCGTTGCAGTTTATTTTATCGACATCACAGTTTCCTCGGTATAGGAAATATTAACTCTCTATAAGGATTTCAAAACGATTGATATTTGTTCTAAAAATTAATAAGCATTCAGTGTTCGCTAAATGATCAGTGCTGTCGTACGATATATTCTCTGTCGAGTCGCCTGGGTTTTGGTCACACTGTTTTGCCCGTCGTATCCTCGGCAGGAATCCATCCAGATGAATTCCAAATGCAAGTGGTATCGTCGGCTATTTTACCACGTTACCGTTCCGATTTACCATCGTATCCTCGGCAAACCTCGCATGAAGTGCCGTGTGATAGCCCCTTTAGCGGTCACATATGTCCTGTATGTTCAGATTATGACTGAGACAACACTTCGTATCGTAAATGCTAGAGAAAAAAAAAATCAGGGTCTTGGCGTCCATAAAACTGTTTTTTTATAATAAATAACAATTACTAACAACAAAATACAAGAGTACTGACCGAAAATTGCATGTTATACCTAAGAATATGTTTATACATAGTTCCTCCATATTGTATGATGGGAAAGAAAAACTGCCAGTCAGGTTACAAGTTCATTCGAGAGGTCAGCGTGAACAGCTGGTATTGTCTATAATGGAAGCTTCTTTGTATACCTGCATAAACATGTCCATTAACAATACCAGACGCCTGTACACACTCTCAGCAAATACAAGTCCATCTGGCATTAGCCAGAATAGAAAATGGTATATCCGTCCCAATCATATACAGAAGTAATGGTGACATTTTAACACTCTCACTCTCCTAGACTCACTCTCAACTAAATAAAATCATCTGGCATCAGCGTGAATAGGGTACGAGATTTGCCATGACCATGAGAGAGATAATGGTGACACTAATAACGTGGTGTCATGTTTCCTGCTTGTTTAGAGGCGCATTCCAGCTACAGTACACGAGTTAGAGCCTAATAACAGGCAATAGTACTCAGACGTCATCTCTTGGGGTATGTAAAAAGAAAGAAAAAAAAACTCCACGGATTCATGTTGCCCCATTCCACGTAAGGCCTAAGGAAGGAAAAATAGGACCGAGGGAAAATGTGTCCATGGGTAAAGTAAGTCCATGAGGGAAATAGGTCCATGGGGAAAGTAGGTCCGTGGTATAGGTTCCTAGTGAATATAGGTTCATGCGTAAAACTGATCAAAGAGGGGAAATAAATCCAAGATGGGACTAAGCAGAAGGAAGGAGAACATTCATGGGGTAAAATAGATCCATGGGAAAAATAGGTCCATGGGAGAAAAGAGGTTAATTGAAGAAAATAGGCCCTGTGTGGGAAAATAGGTTGAAGAGGAAAACTGGCACCAAGGTGGGAAACAGATTCGTGGTGTAGAAAATAAGTCTATGTGGAAAATGAGTCCATGGGGGAAAATAGGTCCAAGGGTGAAAATTTGTAAAGGCAGGATAGGTGTGAATCTGTAACTAGGCAGTGTAGCTGGAGCTGCGTTTATGTGTTAATACTGTAATTATAGTATGTAGCTGGTAGTTAGCTTCAGTAAAGAGACCATAAATTAGAAAATTTTTAAAATGATCCAGACATGGAAAAAAGGTATAGAAATCAGAGATATAAAAAGCACAGAAACATGAGAGCATTTGGGATGGAAGGAGATTCAGAGTTCTATACCCATTACCACGTTCCATTAGTTACAAGCGATTTGTGACTACAGTGTGGAATGTAGAAATGAGTACGGTATAAAACTTTCATTCTCTCGCTGCCTAATATGCTCTCTTGTTTCCGTAATTTTCATTTCTATTGCTTTTGCACTTTTATCATATCCACATTTGAACAATAATTTCTGACCATATATATATATATATATATATATATATATATATATATATATATATATATATATCCGTGGCTCAGTGGGTTAGAGCGCTCCGCTCTGACCGTAGGGTCGGAGGATCGAATCCACCCAAGGGTCATTGGTAGACATCAGGAAGGGCATCCGGTCATAAAATGCTACACGCTCCAAACCAAAGTCCTCTACCCAGGGGCAACGCCTTAGCCCTTATCCAAAAAGGGGTACCTGGCGTAAAACTCACTTTATATATATATATATATATATATATATATATATATATATATATATATATATATATATATATATATATATATATATATATATATATATAAATATATATATATATATATATATATATATATATATATATATATATATATATATATATATATATATATATATATATATATATATATATATATATATATATATATATGTATATATACAGTATATATATACTATATATATATATATATATATATATATATATATATATATATATATATAGTTACGTTATTGTAATTCCTTCTACCATGTACATAATTAAGTTAATTTGGATGGTAAATTATATAACCTCTGGATCTGTTTTTACAGAGTCTAAATCCTCCTTTTCTCATCATTTTTCTTTACGCCCTACCTCACCTGCCATGCACTTTCCTTTCTCACTTGTAAAATGTTCCACTGACTCAGTATCTTAATTCCTTCGTATTTTGCTCTCTCTCTCTCTCTCTCTCTCTCTCTCTCTCTCTCTCTCTCTCTCTCTGTATATATATATATATATATATATATATATACAGAGAGAGAGAGAGAGAGAGAGAGAGAGAGAGAATTTGCAGTGAGGATTGTTTTTCTGTGATGAATGAAATGCAATAGTCTGGGAGTACCTACATTATTATTTTTAAATATCTTAACTATTCCAGAGAAGTTCATTAAGAACTCTGCGGGGTGGAAGTGTTTTTCTAAAAATATGGTATCGAACAATGCTAAGGTTGTGTATAAGAAAATCTTGAGCATAGAATATCATTTCATTTCTAAGAAGTCGCATAAGAGAACTGGGTATGTCTTGTAAAAGATAAGTATACCTAACTATCTACCTATAAAGAGATAGATGGATAGATAGGTACGAAAACACCATGTATTCTCTCTCTCTCTCTCTCTCTCTCTCTCTCTCTCTCTCTCTCTCTCTCTCTCTCTCTCTCCTCCTCCTCCTCCTCCTCCTCCTCCTCCTCCTCCTCGTCCAGCTCCCACCTCTCTCCTTCCCCATCCTCCTATCTCGCTCAGCCCTCCTCATGACCATGCCTCCCGCAATCCCTTCCTCACTTTTCCCCCCACCATCCTCCTTCCTCCATCACTAGGTTCCACGATCCTTTTAATGTGATCAGTAAATTAAACAGTCCTTTCTCACACTTCTATCTTGTTCCCATTCCCTGCTTCCCCTGCCCTCCCTAGCTCTCCCTCCCCCCTCCCCAGCACCCTGTCCTCTTCTCTCTCGCTCTCTCCCTTCTCGGCCCCCTCCCTCCCCTTCTCTCATTCCACTTTCATCTCCCTGCCTCACTCCCTCTCCCCCTTTCCGACAAGTTCCTTCCTTTCCTACCTCGTTAAGGATAATCACATTTTCCAAATTTCTGCAGATGCAAAAATTACTAAAAGACTGGAAACCGATGATTCAGACAGATTTTGACAATTTGTATGTTGAATGAGATTAGACAAGGATGATATATTTAAATGAAAAATTGCAGAGTTCTATACATTTGTAGCGGGACGAAAAACAGTTAGCTATAAAGTACAGATTACTACATTCAAGAACAGAAAAAGTAGATACCGGTAATAGAAATACTAAGAGCAAATGCGACTTGTCAACTTTTCAAGCTAACCATTTACATTATAAGGGTATTCCTGGACATGATGAGTGAATGTGTGAGTACGCGATGTATGTAAGTGAGAAAGCAAAAGAACTGACGAAAGACAGACATGGATAGATGAAACATTAATGGGCATGCAGACCATAAAGGACTGCACCGCCATATTTCACTCAGTAGTCGACAAAACTATCCTTACCTGGTAGATATAGAGCATATTATTGAAGAGTGGATCGAGTGGTCCGTGAGGATGACGCCGAGAATTTCAGGGGTTTGAATGATGTGACAATGGATTTAATATTATTCATTTCGCTGAGCAGAATTCTTGATTCTACTTTTGCTCTTTCAAGTTTTTGGATTTCTCCCACGCCAAGTAATTCGTGGGAAACAGGGTTAAGATTCTGGTGGTGGTTAAAATCTAAGTCACCAGTGAACAAGGTAACTAGATTTATTGGGACAGCATTAGAATTCATACCATAAAATGTCCCCACATCTTAAAGTTCTCCAGTCCACAAACATGTTGATTGTTATGAAACAGAAATAAACTAGCAAGAAGAGATATTGTTCCATTATACAGTTCGGATTACAATGGGAGCTAATTCTTGTAAGCGAACTGTTCAAGGACAAGGCAAAACTGCAGTTCCTGTTAGGTCTTCCTTTATAATGGACAGGTCAAATCACTGTGGAAGATAAGGCACAAAATTTTTTGGAAAACATTGTCAGATGATCCTAAGTATTTCTTCTACAACAGATCCGTCAGTATGTGATGATAACTGCCCTGCAAAGTGACAAACTGTGATTTGATACTATCATTTAAATGTCGCTTGGATAAGTTTATATCTGCTGACTCACAGCTAAACACGTGTTCTGAGGAATAATGAAGTAATGTAAGTGTTGCAGCAATAAAAGTGATATCTTTTGTTATTACCCAAGATCACGAAGATAATGTTAACTTGAGATTACTGTGCCTTATATGTTCATATAGTTTAGAACAGTATACAGTCGAATGGGGCAAATCCGAACGTTACGGGTCGATTCTGATAAGTCTGAGAGAGAGAGAGAGAGAGAGAGAGAGAGAGAGAGAGAGAGAGAGAGAGAGAGAGAAACGTAAATATAACAAGTTTCCTATCTTAGTTTTTTAAGTTATTTTTCATAGTTATAATTTTCATATTATACATTTTATATATATATTTTTCCAGACCGGTCGGAGTTGCCCCCAGTGGTCGGATGTGCCCCTTTCTACGGAAATGTCTTTTCGTTCATTCCATTATAATTTCCCTGACATTTATTCTGTACAGCATAGCTGACTTTCTTACTTATCCGACAGACTTCAGGTGGAAAATAATCTGGGTAAAGGAATCCGCCTTCTTTTTATATTTTTATTTTAGACTCAATGAACAGTTATGATAAAGCGTATCTATAACAGATGTTCTGAAAATGGCCTGTTAGTGCCTTGTTTATTGTTTCTGTGTACCTCTTTCTCCTCCCCAGCCCCTGTCTCCCTTCCTCCCCATATCCCTCCCTCATTACCCCTTCCCTTCTTTCCTACCAGCCCTCATTCTCCTTCCCTCCCTCCCACGCAGCCTTCTTTCTCTCTCCCTCAGCAGCTCTCTCCTTCATTCTTCTTCACTCCTACCCTGCCTACCTTCTTCCTCCCTCCCTGCCCTCACAGCTCCCCTTCAACCTGCTTCCCTGCTTCCTTCCCCAGCCTTATTCCTTCCTATTTCTCTTCCTCCGCAGCTCTCCTCACCCCTCCATTACTGCGGCCAATTCCTTTCCTCCCTCGCTCCCCGCCATCCTTTTCTCTTTCTCTCTTCTTCCCTTCCACGCGGTCCTCCTCTTTATCTCTCTCTCTCTCTCTCCCCTGCCCCCATCTTACCATGCCCCCAACAATTTTTTTCCTCCCTTAGTCCCTGCCAACTTCCTCCCTTCACTCCAACCATCTTCCCTCCTTTCTCCAAACTCCCTTCCTCCTTTCTTCCCTTCCTCCCAGCCTCATTCCTCTCCTCCTCTCCACGAACCAACTTCCTCTCTTCTTCTTTTAATCCCAGCCAACTTGCTCCCTCCCTCTCAGCTCTCTTCCTTCTTTCCAGTCCCTACCTCACTTTTCCTAAGTCTCTTCCCAGCTCCCCTGCTTCCCTCAACTCCTTCCATCTTCCCCTATCCCTCCATACCTTTTCCTACTTTCCTTCCGGGTTCCCCTTGCTTCCCTCATCTCCCTCTCTCTTTTCCCTTCCCGCTAACCATTTTCCTCCCCTCCTTCTCAGCGCCCCAACTTCTGTTTTTCCCTGTTTCTGTGTACCGTTTCCCCCTTTCCTTCCCAGCTCTCTGTTTCCCTCACCTCTCTCCCTCCCTCTTTCCCTGCCCCCCTCCCCCTCCAATTGCCATGCCTAACCACCCTCGTCCCCAGGTAGTCGCGAGGCGGCCTTCACATACGCTGTGTCCAGTGCGGGTGTGACGTACAGCGTGACGGCAGCCTGCGCCCGCGGTAACATCTCCACCTGCGGCTGCGACCACCGCAAGCGCAACACCTACAGCGCAGGGGGCTGGAAGTGGGGAGGCTGCAGCGCAGACATCAGGTCAGTGTCAGTGATTGCAGCAATGATCGTGTATGAAGCAATCTCTGGGACTCGACCTAAAGCTGGAAGAGAACTTTAGTTAGATTTATTAACCTTTATAAGACAGACAGCCACTTGTAAGCTGATTACAATAATCTGGTAGCAGCATCATTAACCTATTTAAAATATCTCACATCCAGGAATGGTGAATCTACCGAAGAGGTTTTTCCTGAGCAGAACAGAACGGTCTGGTGTCACTCCATAATACATCCTTGGACTGAATTGACTGATTATTGTAATCTATGTCCCCATCTGTCCAAAGGGACATTATTGAGTTCAAAAGTTCTGTCCGGCGTTAGGCGGAATAAGTCACCGATGTCATGCATGAAGCATTTTACAAGACCTTTTTGTAGCACTCATGAGATGATAACGGAGATCTGACGAAGACTCCATCAGGATATCTCAGGAACTGGGAGTCTCCATTAGTATCTCTAACTTACCATTTTTTTCTTTTTCATTTTAAAATTCTTGTGCGTGTTACTTATGATATCTCTGTCAATATTAAAAACATATAAATAACACAAAATAGAATATTGAGGTGTAATTTGCAAAGCAAAATCACAAAGAAAGATATGCTGGAGAATCTCCAGAGCCAGAGGTGGGACCTGTTGCTGCTAATCTTACATTCGGTACCCACATTTAAGTCAGTACAAACACAGGATATAGAATCGAGGTGCACCTTAACGTGATCATCCTAGCCTCACATCACTCTTTCACGCAACTCTGGACTTGATGTAGTGCTTCTATTTCTTCCATCACCTTTATCATTCATGTTCTGTGTCCGCACTCCTCTGTTCCTGTTTTTGTCACTTCTATTTTTTGTCACTTTTGATGACTACTCTGAGTGACAACCCTAATGACTCCGTGGAACTCAGACGCTGGGTTGTAGCCATATAACCAAATAATAGGATGGTATGAAGCCTACCGTGGTGCCTTTGTTAACTGAGTGGAGAGATGCAAACGAGGCGGCCATCCGTCAACTAAACCTTCACACTCTTTCCCATGCCTAGCTGTGACAAGGCGCCGCCTACTGTGAAAGGACATTGGTTCACAGCACTGGACGACCTTGCTAGGGCGATTGCTTGCCTGGAATTGATGAATCTGTTCGGCCAGAGTCCCCGGGTTACTCAACAACAACAGCACCCCTATTCTGGTCACTCACTTTCACACATTAAACTGGGCACTTCACTTTTCAACAGTACTCTGATCACCAGTCACATATACAGTAAGTTATTCTCTCACAAAACTGTATCACCTCACTCATTACTTAGGTATCCTACACCCCCTCTCACACATTACTCTAGTCACTCACTCTCTCACATTCTGCTCTGGTTATCTCACTGTCACATTTTCTCACACTTTCCTTTGAGCACTTCGTTTTTACTGCAACACACTGTAGCGTCATAAAAAAAAAAAAAAACAGCACATTACGGTACGTTTAACACATTCACTTCGTAAAAATCCCCCAAGCTATATGAAAATGGTATGATGGTTGCAATATAAAATCCATAAAATATCATAGAGTTAATGGAGATCGTACTGTAGGCCAACCTATCCCTATTCCAAGCCGAATAGAATCACCTGTTGTTAAAAGATAACAGATACCAGAGAAGTCATGATTCTGAGAGTGTTTGTGGTTTCATTCGTCTTCCTTCTTTATGCTCTGCTGGTGTGGTGATAGTTGTTGGCGTGGTGATGGAGACCGTAGACTGTTGATGATGATAGTTATTACTGTGGTGTGGTGATGACAACTGTAGTCCCTATTGGTGGGGATGGTTATTGTTGCGGTGGTGATAATTATTGGTGTGGTGATGGAAACTGTACACCTAATTGGTGATGATGGTTATTGTTGTGGTGATAGTTACTGGTGTGGTGATGGAAACTGTAAGCCTTTTTGATACTGATAGCTGTTGGTCTGGCAGTGACTTGCTGGTGAAGGTGTGGACACGAAGTAGTAATGTTAATAGGAGTTGGAATTGTAGCAACTTTCGTGGAGACTGGTGTGTGAGAATGGTAGTGGCTGCGATAGTTGTAAGAATAGAGACTAGCAGTTGCAATGGTGATGGATACTCTGTAAGCAGTGGACATGGTTTAGAGTACTGTGGTGTGGGGAGATGCTGATGTTGAATGTAGTGGTAAATGTAAGGGTCATGTTATGCGATATAGGAGGTGGTGATGGTGATAATTATGATGATGGAAGGTGATCTTGGTGGTAGTGAAGTAGTGCTCCTGATGTCATTACTATTACTGATATACTGTAGGTTGTGCGGTGATGGTGGTAGTTGTTATTGAGGTGATGCAAGTGGTGTTGCCTGTAGTTATGATGGAGCTTCGTGAACATACTTATGGTTGAATCTATATTTTTGTCTTGGTAGTGGTGCTATTGTATGTTCGCGATAATAGAGGTAGTTAATATTATGACGGCTGCACTGGTTCAAATAGGCTCCATATCCAAGCAGATTTCAAAGCTAAACTGAGATGCTCAAAATAACTTACAGTTGTCATCCTCTCACAAATAAGGTTATTGTTTCCAAGAAGAAATAACACATATGAGGAAAACTGCACTTTTATTCTTCCCGAAAAAACGAGTTTCGTATACGGCAAGGAATTAATTGTGAGCTTCTTAATCACTGTCGAGTTTGTTAGACTGAGCTATTGAGCACCGCGAAGAAAAACGCAAAATAATAGGCTGATCATGACAAATATTCGTAAATGAAAAGTAAGAAAACTGTCCATCATTCTTATTCACTTACTTTATCATCAGTACCTAACTCTCTTTATCAGAATGTCATGGGAGGATCCATAAATACAAAGTGAAAAACATAAACTCAGAGCTACCAGAAGACACGAGTGCCTAATCAAATGGGTCACATTCCTTTACCATCATTCATGCTTTTGAAAGTCTCAGCTCCAACTAACAGGCAAAAGCAGTCACATATTTTTGTTACTGATGTTTTTGTTGTTGTTACTACTGCTACGACTACTACTAATACTACTGCTGCTGCTGCTGCTGCTGCTATAATCATCATCATCATCGTCATCAGAATCATCTTTAGAACCTGTAGTGGTTTTAATCCGAGAGGTGTAATTTATTGTTCACAAAATGCAACGCAAAGGCGACCAAGGCTGTTCACCATCTCATTATCTGGAGGGAGTGTGCGGCCTAGACCCGCTGCGCTCCCGATTCTATAAAAAAAAAAAAAAAAAAAAAAAAGATAATGGGTGGGTGGGTGTATCATCATCATCACCATCATCCTCATCCTCATCATCTCTATTTTATTATTGTCAGTATTATCACTTATAAAAAAAAAAGTACGAGAATTATTATCATTAGTAGCAGTAGTAGAAGTAGTGGTAGTAATAGTAGTAATAGTAAATATGTAAATTTTTTGACTCATTCTCTTAATATTTCCCGTTTTTTTTTTTTTTTTTCCGCTTTTTAAGATACGGTGTGAAGTTCTCCCGACGGTTTGTAGACGCCCGGGAGACGGAAGGAGACGCACGAGCGCTGATGAACCTCCACAACAACAACGCCGGCAGGAGGGTGAGGAGAACTGGCCATATCCTACAACTCATTTTTTTTTTCTTTTTAAATCGAGGCGGAGATGCACTTGACAGGTTGGTGATGATTGGCTGAATGCAACATGTCCGGTCGATGTATTTCAGATAATTACCAGATTCGATTCACATTACCGGTAATTATCTGAAATACAACGATGGTGTACGGACGTGTTGCATTCGGCCAATCATCACCAACCTGTCAAATGCATCTTCGCCTCGATAAAAAGAAACTGAGTATAGGTGGTCTATTGTTCCGTCATTTCCAGTTTATTTCATGTAGCTCACTTACAGCACAAGACAATACCACGGCTCATCATCCTTTCTAAGGAACTTCTTTTCGTGTCTAGCATCATATTTGAGTGTTAATCTATTCTTACAGCTAAGCATTCAAGATGGAGAGATGGCAATTTTATACCTAGTTTTTTTTTTTTTTTTTTTTTAACACATCGTCAACAGTGAGTTTCGTACACTACTGTTAAATCCAAACTATGGACTGTTTTCTCACTAGTTCAGGACATTTCAAAGAATCCCCTCATGAACGCTTTTTTCTGCACATTCACTTTACTGTCCTCTGGTGTGTAATGGATGCCAAGTACATCGACATCAAAAACATATGAAAACGTACAAGGGAATGTTTAAAGTGTACCAAGCAAGGTAAACTGATAAGGGGGAGGTACTATGAAGTCTCTTCAAGAATACATTGTTGAATATGAGGGTGTGCCGGCATCTGCCCACAAGACAAATATATGTTCACAAGACATACTCTCACACAACTTAGATCACTTTCGCAACAATTATTTGCTAGCGCGGGCGGGAGTTTTGTATCACTGTAACTAGAGGTCAAGACCATGGCTAACCCATACAACTAGCCCCTCTGGCCGCGGGCAAATGCTGGCGAGAACATCTATGGGATTCAGTGATGCAAACTTCTACCCATGCCAGCAAGCATTTGGTGTGGCCATGTCATTATTCTGCTTGAAATGACAGTGAAGCTTCAAGTAATCTGCCGAAAAATACTTAGGTTGAGAGCGAAAGAAGTGACTTGCACTTTCGTATTGAATTACATTAGGTTTGGTCTGAAGGATCCCAAGATTAGGATTGAGAGTTGTCAAGATTAGAGGTGAAGGATGCCAAGGGTACTATTGTAGGATGCTAAGGTCAGGAACGTGCGATGCCTAAGATAGATCTCAAGGATGCCAAGGTTAGGACTGAAATATATCAAGGTTAGTGTATAAGGATACCAAGGTTAGAACCGGAGGATGCCAGGGACAGGGCTGGAGGATGCCACGATTAGAGCCAAGTGAGGATGAGACTGAAGAATGCCAAGGTTAGGGCCCAAGAATGCCAAGGTTAGGAACGGTGGATGCCAAGATTAAGATTGAAAAGGATGTCAAGGTTAGGAGTGAAGTATGCCAAGGTAAGGCTGCAGAATGCCAAGATAAAGGGTGAAAGCCAAGGTTACAGCTAACGGGTCTCAGGGTTAAAACTAAAGGATGGTAAGTTGTGAGTATTTGTTCTTATTTTCACTATAGTCAGCAGTTTTATTCTTAAGCGTCTGTCTTTTGAGTATAAGTCTTATGAACAATACATCTGGGTTACGATTAATGGTATACGATTAGTAGTAGCTTGGATGGAGGTACCCTAATCCCTCTACATGCCACTGACTCAAATATCACCACTTTGGCACTAATACCGTCCATATTGAATACATGCTGTGGGTGCCTCATTCAGAACTGGTGTTGTAAGTGGTAGTAGCAGGTGCGTTACTATGGCTTGTTTCTGGATCTTTTGGATGATCGGTAAAATTTGTTATAACAAAACTGAACTGGTAAGACTCTTCCCTGCACCAGCAGGAGATCGATCTCTCATTCACTTCGACAGCAGATCACTTCCGTAGATACTGCTTTACTAATATCTCGCCTGGTTTATTTTATGTTTGTGGGGATGGGTCACTTTACCGATGTGGGTGTGAGTGTGATAGTGGGAGTACGAAATGATGATGCCGGGTAGAAACTAACGCAGACTGAGCAGTCACCGCAACACGAGAAATTGCCCAGCGGAATGGGAGAGGAGTTTTCTAAATGGATTATCCTGTACATGACGAGCCTCATATGCTGCAATTGCTGCAGAATATAGATAGATAGATAGATAGATAGATAGATAGATAGACAGATAGATAGATAAATGATACGTTACATAAGTACAGTCATCGATTTTCATTCTTTGGTAATTTCACATGAGTAACCCAGTAATATGATCCACTTTACAATGCTGACAATTCACACCCTGATAGGCTATACTCCACTGGCAGTGCTGACAACCTTCACTTTGATATGCCCTCCATGCTGACATTGCTCATTCTGATATGCTGTGGGTGCTGGCAACCCTTATTCTGATAGGCTTCCGGTGCTGACACCCCTCAGTCTGAGATGCTTCCCTGACAATGTTAACAGCTCTCACTCTTCTAGTACTTAGAGCCCTCACTCTTCTAGTACTTACAACCCTCATTCTTCTAGCACTTACAGCCCTCACTCTGCTAGTACTCACAGCCCTTACTCTTCTACTACTTACAGCCCTCACTCGCTAGTACTTACAGCCCTCACTCTGCTAGTACTTACAGCCCTTACTTTGTTAGTGCTTACAGCCTTCACTCTGCTAGTACTTACAGCCCCCACTCTTCTAGTACTGACAGCCCTCACTCTGCCAGTAATGACAGCCTACAGTATACTCTAATAGTGTTGACAACGTTCACTCTCATATACCCTCTTAGGCAGTGTTGACAACCCTCACTCAGGCAATTCTGACAAGCTCACTTTAATATGATCACATAATCAGCGCTGACAAGCCTTACTCTGCTCTGACAGTGCTAACCCTCTCTCTGACAGTGCTAACCCCCTCTCTGACAATGCTAACCCTCTCTCTGACAGTGCTAACCCTCACTCTCACCGTGCTGTCAACTCTCACTCTGACAGTGCTGTTAACTCTCATTGCGACAGGGCTGACAACTCTTCCTTTGGCAGTGCTGTCAACCCTCACTGACACTGCTGACATCCCTCACTCTGACCATGCTGACAACCCCTACTTGGGTATATTCTGCTGACAATAACTACATTCCTAACTGTGCTCTTCTTCTCTGACACCTCTCACTCTGATAATGTTAACAACGCTGACACTGATGCTCTCCATTACGTAATATTCATCTCCCTCCGGCTAGTATATGCTCCTGACAGTGCTGACAATCCCCACTCAAGTATACCTCTCTGATAGTGCTGACAATACTCACTGACAGGACTCTCACTCTGATATATTCCGGTGGGTAATACTGGTGAATGTTGATGGTGGAGAGTGGAATCTGAAGCAGCTGCTGTTTGCAGATGATACTGCACTGGTGACTGATTCAGAGGAGAGATTGAGACAGTTGGTAGAGGAGTTTGGAAGGGTGTGTGAAAGGAGGAATTTGAAAGTAAATGAGAATAAGAGTAAAGTGATGAAGTGTACGAGGTTGATAGATGGTAGGGGGATGAATATAGTTTTGAATGGTGAGTTGCTTGAGGAGGTAGATTGTTTTAAATATCTAGGGTCACATGTTGCTGTGGATGGAAGAATAGATGCAGAAGTGAAGTTTAGAATAAATGAAGTAGGAAAGGTGCTGGGAGGAATGAAAAAAGTGTTTAAATGTCGTTCGCTTAGAATGGATGTAAAGAGAAGGCTGTATGAGGGTGTTGTGGTACCAACTGCGTTATATGGGGCTGAAACATGGAATATGGGTGTAGCAGAGAGGAAAAGTTTGAATGTAATGGAGATGAGGTGTCTGAGGAGTATGTGTGGAGTGACGCGTATGGATCGGGTGCGAAATGATGAAGTGCGAAGGAGAACTGGAGTTGTTCGGGAGATGGCTGGTAGAGTTGAGCAGAGGGTGTTGCGATGGTTTGGGCATATGGAGAGAATGGATAATGAACGATTGGTGAAAAAGATAACTAGATCTGATGTGAGAGGTGTAAGGCTGAGAGGAAGACCACGAATAGGATGGATGGACAGTGTGAAGAGAGCGCTGGATGCGAGAGGGATGTCTGTTGAGCAAGGAAGAGTGGCTGTGCGTGACAGAAGTAAATGGAGAGAAATTGTGAATGAATAAGTGATGACGCAGCCCTGAGGGGATATTCTCCCGCATTTGGTCTGATCAGCTAGTCAGGTCAGGTGCGGGTAAGGGGATGGGTCTGTTATGATGTGGCAGGGGTAAACCAGTTTTGCTGTCGGGCCCTGCTGCGGATGTCACTGATTGCATTGCGCAGTTGACCCTTGTGCGGTGTGGTGCGGTGAAGATCTGTCCGTTCTCCCCTTTGGGGCTAAGATGCGAATGAATGTGTTTGAATGGATGAGTAAATGGGGAGTGTGTCGTCCTGTCTCGGCTACCTCCCTTTCCTTGGGGGAAGCAGCCTAGGTATATAGATAGATAGAATACTGACACTTCGATTTCTAATACAACCCTCTATAGTACCGATAACTTTTTCTTTGCTGTTCTTCCTTAGACAGTATTATATATTTTTTTCTCTCTGACTCGTCCTAATATTGCCGTCTCTTCGTTATGACTGCTGAGTTGTAGCAAAAGATTGACACTAGAATATGATGCCAGTCACTATGAAATACAATAAGAATGTCGTGCAGGATCATTTTTTCCCCTGTTACCGAGGTAAATGAATTAAGCAGCATAAAGGCGATAATTCAAGCCAGGTAAAGGTGAATATAGTATAATAACCTTCACCTTGGTATAGGCCTACTCCCATTAAGCCATACTGACAATCCTCACTATTATACAGTACTTCCTTCCTCTGTTCCTCCGCGACAAATAATCCTCACTCTTAACATGATGTACTTCTTTCCTTTGCCCCAATACTAAAGACGGTCCGCATTCTACCATACAGTACTTTATTCCTTGGCTTCTCCAGTTCGAACGATCCTCACTCCGTTATACTGTCCTTTCTTCCCTACCTCTCTAATACTGACAGTCCTCACTCAATTACACTGTACTTCTCTCTCCTGCACTTTCACTACGGACACGTCTCTATCATACTGTACTTCCATTCCTTGTCCCTCCGCCAGGCTGTACGGAAGACCCTGCGGACGGAGTGTAAGTGTCACGGTGTGTCTGGGTCGTGCACCATGAAGACTTGCTGGGTGACGCTGCCGCCCTTCACCACTGTGGGCAAACACCTCCTCGCTAAGTACCACAGAGCCAAGCACGTCGCACTCCATGTGGTGAGTTGGAAAGAGAGAGAGAGAGAGAGAGAGAGAGAGAGAAATATGTCTGAAAAGAGTGGATGCTATAAAAACGAAAGCGGAGCAAGTGTTAAAAGACAATTTTTTTTTTTTCTATGTCAAAACCTGAAATATTCGTACGGACTTGAGATTAAGCAACGAATGGGCTCACACATTCATCAAGACTAGAAAACTCTTGTAACAGAAGCTCTGGGGGATTTTAGCACAAGATCAAATGAGCCACTTGCTTGAAAAGCATTGTTGCCACAATTTTTAATCAATGGAATTTCCAAAGTAGCAGAATAATCAAATAACGGCCATCAAAAGAATTCCATAAGCACGAGTCCAGCACATCAACAAGTAATATGGCGAGCACTAACAACTAGAATATCGACAGCTCAGAAGGTGTTGGTATTTTGTCTCTGAGATATTTTTTGAAAAAGACAGGTGGCAGTGAAACATCGAAATTATTTTTCATTATCCAGTTTATGTAAAGAATTATCCACTATCCCTCTTTCATATACGCTGCATTTACGTTAGATTTGTGAACGTACAGTGCAGTGATAAGTAAGACATTTGAACGGTATTTATTCATTCAACCCAGTAATGAATTTTGGTACTATATATGTGTGTGTCTCAGAGTCGGCGTCGGTCCAGCCCTTATCTGCGGCTGCAGCGTGGGCGGCGGCGTGCGAGACGACCCCGACGCTCCCACCTGGTGTACCTCAGCCCCAGTCCCAGCTACTGCACCCGTGACCCAGCTACGGGATCACTCGGCACGCATGGCAGAACATGCAACAGGACACATACCGGTACGCAGGGGGGAGGGTCGGTTCTGAGCAGGCGACAAATTTCCGCTCTTACTGTAATACTTTTTTCTTTTCCACGTGGGTCTACTGTACGCTAGGCTAGGAGAGATTAAATTAGACCGGTGGGTTTAGGTGAAGTTAAATTAAGTTGGGTTCGATTGTTAACTTAAGGCTAAATCAGATTATGTTATGTTAAGTTAAGGTAAGGTAGAGTAGGCTTGGTTAGTTTAGGCTAATGTAGGCTAGGTTAGGTTAGGTTAAGTAAAGTTAGGGTGGATTAGAGTGAAATACCTGTAAGTATGTGCGACCCACCTGCAAATGGAAAGCTTAGAGGGCGGTGCTGGAATGGCCTACACTACGGTAATATTTGGGCGGGCAAGAGTGCGGTTGAAATGTAAGGATGTGGTCAGTGATGAAGGGACCAGTGGTGACAGATGAAGACAGTGGTGTGTACAGTATGGGAAGAATATGTATGATATGTAGAAGGGAGAGATATGGTAGAGAAATAAAAGATGTGCTAACATTCATGAATTATAAAGCACGATGCTAGACCATGTTTTATTTGCTAATTGGGAATATGTTATACATTTCTTGGCCAGGTGTTTCCTTGTGTGGAAAAATGTGTCTTCCACTCATGTGCTGGTATCCTAGGCAGTTTTGTGGCCGAGTGTAAAAGACCGGTCCCTGGTACAGGCAGGCTGGGTTAGGTAGATTTCTAGGCTAAGCTAAGTTGGGTTAGGTTAGGTTCATTTTATTTAAATTGTCTGTATTTTTTTACCCTGGACAAAACAGACTTAAAGAAAAAAAAAAAAAGGAAAGAAAATAAGGAAAATGTCCACCTTTTGAACCAGTTTCAGCTGAATAACAGGCCCGTCAAGGTTTCCATAGCTACCAAGTTGAAGTGGTAGGGGGGAGTGAGCGGTACTGAATTAGACGGTACTGCTGGGGAGCAAGAGTGATGAGTGGTGCAGGGTGAGGAAGGGTAGTGGTGTGAGCAAAGGCAAGTTGTGTGGGGAGAGGAGAGGAGTTGTGTGGGAAAGGGAGAATGCTGTGAGGTAGGGAGAATGGTGTATTGAGAGGAGTGCTGTGTCCGTGTAAGATGAAGAGGGAATGGGGTGTGGGGTGTGGAGCGGGAGTAGGGCGAAGTGGGGATTCGGAGTAGTCTCGTAAATATAAGGTGTGAGAGTCAGAGAAAGATTAAGTATGATGCTGCAGTTTAAACGACAACCACTTGTGATGTGTTGTAATACTATGGTGAACCGTAAATAGTAACATACATTAAGTGGAGTGCTATGTTATTACCCCGAGTGTACTGTGATGCCTGGTTATGTGAAGTGACACTGCACTCGCTGATAAGGTTCTAATTCATGATGTGGCGTGTAGTGTGGAGAGGTGCGGTGTGGTGTGTGGCGTGTGGAGTGGTGTGTAGTGTGGCGTGTGGTGTGGCATGTGGTGTGGTGTGGGTGTTGTGTGGTGTGGTGTGGTGTGGTATGGTGTGTGGTGTGCCGTATGGTGTGTTGTGTATTATGGCATGTGGTGCTGCGTGGGGTGTGGCATGTTGTGTTGGCATGTAGTGTGAAGTGTGGTGTGGTGTGGAGTATGGTGTGGTGTGGCTTGTTGTGTTGTGTGGTGTGCCGTGTGGTGTGGTGTGGTGTGGTGTGGTGTGGTGTGGCGTGTAGTATGGTGTGGTGTGGTGTGGTGTGGTGTGGTGTGGCGTGTGATGTAGCTTGTGATGTGGCGTGTACCTTGACGTATGGTGTGGTGTTTATTGTGGTGTGTAGTGTGACGCGTGGTGTGGTGTGTATTGTGACGTGTGGTATGATGTGTAGTGTGGCGTGTGGCGCGGTATGTAGTGTGGTGTCTGGTGTCGTGTGTAGTAGTGGCGTGTGAAGTGGAGTATGGTGTGGCGCCTAATGTGACGGCGTGTGGTGTAGTGTGTAATGTGGAGAGCTGTTGCGTTTAGAATGGCATATTGTGTGGCGTGTAATGTGGAGAAGTGTGATGTGTAGCGTGATGTGTGGTGTGGCGTGTGGTGAGGCGTGTGGTGTTGGCGTTTGGTGTGGTGTGTGGTATTGGCGTGTGGTGTTGACGTCTTGTGTTGGTGTGTAGTGTGATGTGGCGTGTGGTGTGGCATGTGGTGTTGGCTGGTGTTGGCGTGTGGTGTTGTATGTGTTGGTATGTAGTGTGGAGTGTGGTGTGTCGGGTGGTGTGGCGTGTGGTATGACTTGTGGTGTGGTGTGTGGTGTGGTGTACTGTGTGACGGTGCTGTGTGCTGTGTTGCAGGTGCTGGTGGGTGTGATGTGCTGTGCTGTGGTCGTGGCTATAACACACACCAGTACACGCGGCAGTGGCAGTGTAATTGCAAGTTCTTCTGGTGCTGTTACGTCACCTGCCATACCTGCCGGGAGGAGGCCGAGATGCACACCTGCAAGTGATACTCTGCACATGCACCTGCGTGGTTGCCTGTTGTCTGTTGCTGCACCTTGTGAGGGATGGTCTCAGCAAGAGGACTTCAAGCATATCTATCCCTACATAGTAAAGAAGCTTACCAGACAAAAAAAAACTATTGCCACATAATAAATATTTCTCTTATGACAGAAATCTATCCTTACATAGCAATTGATCTTTCTCCCATGACAGAAAATTATCCTTACATAATAAATTTTTATCCCATGACAGAAAACCTTCCATCATGTACAGTCGGCAAAAAAGTTTCTGTTGCGTCTTCTGCCTTTCTCTCTATGGCCTTTGAATCCCAGTGTGGTAAATTCTCAGTAGACGACATTGGTGACTCTGATCTGTGACCGAATTAAGTCATCACTCAGTTGTTCCGGATTCATCACACTCATTTTCGAGGTCCATGAAAAGAAAAGCAGGATAGGCTACAGAGTCTTTGATGCCGACTGTATTTCCTAATATTTTCTCAACTCGCCTCGTTCTTGGCCTAATTCTGCTTCCAGTTACTCCACTCCTGTACATCTTCATAGTCAGTCTTTTGCTCTCTTTGCCTGACAGTGTAAAGTATTCACCTTCGCGTTCCACCAAGTCAACAGCAACAAATATTCCCACTAACCTCCTAATTTGTTCGCCTGCCTTGCTTGTTGCTCTGCATGCACTTTCACAGAAATTACCATCAACTGGTCCCACTTTGAACTTGTGTTCCTCTGGTACTGTCCAAGCGACACTGCTGTCGTTAGTACTAGTAATCCGTCAGACAATGCTCTCCTTACTCCATACTCATATCTTTGTTTCCTTCTGTTATTAATAACAGCCATAAAATTTTCATTTCTCGTTGCGCCCATTCATTAAATTCATACTCAGTGCTACACTGTCTGTTCAGTGTACTGCCTACATTAAACATTATTTCCATAACATTTTGCTTCACCTCACAATTGATCACGGTGCGTCTGTCGAATAGCATCATTTGCTTTTACCAACATTTACTTCTAGATTTAGTGTTCAGTATACAGTATCATAATCTTCTGTCTCGTGTTACTTAAAATCACCGCATAATCCGTCACCACAGCATAATCCATCTCTCTCTCTCTCTCTCTCTCTCTCTCTCTCTCTCTCTCTCTCTCTCTCTATATATATATATATATATATATATATATATATATATATATATATATATATGGGAAGGAAGTTCAGACGGTACCTACTCAATGCCTACTTTTCTTCATAACCACTTCCCATTCAAGTAATTTCACTTTAGCCTCTTTCACTTGTTCATCCTGTTCATATTCGGTAATGAACAACGATGCTGACATGACACAGCCCTCATTCTACCCGACTTTAAACGTTTTTAATTGGGAGATTTTCTCTCATCTCAGTAAAATTGTCTGATGTTACCTCGAACACAGCATCAAAGTACGACCATGGCAGAAATATACTAGAATGCGTTCAGAGAGCGCATACCTCCGCCAATGCTATTGCCATTAAAAGGATCCGGATCCGGATCAGTGGATATAGGACTCTGATCCGGATCTGAATCATCCCCAAAATTTAATCAATTCTTTCTTGGTCCAAGGCCCACCTTTCCACAAAATTTCATTGAAATTGATTGATAACATTTGGAGATATTGTGCGGGATACTCCGGATCCGGATCCGGATCCGCCCCCAAATTTAATCATTTCTTCCTAGGGCCATGGCCCATCCTACCACAAAATTTCATCAAAATCCGTTCATAACCTTTTGAGTAATCACGGATCCACCCCAAAATTTAATCAATTCTTTATTGGTCCATGGCCCTCCATTTCACGACCCGACCCAAAATTTAATCATTTGTTCCTTGGCCCATGACCCACTCTTCCACAAAATTTCATCAAAATCCTTTCATAACATTTTGAGTAATCTTGCTGTCAGACAAACAAACAGACAGACAAACCAATGCGAGGTAAAACATAACCTTCTTGGCGGAGGTAAAACTGTTAATTGAAATAGATTTTATCCTTTTTAATTGCTATACTCTTCTCATTTTAATTTGGCCTAAGAGTGCCGTCATTTCATGTTTAATTCTGCGTTGTTGCAAAAATAACATAACACCGGAATAATAAGCGGAAAAAATGTAGGACTACGGCGCCTGATTAAAAACCTGTATGCGATCACAGTAAGGAAATAATTAAACCAAACAATACAACTAACGAGCACTACTTTGGATGGCATTCACCAATGTACCTCTCGTTTTACACATTACTTAAACTTTCCAATGTCAAGCCATTTTCTCTCTTAAATGCTGCTTCTGTATTCATCATTGTATTGCTACAGACAAGCTACAGACAGTTTGTAAACCTTTGTGGGACACATCTTGCAAGAAATATATGATCAACAAATCCTCTGCCCTCCCCGATGTCATCCTTTTCTTCAGATAATAGTTTACCATTATGTAAGTTTACTCTTTTCATCAGCAGTACCATCAAAAACTTTCTATTTACATCTGCAGAGATGCCTGTGGTTTCCTGTCAATATCGCCTTGCCCTTAAACAAAACTACTGTATTACAACCAGGCCTTAAGCATTCTTCCTTGTCTCGATGCTAATCTACACAGTCAAGATCAGTCATACTTCTTCTCTTCCCACCCACACACACTACTACTATTACTACTACTACTACACTACTACTGCTGCTACTACTGCTACTACTACCACCACCACCCAACCCCCGCAAAATATATTGCCTAGGTAGTATTGTGTTTATGAATTCTGTCAAAATACTGCTGCAACAGTTGTGTTTGAGTTCCGTATGAATCATGTCTGCAAGTCTTTCACACTCTTCCTGCTTTCGCATACGTTTACCCATACATTTATCCTTTCTCCCTGTGAGATCACCCCCACCTCTAAGTAAGTGTTATATTCCCGATCCTGATAAGTAACTGTTATATTCCTGATCCTAAACAAACACCAATTAAAACGTCAGTATGAATTGTCAAGTGAAATTTTGATATATGCCATTTGTTTGTTGTGTCTGATTGTCACTGTTCATTCTATCGTTTATAAGATTTTGGAGACTCGTATGAGCTCAGAATTGTATGAAACAGAACTATAATAAATCTGAGACATTAAAGCAGTCTTGTGATAAGTGTAGGTTGAGTGTTCAGCCACATTTCATTTTCTGAATATGCTTTCTGAGACGAAAGTTAAGATTAAGTTATGAGGCGAGTTAGATGATTGTATAGGTATGTGGGGTGAGGCGGAGAGTGACTGTGATAGCTGCAATGCTCGCTCCTCATGTGCTTACTAAGAGGAGTGGCGTATAATGTTCCTTTTCATAACCATTATTATAGACTGTGCCCGAGCTTGTTGCTCCAGTGATGTAAATTGTATATATAGAAATGCATATAGTGGATGTAAATAACAGTGTACAATGATGTATCATGATCTGTCTTGTAAACAGTGATTGTAAATACATGAAGACGCACAAACATTTAACCAGTAGTTCTCAGCAAGCGTGGCTTTATAGTAAGTAGGAACCAGATATGCTGATAATAAAGATTATCATCAATTATTTGTACAGAAAATATATCCCGTAGGCAAGATTATACATGTATAATGAATGCTAACTTTTATAAGATATACTTTACTGTCCCTTATAGTATATATCATGCTAAGTACTATGGTGAATAACTGTACATGGTCATACCTGATGTAAGTACAGAGGCACAGGGCACCAGTGTGGGGTTGCCAGTGCCAGTGTCGTTACATGCACTATTGCCTCCAATAATTCCGTTCCTCTTCTTGCCCTTTGGTAAATCATAACGTTGTACAAGTTAAGGTAATTAAAACAAGCATGTGGTCACCAGGCTGCTATAGATAAATGCAACGAGTTATTGACCAGCAGGAGGAGGAACAAACTTTTGGAGACAATAGTACTGTAAAGCACAGAACCGTAGTCTTGCAGTAATAGAACCTCTTCTTGGACGATTTATTGTGCATATTTCACCTTATCTTGTGCGATATATACACTTTTTTTTCTATTTACAACAAGGATTCCATCAGTAGCATGTTAAACGCTTTTAAGGTGTACTATGCAAAACAGATCTATGAAGAGAGGTGTTATGTAATCTAACAAGTCACCGAGAATGTGATATGTTGATGGCTACTCTTTTGGATAATAAAGTTTCTGGAAATGATGTTACTCATATGAAGGATACTTAATCGTTTTGTTTAGTGTATGTGTAGGTACGGGTATTTGTCGACGCACAGTGCCGTGACTTTGAATTAAAACAGTTAAACGTATTCCTACTGAGAGGAAAAAAAAAAATCTCAGTCCTTCGTTCTGAACAAATAATGACGATGATTGTATGTTTCGATGTATTCGTACTCTTGTACTGCGGGGCATGGAGTGGAAGGGAACAGGGAGTGTGAGTTGTATTAAAGTTTTCTTAAAATTCATTTGCCGCAATGGTAAACTTGAATGTGTTATTCTGGCTGCTTCCAAACGATACTGTTCACCTGAGATATGTCTTATGCAGCAAATGAGTCAAGATGAAGCTGACAGAGGATGATAGCCTTAGGCAGAGAGAGAGAGAGAGAGAGAGAGAGAGAGAGATTAGGTACACAGACAAACTTTTATAGATAACACAGACAAAACTCGGTAGGTATCAAAAGCAAACCCGGGCAGGAAAAAAAACACATAAAACTCGGTAGGCAACACAGACAAAGTGGCTAACACCGGCAAAATTAATATCGGTAGACAAAACAAGCAAATGAGGTTAGGATGTGACAGACAGCAAGCTGGCCCTTGAGTGGAAGCCATAGATGGCAAATTGAAAACAGGATAAATGCAAGGGTGGAATTGTGTGTGTGTGTGTGTGTGTGTGTGTGTGTGTGTGTGTGTGTGTGTGTGTGTGTGTGTGTGTGTGTGGCAACAGTGGAAGACTCTGGTGTATGGCAAAGAAATAACACGACTGGAATATTGATAGGAATTAAAGAGAAAGAAGAGGCGACCAAAGACGTGTTGGCATACAGTTTTTAAATTACTAGAGAGCCAAAGTAAATTTCTATGTATGAAGGAACAAGGAAAACTATATGGGTAACGTAAAAATGGACATACAGACTCGAGTTTTTTTTTTTTTTTTTTTTTTTTTTTTTTTTTTTTACGAGCGCCAACCACTGATATAAGCAAATGCAATAGAACAATTCTAGGGCCAGCAAGAAAGTGTTTAGAAATGTTAAACATTGGAAAAATGGTATTGCCTGGCCCCGGGGATATGATTCCTAAAAGATGGACAAACATGTCCGATGAAAAGTCTGGCTTTTGAAGAGTGCAGTGTTTCATGTTTCCTTCTTACCCATACAACTTATGTACCGTATTTGCCTTAAAAACGGTTCACTAATAAAACTGGTTCCTCAGCTTTTATCTAACTCATTTCACATTTACAGATTGATTATGTGGGATGGGCAAGAAAACTTTCTTTTCCTCAAAAGAATTTTGTGTCTTAATCATATTAATGTATAATACTTATCATACACTGAATAAATAATAGAGCAATAGTTTGTGCTGGAAAATCTACAGAGAACTTTGAAAGTAAGGAAATTTTAATTGCTAAACTGCAAAACTCAGCACTAAAAATAACTTACTCAAGCAAATTTTTCATTCTAAACCAATACTTAGCAAAGTCTTCCAGCAAACAAATATTATATAATGAAATTCTTGCCAGAATACTGTATATAAAACTCTCGACTGCTCTGCAGCACGATTTCCCTCACCAAACATTTTCTTTCTTCTTTGCTCTGCTCCTGTCCGTACTTTTCTCCTCCATCTCCAGAGCTTTACAGCTGTATGTTTAATGCATGAATCGCGAAGACAAAAGAAAACCCTTAATTTCTAGTGTACTTTTCCTGATTGCCTAAGCTCATTGGATTAGATTACCCAGCATTCCACATTTAAGAGTGCGTAAACAACGATACAGAGAGGGAAGGCAAAGAGCTAATTAGTCAAATGATTCAGAAACTGGCATAAAATTCTGGGTCTTGCTTTCTCCTTCATGAAGTAAGTTCTACGTATACTGACCTTCATTCGTTCGTTCTGCAGCGCCACATCCTCTGCGGCCACACCACCAGCGTCACCCACACTCAGCAGCACCAAGGAAACCAAGGACCGTATTCTAGTAGCACAGGAAGCTTCAGAGCACCTCTTCCACGGCGATATATTCTTCATGATACACCTTGATATTGTTTTTCGTTTTTTAATAGATTTCTGGCACTGACATAATTAAACTAATAATGTACAAGGGAGAGAGAGAGAGAGAGAGAGAGAGAGAGAGATGTGATACGAAGCTTCTTTTGCCTGATAGCCAGAGCTGGAAACCACAAATTCCGCAATTGAAAAGTGTGATTTTGTTCGCGGATTTGCGACAAAACTACAAAACCACTTTGGTGGGGTTTCATGATCAGCATGGCTTCCTCACTTATCTATGTATCCCGCGAAGGAAGGGAGAGTGACTGCCTAGTCACAGAATTCCACAAGATCCTTGGATTTGGTTTCCTGTTCTTCCACCTAAACTGCAACTATCACTCCTCTTAGTCCCCCGCACCTTTGCGTATCCCTGGAGAAGGAAGTGCAGTCTTACACGGAAAAGTAATTAGAGGGCTTTCCATTATATATATATATATATATATATATATATATATATATATATATATATATATATATATATATATATATATATATATATATATATATATATATATATATATATATATATATATATATATATATATATATATAGACAGACAGATAGATAGATAGACAGATATAGATTTATATAGCCCACTAGCAAGGGTACTCCACGTTGCCCTGCTAAAATCCTGTGATCGTGCATACCGGCACTGTCTTGGACCATAGATGGCCACTCCACCTGTGGGAGAAGACCCACGGGATCCCATTCTACCCACTGAACCTATCTTCTTCCTTGGGCCAGAATCTCTTCTGAAATGGATCTAAGTTAAACCCCCTTGACGTCAGTCGTATGTGAATTCAAAGTCCTGGAGTGGTTTTCTGATAATGTATTAAGCACAGCCGTATAATCTCCACACAGGCGTATAATCACCACCCTTATTGTCCCCAGGCTGTTGTCAACTGCTAGAGAGACAGCCGGCTAGGGCTGGTGCGCTCTTAAACTCAGAGTTCAGCAGAAACTGAATCAGGCTAGACCCTAGTAAGTGATCATGGCATCCTACTTACATCACTCTTACAATACACTTACATGCCATACTTACATACTCCATATTATTAAAAATGGTTACAAATTTCTCCCGCATTAAAAAAAATAAAAAATGTGTCTCCTGACATAGCGGTGGAGGCATTAAATCATAATATGGCAAGAGTGTAATGGGATAGATAATACAGTCAACTGGGGACTATATGGGAATATAATAATAAAAGGGGTAATATATTATAATATAAGAAGTTGGATGCAATAAAGAAGAAATATATTAACAGTACATGGCCATGTTGGAAAGGCAGGGAAGGTTATAAGTATTAATAAATGCAAAAGTGGAACGTAAACAATGCACTATCATGGTATAGGTTATGATTAACTAGGTATGTAGTATATGAGAAGAGTAGTGATAGTATACATGTACATATAGGTCTGATCAAATTTACAAATGAATGTGCCGCTCAGATATTACCATCCAAGTAGGTGACTCAGTTTTTGCCCTAGATCATGACCGAGATTCAAAACTAGATGGTAAATTCTTAGGTCCCTTCCGTGTCATATCTCGTAAGGGGAATAAATTCGAAATTAAAGATCCGTACAAGGCAGAGACAACATGGGTGCATGCAGATGATCTCAAACGTGCATCAAAGCGCATAGTGTTGGAGGAGCCACTGGGAGAGGCCACATCTCCTCAACAAGGAGATGCTTCTTCAAGTCTTTCTTCTGACACTCCTACTCCACCTTCCCCTACTATTGATAACTATCGTGCCAAATTGCGTTCTGCCACTAAGTCTCTTGCATTATGCTATCATCTCAAGCTCTCGTCATCCTCTGCATTAACATCACCTTTAACATTAACTTATTTTATAGGAAAGATGCTGTGGGTCTACGTGCTGGCAGTGCTGACTCTGGTCAGGTCTAGATTGGGTGAGGACGATAGTGTCGTACGGCCTGGGGCCTTGGTTGGCGCAGGAGGCGAGGTAATGACGGTGAAGGATGTAGTGTTCTTGCGCTACGACCTTGAGCCGCTGGCTGCCGTGGCCAGCGCCCTGCCTGATTTTGCACGTCAGCTAGAGGACCTACAGGGAATTCCGTCAGGTATTAAGGACCAACATCCTAAAGACACATTTTGGTACCCACTTTACCTACCCATCTGCTGGAAACTGGATTATGTTCGTTACCAGTTCACTCATCTCCAAGATTCCTTCCCTAACCAAGCACTTGTGGGCCGTTCACGAGTGAAATGTGGAATCTTTGATCTTGGAGGAGAAATTCTGAGTGGATTATTTGGTGTAGCAACTACCCGTGACCTTTCTGGATTTAAGGAAGACATAGTTCAATTAGCAAATGCCCTAGAGTCCCAGGACAAAGTAATAAGTGTTCAACATTCTATGCTACAAAAGATCACACACCATTTAAATGATGTTACAGACACGTTAAATAATTTTACCGTAATTCTAAAGCTCGAAGTATCGTAGGTAAATATTGTATCAGAACAGTTATTTGTGAAACTACATGTAGATAACTTGCTAGTTTCTCTGGACTCTTTTGTCTCCGAAGTTTCTAGCTTAATTCGTATTCTACGAGTAGTCAATGTTGTCGACGGTCGTGTCACCCTAGATTTAGTACCTATCTCTGACCTTCATTCTACATTGGAATAGGCTCACTCAACTTTCGACTTGTCTCCAGTGATTTCATTTTCTTCTTTAGAACACTACTACCCAATACTAGAGGCCACATTCCTTACTAAAGATATAATTGTTCATATCCCTCTTCGTTCTTCTACCTCTATCACATCATTCTCTTTCCCTTCTGGTACAGTAATTCCCCCTCTGTCTCTTCAGAATACTTCCTTCTCTCCCATGATCATCTCTATATTGCCTTCACTTCCTCCAGTGACCTCGACAGATGTGCCTGTCTTACACCAAACTTTCGAGTTTGTGCTGCATACCTCCGAACAATCTTTCCTGGCAACGTTACTCCTTGCGAATCTGCTTTAGTCCGTAATTTCTCAGTACAACCTGTCTGTATCTTTGTTCCGGGTCCCTTACTCCAAGTGCACAATGCTCGTCTGAATCACATCCGCTGTTTCTTCTTTAGTGCCTCAACTCCTGTCAGTCTTATTTGTCCAGGGACTCGTGTCCGCTCAATATCCGCAACTGGTTCGTATAAGGCCCTTGATTATTGTACATTAAAGTTCGAATCAGTAATTGCCCATGCTACACATTATCACTTAGCACTTCGCTCCCACAAATATGACTTCTGCAAACCCATTAATACTACCTTTCATCTACCAACAGACAATCTTTCCATCACATCAGACAACCTACGTTTGCTGAACTTTCCAAATCAGTCTGACTTTCTTATGAACTAGTTTTCTTCAGCCTTTAGCCGCTTCTGGGTACATCCAGTCTTTGTATTTCCTCCAGTGGTACTTTGTCTTACTGGATTTTTTGTTATTGTATATATCCTATACTGCTGTGTCAAACGAATGGACAAAAGACTGCACGAGATCCGTATTGCAGCTGCGACAACCAAGAGACCTGGAAACTGGTAGTTCTAAGTGACACTCATTATGACTGGTGAAGATGTGAAGATCATACTGAAGAAAAAAAAAAAATCCCTGTGTAAAACTGAAAATTGAGCCAATTGAAACAAAATACAATAATATCAATATAATTACTACACAGTGAGTCAAGGACGTGAAAACTAGTAAAATACAAATGAGATGAGGGAAATGAATGTATGATCACTCTCAAACAGTGCCTTCTATGTAAGATAAACTAGTATATTCAATGGTGCATTCAGTTGCTATATGTTCCTCATCGAAGTATCATTGTGGTTACTAATGATATATATATATATATATATATATATATATATATATATATATATATATATATATATATATATATATATATATATATATATATATATATATATATATATATATATAGATATATATTTGTAAAGGCCAGATTATCCAGAACATGTTTATGAGTTTTCTGGAAGTTGGATAAGTGGACTCGCTCATAGTTATCATAATAGTAGATCGGATCAGGTTTGGATTGCAACAATGAATAAGGTAGTCTTTTGTCAAGCCCATAGATGGCAAAGAATGGTGTTTCACCAATTGACTTATTGATGGATGAATTAATTGAAGCAGCTACTGCGGAATCCACTCGTCCCAAATGGCAGTCTGATCTCCCACTATGTGATCCAGACTCTCCAATATCTTCCTATTTTGGCGCTGCACTAGGCCATTCAAGGCTGGATGATGGACACTATGTTGCATTTCCTAATTCCGTATCGAAAACAAAATTCTCTCAGCACTGAATTATTGAACTCTGACCCATTCAGTTAAAATTACTTTTGGTGTTGTGAAAGGGCAAATTACTGAATTAGAAGATCTGTCACGCAATGGAGCTAAGATAACGAATTAGAGAAATGACTGACTACCACTAATAGATAGACGATGCCAGATTCTGTACGAGGCAGTTTCAGAATATCAAGAGAGACAGTATGCCAAGGTCTTGACGGTACTGGGTACTCCAATATACAAGCAGGTTGACAGGTTGTTCCTTTATGACGGGCACATGATAAACATGCATCACTGTGTGCTTGCATAGTGGGCCAGTAATATGACAGACGTGCTTGCCGTAAGCTTCTGTCTTTACCAGGGTCTGATGCATGAGGTGTGTCGTGGATTAATGAAAAGCAGCAGGAATCAAGTCTGCTGGAGTGACTAGTTGCTTAACTTTGCGGTGAGGTACGTTGTTACCTTTCAGTACTGTTTATAGAGCAATTCATTGTTGAGGAAGAAATCAGATATAGGGACTGGTAACTTGGGCAAGGAAGAATCATCACCTGACTCTAGAAAGTATGTGACCTGTGACCATATAGGGTCCACACGCTGGAACCCATGGAGTGGTTCATGAATGAAAGCTAAGTTTACATCGCAACCAGTTGAGACCGTGGCTACATGCTAAGAGAGGGCATCGGCTATGACACTGGACTTCCCAGGAATGTATTCAAACGTTGGATTATAGTCATTCACAGTGGCTGCCCAACGTGTAAGTCGACCGGCAAGGTTACGTCCCCAAAACAGGTCGCATAAGGGAAGATGGTCTGTTTGGATGTGAACAGGGTAACCGTAGATGATGTCACGGAAATGTTTTAGAGACCAGACCATGGCTAGAGCTTCTCAATGAGTTACATTGTAATTCTTTTCTGCGGAGTTTAACACACGGCTGGCATAGGCAATGACACGTCTCTTTCCTTCGGAGTCATTTTGCATCAGAATGGCACCTAGGCCTACTCCAGAAGCATCAGTACAGAGAAGAAATGGTTTTGAATAATCAGGGAATGCAAAAACCGGGGCTTGTGCCAGGGCATTTTTCAGGGTTGTAAATGCGGTTGCTTCTTCATCAGCCCACACAAAAGGCGCATCCTTCTTTAGCAGTTTTGTTAACAGCGTAGCTATCTGGGCGTACCCTTTAACAAAATGACGATAGTAGCCACTAAGACCAAGGAAACTGCATACTGCATCAATGTTGGTTGGAGTAGGGAAGTTTGTTACGGTTCTGACCTTGTCATTTGATGCATGGATTCCGTGAGCGTTGACGACATGTCCTAGGAATTGTAGTTTCTTATGTATGACGTGGCACTTTGACAGTTTGATTTTAAGTCCAGCTTGTTTGAGTCTAGTGAAACATTTCGGCCAATTTTTCTAAATGTTCCTTTACTGAGTGACTAGCGATTATGACATCGTCCAGATAAGCAAAGACTGAATGACCTATCATGCCGGCGAAAACTGTATGAATTAGCTGCATGAATGCCGATGGTGCATTTCTCAAGCTGAATGGAAGTCTACTGAACTGGTAATGCCCGGATGGGGTGCTGAAGGCAGTGATTGGACGAGATGATTCCTCCATTTCTACTTGCCAGTAGTACTCAAAAGATCTAGGGAGGAGAAAACACAATTGTTTTCGCCTAAGGATTCCAGCAAATTAGTAAGTACAGGAATTGGAAATCTGCTTGGGACAGTCAGTGCATTCACGCGTCTGTAATCTATCACTGGTCGTAACTCATTATCTTTCTTTGGAATGAGAAATAGTGGACTGTTCCACAGACTGTCAAAGTGTTCAATGACCTTGTTGTCCAACATGTTCTGAATATGATGATCAGCCTTTGACGTTGGCTGTGTGGTAAATGGTAAGCAGGTATATATACTGGCTGAGCTCCGTGCTGTAATGTAATTTGGTACTGTACTAAGCTTGTTTTGCCCATGTTCTCACCGGGTAGGGCTACGACTTCACGATGGTCAAGCAAGAGATTAAGCAATTGATTTCTATATTCTGGGTAATCACTCTGTTTCACATGAGAGTCAAGATTACATGGAATGTCGGTGGACTGAGTAACTGAGCACACATCTGCAACAGAGAGTGGGAAATCTTGGCACACACGTACGGCCGCTGGGTATACCAAGAAATCACCAATCTGTGTCCCCGTATGCAGCTTAAGTGGGGCATTAGTAGTTTTGGCTAAGTACAAATAGCATAAACTATCCTCCAGCACTGTGCACAATGTCGACTCATAAGCTAAGCCATTCACACAACACGTCTCAGGTAGGGTTAGTATATCCACTCCTGCTTTCGCACCCACAACACAAACAGAGATCTATCTATCTAAAGCCCGACGCCCTAATCCCGCAAAGGGTGGCCACAGACAAAACGCCTCCAAGTCGCTCTGTCACCCACCATTTGACTACCCTCCCCCCAACTCACTCCCCCCTCCCTCATATACCTCTCAACTCCATCCCTCCACCTCATCCTCGGTCTACCCCTCCCTCTCCCTCCCTCCACCTCACCTACATACACTCTCTTAGTCAGTCGTTCATTCTCCATTCTCTCCACATGCCCAAACCACCTCAGTGTATTTCTCCTAATCTTCTCAACCACATCCACATCCACCCCACAACGTTCCTTCACTTCTTCATTCGTCAACCTGTCCCTCCATATCACTCCACATGCTCCTCTCAAGTAACTCATTTCCACTGCTCTCACTCTTGACTTGTTCCCCTCTTGCAAGGTCCACGCCTCGCTTCCATACGTCAGGGTAGGGATCACAATACTATCATGCAGTGACTTCTTAACTTCCATACTCACCTCCCTATTTCTCATCACTGCTTTCAGTGAACCAACAACCTTCCCTGCTGTACCCTTTCATGCACTTCATCCCCCAAAGTTCCATCCTTACTCATCACACTACCCAAGTACTTGAATGCACTCACATTCTCCATATCCTCACCATCCAACCTCACTGTACATTCTATGACTTCATTCCTTTCAAACACCATAACTTTACTTTTGTTTACATTAACTTTCAGCTTCCTCCTCCTACGCACTGTCCCAATTCATTCACAAAACCTTGCAAGTCCCATTCATCTTCACTCAACAATACTGTATCATCAGCAAACAGCAACACCGGAATCTTCCAAATCTCACCCTCATTCATTAGAGTCACCCCCACATCCACTGCCCTACCTTGCACCTCCTTTACAACCCCATCCATGTATATATTAAACAGCCATGGAGACATCACACAACCCTGTTTCAGTCCTACATTGAGATCAAAGAACTCACTCAGCTCACCATCCACTCGCACCGTACCTCTAGCTCCTTCGTACATACTCTTCACAGCACTCAACAATTTCCCCTCTACTCCATATATTCTTAATATCTTCCACATACCTTGCCTATCTATTCTGTCATAAGCTTTCTCCAAGTCCATGAAGGCAGCATACACTTTCTTTCCCTTCTCTAGATACTTCTCCACTAAACATCTTAGAACAAATAGCTGATCTACACACCCTTTTCCCTTCCTAAATCCCCCTTGTTCCTCTCCAACTAGCTCTTCTGTCATATGCCTAACCCTATCAATGAGTATTCTACCATATATTTTACCAGTCACACTAAGAAGGCAAATACCCCTATGGTTACCACATACTTCTCTCTCCCCTTTTCCTTTGTATAAAGGAACAATTATACCTGATTTCCAGTCCTCTGGAACCCTTCCCTCTTCCCAAGCCAATCTACACAACTTCCATATCCACTCCACAACAATCTCACCCCCATACCTCAGCATTTCACCACACACTCCATCAATTCCTGGGGCCTTTCCCAACTTGATTTTCTTCATTGCTTCCACTACTTCCGACCTACTGATCTCTTCCTCCCTCCTCTCATCTCTTCTTCTCCCAGCCATTCCCCAACCACTTATACTCGCACTGCTCTCACTTTCTACAGTCAACAAATCCTCAAAGTGCTCCTTCCATCTCCTCAATTTCTCTCTCTTCTCCACCAACAATCTATTATTCCTATCTTTCACTCCCCTACTATTTCCCCTTTCACACTGCCTTACTTTCTATACCTCCTTCCAAAACAAGTTCTTACTTTCCCTCCATTTCACACTCAGATTTCTCCCAAACTCTTTATCCACTTTCTTCTTACTTTCCTTCACCAGTCTCTTCACCTCCCTTCTCCCGCTTACATATATCTCTCTTCTCTCTCTCATCTTCTCCCCTACCTCTGCTCGCTAACCATTCACTATATGCCTTCTTCTTTTGTTCCACAGCTCGTTTCACCTCATCATTCCACCATGCTGTCCCTTGCACACCCTGGCATCTCCTCCTAACTCCACAAACCACCTCACATGCTGCGCCTATCTCTTCTGTGAATATCTTACATACATCTTCCACCCCTTCCATCTGCTCTAGCTCATGCCTTCCCAATCTTTCTTCTACTATGCTCTTATACTCTGCCATTTTCTCACTCTCTTGCAATTTCTCCATTCTTGTCAGAGGAGCTGTTTCCTCCTGTCTTCCCCTTCGTCTCCTCAACCATTTTCTTTGCAGCTTTACCTTGGCCATCACTAAGTGATGGTCAGAGACTCCATTCCCCCACCCTCTCCACACTCTTGCATCCAACACTTGTCTTCTCATTCGCTCATCCACACACACATAGTCTATCATTGCCTTTTATTCAACAAGCTCACCATCCATCCTCCTCATTACTCTCCATGTATACCGGTGGATCATATTATGGCGAAAGTAGGTGTTAGCTATTGCCAACCCCTTACCAGCACAGATGTCCACCAATGCACTACCATTCCCATCTACTTCAGCTGGCACACCCCACTGACCAATCACTCCATCCACTTGTCCATTCCCAACTTTGCCATTCATGTCTCCAATCAAAAACACTCTCGCTCCTCTCAAATCTGTCCATACATGCTTCTACTCTCGCCCAAAACTCATCTTTCACTCTTGCCACTCGGTCCTCAGTCGGAGCATACACACATACAATCGCCCATGCTTGTATACCTACTTTCATCCTCACCCATACAGTCCTTGCACCCACTGTTCCATACTCTCTTATATTTTCCTTCCACTTCTTGCTTATCATCAGACATACTCCCTCTCTTGCCTTCTCATTCTCATTAACTCCCGCACATATACCTAAACCATATTCCCATTCTCTCACCCTTTCACCTTTCCATTTAGTTTCAGTCAATCCACATATATCCACTCTTGCATCCTCAAGCACCTGAACAATCTCTCTCTCTCTTTCACTTCATCATTCACTCCTCTCACATTCCAAGTTCCCACCCTAAGAATGTCCTTTGTCCGTTCCATAGTCGTCAACGTATGGTCCGTCTGGGTCCGAGGCGCTTTATTCGCTTGTTTAGTTAGTTCTTTTTACGGGGTGGGGCACTAACCCACCATCAACCCTTTTAGTCGCCTCGTACGACAACCAGGGATACTGGGGGAGTATTCTTGAAACCCCCCTACCCCCGTAAAAAAATTGTGCCTTGATTTGTTACTGCACGCCTTGTCTCTGAGTGTTGTAAAACATCATTCACACTATGTGAGGTAGTTAAATGAGACGTGTCTGAGTCGGCAAATGTGCCACTGTTAAGAGGGATTGACACGATCCACAGCTGAATGCTCAGAGGGTGTATCCACCGGTAAATGCTCAGAGGATGTAGTACTAGATGTTAGTGAATTTGGCTGTTCAGGTAGTAGTGTGTGTACCTCTTTACTCTCGGGTAATGGTGGAATCACGTGAGAGTGAATAACTGAGTTTATTTGGGAGAGTACCGTACGTGGATATTCCATGCTAGATATCGGGAACCCATTGATATCTATGCTATGACAAGCCGCTAAGAGAGCAATTGCTTGTTGAGCCATTGTCGGAAAGCCAATGAGAGTATCCGTTGGATATTTAAGGTCATTCGTGACGTGAAATTCTGCGGCAAAAGCTCTTAAGGCCTTATCAAGTTGTACTTCTAGCTAGAGTGATCTTTCCTTTGACCTGAAATTCTGAGCCATCCACGCCGCATAGGCGAATGACAGGTGGTTCGAGTAGCCCTACTCTTTTAGCTGTTTCCCTAATGTTGTTTACAGAGGTATCTGAGATCAAGTTTACCATAGTTCCAGTGTCCATGAAGAAAGAGCTTTGTACCCCTTTGCTCCGTCCTAGCATGAGTAGGCCTAAAGACGTTATGGGTCCCACCTGGCGAATGGGGAGTTGATCTTCTGTTGCCTTACTTTCTGGCACCGGCAGATCTTTTTACTGTTATGTTACATTTTTCTGACTTGAGTGCTCCTCTTCCCCTGACTGACGGCTCTTAAGGTAACGACACTCGTCAGTGGTGTGATTTGTACTATTCTTGTGATATTTGCGTGTAAGACGTCGGGATCGTGAAGGTGTGCACTGTCGTTCCAGTGAGCGAAATTGTCTTTGTTTGCGTGCACAACTAGACTCTCGATGACCTACGTTACTGCAGTGCCAGCACACAATCAAGGAATGTTTGCTTTCTCGCATAGTAGATTTGTCACGACCGTTAGATGGTGATCGGTACTGTGAGTGAGACCAGTTACTAGGTTTGCTTTTGGTAGCTGGCCGCGAACGTGAGGAATCCGATGAAGTAGTGGTGGTGTGCAGTACTCTCACAGTACTGCCCACGGAATGAGAGCCTGAGGTGTGAGTACTGACCTGGCAATGAAGTTTGATCCCGATCTTTCTACTATGACCTTCGAGATGTTAACTATTTTGTCACCGGGATTAAAGCCATTCTGTAGTGCTATTTCCCTCTGGTGGTCTGTGAGCCAGTTAATATATCTTAGGTAACCCCACAAATCTCCAAAATCGTTTAGTGAAACCATAAGCTGGCCATTAACTTTGGTTACCCACAGAACAAATGGCGCATCTCAGAACTCGTCGCCTTCATCGTAGCAGCTGCTTCAATTACCTTTGCATGTTGGGGGGATATTTTCATATATCCCTCCATTTGTTTAAGAAGGTCTGTCAAACCAATGAGAGATGTGGCATTGGAATGTTGACAACAAAGTTGAATTAATTGTTGGCAGCATGCATCAAATGTCTGACAATCTTTGAAGTGCCCCGCACGAATAGCGGTTCCTAATAGTGACCTGCCTTGGTGTAGTCGACCCATTAGATAAAAAACTTTTAAGGGTTCAGTTGTGATTTGCCGATTACGAATGTCTGTTTCGACCTCTCTGAGGAAGTCATAGATGGAAACTGTACTGTCAGCTCCTGTAAATTTGGGTCGGTTAGCATCATCCAAATATATGGACTGGGGAGGTGGGGGGTCCTGATTCGGCATCGTAGGAAGAGGGTGAGGCTGCGGAGGTGAGGAATTAGGCACAGTAGTAAGCTGAGACGGTGCAGGAGAAGGAACTGTGGTAGCGGTAGTGGTGGATACCGTGGTTAATGGTGGTGTATGTGTAGTAGAAGGTATGGATAGAGACTGTGGAGAAGGCTGCGTGACTTCAAGAGAATCAGTTGGGGAAAATGATAGAGTTTCTGGTGTCGATATATCTGGATTAAGGGTAGCAGTAGTAGGGTCGATATAGGTGGTAGTAGGTGTGGTAGGAGTAGTACGAGTAGAAGTAGGAGTAGTAGTAGTTAGACAATTTACGGTATGCTTACCATAAGATCTGCCTCAACGAAGATATGTTACACTATCATCACACACAGGATCATCTGTTTCACTGTCAGATTCAACTGGGGAGAGATCTACCCTTTTAAAAAGGGACATCAATAGAATAGGAAGTAAGTAAATGAATAAATGAACGATTAAGTGGATGAAGGAAAGAATAAAAGAAAGTATATATAGTACATGAAAAAATGATATACTGTATATACAATGAATATGAGTGGAAAAATTGTGTTATTTACAGCTGAGTATGAATATAATTGGGAGAAAATGGGATGAAGTAGCAGTGAGTGAACAAGAAATTCTGAGTGAACAAAAAATGAGGACCAAAAATGCAATGAATGAACAGGAGTAAATGAATAAATTATCACAATCTATAGAGACAGCTCGCTATCTATTTAGTAAGGAATCAATTAATGTGATGAGATAAGAAAATGCATGATAATACAAATAGAAAATACCTGTGGTAAGATGTGGTCGTTGCAGTTGCTGGACGTCGAGTGAGCCTCTCTTCAGCACTGTCTCCTCCCTCCGACGGCGTTGATTGGGCGGAGATGCTCGTGACGTAACTGGGCGGCAGCCAGGCACTGGGCGAAGTAAGTAGCTGATAGGAGTGTTAGGGTGTGACGTAACTGTTTGTGAGTGGCCACACTCTCTGCGTGATGCCAGGGCTGTGTGGTAAGAGGGAGATGATGATGCAGTGGCGTTGGGCGGTGGCTGGGGGGCTACTTCCGGGAGTGGGGGTTTGGTTGGGGTTTTTGAGGGCTAAAACTAACCTCGTACAGTGTGGTAATATAACAGGCCACACAGGACTGGCAGTTGAGGCAGGTAGTGAGGGTAGTGGTGGTGGCTTACGTGGCTGTGGTGGTGTGGTGGTAGGTGGGGTGTTGGAGTGGAGAAGAGTTACTGTAAATTTTACTTTCATCATCAATTAAATGAGGAAACAATGTATGGAATTCCTCTTCACTTTTCCTATCTTGCAAGATTGGATGAACCCCTTTTTCGACTTTGTTTTCTAAGTTGTTTTATTTATTTTTTATTTATTTATTTTTTTGTGGTAGGTGGGGGCGCTCACCATCCGCTCACTCAATGTAGTGCTGCTCTCGGGTGTCTGCCCTTTCCTCTCCTCCATCCTTCTTTCCTTGTCCTTCTGCCTACAGGTGACTTTACACTCCCTCTCCTGTCTTTCTTTCTTTCATTCTTTCCTCTTCCTTCTGCCTGTGAGTGACTCTACAGTATACTAAGTGACAAGCCAAATGGTTTCCTGTACACCAGGAAGCCATTTACTATGCTGGGTGGTAACCATATAACCAAATTTTGGCGCCTGTTGGTTTAGTGGGTAATTATTGCGCTCCAATCGGATTGTGCTGGTGGAGGTTTATATCCAAGGAATGGTTGGGGTTGACTGCTCATGTAATGCCACTCAGGGATGAGTGAGGCTGGTCACTCATCTTAAATGTCGGGACCAACTGCCTAGCCCCGTGTTCCTACGCTCTTCATGGGGCAATGTAGGATTGGATGATGGATGGATGGTTTTCTTCTTTCTTCTTCATCCAGTACAGTGGCGATCATTGCCAACTCGGCTCGTGAAGAGTCACACATCCTCCGTCAATGGTGGTGGCACTTCTACTGTTGAGGGATGACGGGACCGTGAACGAAGCGAGAGCGAACTGGCCGTGTGAATGCACCAGGACCGTGAGCGGAGCGAGAGTGGAGCATGACTGGAGCATGACCGTCCCTTTAGTGTGAATAGGGCTAAGTGATTACCTAATCTAACTATAACTCTAGTTCATAAAAATTTTGTTTCTTTTCACTACTCTTTGCTAATTTTGTAGTTTGTACTTATTACTGTGAACTTGGGATCACATATATTACTTTTCTAGTGGGAATATTAATTCCAGGGCACTGGTGCCGGGGGAAGAAATTCCCGGGTAAAGAGATGTTTCCGTGGAGACACCACCATTACTCCAAAGCTTGGAATCATTTCTTCAAGACCTCTGTGACAGCAAGCTCCACCTGCTCAGAGCTGCTCACTCACTTCATCTCCAAAATTCAGTGTCTTATCTTCACCTGCTCTGGCGAGGCTGCACATACTGTTCTTAGATCCTGAGCCACGTGATAAATGGTAAGAGTCAAATGATATAAGAATATATGAATTAAGGAAACTGCGGAAGGCCTATTGATTGCCCTAGTTTTTGGTAGATCCTGATTTAGACCCATCCATTTGAATCGATCTATCCAACCTATTATTTAATGTTATTATTTATTTTTTTCCTATATATATATATATATATATATATATATATATATATATATTGTCACGTGTGTGTGTGTAATTCACCGGCTCGGTCAGGATCACTTGATGGTCGTGATCGTCAGCATTTTGCCCTCCCGGAAGGGAGCTGAGAGCTCATATAGTCTGATCTAAGGGCAAGGCTGTGACCTTCACACACCCACACACCCGTCCCCTTGCTCAAGAGGGACAGTAACCACCCACTTCGTCAGTGAAGCTTTTCACAACCTGAGCGAGGCGCGAACTCCCGTCTACCAGATGGCAAGCGAGAACGTTACCACTGCGCCAGCGAGCGGTGTGTGTGTGTGTGTGTGTGTGTGTGTCCTTATACGTACGAAAACAAGTACGGAATTACGGTACGGTAATTTATTGTACTAGTACGGTACGAACATTTTTATGAGGTACGGTATTCATTTGCGGTACGAATTACGAAAAAAATTACCGTACTACATGCCCTGCGGAACGAAGTTTTGTAAGGTTGGGCTGCTGATGCAACCCAAGAGGTAGTGTAATGCGAGTCGAGAATGAGCTGATAAATTGGTAAACCATTAAATGGTTTGACTCCAGAAACAAAAAACGAAAAAAAAAAAAAAAGAATGGTTTGGGTTTATAAATGACAACCGTTTTCTTATTATGGAAGAACGAGAGAAAATGGATTTGTTTTGGGTAAACTCTACTACCAATGTTCGAAAAGGGGAGGTAAGTAGGCCAAGGACAGACTATTCAGGAGGAAAAACCGTGGGTCCTAAACAAAATGACATATTACAGAAATGAATGTTTATTATTGTTACTGCAGATCATTCAGAAAATGAACAAGAACGTAAATATAGCCGAGTCATAGGAAAATGAGACGTTACAGTTAACGATATTCATCACACTGAAGAAGAATGTGCACACAAATTTTGTGTGAACACAGCACTTCTATGACAGTGTGACCCTCATAATAAAGCGTAAAGGCTCCCATAGAGATCGTATTCGAGGGCTGAGCTTGAGGGTGACACATATCATTCAAGAAGACTCCAGCACGAAGATTTCTGAGGTGTTGTCCATTTCACCAACCAAAGTAATGAACGTTAGGCACCTCCTTTCTCTCAACCGACTATGTAGCGTTTGATATTTATAGTAACCAAAAGCTTTGAAACAACTGAAGAGGAGCTAAGCCGTGAATATGGAAGCCAACCATGGACGGATTGAAACATTTTATTAGAAGTAAACATACAGTAAACTGTCAGGGAGGGATACCATCTATATAGGTAAAGTCTACTATATAATTTCAGCGTGAAAAACCTCGAGTGTTTCTCGGTCTCTCGGACAAAACCGGCACGACGAAATACAGAATAGGCGGCCATTTACCGAATCGGAACCGAATCAGCCTTGGAATCAGCATATAGATTCATTCACATCTAATTATCGGAAATCAGGTCAAAATTTTGTGTTTCATTTAACCAGTATTAAAAAAAAAAAAAAATCAGGATATTGTGAGTAAACGTTCTTAAGTTAGCGGGAGTTTCGCCTTCAGCTCGCCAGCCCGCCTTGACAAACTTCTATTTCGCATAAATATTGGTTTAAAACGCAATGTATTTACGGCACATTTAACGATATTTTAGTAAATATTCATGTTTATTTGACATTATGAAATTTTTAGGATTTCAAGGGGAGGTTTAAACCTCCAATTTAGTCCAACTGGACTAAATTTAGAACAGTAGTGCGATCTCTGGGTTATTTCTTGGTGTCTGGAATAAATTCTGGCATTTAAGCAGATGATGCGCTTTGTACTATTTGCAGAGCTTGTTACTAAAACTGTGCTTATAGAGCAGGTAAAGAGAGCATACTTAATGGTGGTGGTGATCGAGACTGGCAGAGGGGATAATTTTGTCCTGTGGAGTCCCGAAAGACTGTCTCATCACACCTCACGTCCACTCTCTCTCTCTCTCTCTCTCTCTCTCTCTCTCTCTCTCTCAGAAAATATACTACATGTTGATGCATCCATCAATATTTGTTGCAGTTTATTTGATCCAAAGTATATCATGCTCTAATCAACGCTGCACTATTTTTCCCGGTGACAGTCACTGTGGTAATGACACTTTAATTTCGACACTGACGGCTTAATGTTCTCAAACATCTCGAACCAAATCACACAAGCATAGGAGGCGATATATATATATATATATATATATATATATATATATATATATATATATATATATATATATATATATATAACAAGGCATATGGGCCTGATGGAGTCTCTCCTGTTGTTCTCAAGAACTGTGCTTCTGTGCTTACACCCTGCCTAGGCAAACTCTTTCGTCTTTGTCTTTCAACTTGTACCTTTCCCTCTTGCTGGAAGTTTGCTCTCATTCAGCCTGTCCCAAAGAAGGGTGACCACTCCCAACCCCCCAACTATCGTCCAATTGCTTTAACGTCCTGTATTTCAAAAGTTTTCGAGTCAATTCTCAATAGAAAAATTTTAAGGCATCTTTCCTATCACAACCTTCTTTCTGATCGTCAGTACGGGTTCCGTCAGGGACGCTCCACTGGCGATCTTCTCACCTACCTTTCAGACTCCTAGTCATCCTCCTTTTCGGGACACTGGCGAAAGGTTTGCCATTAAACTTGACATCTCAAAGGCTTTCGATCAAGTCTGGCATAAATCTTTAATTTCCAAACTGCCCTCCTACGCTTTCTATCCTTCTATCTGTGCCTTCATCGCTAGCTTCCTTTCTGGTCGTTCTATAGCCGCTGTTGTAGACTGACATCGTTCTTCTAGATCTATCAACAGTGGTGTTCCTCAGGGCTCTGTCCTATCACCAACTCTCTTCCTTTTATTCATCAATGACCTTATAAGCTGTACATTTAACCCTGTCCACTCATACTCTGATGACTCAACCCTTCACCTTTCCATTCGGTTCCCGCAACGCCCATCTCAGCAGTTACTTCAACAAACAAGGGATGAGGCTATGGCACACCTAATGTCTGACTTGGCTCGTATCTCTGACTGGGGTAAAAATAATCTTGTTTTTCATGCATCTAAGACTCAGTTCTTACACCTATCAACCCGACAAAATCTTCCACAGGTATACCTAATAATGTTTAATAATATTCAGCTTTTATAAAATCTGCTTCCAAGAGATTGGGTGTGCTAAGCCGACTCCGTTCTTTCTTTACCCCCGCACAATTGTTGACTCTATACAGGGGTTTTATCTGCCTCTGTGTGGAGTACAACTCTCATGTGTGGGAAGGCTCCCCACATACAGCTCTTCTCAGTAGGGTGGAGTCAAAGGCTTTTCGTCTCATTAAATCTCCTCCTCTTACTGACTCCCTTCAACCTCTGTCTCTTCGTCGCACTGTTGCATCTTTATCTCTTTTCTATCGCTACTTTAATGGTCACTGCTCCTCTGAACTGTCTTCATGCATTCCTCCACCTCTACGACAGGCGCGCAGCACCCGTCTGGCAGCAAACTCTCATCCCTTTTCTGTCCAACTCTCTAATGCAAAAGTTAACCGTTACTCCCAGTCCTTCATTTATGCAACAGGTCAACTCTGGAACTGTCTCCCTCTGTCTGTATTTCCTGCTGCCTATGATCTCCAGTCTTTCAAACGCAGTGTGTCCAGGCATCTCGAAATGAATGGATCTTGAATTTGGCTCTCTCTTGTATTTTGTTTTTCTCTTGGAGGGAACTCTTATTGCGGGCTCATGGCCTTTGGTTCCTTCTTCCTCGCATATATATTATATATATATATATATATATATAGATAGATAGATAGATAGATAGATAGATAAATAGATAGATAGATAGATTGCATTGTGTGTGTGTGTATGTGTTGCCAATGTCGAGTGGTGGTTAGAAGAATGGGGGCCATTTGAGAAGATTATGACAAGTGATAACCGCAGGGAGAGGCAGGAGAGGGGAGACGAGTTTAGAAATTGGCGGTACTTAATCCGCACGAGAGAGAGAGAGAGAGAGAGAGAGAGAGAGAGAGAGAGAGAGAGAGAGAGAGAGAGAGAGAGAGAGAGAGGTTGGTGGGAATAATGTGGTGTGGGAAGTGGGACAGAGTATAGGATAGTGTGGTGTGTGGTAGATTGGATAATGCGGTGTGTTAGGTAGGAGTGTCTTCTGTGATGTGCAGGACAGTGTGTTTAGGTAGGTAGGATAGTATGTGCTGTGATGTGTGTTTGGGGAGGTAGGATAGTATGCTGTGATGTGTGTTTAGGTAGGTAAGATAGTGTGCTGTGATGTGTAGGACAGTGTGTTTAGGTAGGTAGGATAGTATGCTGTGATGTGTGTTTAGGTAGGTAAGATAGTGTGCTGTGATGTGTAGGACAGTGTGTTTAGGTAGGTAGGATATTATGCTGTGATGTGTGCTTAGGTAGGTAAGATAGTGTGCTGTGATGTGTAGGACAGTGTGTTTAGGTAGGTAGGATAGTATGCTGTGATGTGTGCTTAGGTAGGTAAGATAGTGTGCTGTGATGTGTAGGACAGTGTGTTTAGGTAGGTAGGATAGTATGCTGTGATGTGTGTTTAGGTAGGTAAGATAGTGTGCTGTGATGTGTAGGACAGTGTGTTTAGGTAGGTAGGATAGTATGCTGTGATGTGTGCTTAGGTAGGTAAGATAGTGTGCTTTGATGTGTAGGACAGTGTGTTTAGGTAGGTAGGATAGTATGCTGTGATGTGTGGGACAGTGTGTTTAGGTAGGTAAGATAGTATGTTTAAGTAGGTAGGCTAGTATGCTGTGATGTATAGGACAGTATGTTTAGGTAGATGGGATAGTATCATGGTGTGGTACCAAACAGGATAGCGATGTGTGGGAGAGTGGATGTTGCGGTGTGGTATGTTGGATCAGGGATGTCCCGACGGGAGAGGGGGGGAATTCGAGGATCACCCCCCAGTGCTTGGCATAGAGTTGGTCAACTATTCACATAACTGGAAAAAAAAAAAATGCTTTTTGTGACAAATAATGGTGCTAATGATTTAATCCAGTCAGCAGATAAAAATCCATTTTGTTCTACATGAAATGGTTTTACCATAAAAATGTTTTGCCTGTTCTTCAGTTAATTGAAGATTATTAAATGTTTGCCTAACTTTAAATCTAGCATGGTATTTTCTATTATAATAAATAATAATGGCATACTCAATTTCTTTTGTGAACGTAAGAATTATATCAGTATTGACTTGTGTAATACTAATAGAAATTGAGCATGAGAAAGAGAAAGAGAGAGAGAGTGAGAGAGAGAGAAGAGGGTGGTGCTTCATTTGCAATTGTAGGACCAAAGAAAATTATGGTATCAGTGGGTGGAATGCTAACTTAAAAGGTGCTTTTTTTTTTTTTTTATATAGCACATTGGGTTATGATACTGACCACTAAGAAATGAACTTCACACACACACACACACACACACACACACACACACACTTTTCCCATCGTACACACACACGCACGCACGCACACTTTTCCCATCGTCTGCCCCTCTACAACCCCTCCCACTGATTAGCACTTCATCTCTTTATCTCCTCTCCCCTCCCTGCCTTAAACTCCTTTCTGCCTCGCCTCTCTCCTCCCTTCCAAGCAACTCACTACACGTACAACAAGCCTGCCACATATTCGCCCACGTTAACGCTGAATAATTCATTGTAAATTCATACAAATGCATGCATATCAGATTTTAGTACTCTCTCTCTCTCTCTCTCTCTCTCTCTCTCTCTCACACACACACACACACACACACACACACACACACACACGACGAAACGAAGCAGCAAACAAGCCTACCCTCGTGACCTGATACTCCGTGTCCACGCTCCTTTCCATCTCTCTGATATCAAAACAATTTGATTAAGTGCTTTGTTCCTACATCCTCTTTTTCGTAGCTGGTAGAGTCTAGCAAACTGATGGCAGATTATTATTATTATTATTATTATTATTATTATTATTATTATTATTGTTATTATTATTATTATTATTATTATTAGAAAGTTAATCAATGGATAATCAGTGCCATCATGGTGAAAAGCCCAGACCAGGAGAGAAAAACCGTAGAAACGTTGCCAGCATATTCATTTAAATATACAGTTTTGCCACCAGATGTTATAATGTTTTTAGTTCATTATTTGTGTGTCTTCGTTATAGTAATATTCCTCCCACTGACTCTTAACCTTGTGTATTCCCCTTGTTATCGAGCGTATATATATTTTGGGTTTAAATGAAAGACGGGTATCTACATATATATAACTAAAGACATTGGTATACATGAATCATATCGTGTGTGAAGTGCAACTGTATTTTGTGCTATCAAAGCCTAACTCTGTGTCCCTGTATCCTGTTTCTCAAATATCACTCTGTATCATATTGTAACGGTTTTAGAATTAAGGCAATAGATGTGTTAAGGTATACTGCCCAGTTTTTATGTCCTGGTCCTTTGTTGGTGCTTTACTTCCGGTCCGGAAAGAGGACCCCGCTCAGTCGCTAGTGTTTTTAGGACGAGGAGTCGACCTAAAAACACTCAGCATAGCAATTCGTATGTATACTGTGTGTGTATGCATATGTATATACGTATGTCTATGTTACAATATACATGCCTGCGTACGTATGTGCATATATTTTTAACATACTCTTGCATAAAAATTTATGTGCGATGTATGCTTTTCTGATGCATTAGTTTATTTTCATGTAGTACTGTGTGTGGAAGTTATAATAATCACATCACTGGAATGCTTTGAACTGTGTCGGGAATAGTTGGAAATCACTAGCAGATACGACATCGTAATTGTTTTTGTGCATCCACTCATCATGTTTTAATGTGAATATTAAACGATACATTATAAAAGGGTTCAACATTAGATTATCTACTGAGGTCAAAGGATCTGCTGCTTGCACTATGATGCCATTATTTCATGTAGAAATAATATTATGAAGAGCATTTGCGCACACAGCATAGCTACATTAGCTCATCAGGAAGTGAAACTAAATTCGAATCGAGATTCACTCAGTCGTAGCATCTCAAAGCCCAACTCGAATCACCCGAAGTTGTAAAGGTTACAGTGTTACCACACGAAACGCGGAAGGGTTGGCTAGTGAGGTACCACTTCTTTTATAAGTGACTGTACATTGCAGGTGCCCATTGATTGTGTGGAAGGGCCTTTACACATCCTCCGCATAGACGAGTGTGTTTTTAGTGGCTCTGGAGATTTCGTAACCTCTTCCTTAACGATTTATTATAAGAGAAAGCAAACAGCAACAGACTTGTCGGCCGTTTCGAGGTTGTTTGTTTTAAGGTTGGCTATAACTAAGTAATTAGTTTACGAGTCAAAGACAAGGCCTACTGATGCAAACCACGCCGACGTCAGCCTAACTTCATGGAAAATATAAGAGAATGTTCAGGCGTAACATGCAAAATATATACCGGTAGCTTAGGAACAGGTGCTACGAAGCCACATATGCGATCTAAAAATACGGTCCAGTATAAAAAATCTCATCCTCAGTGACACCACACTGTGGGCATCCTCAGCAAGGCGGCAGCCCCATGACTCAGATTTCTACCTCCCTAGGCGCTGTGTTGATTCTGGTGCTACTTATTATATTACAAAGATACACAGTAGAATATTGAGACTTTACTCTTGTCAAAGGGTATGACTACATTACGAGACAAAACCAAGGATAGCAAAGATGGCTCTATCACCTACTCACCTCTACCAAGGCCACCAAGCCCTACCCGACCACTGCCCTAGAGGGATTTGGGAGGAGTGGTTAAGTAGCAGATCGTTAACAGGTATGTACCAGATCCTACTCACCTTTCACACACTTCATCATCTCTGTTCCTCGATGTGCTTTTCCCTCGTTTTGTTTAATCGTTTAAGGATATATGTCAAGCATGTTAATTAATAATAAGTTGAATCTTTTGTAATTTTCATTCATTATCATCATTTTGCCTCTTTTCCCCACTTGCAGATAAGGTGAGGTAGGTTACAGAAAGCCTGGAAAAGTAAAGAATATTGTAGTGGTAGAACTAATCAACAGAAAGCAGATTCATTCACCATTCAAGCTCCACCTGAAGGGCACACTTTTCCACACGTAGTTTCACATTTATCTATAGCGGTATTATTAAGGTAACTTTGTTCAGGGTGAATACAGACTATTATACCTCCTCACCTCTCTGACTTACATTTTAGTCAATAAACTGTTTCAGTTCAGTTCCATCTCAACCGAAGCTGTAAAAGACAGACAGACAGACAGACACCATGCAGCACTGAAACTTGGCAGGGATTTCTGACTGGAAAAAGCGAAACGAAAAAAAATATAATATCGTACCAGAACATGAAAAGATCAAGAAAATCGCAGTAATTGTTCGTAGTGCTTTGTGCTACACAGTTACATATATACAGACCCTACTCTACTGTCCCCTCCCGGTGGCCCGACCCCTAGCACTACTAATCTTAAAAAACAAATAACAAAAAACAACAACAAAAAGTTATAAACAGGACAGCACATAATAAGGTCACAACTAAAACTCCAGACTCCCCCGAAAATAGATGCATGGGAAAACAGGTAGAAGCAACGATTGTATAGTCTGCCAAAAAAAAAGTCGTGTCTTCGTTCCGGACCCCGTAAATATTCGCAAAGATAAGTCGAAGCAGCAGGGATAGCTTCAAAAGTTAGACAACTGTGTCAGACAAGATGGTGGTGGGGGTGAGTGGTTTGGAGGTGGGGTAGTGGTGGATGTGTGTGCTACATGGGTTGTCATGTCTGATTCATCTTCAATATTTGAAACATTTCAAAGGACTGAAAAAGGTGGGATAAGTTTCATAACGAGTGTTTGGAATTTACTGAAAAGTCATGATAATATTACAAAATAGCGTTTATTAGTGATAACATGAATCTCCCCTCTATTTCCCGTCGCCCGATATAGATAACTGAATGACTGAAGATATAACTATTTGCTGGTGGGTGTATATCTTGGTTTCCTCACCTTGAGTAACACCTGTGGCTAGGTTTTCCCCACCCCTTTACGGCTTTACCAAAACACTAACTACAGTATTTGTGGAAACAAACGCTTTTCTCGTTATTACTGTGATGGGACCGCATGCCTCTGTGTCACACCACACATGGTATGTAATATCTCTTGTCATGCTTAGAAGGTAAACAGACAGTAAAAACACAGCTGTCCGTCATTTATTCCGATGAAATGTGGCTAGTTGATACTATGCGGAGGGGTTGTGGCAGGAAGGTGGGGAGGGGGGCGGGGTAGCACTTCGTCCGCTCTGTTTACGTTTTAGGCATTATTTTAGACTGACATACATTTCACAGTTTACAAGTATTAAATCAGGTGTACTATCGCACTTAGCACCTCTACTCTGCAGTGAACTGCTACACTACACCTCCATCCCCAAACCACTCACCCCCACCACCGTCTGCTCTGACACAGTTGCCAGACTTGTGAAGCTATCCCTGCTGCTTCGACTTATCGGTTCGAACATTTACGGGATTCGGGACGAGGACACGACTTTTTTGGCTGTGTATACGAAACAGAAGTAGCAAGGAAAAAAAAAGTAACGGAATAAACTACAATGCAATTAAAAAAAAAAAAAAACAAGAATTGGGAAAACACGCAGTAGATTAAAAGTAACAGGAAATGAATACAAGTATTTTTTTTATGCGAGGAAGAAGGACCCAAAGGCCATGAGCCCGCAGTAACAGTTCCCTCCAAGAGAAAAACAAAATACAATAGAGAGCCAAATTCAAGATCCGATCATTTTGAGATGCCTGGACACACTGCGTTTGAAAGACTGGAGATCATAGGCAGCAGGAAATACAGACAGAGGGAGACAGTTCCAGAGTTGACCTGTTGCATAAATGAAAGACTGGGAGTAACGGTTAACTCTTGCATTAGAGAGTTGGACAGAAAAGGGATGAGAGTTTGCTGCCAGACGGGTGCTACGCGCCCGTCGTAGAGGTGGAGGAATGCAAGCAGACAGTTCAGAGGAGCAGTGACCATTAAAGTAGCGATAGAAAAGAGATAAAGATGCAACAGTGCGGCGAAGAGACAGAGGTTGAAGGGAGTCAGTAAGAGGAGGAGATTTAATGAGACGAAAAGCCTTTCACTCCACCCTATTGAGAAGAGCTGTATGTGGGGAGCCTCCCCACACATGAGAGTTGTACTCCACACAGGGGCGGATAAAACCCCTGTATAGAGTCAACAATTGTGCAGGGGTAAAGAAAGAGCAGAGTCGGCTTAGCACACCCAATCTCTTGGAAGCAGATTTTACAAGAGATGTAATATGATTTTTCCAAGATAAGTCCCGAGTAAATGAAACCCCAAGCATGTTCAAGGATGATGCAGGATTAAGCTGAATATTATTAAACATTAGTGGGTATACTTGTGGAAGATTTTGTCAGGTTGATAGGTGTAAGAACTGAGTCTTAGATGCATTAAAAACCAAAAGATTATTTTTACCCCAGTCGATACGAGCCAAGTCAGACATTAGGTGTGCCATAGCCTCATCCCTTGTTTGTTGAAGTAACTGCTGAGATGGGCGTTGCGGGAACCTAATGGAAAGGTGAAGGGTGGAGTCATCAGCGTATGAGTGGATAGGGTTAGATGTACAGCTTAGAAGATCACTGATGAATAAAAGGAAGAGAGTTGGTGATAGGACAGAGCCCTGAGGAACACCACTGTTGATAGATCTAGGAGAAGAACCATGGCCGTCTACAACAGCGGCTATAGAACGACCAGAAAGGAAGCTAGCGATGAAGGCACAGATAGAAGGATAGAAAGCATAGGAGGGCAGTTTGGAAATTAAAGATTTATGCCAGACTCGATCGAAAGCCTTTGAGATGTCAAGTGTAATGGCAAAGCTTTCGCCAAAGTCCCGAAAGGAGGATGACCAGGAGTCTGAAAGGTAGGTGAGAAGATCGCCAGTGGAGCGTCCCTGACGGAACCCGTACTGACGATCGGAAAGAAGTTTGTGATAAGAAAGATGCCTTAAAATTTTTCTATTGAGAATTGACTCGAAAACTTTTGAAATACAGGACGTTAAAGCAATTGGACGATAGTTGGAGGGTTGGGAGTGGTCACCCTTCTTTGGGACAGGCTGAATGAGAGCAAACTTCCAGCAAGAGGGAAAGGTACAAGTTGACAGACAAAGGCGAAAGAGTTTGCCTAGGCAGGGTGTAAGCACAGAAGCACAGTTCTTGAGAACAACAGGAGGGACCCTATCAGGCCCATATGCCTTGTTAATACTGAGGCCAGTGATGGCAGAAAATACATGAGCTGAAGAAATTTTAATGTCAGCCATGAGGAAGTCAGAGGTGGGAAGTGATGGAGGAACAGCACTGGAATCGTCTAAGGTGGAATTGGAGGAGAAAGTCTGTGCGAAGAGATCTGCTTTATCAGTAGAAGAAATAGCTACAGAACCATCAGAGTAGAAAAGAGGAGGGAAGGATGATGAGGTAAAGTTGTTGTCACGGGGTTTTTAAAATAAATGCTAAATTATTTAATTGATAATAATATTCAATAATATTGAACACCATGGACAATGATCGTCTTACTAAATCAAGCAACGATTACTTTACGCTGATTTCTTTGCACGATTCTCTAAGAACGAGAATTTATAAACTTCCTCAACAGTACACAGCAGAGACTAATTACTCAATTGCTGTTTCTTAGTACTGTTAGCCTCTGGAGAAAGTTACTTCACCCCTGACAATAAATAACTAATACTAATAAAATCAGGCTCTTGCTGGTGCTTAACTCCTAAGAGGCACAACGGATTTTAAGTTTAATACAAGACTGGCCTAAGTACCAGTTATGAATAGCAAAACGTTTATGCAAGCTAGGAGCTATATGGAAAATAAGCTTAATTGTGGAGAAATGAAACAAGAGTTTACATTACATTAAGCTCAAGAAAAAGAACTGTTAAATTTATTGATTACAAAAATAAATTTAACGTTACATTTCAAATCAAATTAATGAGATCACACTCACTCACTCACGCAAAAGCTAAATACTTACGCCTAGGAAAAACACCTTAATTAAACTCTTAAGTCTAGGAAAATACAAAAAGGAAATACTGGTCAATGAATGCTGTGTATCACCCAAAGCTGAACTAAGGGTGGGAGCACTGGAGAACTGTGAAGTGGAGTTTGGGTACTAGCTGACCTCTCACACTGCTGGCACAGGACCTCTCTCCGTCACAGCAAACACTTGACTGCCTCAAACTCATGAGAAAGAAATGGGAGCGATAGGCCGCATTTTTTAACGGTCGAGTGAGCGAAACACGCCCAAAACAAATCGCTCAGCGGAAGCGCTAATGTCTCACACAAAGACGATCACGTATGACAATGAAAAATTGATTTGACAAAGCTTCCGTCTGAATGAGCGGTTAACTGAACGATACACAGTGAGTTTTCCACTAATAGTTCGTGGCTTCTCACAAAATGGAAATGTCGCGAATTTGATTCGTGACATTACGTCCCTACAAAATTAAATTTTTTTCTTATGGGAAAAAACTTGTGGATATATATATATATGTACACATCCTAACTCATTCACACAAGATTCACACTGTGGTGTGTGTGCTATCCTGCTACAGGAGAAAGTCGCAGTCGCCAGTGAGCGAAAAAACCTCGTATTTACGTTAATAGAAGCAAGCTTGAAGGAAAAACTCTGTGACGACGGTGAAAATCTTGTACTCAGGTCAAACTGAGCGAAAATTCGCTACATTTACACTGACAACTAATTGTTGTGTAGTGTGGTGTATGTAATACACGGTGTAGGTGTGACAGTTGTAGTGTAACTGTACCTACGTGTAAAATGACATAGTAAATAATAACATGGCGACAACGAAGGCAGAGGAGAAGAGGCGGCAGCGTGCGGCAGACGATCAGCTGGCCCGCACAGCAAAACTGCTACACCCATTGCTGTACCTGCAAAACCAATTAAGGTAGAGCATCAAAAGTGTCAATGAGACAAAATTCTTATTACATTACAATTACTCTCTCTGCCTAGCAATCAGTACATGCTACAAAAGGTATGCTCTAGCTGAAAAATACAAGTGACAGCCTAAGCTTCGTATATTCGAGGTCGCCATTAATTATAGCGCACAATTAGTGTCAGCAAGTTGAGAATCCTTGTGCAAACTCGGGTCTTCCATAGCCTCGAACTGCACACTGGTCCTCAACCTGTGCCTTGACCTACAGTACTTATATTAGTATCGGGGAGCTGAGAATCCTTGTACAAACTCGGGTCTTCCATAGCCTCGAGTCGCCTCTGCGGAGTTCTCTCTCGAACTTCCCCCTTAATCTACAGTACTTACATTAGTATCGGGGAGCTGAGAATCCTTGTGCAAACTCGGGTCTTTCATAGCCTCGAGTCGCCTCTGCGGAGTTCTCTCTCGAACTTCCCCCTTAACCTACGGTACTTAATATGTATGTACAGGCCCTGGACATAATGTGTCCTGTGGGGCCAATGGGCGAGACGTCAGGTCTGCATCCACTTCACCACTACCCTGTCTCTCAACTGACTCAGAGATTACAGGTGTGGTTATGAACGGCACAGGAAGGACATATCCCTGATTAGTGGTGTTACTTTGACACACACTGCAGGAACGGACAAAACTATCTATGTCCCGTCCCATCCCTGGCCAGAAAAAGTCAGCTCGGATACGGCCCTGGGTCTTCCTTTTGCCCATGTGACCTGAGGCTGAACAATGACCCCATTGTGACACTGCTAGGCGGTACTTGGCGGGAACGACAAACTGCAGTCGAACCTCGCCCTCGGGTGTTCGTGACTCACGGTAGAGCCGTCCTTGTTTGCGAAGGAACTTGGCTCGACCACCCCGTGAATACTTAATCACTCGACCCTTTTGTTTGTTACGCACGGCAGCAAGTGTCGGGTCAGAATGTTGTTCTTGCACAAGTTGACTACACATCAGATCTTGCGGCGATTCAATGATCACTGGGGTGACACAGTCTGGAGCCTCAGCCATGGCTCGTGTTACCGCAGCAGCCGAAGTCTGAGTAGCGTCATCATCGGAGCAACTATCCTTGACTCCATGAATGTTGCCTACAATTAGGTCAAATAAAGGTTCTGGCATGACAACTGCAAGTGTCATACCAGTATAAAATGGAGATGCCACCTGGATACATGCCTCAGGGAACAATCTCACTGATCCATCAATAAGGTTTGCATGGATCTGTCGACCTGTGTACTGCTCAGGCCGAAATAAACTCTGCTTGACAGAGCAACCTGAGGAACCATTATCTCTCAGGACCTTCACAGGAATGTCTCCCACAAACCCTGGCTGAACAAGGAAGGTACTGTCACCTGTGGGAGGGCCTGTGGAGGAAGCAGCTAGCCACTCATGAGGCTGCTGAACTGATGCGGCAAACATTGCGCCTTGAGGATTATACTGGGAGGATGGAACATTGGCCATCTGTGGAGGGGGGTTCACTGTCACTGTGGGACTAGTGAACTGTGGGGAAGTACCCATACTGGTAGGGACGTGACCATCGTGCTGCTGCTGAGGAATGAAGGCTGCATTCGCTTCCTGCCTCTTTTGAGCTGGTGGTGAAAAAGTTTGTCCCGATGGTCGGTTGCGTGGCTGATACTGCTGCTGGTTAGGATACTTGTTGTACCTCTTCCACTCAGGTTTCTGAGTGTTTTGCCCCTGGTCCTTCCACTGCGGTTTTGGACCTTGGCCATTATTCTGAGAATGGCCTTGTCGCTGGGGTTCAGTCTGAGACGGCTTCCCAGATTTATCAGGTTTTCTGTTCCAGGTGTTTTGCTTACGAGTTTGATACCCGTATGCAGTAAAGAATGCGTCAGCCTTCTCTGCCATTTGGCTGGCATCTTTCACCTGGCAGATCTTAAGCTGTGCTATGAGCTCAGCAGGCCACGACCTCTCTAGCTGTGTACGCAGCATAAGGTCAATTATCCCCTCACGCGTGGAAGGAGTTTCATCTTTCTCCATCCACTCATTTAAGTAAGCAGTGAGACAATCGAGGAACTGAACAGCTGTCTCCTTGTCTTGGAGACGAGCTCGCATGGACTGAACTTTGGCGTCGTCTACTGTGAGACCATATGCCTTAATGAGTGCAGCTTTCATCATCTCATACGTGAGATTGTCTCCACGAACTCTGTGGAGAATATCGAGGGCAGGGCCCTCAAATAAACTAAGATATTGGAGCCGCTTAGCTGCCTCATCCAGTTGATACATGTCTGCCATGTCCTCAAAACGAGCTATGTACAGCTCGATTCGCTCGCTTTCCTTGTATGAAGGAAGCTTGATGCGTGGGGTCGCCAGGACATGTGTAGGAAGAGCGCTAGTGGAGCTTGGATTAACTGCACCAGATGTGTCTGAAGCCAAGGAATCTTGCTTGAGCTTCAGCACTTCAAGTTCATGTTTTTCGCGTGCTTCTCGTTCGGCACGTTCATATTCACGTTGTTCCCGCTCGTATTCCCGTTGTTCTCGCTCGTATTCGTGCTCCTTTTCGCGTTCCTCACGCTGTTCTCGCTCGTATTCGCGCTGAATCTTACGCTCTTCACGGGCATCATTCTCGCGCTGCTGGTCCATATTATGCCGTGAGAGTATGTACTCTTTAATTTCAGTTGGGTCCGAAAGACCCATTTCTTTGGTTTCCTGTAAAAATACAGCGGTAGCCATGATGCTAATTTATTAAGCAAACGAAACTGAGTACTGACTGCTTCGCAAACGAATACTAATAAACACAAGTAAAGAGTACAGACACAAGCTAGTGGTGACCAGTCTTATCTAGTTAACTGGCAAAGATTAGAGCAAAAATGCAAATGACTGGGAAGACTCAATTATAAACACAATGGGTACGGCGGCTACCCAGGAGCGAATAAAATCGTCTGGCGTTACCAAAAATAAAGTACTAAATAGAGTTAAATACTCTATGGATTAATAAAGCAAAAATTCACTTGCTAAATTAACGGTAAACACCAGTAAACTTGTGCCTATAAACTTTAATTATAAATACCTAAATATGAACGAGTGAGCACTATCTCGTGAATAGCTTTAGAGCTAGGAGTTAATATCCTGGAATGAGGTCGCCAATTGTCATGGTTTTTTTTAAATATCACGGTTTTTTTTTTAATTAAATGCTTATTATTATTTAATTGATAATAATATTCAATAATATTGAAGAGCAGGGACAATGATCGTCTTACTAAATCAAGCAACGATTACTTTACACTGACTTCTTCGCACGATTCTCTAAGAACGAGAATTTATAAACTTCCTCAACAGTACACAGCAGAGACTAATTACTCAATTGCTGTTTCTTAGTACTGTTAGCCTCTGGAGAAAGTTACTTCACCCCTGACAATAAATAACTAATACTAATAATATCAGGCTCTTGCTGGTGCTTAACTCCTAGGAGGTACAAAGGATTTTAAGTTTGATACAAGACTGGCCTAAGTACCAGTTATGAATAGCAAAACGTTTATGCAAGCTAGGAGCTATATGGAAAATAAGCTTAATTGTGGAGAAATGAAACAAGAGTTTACATTACATTAAGCTCAAGAAAAAGAACTGTTAAATTTATTGATTACAAAAATAAATTTAACGTTACATTTCAAATCAAATTAATGAGATCGCACTCACTCACTCACGCAAAAGCTAAATACTTACGCCTAGGAAAAACACCTTAATTAAACTCTTAAGTCTAGGAAAATACAAAAAGGAAATACTGGTCAATGAATGCTGTGTATCACCCAAAGCTGAACTAAGGGTGGGAGCACTGGAGAACTGTGAAGTGGAGTTTGGGTACTAGCTGACCTCTCACACTGCTGGCACAGGACCTCTCTCCGTCACAGTAAACACTTGACTGCCTCAAACTCGTGAGAAAGAAATGGGAGCGATAGGCCGCATTTTTTAACGGTCGAGTGAGCGAAACGCGCCCAAAACAAATCGCTCAGCGGAAGCGCTAATGTCTCACGCAAAGACGATCACGTATGACAATGAAAAATTGATTTGACAAAGCTTCCGTCCGAATGAGCGGTTAACTGAACGATACACAGTGAGTTTTCCACTAATAGTTCGTGGCTTCTCACAAAAGGGAAATGTCGCGAATTTGATTCGTGACAGTTGTTAGAAAGGTTTTTGGCAAGGTGCCAGAAGGAGCGGGAAGAATTCGAGTTGGAGAGTTGAGAGCATTTAGTATAGATGAAATTATTTTTAGCAGAGCGAAGAACAGACTTAGCACAATTCCAGGCAGAAACGTAAAGATGATGTGATTCAGGGGTGGGTTGGCTCCGGTACCTTTTGTAGGCCCTCTCCTTGTTGCGGACAGCATTAGAACAAGCGTGATTAAACCAAGGCTTTCTTGCTTTGGTCAAAGGATATGAGAAAGGAATGTATGCTTCCATGCCAGAGAGAATAACCTCCGTAATGTGCAAGGCACACTCAGATGGCTCACGGCCATGGAAGCAATAATCATTGTTTCATATAAACTCTGCTTGAAATGACCTGCCGTGGCGAAAGAGCTTCTGCATCCCCCAGTGAACAACGGATCTATAGTTGTCAGGTGCACAGTAAATCAGATACAACCATACTATGGGCAAGTTCACTGTTAGGGATCAGACGAAAATGTTCCTTTCCACTCGCACGACTTATGTTCCTGTATTTTTACCGCAGAATAAAGCACGAACAGTGGATGCAAAACTGCTTGTTATTGTCAACGACTGCTGCAGTGAGCTGGAACTTGGTCTGCAGAGTGTAAAGATTTTGTATTACAGGCAACTGGTGGTAGCTTTGGGGAATTCTTTAGTGTGGCCACCATTGATCCTTTTACACCAGCGACTCACAAACTGAACCGCACTGATTCGATTTTAATCAAGCTTGGATGAATGGTTAAGGGTCATCAAAGGGGTAGATTTACTTTTTGGAACTAAAGGTCAAAGCTCAAGGTCACAGGGCAAGGTCGGTTTAAACAGCTTTTGTCCAGTTTTGACCAAACTTGGTGGAAGAGTTGGGAAGAAGGCGAGGAAAAGGGAACTCTATTTTGAGAACAATAATTCAAAGGTTAAGGTCACAGGAAAAGGTCAAAGGCTAAGGGTAAAACGAAGGGTCAACTCAAACAGTTTTGGTCTTGGCTGAATAAAAGTTAGTGACAGAGTTAAGAGTCGGGCGAGAACAATGGAATTCAGTTTTGAGAACAACTGGTTAATGGTCATGGGCAATAGGCAATATCAAAGTTTGATCCATACGTTTGTCTGTAAACTGAATACCAGTAACTCCAACAGTTTTGATCTGATTTGGACCAAACTTGGTCAGTGGACTGAGGATAACCCATAAGACAGCCCTGCTGTTTTTAGAACAACAGGCCATAGGTCAAGGTTACACAGAAAGGTCAACAGACAATTTATATATGATATAGACTGAACTTTGTGGATGGGTTCAACTTAAAACAAGGATAAAGAAACTCGATTTTGAAAACAATCGGTCAGAGATGCAGGTCAGAGGGAAAGGTCAAAGTTCAAGGTCACTGGACAAAATCTACCCAAACAGTTTTGATCTGATCTGAACCAATGTTGGTGAAATGGTTAAAGTTTAGACAGGAATAATGCAATTCGATTTGGAACTAATCTGGCAAAGGTCAAGGTCACAGGACAAAGCTATATACATTGGGCCTACGGCCCTCATACCAGTTGGTGGTCTCAGGTTTTGCGCTCTCGGAGTGCTTCTTGTTTTTTATTTATTTTTTTTGTTAATCTGTCACATTATGAAAGCAGATGTTTAGAACTACCAACACACGGAAAAATGAAGTAAACTGAAATGAGAAAGTTACATTACTTATTGTAAGGCAATGTAATGAAGTCTGGTTTCTGGAAACGAAGCTAAATCCCTCTATGATTTTACATTTTTCCTTACTAATTACTCCTTAGTACAATGGAACTATAATTGCCTTTCTCCAGTGTTCTGGTACTCTCCCTGTAGCCCATGCCAATTTGCATAATACTGTGCATCATACTGACTGGCTCATCAGCGCTCTACTCCAACGTTCCTCTACGCCAGTGCAACGACTATTGATAAATTTAAGCTAAGACTATTCAACATGCGTTTTTGTGCCTTTTTTTTTTCTTATATGCCAAAAATGTATTGAATACATATACATATATACACATATACAAACAAGCATGAAATCCATGAAGAACCCTGTGAATTTGTTTGAGCATTAAATATTTTAGTGTCGTTCTACAGAAGAGTCGGGTGATGGGAAGGGGAGGTGGGCAAAATGAGAATACTGATGAATAAAAAATATAAATAGATAAATGGTGATCTGGACAAATAGGTTAGAAAGGCTGGATAGACGAGAAGCAAGAGAGGAGTGTTATGCTGAGTGTTTTTAGGTCGACTCCTCGTCCTAAAAACACTATAATAGGACTCGCGTAAATTTGCGGCTGTGGTGTGGCCCGCACCTGTGTACAGTGTTGCCACGTTTTCTATGCTGTTATCTCTCTCTCTCTCTCTCTCTCTCTCTCTCTCTCTCTCTCTCTCTCTCTCTCTCTCTCTCTCTCTCTCTCTCTCTCTCTCTCTCTCTCTCTCTCCTGGCGGGAAATGTGAGCCACCCTGAGTACTTTTGATTCTTTTATAAGTTATTTATAATTGTGCTTTCATTTGTTAATTTGGTTTTGTTATATTAAGTGATATTTATCATTTTTTGTATACGGCGACAGATGACCCGTTATTGCAGTACCATGATTGATTTTCATTCATTCATTCTCTTTCCCCTTCCTCCATCTCTCTCTCAGCCTGACAATGCCTCCACCACCACCAGCCCCCGTCATGCCAACAATGCATTCAACCTTGCCCCTCTCCTGCCTCTCTCTCTCTCTCTCTCTTATTGCAAGAGACATTTTGGATATTTTCTTTTACATAATATTGTATATATTGTAAATCTGACATCATTTCCACACCACCCTTGAGGTATTTGTTGGCGCGCTTTTTTTTTAAGTGTCCCCAATAGGCCTATTCCTCTATCTCTCACAGAAGGCAGAAAAACAGAAGAAAAAGAAGGAAGAGAAACATGAGGAAGAAAAGTGCGAAAAAGAGGATAGAAGAGTTATGATGTATTCTCATCAGAAGATGTGTAGAGGCGAGGAATGGGCTGATTGAGCTACCATGCTGTCTGTGCAAAGGACATAAAGGAAGTGACACGAGGTCACCACCAGGAAGCTATGCTGTCAAGGCCACCGACTGGGTGTGGAAGTGTCGCTGCTTGCGAGTGAATAATGTTTTTTTTTTTTACTTCGGTATTGGCATATGCCTACTATTTTGTCCTACATATTAGCTTATGATTATAAATGTGATTATTCCTCGCCCTTAAAATTACGGTAAAAGCTAGTAAATGTGAGCATTTTTCCCTAGCAACACCTGTACAAGCTATGCTTGGGTCTATGGAGGGGTACCTTAGGCCAGACTGGGTGTGTCAGTGTTGCCACTCACAAGAATTATATGAATTATTTCTTTTACTTTGGATATTGGCATATTTCTTCTTTTTTCAGGCTCATTATCTTATATCCATTACTGTGATATTATTACCCACCCTAAAACTACGCTAAAAACCATTAAAAGTGACTACAATTTCTTTTAGCAACACTGTACAATATGTATGCCATGTTTCTGTGTTACTATATAAATATTTTATGCATAATAAGATTACTGTTGATTCATCCATCAAAATACACAAGTGTAAGTTTTATTCATCTGAATTTATCGAATTTGTGATGCCTTGTACATAAATAGCTTCTGTTTCCCATCGCAAGTTGGGGAAACGTGGCACCATTGTACACAGGTGCGGGCCACACCACAGCCGCAAACTTACGCGAGTCCTACTATAGCGACTGAGCGGGGTCCTCTTTCTGGACTGGAAGTAAAGTACCAACAAAGGAACAGGACATAAAAACCAGGCAGTCTACCTTAACACATCTATTGCCTTAATTCTAAACCGTTACAATATAACACAGAGTGATATTTAAGATACAGGATACAGGGACACAGAGCTAGACTTTGATATCACAAAATACAGTTGCACTTAACACATGATATGATACACGTATACCAATGTCTTTAGTTATATATATATATATATATATATATATGGAGATACCCGTATTTCATTTAAAGCCAAAACATATATGCACTTGAGAACAAGGGGAATAAACAAGGTTAAGAGTCCGTGAGGGAAATACTACTATAAAGAAGACAGGGTGCGGATCGCGACACTCGACACAGTCACCTAGTCGCGGCGGCACTTTACACAGGCTTTTGATTCTCCTGCGCACCCTGGTCTTCGTTCACAATTATTGAAGGTTCTTTTGTTCTGGGGCAGGTATAATTACTCTACTTTCTATGACTGGCGGTCTAAGTACTTTTCTATTCTGCCGGGTATGGAGTTCTTTTGGATTAATAACAATTGTCATTGGTTTTACATTAGTCGCACTCTGTCACTGTTCACTGTTCTTTTCCCCTGGCTTATTCTCGGTATAAGGGGCGTCATTTATTCACCCGTATTTCTTGAGTTTGATACACTCTGTCGTCGGGGTGTGAGGAGAGAGCCTTAGGGGGACTCTGCCTGTAATGGGCAACACACTACCCGCAGGGGAGTCACTGCCTGGGTCCTGGTCGTCGGTGAGGTGCAGGGAGGCCCTCCTGTCTGGGGGCTTCGACCTGAGGGGAGGCCCTTACCTCGGGGCCTCGTTGGTGGGGTGCAGGGAGGCCCTCCTGTCTGGGGGCCTCGACCTGAGAGGTGGCCCTCGGGACTGGGGCCAAACAGCTGGAGGAGGCGGGCCTGGCATCTGCGGCTCCGCGGGGTGAGGGAGTCAGGGTCACCCTCGCCTGTAGTCTGCTGGTCTCGCCCGGGGGTCCTGGGGGTGCGATCGTCTGCTGGGGGACACGCCGTCAGGGTTGGACTGCGGCCTCATCTCCGTCTGGTGTCTGTAAAAGACAGAGATTTCCCAGGTGTGGGAGGCAGGTCAGGTCTCGGACTTTGCCACCACTCTGGCGACACCTCTGGGGCAACACTCCCGGGTGGTGATGAACAGTCCCCACAGGGGAACGAGATAGGTAGAGTGTCAATGGAAACCGTGTCCTCTCCTATATACAGGGAGGGAAGCACAGAGGCGACTCTCTCCCCTGGGTCTATTACAGCCGTGGCTCCAGGTCTTCTCGTCCTGGGACCCACTTCTAGCTGTCTGCTAGGGCCTCCTGCCCTTGGAGTGGCTAAAGGCACTAACACCCTGGTGCTCACATTAGGGCCTCCTGCCCTGGAAGTGGCTCAGGGCACTGACGCCCCGGTGCCCACGTTAGGGCCTCCTGCCCTTGAAGTGGCTGAGGGTACTGACGCCCTGGTGCTCACGTTAGGGCATCCTGCCCTTGAAGTGGCTGAGGGTACTGACGCCCTGGTGCTCATGTTAGGGCCTCCTGCCCTGGAAGTGGCTAAGGGCACTGACACCCTGGTGCTCACTGTAGGCCGTAGCCTTGGGCCTCCTGCCCTTGAGGGTGTAACTATGGCCGTCGCCACGACGTTACTTGGGACTGAATCCTGTTCAGTCCCACCCCACTGCTGACGATGGTTGTCCCGCCTGCAAGGTCGTTGTTGTTCTTCGGTCAACTGGTGTCGGGGCAGTTGCGGGGAAGTGGGGCTCAGGTCAGTAGTGGATGGGTGACCCTCTTGACCTGGGTCACTAGCCCCCCCCCCCGTTGTGTCCTCCTGGGGTGGTGGTGTGGTGGTGGCCCTGTGGTGGGGTGGGGGGTGGCGGGGTGAGTGGTCCGGCGGCGGGCATTTTAAGGAGGTATGAGTTAGAGAGACAATACTCAAGAGTGAAAAAAAGAAAGAATGATAAGCTGGACGAATAGGGCAGAATGGCTAGACGGAGGAGAGAGAGAGGGGGGGGGAATTATGTAACAGAGCTAGAGAGACAATACTGATGAGTGAAAAAATAGAAAGTTAAAAGACTGATGCGGTCGACGAATAGGTTAGAAGAGTTGGGTGGAGGAGAATGAAGAGAGGAGGTACAGTACGGGTCAAGGGGATGGAAGGGTCGAGAGAGGGATGATATGCCTGGGTGAAATAGAGTGAGCCGGGTGTGTGACGCGAGGGTGTGAAGCGCGAACCTCATCAGCACCTCAGTCAGTTGTCTTAACCCTTCAGATCTGTTGACTCAGCTGCCAGACCTTGACTTCTCTACGCGCTTGCTTAGATCAGGCCATGGCCCAGTACAAATGGCCGTGGGTCAGGCAGGCTAGCTCAAACTTGCTATTCCCGTCCCATTCACTACGCTCGACTGGTTATTTTAGTGTTTAATCAAGGGTCAAGTATTAAGTTTCTCTTGCAGTTGCTTTTATGATTATGGGATGAGCCAAGAAACTGCAGATATTCGGTGATATTACAAATTAGTATGCACTTCACTTTGTACACTATTCAAATCAGCATCATCACCATCATCATCATCATCACCCGCCTCGTTTTCCTAGCAACAGATGAAATGGGGGGAAAAAATGTCCGAGAAAATAAATTTGTTATACGTTTCTTTATTATACTGAGTAAACATATCAGTGCAAAAGACAGTATATCGGGTATAATGTACTGTAGGTATTGGTCGGGATTGTACAGTTGCATCTAGAAGAAAGGATACACTACTTGTTCACTACACAAGTCCATTGCTTATCACATCTGGAATTTTTTCCCTCACTGCTTGGCGCATTGAATATGTGAAACAGTTCCACATCTCACCAGCAGGGGACAGTAGGGTATATACTGCGAGCAGAGGAGTATCCCCACTTAAGAATGCGTTTGTACATAACACAAATCATTAACTAAATAGTATAAAAGAAAACTTAAGAAAAAAAAAATCGTTGAGACGCTCCTTGCGTTTTGTGACTGTCTTGACAAAACCTTCAGTAAAGAAAGCATAATTTGTCACAACACAGTATCCCTACAGCTCTACTGTACATCCAACAGTAACCAGTTTCACTTTCACTTCTCCATGATATGCTCCATTATGACATGATGCTACACAAGGTACTATACAGGTAGTTCTTTTCCCTTAACTTGGCCCAGGTATTCGCCTTTGTTTTATTTTTTTTTAGTTTATTTCACGAGGTTCAGTGACAGCAAAAGGCAATGCTGCGACTCTACATCCCTTCCATAGCACTTCTTCGTGACTATTATCATGGTCTGGTATTAATATACTGTTACAACTCAAATTTCTTGGTGAAGAAATGGTAGTTTTAGGTCAAGATTAAGAGTATAATGTTCGTTTGTTGATTTATCATGGCTTTATTTATATTACACGCTCCTGAGTCTTAGCCTTCTCTGCTTATTCATTCATTTATTTCCATATTTTAGTTTACTCTGCTTCGCTCTTCTTCAAGGTAACAAAAGAAAATATTCTCTATAGAATGCATTACAAACTTGAATGGGTTGCAGTGCTTTGATAAATTTGGAGAAGTATATTGTAGAGACTCCAACTATGTGGGAAAGGGTTGAGTGGTGTGCGTTCTGACTTTTGGTCTGAAGAGCGCACCGTCAGTGTTGTACAGTAGTTTTGTTGAGAATAATTCCTTCATCACCTAACAATAGTGATCTCCACTCACTGTTCAAGTTTTGCTCTTCTTCCTCGGCAATGATTCCTGAGATCTTGACAGAAATACGTTTGGAATTTAGGCATGTCTTTCTTCCAAATATTTAGTGCTAGACTCAAGTGGAAATATCTAGATCTAATGACGAATTTGGAAATTTCCACCCAGTGGTCTGCAAGTAGGAACTACTCTACATCATTTTCTATACACTGAAGGATTATGCTAGAATTATGCTAAATGATCCATTATGTAGAGTTTATGTTAAGCACCAACTATGAGATCAAACTATGCCGAAATTATAAAAATATGCTTAATATGATAACACTGTAAGTCAGACCCACGTGGCCTGGGTAACCCTCCCTTCCTTCACCTCATTGGACTCCCTTTACTCTCTTGAAGTATTGGTTCATTGTCTCCGCGTGCTTTTTCCCAATGTAGCTAGCGTGGCCAGTCTTTATTTTAGTTTTTTAAAATAATAGAACGGAAGAAGGAAAAGCATATAAAAAAAAAATCCATGATTATTGGTGTCCTCCATCCATTAATGATCTGTAACAATTGGACTTCAGCAGCTGTAGGTTGAAGTTTAGAGGGAAACAACTCTGGGGTAGTGAGGTCCAAAGAGATGAAGTTTGGGGAATAAAAGATTTCTTATAGGTGGAACTTCTGCAATATCTCAGTGTGACATTTCAGTCATGAGCACAATCAGATGCCCGTGTAACACAGGGGAAGGCATGGAGAGGTGGCACAATGGATGTAATTCGTCTGAGCATTTGCTATAAAAGTATCTGTAAAATAATGCAAGGGAGGCAACGTTCCTTCTTACTTGTAGGGGAGGTAGTTATTTGTAATAGCAGGGTTATTGATAATTCTAACAGCTTTGTTCTGAATTTTGTCTAGTTGCTTTAAAGCAACTAGACAAAATTCCCCACATCCACTCCACAAGGGTGAGCAATAGTCCAGCTGAGAGCACACATGACTCCTATAGACTATAACCAACATCTCATTAGTGAAGAAGCTACGAACACTGAACAATAATCCAAGTGTCTTTGAGGTTGTGTTAGCAAGTGATCTGGCATGAGAGGTCCAGCTAGGGTCATTGTTAAGTGAACACCGAGAATTTCAATAGTTCTGGAGATAGAAATATTGGTATCACTGAAGGCAATATACTGTAAGAATCAGGCAATATCTGTCTATAAGTAAACTGTATATATTTGGTTTTACTAGCATTAAATGAGACAGGGTTATTTTGTCCCCATCCAGTGATACTAGAGAGTCTTGATTTATGGAGATGGCTGTACTGAGTTATGTGTTAGAGATACTGAACTTTGTGAATGGGTGTTTGAGTGTGAATGAACTGTGACGTGTTGAGTCATCTGCATATGAATGGGAGGGATTATGGGTGACAGATAAGAGATCATTAATATGAATTAGGAATAGGGTTGGAACCAGAACTGATCCTTGTGGCATGCCAGGATTAACTGAGTGGAAATTGGAATATCATCTACTTTTATCTTTCTGTCACTGAGATATGAGGAAATCAGAGAAACAAAAGATGTTAGTCCATAGCAAGGGAGTTTGAATAGCAGAGATCGGTGCCACACTCTGTCAAAATCTTTAGAAATATCAAGAGCTATTGCATGAGTTTCTCCATGTTGGCCAGTTGACTGATGGATGGTGTGAGTCAGGAGATTAAGTATATCAATGGCGGATCTTTCGTGGCGAAAACTCTACAGTCTGTCACTAATTAAATTGTTGGATTCAAGATGTTTAACTATGTCCTTATTGATAATGATTTCAAATACTTTACCAAGAGATGTGATACCTATTGGTCTGTAATCAGAGGGGTCAGAGGAACGTCCTTTCTTCGGAATTGGGTGGATATTGGCTTGTTTCCAAGAATTAGGGAATGAAGAAGTATGTATGCATAGTCTGAATAATTTGGCTAGAACAGAAGCTAGTTCTGGGGAGCACTTTTCAAAACAATTGGAAGAATTCCATCTGGGCCTGGAGTTTCGTTGGTTGGTAAATTGTCTATAGATAGATTTTACGTATCTAGTCTGTATTTTAAGTGGAGCAATATCGGAAGAGTCAAGTTCTAGTACTGGGACGTTCTGGCTGACTTCTAACGTAGAATTTGTGGCAAATGTTCTTGCAAGGATATTCTCCTTACTACGCGGGTCAATTGTAATGTTACCGTCTGAAGATTTTAGTGGGAGAATAGGCCAGGCTTGGCCGATGGCCGGACCCCTGGCCCAACACATTATTGAAAGTGCTGCATTATTACTCAGATTTATTGTTGGTAAGATAATAATCCTTATATATAATCTCCTGTTAGTGCATAGCTCACAGAGAAACGAAATATTTACAAAGAAGTGGAGTTAACATAATCATGTGGAAATAAGAACTAATTATGCTTTTACAAGTAAGGGTAATCATCATCATCATCATTATCACCATCACTAATATTCACAAACGATGAGGGAATCAAAAAAGAAGGAGGACATGAAGCAACATTATTGTAGGTGGTAAGAGTTATATTCTATAGATCTATTTGTACCGCAGGCGATAGGGAGGCGTCATCTCAAGCTCTTGCCTATTAAAGTCTCCTCTTACAGGGCGTATATATTATGAACGTACTGTACCGTTTACCCTGACTAAAAGACGAGCACAGTGGAGAATCTGGCCCCTCCTCAGAGAGAGAGAGAGAGAGAGAGAGAGAGAGAGAATGTATACATTCCAGGATAAATCGCCGGTCTTCTTTTTTTGTGGTACCCGACAGCTTGCTAGGACATCTCTCAACACAGACTGGAAAAATACTGATTAATATTATGGAACGTTACGAACAATAGATCAGTATTATTGCCAGTATGTTAGTATAAATCAAACACATTTGCATATCATCAATACATTGAAAAGGCATTTAATATAAACCATACATGAACAATATTATTATCAGTCTCAAATATTAACCAGAGGCCTCTCCAAGGGGGGAATCACACCAGCCGCGAGCCGATACATATCTAGCGCGGCTCGGAATATGATCTTAACCTTGACCTACTTTCGCCAATTTCGAACCTGTACACTGTAGGAGACTTTCATCCCGACTACACACCTGTAAAATTTTGTGATGATATCTTGAACGTTCGCAAAGTTATTGTGCTAACACACACACACACACACACACACACACACACACACACACACACACACACACAAATTGAAAACTGGACCAACTTCGCTATCGCGGCTGGTAATCAGTCACACTGATCGTGGGTGGACTTCTATAGATCAATCATTTTCACCACCCTGAGGTAACCACGATGGGTGCGTCGAGCTCGAGAGGCTAAGAGTGGAGTTACACTTGGCGAGGGAATGTGAACAAACACTAATTAATGTAGGTAGAGGGCGTGTGTGTCCGATCAGGCGAGCATAATCGAACCTGAACGAGCTTATATGAATGACCGGATGGGTGTTGGTACAGCGACCTACAATGCCTTTTCCTTCAAGAGTCCATGGATGACTAATTTTAGTACAAATAAGTGCCTTCCCTTGACATTTGGTGCGTGAGTGATTCGGGAATATAGAAGCCTGCATCTACTACGGAGGTCCCAGGATATTAACGAATGCTCACCGAAGGTGTATCACCATATACACGAATGTTTGCGACTGCTTATTCGGCAGAGCTTGCTTACGTTCGTTCGCCAAGTGTAAATCCACCCTAATAAAAGATGCCGTACAGTTCATAACGAAGGTTCAGGTTTTTCACGAACATGTTTTATTTTCGCAAATCGTTTTAAGGGAAAGTGGCAAAATATTAAAACACAAAGAAATAACATGAACCAGGGCAAGTGTAAAATCATGATTGGTCAATGAAGACTAGGAAGCACGTGATTGGCGGAGGTAAATGGTTAAAGAGACGGAGGGGCTATTGTCCGCGGGACTGTCAGCGACAGTGTTCCCAGATTTGGCTTGGTTGTCTCTCGCTAACTTGGCTAGTTTAAATGTAGTTTAGCGGTAAATTTTTGGAGCTTACGGGCCTGGTGGTTATTGGCTGGTTTTAAGATTTCCTTACAATATATATATATATATATATATATATATATATATATATATATATATATATATATATATATATATATATATATATATATCGTGTGTGGTTAGTGTGGAAACCATTTCGGCCCAAGGTTACGTAGGACAGAAGGATTGCCAGTAGTGGGCCAAGAATAAGTGACAGGCTGAATCCATTTGTCATACAAGACATGTTTATTAAGGACTCAACCTCACAGTGGTGTTTGACCTGACCCAGTGAGAAGGAAACTAGAAGAGTAATGTATAGGGCAATTTTCACTGGGATCATGGCATCAATTAAAAAAAAAAAAAAAAAAAAAAAAAAAAAAAAAAGTTTCTCAGCCAGGGAATCATACCCCTCAAATTATTTGTATGGTTATCACAGCCTTGATGCTATTGGCAACTTTTTCTCATTGGGTTTGCAGTGGAAATCGGCAGTAAGTTTTGGGTGAGTTCTGAAGTTTCAAGGTCATGCTTGGTGTATTTTTGTTTGTGCCAGATGGCATGTAAGTTAACAGGACTGTTGGTTATATGATATGGCAACAGACCTCTGTAAAATATGGTAAATAAATGATGTGGAGTGGCGTGTTATGTTATCCTATAATATACATTTTTCAAAGAACTTTATCTTTTACATAATTTAGCATAACATTTATTCGCCAGAGATATAATATTTACATTATCTTTTCATAATTATAGCTTATAGTACATTTAGTTCTGGTAGGAGCTTTAGTGGTTGTACGCGAGGGTTTGGCATTTATTTTTTGCTTGTTTTCTGCTATATTTTAGAGGGATGAGGATATGACCTGGGAACATTGGTCAGCGGCCACGGGGTCAAGAGCGGAAGAGCCGCTAAACCAAAGAGGACTCAGTAGCGCAGAGGCCGTAACGATGGAGCCGGGTTATCGGCCGTTTTCAGTGCCCCCTCCTCCCTACTTCTGGCCTCCTGGGTGAGTGTTCCGCTTAATGCACAAATAGGAGGTAGTTCAGAAACCTTATAGATCATTAGAGGCTGTAGCACTGGGGAGAATGTCTATGGTCATCATGGACAAAATACAAACAAATGCACAACGTAGAATTTCTCGACTTGGAAGTTTCAGCCCTGAAACCTAGCAGTATTGAACTACCAGTGTCTTGATTTTACTTTATGAATGTTGATTTAGGAGAATAGTGGTGGGTTAACTTGGGTGTTAATTTGCATGTTCAATTCTGTCCATCCCGGCAGACTTCAGGACCACCTATTTTGCAGTACTGTTATTTGTTCACCGTAGCTCTTCACGGGATTCTTTTTAAGTATGTTCTGGGTCCCTTTTGAAATTTTTCATGTGAAATGCATTTAAAGAGTGGCGTTTGCTTACAGACGGACTCCATCTTAAAACGCCATGTTTTGAACGAAATTACTCGTATCAGTGCCTGTTTATCCACACCTAACCGAAATTGTCGTACTGTAATACCTTACACTTACTGATCATAAACTAAACCCATTTTATGCAAACCTAACCTAACATCGTAACCTATCCTGTATGTAAGGTTTACTGGTGGCTCATACGCGAAATCGCACTTCAGCGCATCATTTAGTTTTTTTTTTTTTTTTTTTTGGCCCAGTGGCATTAAGTATTACCAATGCTTTGCCGTTTCATCCTCTCTGCAGACGTTTTGAGCCAGGCTTAGACTCCACACCCACTGGTTTCGATACAGGACTCGTTCATCTTTTCACTGCTGTGGCTGTCTGGCCGAATTAAATCACTAGGTAGTAGGAATAGTGGTAAACATCGTTTTATTTGAGGCAGTAAAAGTACCATATCTAAATCAGTCCTTCCTGATAGTTTGTTTTATTTTTGTGATTATTTCTGGGGTGGTAAATAAACGTTTCGTGCGAAATTTGGTTCCCCTGATTTCAGCTATGTCCCACTGTGTCAGTTTGATTATTCAAGCGTAATGGCGGAACGGACTTTCTTAATTTACTTGTTTAATTGAACCTTACGAGTTGGGAAGTTGGGAAACTAAATCCTCCATTCAGTACGTTGATTCTTCCATTACGAATTTACGCTGTAAATAAAAAAAACCGCAGGTAAGGTAACGTGATGATAAAAACTGTTGGAAAATTTTCAGCGGGAAACGGTAATTTACCACCCTGAAAATATTCAGGAAAATACAGAAAATAAACTGGGGCAATATGAACTGATTTCGTAAGGTTTTCGTACTGCCTTAAAGCATATGTTTATCGAATACAGTAGTTAAAATGCCCGCCGACGGACCTTCCACCCCGCCACCCCCCACCCCACCACCCCCCACCCCACCACCGGCCCACCACCACCCCACCACCCTAGGAAGGGAAAACGGGGGGGCTAATGACCCAGGGCAAGAGGGTCACCCAACCACCACTGACCTGTGCCCCTTCTCCCCGCAACTGCCCCGACGCCAGGTGAGCCTGGATCCAAGACAACTTCACCGGCGGGCTAACCATCGACAGCAGTGGGGTGGGACTGATAAAAAATCAGTCCCTAGTAGCTTTTTGGCGACGGCCATAGTTACACCCCTCAAGGGCAGGAGGCCCTTTGGTGAGTCACGAGGTGTCCCCACCTCTGCCACAGTGAGCCACGAGGGAACACCACCCTCTGCCACACCTTTGGTGAGCCACGAGGGGCTAGTACCCTCTGCCACAGTGGGCCACGAGGGAGAAATACCCTCTGCCACAAACAGGGCAGGAGGCCCAATAGTGAGCCACGAGGGGCCAGTACCCTCTGCCACAGTGAGCCACGAGGGAACACCACCCTCTGCCACACACCCAATAGTGAGCCACGAGGGGCCAGTACCCTCTGCCACAGTGAGCCACGAAGGAGAAATACCCTCTGCCACAAACAGGGCGGGAGGCCCAATAGTGAGCCACGAGGGGCCAGTACCCTCTGCCACAGTGAGCCACGAAGGAGAAATACCCTCTGCCACATACAGGGCAGGAGGCCCAATAGTGAGCTACGAGGGGCCAGTACCCTCTGCCACCCCGAGGGTAAGAGTCCCTAGTAGAAAGCCAAAAGTGGGTCCCAGGGTAAAGCAACCTGGAGCCACGGCTGTGACGGAGACAGGAGAGAGAGTCGCCTCCGTGCTACCCTCCCTGTATATAAGAGAGAACACGGTCTCCGTGTGCCCTCTACCTTCAGTGTTCCCCTGTGGGAATAGCTGGACACCACTCGGGAGAGTTGCCCCGAAGGTGTCACCGGAGCGGAGGCAAAGTCCCAGTCCGGGCCTGCCTCCTACTCCTGGGAAATTCTTGTCTTCTCCAGGCACCAGCAGGAGACGAGGCCGCAGCCCAAACCTGACAGCGCGTCCCCTGGCAGACCTCCGCAGCCCCAGGACCCCCAGGCGAGCCCAGCAGCCTACCAGTGTGAGTAACGCTGACCTCCTCACACCACGGAGCCTCCAACGCCAGACCCGCCTCCTCCAACTGTTTGGCCCCAGTCCCGAGGGCCACCACTCCAGGTCGAGGCCCCAGACAGGCAGGCCTCCCTGCACCACACTGACGAGACCCTGAGCTGAGGGTCTACCCCAGGTCGAGGCCCCCAGATAGGAGGGCCTCCCTGCAACTCACCGACGGAACGGACCCGGGTAGTGACTCCCCCTGCGGGTATTGCGTCGACCGCCACGGGTAAAGTCCACGGAGGTCCCACCCCCCGACTATAGTGACAGAGTGAATTAACCCAGGAAAAACGGGTAGATCAGTGACGCCTCTTTGACCTAAATATGCCCAAGAAAGTGGAACAGGAACAGTGACAGAGTGACATACTCGTAGTGCGATCCAGAGGAAGTCAACAGATAGGTGTTAGTAATCCCAATAAACTCACATGCCCCTTAAAAGAAAGTAATTCAATAATAGTAAGTCAAGTGTTGTTCCCCTCCCAGAATAGAGGAGTTTCCCCGTCAGTGTGAACGGCAGTCGGGTGCACAGGAAACCTGAAACCCCAAGGAGAGTGTCGCCGCGCCTAGTTAACCAAGCCGAGTGTCATGATCCGCACCCTGCCTTTCTTATAGTAATACTCCTCCCCTAGACTCTTAATCTTGTGTATTCCTTTTACTACTGTGAGTATAGATATTTTGGGCTTTGATGAAAGACAATCACCTCCACTTATAGAACCACAAGCCATTGTTATATGTGATCATATTGTGTGTTGAGTATCCTGTGTCATCCTAACGTAACTCTGTGTATCTGTATCCTATATCCTAAATATCACTCTGTATCATATTGTAACGGTTTTAGAATTAAGGTAATAGATGTGTTAAGGTATACTGCCTAGTTTTTATGTCCTGTTCCTTTGTTGGTGCTTTACTTCCGGTCTGGAAAGAAGACCCCGCTCAGTCGCTAGTGTTTTTAGGGAGAGGAGTCGACCTAAAAACACTCAGCATAACACTGGTGGCAAGCGGTGGTTCTGGATCTGAGTAAAAGCACGGAGGAACATAAAAGGAAACTTGCACAATGGCAGCCAAACCGCACATTCAATTACCAAAATTCAACCCGGACCAACGTGACATGGATGTATATTTGGATATGATCAAACCCCTCTTAGACATAGGGTTTGACTCGGATAAGGAGAAAATTGCGGTCACATTACCTAACCTGGGAAAAATTATCACCAATGTTGCACCCAAAATAGTCCCAGAACTGTCATGGGACCAGTTCACACAAATAGTGAAACAGGCTTTTATGCCTTATATGGGCAGAGTTGTCGCTCTTTCACAGCTCGACGCCCTCACCTACGACGGTAACTTGGACGACACTTTCGTCCAGGCTCGGCGCCTCGTCAGCGCCACTTATCCCGAGGCAGAAATGAATACTTGGGATACCCATACATTCAACGCTTTGCTGAGGATTCTCCCTAGCACAGTCAGGGAGCACTTCTCCATTTATGATCCCTCAGGAAACATGGATCAGGACCTGCAACTCGTCAGACGTCTCCTCACCGCCCGTCCCACACCACAACCCCTTCATGCAGTAACAAGATTCCCCACAAATCACAACCCCCCACCAAAACCCAAGCCGCCGCCTAACCAGCCGCCTACAGAGCCACCTCCCACAGTACAGGGCTTACCCACAAAGGAAGCGCCCTAACCCCAGGGAACAAGGCAATCTAATTACCATAAACCCTTGGGAGTTCATGGCTTGCAGTCGCACCTGCCCCCTTCATGACATGAGGGAGCAACTCAAGGCGAACAGGCGCAAAAATCCCCAACAAGGGCGTAGAAAAAGTCTCCTCCCTTGACGATGATGCCCAGGAGGACGACGTGCCACCACTGCTCTACCAAGGACTGGACGACGACGAACACGACGATCTCACCCATCCTGAGCAGATGGATTTTTAGGCCCGCCCCTGCACCTCCCCACGGTGGCGGGGGCCACCTCACATAACTACAGGCCCCCAGTCTACAACAAGATTTGGCTGAACGAGGTCAAGGCAAGATTACTGGTGGATACGGGAGCAGCCAGGTCTTGCCTCTACTCCCATTTTTACTCCCGCCACATCTCAGCATTCAGCCCACTCCTCCCCACTTCAGCCAACCTCGTAGACGCGGGGGATGGCTTCCTACCCATCCGTGGGGAAACCCGGGCCCTACAAACCACCACCCAGCAACGAGTCTCCACCAACCACCCATTCATCATTTTTGATTCTTCATGTAGTCAATAAAATGGATACCTCGGCCTGGACCTCCTTCAGAAACTCCACGCGACCATTGATTGTTATCAGCGTCGCCTCCACTTCGGTCCAGCCTACCCTAACCAAGCATCCACCAACAAGGAAAAAAAAAAAAAAAGAAGGAAAAACAACACCACCACCCCCACACCACCCACACACACACCACCCTACAACACGCACTCTCCCCAACCCACCTGTACATGTAACCCCACCCTAATCTCACTAAATGCCTCGCTTCATCCCCATCCAACCCCATCCCCCATTCCATCCTTGCTACCCCAGACTCCCTCATTCCCTGCCACTGTTGCTTCCACCATTACCATTCCACCTCACCATGAAGCATGGGTCACACTCACCAGACCCTCAGGCACATCAGTCCTTTTTTTTCACCGTCCATCCCCACCGGACCCCTATCATCCTGTTTAGTTTCCCCTACTTTCCTTCCCCCCCACACCCACCAAATCTGTATCGCGAATCTCGCCACAACACCATAAACTCTGCCTCGAGGACTCATCATAAGTGATACAGAAGAGACAGAACCATGCTCAACACCACCCCCTAATCACCCCACTCTCCCCAACATACCACCACATCTATCCCCTTCCCAATCAAACAGCCTCCACCAACTACTCCTGGACTTTCAGGACTTATTCTCCACCGGCCCGACCGATCTTGGCCATACCACCTATCTAAGCCACGAGATCCATACTACCGGACCTCCCATTCGCCAACCATCTGGCCGAAAAAAACCCAAACAGCGGGCAGAAGAAGACCGGCAGGTCCAGGAAATGCTCGATGCCGGTGTCATCTCAAACTCCACTAGCCCATGGTCCTCACCTGTAGTACTCGTGCGCAAAAAGGATGGAACCATGCGTTTCTGCGTCGATTACCGCAGTGAACAATGTTACCATCAAAGACGCTACACCACTACCCAGGATCGATGACTCCCTAGACTCTCTCCACGGATCAACATGGTTCTCTACCCTAGACCTGCAATCAGGCTACTGGCAGGTTCTAGTCCACCCCGATGACAAACACAAAACCGCCTTCTCAACATCAAACGGGAAGCACTACGAATTCAACGTCCTTCCCTTCGGACTCTGCAACGTCCCTGCCACATTCTCCCACCTCATGGACTCTGTGCTGAGCGGACTCACCTGGGAAACCTGTTTGGCTTACCTCGATGATGTAATAGTTTTCAGCCACACCTGGGCTGACCACCTCCACCGCCTCAAACAGGTATTCCAGTGTATACGCCAGGCTGGGCTCAAGCTAAAACCCACAAAATGTGTTCTAGCTGAACGATTAGTCTCCTTCCTCGGACACCTGATCAATGCAGAGGGCATCTCTCCCGACCCCGACAAACTACGTGCAATCACCGACATCCCCCCACCCCGCGATGTGCATGAAACTAGAGCCTTCCTAGGATTAACCTCCTATTACCGGCGTTTCGTGAAAGGTTTTGCAAACATTGCCAAACCCTTGCACGACCTTACAAAAAAAGGAGAACCTTTTGTCTGGACAGAACCCAGAAACAATGCATTCACCACCCTCAAAGCCAAACTCACCGCCACAGTTGTCGCCCTCCCAGACTACAACCTGCTGTTCCGCCTGTATACCGACGTCTCACTCCACGCCATAGGGGCGGTCCTTGCACAAGTCCAAGACGGCCGCAAGCACATCATCGCCTGTGCCAGCCGCACCTTACACTCTGCGGAAAGGAATTACGCGGCCACCAAAAGTGAATGCCTAGGTATTATCTGGTCACTCGAGTACTTCCGCTCGTACATCTCAGGCACCCATGTGATCGTCATTACTGATCACCAGTCCCTACAGTGGTTGCGCCAATCCAACACCACAAACGCACAGCTCATAAGATTGCGAGAAACTCTCGAGGAATACGACTTTGAAATATCTTATCGTCCAGGCAAGCTCCACACGAACGCCGACGCCCTATCACGATTACCCATCAACGCCTTCTCAGCAGAACCAGACCTGATCAAAATGTGGCAAGATAAGCAACGCCTTACCTGGATCCCGCCAAACATTTTCAGCAAACTCCACCTGCATGGCGAACACCTGTTCGATCCCAACGACCACATCGTCCTAAGCCCCATCACCGTCCACGACACCATGCTGCACCTTCACGCCAACAATGGCATTCACCTGGGCACTAAGAAACTCACTCAAGTGTTCAATGACATGTATTGGACACCGAACCCCACCACCATCGCCAAGGACATTATACAATCCTGCCGTGCCTGTGCTCTAGGAAAAGATATCACCCACACACCAGGCCCATCCGGAAAACTAACAGCAACAAAACCCTGGCAACTACTTTCCCTCGACGTCGTCGGACCCCTCACGCCCAAAGCAGGATATAAATATATAATCACCTTCGTTGACGTCTATTCCAAGTTCATAATAGCATGCCCCGCAAAAGATCACAGTGCAGTATCCATCGCAGATGCTCTAACCTGCCGTGTATTCCCATACTTTGGCATTCCCCAGGCCTTACACTCCAACAATGCACCAGAATTCACAGGAAAAGTCTGGCAAGAATTAGCAAAAATATTCGGGTTCCACATCTCTCATTCATCCCCCTACTGGCCCCAAGGCAACAGCATCTGTGAAAGAAGTCATCACTCCCTCCTCAATCAGGTCCGCACTCGCATCATGCAAACAGGGAATGAAGATTGGCCTGCCCATGTCAAAACTGTTCAATGGGGCCTAAACACATGCCCACGAGAAGACAGCATAACACCACACGAGCAAGTATTCGGGGAAACCCCGCTCCTCCTCCCACTCCGCCACCACCTCCAGCCACCCACCCCGCCCTCCACTACAGACCCTCTCCACCACCTCAAACGCCGCCTCCACCACCTGCAAACACAACAGGACCTTACGCCCAACACCAACCACACCAACCCCTACCAACCTGGCCAATCCGTTGTCGTGGCACAACTCCCTACCCCAAATAAGATCTCACCCCGATTCATCGGACCCTTCACCATAACCCAAGTCCCCAACCCCTATCAAGTAATCATCAATCAGCAAGGCCAACAACGCACGTATCGGAATTGCCACGTGCGACCCTTCCACCCACCCAACAATGACCACCCCCACACCCGAGCGCCCCGCACCTCTGCCCGACCACCTGGCCACACCGACACTTCCGAGAATTACCCCCCAAACTCCTACTCCTACTACTTCTCGCCCCCACCCAGCACCTCACCTACAACCCCCCCCCCATCACACCTGATCCTGACTCTCCACATTCACCACCCCCCCCCCAGCACCACCACCCACTCACCGCCTCCCACCCCTCCCTCTACCACCCATCCCCAGACCACCCCCCACACAAAGTCGCCTCCACCACCTGCCTCACCACCGCCGCCCCAAGCCACTACCTCCTCACACCGCACTCCTCAACCCCCTGCCACCTGCATCCGCACCACGCCTATACCTACCCCATCAATCACCCCCCCCCTCCCCTGCGACCACGCCCACTATACCCGCCACACCACACTGCCACCCACCTCACCCCCCCAACAGCCGCACACCCTCACCACCACCACGTGCAAAACCACCCTCACCACCCACACCCACACTCACCACCACCTCTACCAGGTCTGGTCGTCTCTCACGCCCACCATCCAGATACACCCCAACACCACCCCCCAGTAAACGCCCAGCCCGCCACCCACCACCACAAACCCCCCCTCCCCCAAACACCTCCCCCATCACCCTCCCTCCCCCAAACACCTCCCCCATCACCCTCCCTCTCCACCAAGCATGATGGAAAACCCACAAATCCCAATTCCCTAAAGTGAAATCCTCCACCCACAGACCCATTCCCCATAAAAGCACCTACCCACCAACGCTCACCAGCATTCAGCTACTGCCTTCACACCAGGCACCAACCACCAAGATGAGGATCACCCGAGTCCACTGGCTACCCTACAACCAGCCACTCATCAAGATCTCACAGACGCCCCAGCTTCTTCGCCGCCTATGCCACACAAACCGCCCATCCTCCATCCGCCTCTTTTTCAACCCAGCCCAAGAACCAAACACTATGACCAACAATTGGATGAACCTCCTGCAACACCTCACCCCGATCAACAAGACGTTCACTACCACCACCTACCACCTGCAGTCACGGGGTCGTGACTTTTTCACAGACGACGGTGGTAAAATGCCCGCCGCTGGACCTTCCACCCCGCCACCGGGCCACCACCACCCCACCAACCTAGGAAGGGACAACGGGGGGCTAATAACCCAGGGCAAGAGGGTCACCCAACTACCACTGACCTGTGCCCCTTCTCCCCACAACTGCCCCGACGCCAGGTGAGCCTGGATCCGAGACAACCTCACCGGCGGGCTAACCATCAACAGCAGTGGGGTGGGACTGATAAAAAATCAGTCCCTAGTAGCTTTTTGGCGACGGCCATAGTTAAACCCCTCGAGGGCAGGAGGCCCTTTGGTGAGCCACGAGGTGTCCCCACCTCTGCCACAGTAAGCCACGAGGGAACACCACCCTCTGCCACACCTTTGGTGAGCCACGAGGGGCTAGTACCCTCTGCCACAGTGAGCCACGAGGGAACACCACCCTCTGCCACACACCCAATAGTGAGCCACGAGGGGCCAGTCCCCTCTGCCACAGTGAGCCACGAGGGAGAAATACCCTCTGCCACAAACAGGGCATGAGGCCCAATAGTGAGCCACGAGGGGCCAGTACCCTCTGCCACAGTGAGCCACGAGGGAACACCATCCTCTGCCACACACCCAATAGTGAGCCACGAGGGACCAGTACCCTCTGCCACAGTGAGCCACGAGGGAGAAATACCCTCTGCCACATACAGGGCAGGAGGCCCAATAGTGAGCTACAAGGGGCCAGTACCCTCTGCCACCTCAAGGGTAAGAGTCCCTAGTAGAAAGCCAAAAGTGGGTCCCAGGGTAAAGCAACCTGGAGCCACGGCTGTGACGGAAACAGGAGAGAGAGTCGTCTCCGTGCTACCCTCCCTGTATATAAGAGAGAACACGGTCTCCGTGTGCCCTCTACCTTCAGCGTTCCCCTGTGAGAATAGCTGGACACCACTCGGGAGAGTTGCCCCAAAGGTGTCACCGGAGCGGAGGCAAAATCTCAGTCCGGGCCTGCCTCCTACTCCTGGGAAATTCTTGTCTTCTCCAGGCACCAGCAGGAGACGAGGCCGCAGCCCAAACCTGATGGCGCGTCCCCTGGCAGACCTCCGCAGCCCCAGGACCCCCAGGCGAGCCCAGCAGCCTACCAGCATGAGTAACGCTGACCTTCTCACACCACGGAGCCTCCGACGCCAGACTCGCCTCCTCCAACTGTTTGGCCCCAGTCCCAAGAGCCACCACTCCAGGTCGAGGCCCCAGACAGGCGGGCCTTCCTGCACCACACTGACGAGACCCTGAGCTGAGGGTCTACCCCAGGTCGAGGCCCCCAGATAGGAGGGCCTCCCTGCAACTCACCGACGGAACGGACCCGGGTAGTGACTCCCCCTGCGGGTAGTGCGTCGCCCGCCACGGGTAGAGTCCCCGGAGGTCCCCCCCCCCCGACTATAGTGACAGAGTGAATTAACCCAGGAAAAACGGGTGGATCAGTAACGCCTCTTCGGCCTAAATATGCCCGAGAAAGTGGAACAGGAACAGTGACAGAGTGACATAGTGCGATCCAGAGGAAGTCAACAGATAAGTGTTAGTAATCCCAATAAAAGTAAGTAATCCCTTAAAAGAAAGTAATTCAGTAATAGTAAGTCAAGTGTTGTTCCCCTCCCAGAATAGAGGAGTTTCCCCGTCAGTGTGAACGGCAGTCGGGTGCACGGGAAACCTGAAACCCCAAGGAGAGTGTCGCCGCCCCTAGTTAACCAAGTCGAGTGTCCTGATCCGCACCCTGCCTTTCTTATAGTAATACTCCTCCCCTAGACTCTTAATCTTGTGTATTCCTTTTACTACTGTGAGTATAGATATTTTGGGCTTTGATGAAAGACAATCACCTCCACTTATAGAACCACAAGCCATTGTTATATGTGATCATATTGTGTGTTAAGTATCCCATGTCATCCTAACGTAACTCTGTGTATCTGTATCCTATATCCTAAATATCACTCTGTATCATATTGTAACGGTTTTAGAATTAAGGTAATAGATGTGTTAAGGTATACTGCCTAGTTTTTGTCCTGTTCCTTTGTTGGTGCTTTACTTCCGGTCCGGAAAGAGGACCCCGCTCAGTCGCTAGTGTTTTTAGGGCGAGGAGTCGACCTAAAAACACTCAGCATAACAGTAGTAAAGGATGTCAGCATTAGTAAATTGAACGAGTGGATCTGCGTGAATCAAACGTATTTTCATTTCATCCCATAATCTATCCAATAATTTCATGGTTGTTCGACAGTTAGGTGCAGTTGCAATACCGCAATTGCGGTCCTGCAACTCGTTACGGGCGGGGGAAAAGGGAGAGGGCTGGGCAGCGTCGGATGTCATTCACAAAACCAAGGTAAAGGGAATATGAGGTAGTTTCACACCCGAGTTGCCGTGAATTCCAGGCTAGTTGTGACGTCATTATTTCACTCGTTCTCGATTAGGATGACAGAGGATGTATTGTTGGTATAACTACCATAAAATTTGGTATACTTAAGGTGACCACAGATTTATTGGAGCTAAAAGCGGGATGCGTGCGCGCGTGTGTCTATAGATAGATAGATAGATAGATAGACAGATAGATACAGATAGATATATAGATAAACAGATATACAGACAGATAGATATTGACTATGTGACAGCGACCGCTGCTGCACCACACCTCAAACTGAGGCTGCTAATCAAACACTAACATCTACGAATTCCGAACATACCGTACGGTACAGTGAATGGATCGACCAAAGTTACCAGCTAGTGAGCATTACAGATTACTCACCTGGTTTACTCACCTGGTTGGCTACCCTATTACAGTTAACAGTATGACTCGGTAGGAATCTGCTTTTCAAGAAGTAGGGCAGCCCATACCTGCTGGCATGCCAGCCCAGTTTCCTATATACATCACCATCGGAATAGACTATTGATTAGAGGCTGAGTTTTGTGCCATATGCACGGTAGTTGCACTACTTGAAGGACTTCGAATTATGAATCATAGTTATTCAATATAGTCGAACAGGATATGACCTAGTTGTGAGTGGAGGGACTTTTTAAATGATGCAACTGAGTCAGCACTAACAGCATCATCTGAAAGAGAGTTCCAGAGGTCTATACAACTGATGCTGAAAAACCTGCATCAACACTCGGCTGAAGTGCGGGGCTTGGCCACCTTGAATCTATGACCCCTGGTGTGAGTTAATGAAGGAAGAGAAAAAAGCTCAGGCGGTGCAATTGGGGACTGGCGATGGAAGATTTTCCCGCATTTAATGAGGTCAGCTCTGATCTGTCTCCCTTTTACAGAATACAGGCCCAGGTTTTTCAGACGGTCAGCATAACTGAGTTCGGACAGGCCATTGATTTGCTTAGTCCATCTGCGCTGTACAGACTCCAGAAGCCTCTGATCTCCGTGGTAGCCTGTGTTCCATACAGTGGAGCCAAACTCCATGATGGGTCTGATGTGGGATTTGAAAAAAGTCAACAAAAAATCTTGGTCTCGACAGAGGGTGGACTTTAATAAATTATTTGACAGGCCTGCTGCCTTTTTTACAGTATTTCTTATGTGCGAATGAAATTTCAGTGAACTGTCAACCAAGATACCCAAGTCTTTGTGTGTAGTTTCCATGGAGAGGCTGGTGTTGTTCATGTGATAGTACTGAAGTGTACCAATAGAATTCCAGTCTACTGGGCCTCTCTGACATCGCAGAACAGTACACTTGTCAAGATTGAAACGTAGACCCCAGGATTCAGCGACATTGTAGACCATATCAATGTCCTTCTGGCATGTACTTATATCTGCAGCTAATGTGGAATAAGTGTTTTGGCGCAACTTGAGGTAAATCTTCATGTCGTCAGCAAAGAATTTACATTTGGAGCATATGTATGAGGGTAGAAAGTTTATATATACCAGAAAGAGCAAGGGGCCTAGAACAGATCCCTGGGGAACACCACTGAGAACATTCCTTGAGGAACGCGCAGCCGGACACAAACACTTGCACGGTGCAGCCGGACAGGAAGTCAGAGATCCAAGTTAGCAAGGAACCACTGACCCCAAGTAGCCTCAGCTTGTCAGTGAGTATCGAATGGTTGACAATGTCAAAGGCTTTGCTAAAGTCAAACAAGACAACATTCACAACATACCCAGCATCCACCCATGCCGTAACATCATTATACACGAGTAACAGTTGGTCATCTACAGTTCTACCCTGTCTGAATCCATCCTGTTCATTTGACAGTACTCCATTGGTGTCAAGGTAGTTGTATACTGCCTCTGTAATAAATCTTTCCAGGGTTTTGCAGCAGACAGAGGTTAGGCTAATAGGCCTACTGTATAGTTAACGAGGTTTGTGTCAAGAGCCTTTCTTGAATATAGGAATGATAATGGATTTTTTCCGATCATGTGGCAATTTACCAATGGTGACAGACTTTTGAAATATCAAAGACAAGGGTAAGGCTAAGGCTGGGCGATATTTCAGAAGACTGGGGTGGAGGCCATCAGGTCCCATACTGGTGTTCGGGTCCAGTGCTGTGAGCCTATTTCTCACTTCTTGCAAGGATAGGGTCACTGTGTCGAGGATACCCTCAAAAGTTCGGTGAGGGAAGGGAGCGTAAGGAGCATGAGTTGAGTAAACTGTACAAAAATGCGTAGGATTATGCATAATTTTTCTAATTCATCCTAATTTCATAATAGATCATGTTATATCTAATGCAACAGTAAGTTTCTAAAAGCGGGACAATTAAGATAATTTGCTCAAAAAGCAGGACATTCTAGTCACAATTAAAAAAGCGGGACTGACGTCTTAAAAGCGAGACTGTCCCGCCTAAAAGCAGGACTCTGGTCGCCTTAGGTATACTGTGAATACTGGAAGAGAGGGTATAATGAATGGTCAGACCTATTATGATTCAAGTGTAAGGACATTAAATAAGAGTTAATAATTCAGCAAATGTTGATTAAAAACCAATCAAGAGACAAAGTTTATTCACATCCAAGTTTTCTAATAGATGAACTGGGGCTGGATTCACTAAGCATTTAAGGTGCCGGATCTCCTAATGGTGCCTAAAGATACTGTTATGCTGGGTGTTTTTAGTCCGACCTCTCGACCAGTGACTGAGCAGGGTCCTCTTTCCGGACCGGAAGTAAAGCACCCACAAAGGAACAGGACATAAAAACCAGGCAGTACACCTTAACACATCTATTGTCTTAATTCTTACACCGTGACAATATACTATCTATCTATCTATCTATAGCCCGACGCCCTAATCCCCCAAAGGGTGACAATATACACAAAGGGATATTAGATACCGTATGTGTAGAGACAGGCAACACAGAATTAGTCTTTAATACAAATGATTATGGTTACACTCACAATACCACTCTTCACTTGTACATGAATATTTGGTACTAATATTATATTACCCGGATACTGTTTCTAGGGAGAGATGGCGTTTTATATAATAAGTTCGTTTCACTAGGAGAGGACGTGACCAAGAGTTGGGGGAATGAATATTACCATAAGTGGGTAGGGTGCGGGTCGCGACACTCACGGAAGTCACTTAGTCGCAGTAGCACTAGTTCACAAGTTTCTGATGAATCCCACACACCTCTGATTTCAATAAGTCCTCCCGTATATAGTTATTGGTCTTTTCTGTTCTGCCAAGTACCGGGTCACTATGCACTGTGGGTAACTCTAGTCACTTATGTATCACTTGGGCCTTTACTCTGTCATTTGTCACTGCGCACTGCTGTATTGATTGTTCACTGCACTAGCGTTATTGGCGTCACTATGTACCCGTGTTTTCCCTGGGTATCACCTGCTGCGTGTCTTGGGCGTGAGAGAGGGGCCCTACGGGGAGCCCTCCTGCAGGGGGCAACGCACTGTCCACAGGGGCGTCACTGCCCTGGTTGTAGTCGTTGTTGAGGTGCAGGGAGGCCCTCCAATCTGGGGTCCTCGACCTGGGAGGCGGCCCTCACAGTAGGACCATGTCGGTGGGGTGCAGGGAGGCCCTCCGGTCTGGGGGCCTCGACCTGGGAGGTGGCCCTCTGGACTAGGGACGAACAGCTGCAGGAGGCGGACCTGGTGCCTCTGGCTCCGAGGAGAGAGCCCGGGTTGTCTGGGCCTGGGGGCTGCTGGCCAGACCTGGGAGTCTGGGGAGTGCGGCCACCTACAGGAGAAAGCACCATCAGGGGTGAACTGTGGCGTCGCCTCCGTCGGGTGTCTGTCAGGGACAGGGACCTCCCAGGGGTAGGTGGTAGGGCTTGGACTGGGCCACGCCACCACTCCGACAGCACCTCCGGGGAACTGCTCTTGTTGGGAGGCAAAGGGCGTCCCAAGCAGCCGAGAGGAAAGGGGTCAGCCGCGCAAGGGACCTCCTGCTCCGGGAGGGCCTTCGGAATCACGAATGAGGGGCGTACAATGGCCACTCCCTCCCCATCACGTACGGTGGCCATGAACGTGGTTTCGTGACTCCTAGGGCTCGCAGCTGAAGAGCGTATGGTGGCCGCTCCTTCCTCTGCATTTACTAAGACAGTGCTGGCAGTGCTGCTCCCGAAGGAGGAAAAGGCAGGAGAGGGGTGCACGGGGGCAGTGCCCTCTCCGGTGTGTGCTGACATAGCCGAGGGTCTGCTTACCCTTGCACACACTGCAGCCGTAGCTGTGTGCCCGCCTACCTGCCGGGAAATAACTGAAGGTCGTATGGTGGCCGCTCCTTCCCTGTCACGTATGGTGGCCATGAACGCGGTGTTACTCCCATAGGAGGAAAAGGCAGGAGAGGGGTGCACAGGGGCAGCGCCCTCTCCAGTACATACAGAGGCTGTAGCCGAGGGTCTATCTACCTTGGTACGTACAAAGGCCGTAGCCATGGGCCTTCCTGCCTTTCGGGGAGTAACTGAGGCGTTACTCCCGTAGTAGGAGGCAATAGTGGATGAGGGGCGTACAGTGGCCACTCCCTCCCCGTCACGTACGGTGGCTGTGATCGCGGTTCCACGATTCCTCTTTCTGCCAGTCGGGGTGCATTCAATAACTAACGCCCCGAGGCCATCTCCAGAGGTGGCTGTGACTGAGGGGCGTACGGTGGCCACTCCCTCCCCCTTCACGTACGGTGGCAGTGACGGCGGTGTCACAGGGGGAAACAACTGAAGGGCGAACAGTGACCGCTCCTTCCTCGGTACATACGGTGGCTGTACCGCAGTGTTGCCTGGGACTGACTCTGGATCAGCCCCACCCCGAACCTGGTGAAGGCTGCCCCGCCTGCAGGGTCGTTGCCTTCTCCCGCTCACCTGGTGTTGTGACAGTTGCGGGGAAGAGGGACTCTGGACAGGGGTGTCCTGGTGATCCTCTTGTCCTGGGTCACTAACCCTGAAGTGGTGTCCTCCTGGGGTGGTGGTGGCTTGGTGGTGGGGTGGGGGGTGGCAGGGTGAGTGGTCCGGCGGCGGCGGGTATTTTAGATACGGTGCTGAGGCAGAATCAGTCATTCACAAAGCGTGGGCGCCGCCATCTTGCACCAAGATCTGGCGCCGGAAGTTAAGCTCTTGGGGGACATACCTTAATCTACATCACAACCAGGGCTCTCACTTTCAAGGTAATTACCTTAGATTGGGTAATGTGACTCATTTAAGGTAATTTTTAAGGCAATTGGATTTTTAAGGTAATTCTGAGGTAATTCGGGGCGATTTGATGCTACATCTAAGGTAATTTGAAATTTTGATACTTTTAATGTGCATGTGTATTTTATAATAATAATATATTGTTTGTTTAAAAGTCTGGTGTAATTATAATAGCTGACAGAGGGTACTGTATGGTAATATTACTAATATATACGGTTAGTGACGGTTACATTGCATGGTGCCCGGCTATGTGGCGGCCCAGTGTTGCTGCGTACGACAGTTATCACAAAATGTAGTAATACGGCACTGTACGTCATATAAGATAGTATACAGTAGGAGTTGGTGTAACTCTTACATTAATCCGTAACAAAATCAGAATGCGAGGATTTTATAGTGCTGGGTACGATAATAAGGGTCTGGAAGGCAACACCGCCTGGCTAGCAGCACTACGTCTACGTGTCTCCGTCACGTCTGTACGGTACGTGAACTGCCGATAAAGCTATACTGGGCATGAACGGCTGTTGACGGCTCCACCTCCGACTCGTCGTCCATTAGCCTTGTGTAGATGTAGCCAGCCAGTGCAGTAAGTGTGCCTAGTTCCAATCCCAGATTCGCAGGCTTCACAGCGGGGGCAAAGGTGGCTCCAATCCATCATCTGGAGAGGCCAGAGTACGTGATATTTTGGGGATGTTTGTGGTTTTCCCTCAGATTATATTCTGGTGAATTGATACGATGAGTGAATGAATGGTATTAAATACAAGCTTCTCTTGTTTATTAAGTTTATTATCTTGTGTTCTCGATATCTTCTCTTCTTTGTGCACAAGCATATATAATGTATATGCAGTATATAATACAGGGAATTTTATTAAGTTTATTATCTTGTGTTCTCGATATTTTCTCTTGTTTGTGCACAAACATATATAATGTACATGCAGTATATAATACAGGGAATTTTTAAGGTAATTTGCTTGCATCTAGGGTAATTTCACTAGCAATTCAAGGAAATCTTTGTTGCCTGTTGCGAGAGCCCTGTTCACAACCCGGAGTCAGTGTGTTTATCAAGTATGCAACCTCTCGGCCTATCGTTTGCTTTTGTCCCTCTTAACTTCTAATCAGCGTCGTAAAAGAAGAAATTGAACAGACAGAAAGATAAAAGATGTGCCATAATCGTTTTTAGTGCTGCTAAGAACTCTGGCAATACTTATTTCTTTGCAAGGTAATACGAATGTGTCAAAAATAAACATGCCACCGGGAAAACCTCCACTGGGCCGCTTGGGCAGTCAGCTGCTGATGTCTACTGTACAGCGAGGGAGCTTGTGGCTATGTATTTAGGTCACCGACATTTACGTTGAGAGAGAAGGTTCAGAGACCCATTAGACCCTCTCCATGCGCCTGATGAGCATTTGCAAAGGTATTAAAGGTTTCCACGACATGAAATCAGACTTTTGGCAGTTCTCTATCTATCTATCTATTGCCAGACGCCTCAATCCCGTTTGGGGTGGCCACAAACAAATCGCCTCCACGTCGTCCTGTCCCCTGCCATCCCACTGCCCTGCTCCCAACTCACACCCCCCTCTCTCATATACCTCTCCACCCCATCCCTCCATCTCATCCTTGGCCTCCTCCTCCCTCTTCCCCCCTCCACCTCACTCACGTACACTCTCTTCGTCAGTCTCACCCTCCATCCCCTCCACATGGCCAAACCACCTCAGTGTGTTCCTCATAACACTTCCTATCACACTTCTGGCAGTTCATGGGTTTATAATGGATGTGCTAAACAATGACGGTTTGATATACTAAGGTGATCAAACTTATATGAAGACAATAACATTATTTCAGACATGGCAGCGGAATTAAGGTATTAAATAAACCTAACAAACAATACCTAAACAAAGCCTATGCGATACAAACCATTTCATGCATCAATATACTGGATAAGGTAACAAGGAAAATCAAAAGGAATGACTTCTTTAACAATATAAAAGCTCAACATTAGACCAAAGCAAAATTATTACTGATTTATGGGATCAATTTTATCCTTTGGGATACAGAAAGTTTTTCTAAGGTAATTGCTTACAGTACCAAATGATTCTTAGTCATTGATGCCAAAAACATAACCCACCTCCCTCCCCCCAAAAAAATGAAATGACTTCTTAGTTTTAGACTTTTATGATCAAGCTAACCAAAGTGTTATAATCAAACCATACCTCTACCAGTAACGCCTCATGAATGGGTTAGGTTTGTTTGATATGGTAAATTAGAACAAACAGTTTACATCCTCACAGGCATTATGTAACTAACAACAGAAATTTTTTTTTTTTTTTTTTTTTTTTAATACCTAAAGTTTTCTTTGCCTGCCTCATTGCCTTGGCTGCCTTCCCCTTAACGTGTAATCTGAAATCACGAAATTTCTTCCTCACTTCATTGCTCTCCCTTTTCACTCTGCTAACACTATTCACCCTATAGGTAATAGTTTCCCATGCTAGCATCTTTGCTTTCTTATTAATGTTTGTGTCTAGTGAGGAAAAAAAAAAAATTGTTTTGGAGACTTCATTAATCAAAACTAAGAGGGTAAATATTTCCTTTATTGTCGTTTCCTATATATATATATTTTTTTTAAATCTTTTGAGGCCTCGTTTGATGTGCAAATGAATAATAACCATAATATGATTATGACAATATGATCAGAAATATTAGTAATTGTAGAAACAGCCAACTCTGTTTAACTAAACCTAACCTAACCTAGCTTAATTGTACCTAATAATTTAATCTACCCTAACCTAACCTAACCCAACCCAACCCAGCCTAGCCTAACCTAACCTAATGCAGCACCCAGTTGGGAAGTTGGGAAACAAAATCCTCCTTCCAGCATGTTGAGCAAGATTCGGTAATATTCATTTGCACACAGTAAAACACATGCAGGCATACACTATATGATAGCACAAATCCACTGGGTATGGTAAGATTGCGCGCTAAAGAAATGGCTGGTAAAGGAAATACCACTGAGAGTTCGTCACTTGAGAGGTTAGGACGTTTCTCGTTTTGTTCTGTTGGACTTGGAGTTTTTATTTCCATTATATATTTCGCTAAAAGAACTTATGTCGAGTTAGTTTCTGATGTCACTTCCGTCTGTTGGGTTGAGGACTGTTTTGTGTGTTGTGCATGCTCTCCCCTCTGCGCTTGTGCTTACATCAGGGAGACAAGCAACTGATATGACAGTTCGCTCCGTGACAGGACTGTCTGATTTCCGTGTGATGAAATACCGTGCACTCTGACTGGTCAGAGACCCTGGCCACTCGCAGCTCGCTTAAGGATATATGACGTCATATCGTTTTCTTTGTCAATTGGCGTAACTCTGTGGGTGTAACTATGACAAACAGACGAAAGCCTACCATTTATGTATCATATTCACATTATTCCTTGTTTTTCCCGTTAGCCAAACATTAATCTTGTGCAACCTTGCTTACATTATCGCATAGAGCTATGTAATATACTATCTGGCAATTATATATATGATCATATATTAAATAAATAGGGTAAATTCCACGAGCTTCAAAAATGATTTATTGTGTAAGGCCTACACGAAATCATGGCATGGCAACAATATGACCTAGGCTAAATTGGTAAATTTAAACCATGAAATAACAACAATAATACCACATTCTAAGCAATCAAATAACATAACATTAATAAATTATTTTATACATTCAGCTCCCAGAGACCTCTTGCAAGCGTTGCAGTTAGTTTTAGACGAATCGTCTTCCACTCTTGACAACCAGGGCTGATAATCCACGTTAAACAACCACTCGTCTCCAAATTTCTTGGTGGGTGGCATGACAACTTGTAAATGCATGAAATACATAATTACGTATCGGTACCTATTCAAGTCGTCCTACTAACAGCCTGTAGGTAATCGACTGTAATATCATGATATTGTATATTACATATATACTGTAAGTATTACTTTATTCCATCCTATCATCGCTACGATATCGTACATTATATACGAAAGTGTTACTTTATTTTTCGCTATCATCACGTTTTCTATCAATATAAGGAAGGGAATGAAGCATTAATGTTGTAGGGCAAACACTGCTAAGTCACACAGAATAATTCAGGGCTGAACATAATATCCTATACAGTAATAACGAAACCTATAGTAACTTACCGAAACCTTGGGAATGGTGACCGTATCTTTACTGATACACCCCAGTTAAAAATGTTTTTCTGGACACCTGTACTAGACCAACGTCAGGGACAGACTGGGCCCTCGGTGCTAGTATGACTAAGTATGTTGACTAAGACAAGATTGCATGTGACCTAAAACTGTACATGTCACAGTGTATTAAATGTATACACAAATGAAACGCCCTAACATAGGCATTTACTTCGCGTTAATCAGAAAAATTTGCAAATAAAGAGAAAATCCGTATTTTCCGTGGAAAGGATGAGTGACGTCACACTCATCTGTATACGTCATCGATGCTCAGTTTTGTCCGTGCTAACAGACGAATTTCCGTAAATGGCAGCCCTGCTCCGTGATTGGTTGATCATGACAAAGCCTCACTTGTAAGATTCTCTGTCATTGGCTGAGCAGAAATCAGCTGATGACGACCGATTTAAGGCACGTACAACTTACGACCGGGGTACGGCGCCGTAAAAAATTTTAGTGAATACCAAACTCTGGTGAGAGATACGGCGCCGCAGGAGTGCGTAATCTGAGCCTCAGGCAGTGTTGCCGTTTTTGGTACTAATGTACCAAATTTGGTACTTTTGGGTGCATGAAGTACGTTTGGTACGACTTTTACGAAAAATGACAAAATTTGGTACTAAATACATAGCTAGTTGGAGGATTTGTACAGCTAACAGAGATTGCTGTATAGCCAACGTGACACCATCGCCAGACGGCGGGTGAGTTTAGTAGGACCCTGTCCTGGACGTGTGAGTTTACACAGTGTGCATTAGATCCTGCCAATGTGCGTGAGGGAAAGCCCAAATCTATCATACCATTGGCAGTTAAGTTCCCTAACTTAGTTGAAGAGAATGAGTATGAAGAACTTAACAAGGAATGGAGAGAGCTGACCCTGTTTGAAATTCCTGCTTTGTGTGACTCATTTATGGAGCCAGAACAGTTTTGGTATGCTGCTTCAAAGGAAAAGTGTGGTGATGATCTAAGGTTTCCTAAAATTTCCAAGCTCATGACAAACTTGACGTCTCTGCCTCATTCCTCTGCTGCAGCAGAAAGAATATTTTCAATTGTGAGCAACATCAAGGCAAAGCACCGATCGCGACTACAAACAGAAACATTAACTGGTCTACTTCACAGCAAGGCATTGCTTCAGGATGTAAACTGCAAGAATTGGCAACCTTCTGCTGAATTAGTAAAGAAAGCAATGGATAAGAAGTGGCCTACACACGAAGGAAGAGAAGACGAATATCTGGAGTTTTAATCACTTAAATTAGGTAAGAATTGTATTATTTATGTAATTTGGTACATTTTCTTCTCATCTGGTACTTTTTACTGGTTTGATTTGGTACTATCTGAAAATTTAGAGTGACAACACTGATCTGAGGTGTCAGATCTTGCTGAGGCACCTGAAATTACGGCCATGTTAGTGAATCCAGCCCCTGTACTGTACACGATTCACAACATTCGTTAATATTACTAAGTAAGTGTGGAATGCTAATGTTCAGCATCTGTTTTAAAAAATTGTTAACCCTCTCGGGCAGGATAAGTTTCAGTAAGTTTTCCGGCACACGAATTTTTTTGCGAAGCCGCCCGGCCCGGCTGCCCGCGCGCGGCAAATAACACATATTCTCTCCTTATTTTCGCCACCCAAACATCAATATACTGCCATGAACCCTATGTCATCTTATACGTCGATGTTTGTTCTAGCTGAAAAGCACGACAAAAAAACAGGAAAACACGAATAAAACAACATTAGGCGGCCGTGAATAAAATTTCTCTACGTCACGTTCACTTCCCAACATCACCATTCGAGTGTTTTCCATCATACAGAAAATGTTATTAGAAGTTTTGATAGAGAATTTCATCAGCTTTCTAAAGAGACAAATCCGGTGTTGATACGAATTGTAGTTTTCGAGAAAATAGCCAAAAACTGAAAGCCATTTTTGAAAAAATAAAATCAAGGAGCTCTAATATGGAAATTTTCTTGCAGATTGTAATGCTGTGTTTTTAAGGCGACTTCTCGTCGTAAAAACACGAGCTACTGGAACGGGGTCCTTTTTCTAGACCGGATGTAAAGCACTAACAAAGGAACAGGACATAAAAATAGTATACCGTATCACATCTATTACTTAGGTCCTACTCATAACAGTGTACATACAATGATATTTAGCATATAGAGGAACAGAGATACAGGATTACACTCGGCTTCACAGAATGATCACATATATTATCACTATGGCACAGGGAGATCACGGGTATCCTTTAATGTCACTTGGAGGGTAATTATGCAAATAGGGTTGTTCACTTTAACTAATTGTATGGAATTATTATGTCACTTCAGGATAATAATAAACTGGGGTTGTTCACTTTAAGAATACTAAGTTTGGGAGTCTGTTTCGAGGATATTACCATAATAGAGGTAGGGTGCAGATAGCGACACTCGACATTGTCATCTGGTCACGGGGACACGTACACTTATCTTTCAACTCGCCCGCGCACCTACCTCTAGACTCACAGAAAACCCCCTGGTTCCTTGATGCGGGGAGGGACTGAATTATTTAGTCAAATACACTTCTTACCCTGATGGCACGAGTTTCTATTGGGCCGCTGTTTAATATATTTTCCGTGTAAGCACTGTCACTGTACTTTGGATCACTGTCACTGTCACCGTCTTTCCCTTGTTTCCTGGGTTTGTTAGTTCACTGTTTCACTTACTGTCAGGGAGGCTCACCTGTCTGGGGCCTCGACCTGAGGGGCGGCTCCTGTACTAGGGCCGCGCTGGTGGGGTGCAGGGAGACCCTGTGGTCTGGGGGCCTCGACCTGATCGGTGGCCCTCGGGACTAGGGCCGAACAGCCGGAGCAGTCGGGCCTGTTTCCTCTGCCTCCGGGGAGTGAGGGAGCCTGAATCGCCTTCATTGTAGACTGCGGCAGCGGGCCTGGGCGTCCTGGGACTGCGGGTGCTCAGGGGGAGAGGCGCCGTCAGGGCTGGACTGCGGCAGCGTCTCCTGTGGGGCTCCGGCAGGGTCAAAGAACTCCCGGGTGTGGGCGGTAGGTCCGATATCGGGCCTTGCCACCACTCTAGTGTCTCCTCCGGGCCTATAAGCCCGGATGGTGACGAAGGGCTCCCCGAAGGGAAAGAGGCTAAAGGAAGACTCACGCTTTTCGTGGTCCCTTGAGTGTGTCTATAGGCCTGAGCCGGGGCTCTCCTTCCCCTATTGTGCACCTTGGCTGTAGCCGTGAACTTGCCCGGCATACGGGGGACACCTATAGGGTGATCGAGGTTGCCCTTCGCTGTGGCAAGGTACCGCCGGCATGGTGTTCCTCCCGTAGTAGGAGACAAGCCGGAGTGAGGGGCGCAGAGGCCACACTCTCTCCAATACTGACAGATCCTACCTGCAGGGAATTATCTACCCTGGTACATGCCCCGGCCGGAGCCGAGTGTCTGCCTGTACGAAAGACGACTAACGGGCGAACTGGTTCGCCCGTCCGTTGCGGCAAGGTACCGACCCCGGGACGCCACTTCCATAATTGGGTAGCGCTACACGTATAGCAGGATCTCTCTACCCTGGACCGTATTCTGGCCGTAGCCGAAGAGCAACTGGAGAGGGATGCACACAGGCAACTCTCTCTCCTCAGTGTGTTAAGGCCGGAGCCTGGGGTCACCTTCCCCTTTGCACACTCTGTTAGGCTGTAGCCTATGTCTGTCAGTCTCTATTTAGGCCGTAGCTTTGGGCCTCCTGCTCTTGGGCCTCCTGCCCTAGAGGGTGTAACAAGACCGTCAATACGGTGTTACCTGGGACTGAATTCTTTTCAGTCCCACCCCTGGTCTGATGATCACTACCCTGCCCGCACAGTAGTTTGGTTCCCCTGATCACCGGGGTTGGGGCACTTGCGGGGAATAGGGGCTCAGGGCCGTGATGCCCTGATGACCCTCTTGCCCGGGGTCACTAACCTCACCGGTGTGTCCTCCTGGGGTGGTGGTGGGGTGGTGGCTCGGTTGTGGTGTGGGGGGTGGTGAGGTGGGAGGTCCTGCGGCAGGCACGGCGGGCATTTTACCACCCTCCACGTTGTTGAAGTCACGGCCCCGTGACTGGAGGTGGAAGTCTGGTAGGCCGGGGTGAGGTGTTGGGTGAGGCTGACCCAGTGGGTGGTGAAGGTGTTAGGCTCCTGATGGGGGTTGAGAGTGAGCCGGAGGGAGGATGGATGGTTGGTCCGGCGTAGGAGTCGGAGAAGGTGGTGGGTCCCTCGGATTCTGACTGGTGGGCGGTCGTGGCGGCGCCATAGCACTCTCTCAATTTTTGTTTCTGGTTGTAAGGTGTTGGTGGCGGGCGTAGCGGGCAGTGATTGAGAGTGGCGGGTTGGAGGAGGTGGGGTGGTTGGTGAAGGATCAGAATCGGAGGAAGGTAGTGGTGGGTCAGGCAAGGGTGACGTGGGGGAAGGGGTTTGTGGGTATGGTGAGGTTGAGGGTGGGGTGGGGGAAGTGAGCGAGGAAAGAGAGGCTGTATAGGTGGGAAAAATGAGTGGCGGGGATGTGGTGGTGGTGGGTGGTGCGGGGTGGTAGGTGGGAGGGAGTAGACAGGAGGAGGCAGTTTTGGGAAGTGGGTTTGGGAAAGATGGGGTAAGGGTTCTAGGAGGCCTGCGAAGGGGGAGGCAGGCTTTGTGTTGGGGAGGAATAGGAAGGGGGGAGGCGGTAGTAGTGGAGAAAGTGGTGTGTGAGGTGGGAGGGTTAGGAATAGTGGTAGGAATAGGGGAGGGCAAAATAGAAGAGATAGTGGGAGGAGAGGAAATGGAAAGATGACGTTTTCCCCTGTCATCGACTGGGAGAGATGTGAGGTGGCCCTCGTCATTACGGTGAGCTGCAGGGGCAGTGGGGGGGGCGCCTTCTGTGACTTCCTCGTTTCACTTTTCTTCTTTGAGGCTTGGGGCAATCGGCGTATGGTGGGGAGGCTTGTGGGCGCTCTTGTTTTGTGTTGCTGCCCCGGGCAGCTTTTAGCTGCTCACGAATGTCGTGGATTGGGCACTCAGGGCAGCAAGGAGTAAATTCCCAAGGATTTACAGGGATGAGATCCGTGGGGAATTGATTGATGATGCCGATGCGTTTGGGGGAGGAGTGGACGGTTAGAAGGCGCCTTATTAAGTTGATTTGTTTATCCAGGTCTCCCGTCGGTTCATGTATTATGAAGTGGTTTTTAATGAAATCGGGGAGGATCCTGAGGAGTTTGTGGAATATGAGTTGTTCCCGGGTTTTTGCGTCTGTGCCCGGGTACGCAGCGGTGACGAGCCGCCTAGCCTAGATGAAGGTGTCATCGAGGATTCCGTCGTATGTGAGGGCGTCTAGTTCCGACAAGGCTACAACTGTGCCCAGAGATGGTGTCGCCGCCTGTTTCACAATTTGTTTGAATTGATCCTATTTTAGTCTCGGGACGATTTTGGGAGTGACAGTGGCGATTATTTCCCCCAGGTTAGGTAGTGTGACTGCAATCTTTTCTCTGTCTGAGTCGAACCCTATGTCTAGGAGGGGTTTGACCATGTCTAAATATACATCTATGTCGCACTGGTCCGGGTTGAACCTCGGCAATTGGATGTGTGGTTTGGCTGCCATTGTGTAAGTTTCCTTTCTCCGTTCCTCCGTGCTTTACTCGGATCTAGAACCACCGCTTGCCACCAGTGTAATGCTCTGTGTTTAAGGCGACTTCTCGTCGTAAAAACACGAGCTACTGGAACGGGGTCCTTTTTCTAGACCGGATGTAAAGCACTAACAAAGGAACAGGACATAAAAATAGGCAGTATACCGTATCACATCTATTACTTAGGTCCTACTCATAATAGTTACATACAATGATATTTAGCATATAGAGGAACAGAGATACAGGATTACACTCGGCTTCACAGAATGATCACATTTATTATCACTATGGCACAGGGAGATCACCGGTATCCTTTAATGTCACTTGGAGGGTAATTATGCAAATGGGGTTGTTCACTTTAACTAATTGTGTGGAATTATTATGCCACTTCAGGATAATAATAAACTGGGGTTGTTCACTTTAAGAATACTAAGATTGGGAGTCTGTTTCGAGGATATTACCATAATAGAGGTAGGGTGCAGATAGCGACACTCGACACTGTCATCTGGTCACGGGGACACGTACACTTATCTTTCAACTCGCCCGCGCACCTACCTCTAGACTCACAGAAAACCCCCTGGTTCCTTGATGCGGGGAGGGACTGAATTATTTAGTCAAATACACTTCTTACCCTGATGGCACGAGTTTCTATTGGGCCACTGTTTAATATATTTTCCGTGTAAGCACTGTCACTGTACTTTGGATCACTGTCACTGTCACCGTCTTTCCCTTGTTTCCTGGGTTTGCTAGTTCACTGTTTCACTTACTGTCAGGGAGGCTCACCTGTCTGGGGCCTCGACCTGAGGGGCGGCTCCTGTACTAGGGCCGCGCTGGTGGGGTGCAGGGAGGCCCTGTGGTCTGGGGGCCTCGACCTGATCGGTGGCCCTCGGGACTAGGGCCGAACAGCCGGAGCAGTCGGGCCTGTTTCCTCTGCCTCCGGGGAGTGAGGGAGCCTGGATCGCCTTCGTTGTAGACTGCGGCGGCGGGCCTGGGCGTCCTGGGACTGTGGGTGCTCAGGGGTAGAGGCGCCGTCAGGGCTGGACTGCGGCAGCGTCTCCTGTGGGGCTCCGGCAGGGTCAAAGAACTCCCGGGCGTGAGCGGTAGGTCCGATATCGGGCCTTGCCACCACTCTAGTGCCTCCTCCGGGCCTATAAGCCCGGATGGCGACGAAGGGCTCCCCGAAGGGAAAGAGGCTAAAGGAAGACTCACGCTTTTCGTGGTCCCTTGAGTGTGTCTATAGGCCTGCTCCAATATGGACAGATCCTACCTGCAGGGAATTCTCTACCCTGGTACGTGCCCCGGCCGGAGCCGAGTGTCTGCCTGTACAGAAGACGACTAACGGGCGAACTGGTTCGCCTGTCCGTTGCGGCAAGGTACCGACCCCGGGACGCCGCTTCCATAATTAGGTAGCGCTACACGTACGGTAGCAGGGTCTCTCTATCCTGGACCGTATTCTGGCCATAGCCGAAGAGCAACTGGAGAGGGATGCACACAGGCAACTCTCTCTCCTCAGTGTGTTAAGGCCGGAGCCTGGGGTCACCTTCCCCTTTGCACACTCTGTTAGGCCGTAGCCTATGTCTGTCAATCTCTTTGTTTAGGCCGTAGCCTTGGGCCTCCTGCCCTAGAGGGTGTAACAAGACCGTCAATACGGTGTTACCTGGGACTGAATTCTTTTCAGTCCCACCCCTGGTCTGACGATCACTACCCCGCCCGCACAGTAGTTCGGTTCCCCTGATCACCTGGGGTTGGGGCACTTGCGGGGAATAGGGGCTCAGGGCCGTGATGCCCTGATGACCCTCTTGCCCGGGGTCACTAACCTCACCGGTGTGTCCTCCTGGGGTGGTGGTGGGGTGGTGGCTCGGTGGTGGTGTGGGGGGTGGTGAGGTGGGAGGTCCTGCGGCGGGCATTTTACAGATGTTATGTTTTTATTGCATAATATTATGCAGAATTTCACCAGCTTTCTAATGAGCACCTCTTGGTTTCCATACGCCTCATAGTTCTCGAGTAAATCGCCAAGAACGACTGGGAACTCACGTCCGTACGTCACTATCCACTATCGCGATGTGCGTACAGCATATGCAATATTCCCGCCTACGTAACAACGAATTCTAATCATAGATATTACATTGTTATGCCGTGTAAATACGTAGAATTTACTGCTCTTTATCATGGTTCTTATAGGAAATCGATACGTCCAATAGTTTTTGAGTAATTGGCCGACAAAGTGAGATTATGTCTCCGAGCGCTTTCGACTTTACCGAAAGTCTGTTCCCCCAACTTTTTCAACAGAAAATGCTCCCAGAGGCTTATATTCTGCAAATGAACATATGTAGTATTTACTGCTCTTTATCATGGTTCTTACGGGAAATCGATAGGCTACGTTCAATAGTTTTGGAGTAATTGGACGACAAACGTAGAATACTCTTCCTCACCCGCAAGCGAGATAAAAAACACTCTTTTCTTACCTCACCCACGGCTACATATTTTCGCTCGTTACGTTTTATTTTCTTTTTTTACTCAAAGTATACTCGTAAAATATCATGAGCTTTTTGATAGTGCTGTCAGAAACTCGACATGACCACTAGTCTTTTTGCTAGGTTCTGACAAAGAAGCTGAACACTCTTCCATCTCATATGTGTGTATGTAAAAAACATTATTTATTTGTGTAAAAAATATTGAACTCTAGAAATAGGTCAATATACAGATCAACAAAATACGGATAACTCACTTCCTCCAGAGGTGACGTATATTTCACACAATTCCATATGCATTTTCACTATCAGAATCACAATAATTCCATCACTAAACATCTGTAATTCTTCCTTCCCGACTGAAAAAACTGTACGTGATGCCTGCCCCATTCCACACTATGGTTCCATAATTTCACCAACCCAGCCACAATATCTTTCACACAAAATACACTTTAGGCATTGGCTTCATTATATACGTATTTGTAATCACGCCATGGGCCTTGGGGAGGGCGAGAGGCGAAACCCCACAACAGTGAACACGCATATCGGCTCCTAAGCCTAACGCTTCATAATGGACACAAATCCTTTTCGTGACATATATCTATGTTCCATTGACAATATCACATACAAATATGCTCACAAATATTGCATTATCACACTGAGTCCATAGGAGGTTCGGCTCGGGCAGGAGGGGGAGAATTAGTAGGAGTTTAAAGGGACTGAAGACACAACGCAACCCTCCGCCTGGCTGTGTAACGGGAAGTAGGATTTTTATTCCACCGTTGTTAAACAGTGTAACGATGAGAAATTGGATTTCCCACCGTTGTGGTTCTGTTTAACTAACTCGTTGATAATACAAAGGGTACTCAACTTAGTCTCCCCACAATGACTGATAAAGTATTCACCTAAGAAAAAACAAAGGGGGGGGGGAGTAACTTCGACTTTGAATGATAAAGGTTAATTGTTTAGAGGATATTTTTGGTAGCGTTTTTTTTTTTTTTTTTTTTTTTTTTTTTTTTTGCCGAGTCGAGAATAAGTTAGTACCACGTGTGTTAGTCGTTCCCAAAGCGGAGGAGGAATCTTGAACTGGAAGGGGAGTGAGTCATGCATGAGAGGACATAATTCCCTTGGTTGGATATCAAAATTGCATATACTTTACTTTAATAATTCTATACTTGTTAAGCAACAGAAATTTTTGAATTACATGACCTTTAATAATATGAAAAGAGTTGTAAATTAAGTAATAATTTGGGCGATAGTAATACAGTACTGTTGCCAAGCGAAACAATTTGAGTATTTAACAGTGATTCCTGAGTTCACATTACATTCTCGATTATCAGTTATTCTTGGGCTCGTCTATAGCCTCAAGACTGGGATATTCAATTACATGAACTGTCTTTTCGGGCTGGCATAGCCTCGAACCAACAATATTCACTCATGTACTAGTACGTTGGGCCAGTCTAAACTCATCACACAATTCACTAATATTTCATAATCACTCGAGCTTGCTTAGCCTTGAGAAACAACTCGAAATTACATTTTCTTACAACCACTAAATTCACTTCAACACTCCCAATATTCCTAACCTATTAATAAAAGGAGAAAAAAAAAACGGTTGATGAGTTTAAATTCGCTTTTCCGTTATATGATCACCTTATCTTTCAAAATTCTGTACCTTATCTACTATAAAAAAAAAAAAAAGGTTCACCTGATTGATTCATGATTCAATTGCTACTACATTCAGTTATAAATCTGTTCGTGGGTAGTGTAAGCGTGTGTGTACGTCAAGTCTATGGGCAAGTTCACATGATGGCCTCGTGCAAGCCCCAAAGTCACGGTGTCTGTGAACTGAAGCAACGTCTGTTACCCGCAACGTCTGGATAGCCAATGTCTACGTTAAGCTTTTAACAACATTACTTCATATTGTTCACGACAAGCAAGAATTAAAACAAGCAAGGGGGTGAGAAAGGAGGAATGTTTACAGCTCACCTGAAGCAATGTCTGTTATCCGCAACGTCTGGATAGCCAATGTGGCTTATCGGGCACACAGGGACTATCGGGCACACAGGGACGCTACTGCTAGATCAAATGAGACTGTGTTTTTGCAATATGGTGGGTTTTAATTCTCTTCACTATTTATATATAGTAGAGTACACATGACGTTAGGACTTTTGATTGAATTGGGGAAAATTTGGGATTCAATCCTTACTACAGTTAAATACTGAATTTACTGCCATCCCGCCCTGAGTTTGGGGTAGCTTATGCCATCTAGTGACGGCTAAGGCAAGCGGAACTACTTGGTCCTCACAAATTACATTATCTTTGCCTTTTTTTGACTATTAATTTCACATATTTGGATTCTAGCAGCTTCATTAGTAAGCATATTACAACAATGATACGGAAAGAATTGCATACCCATTATTATTCTGTTTAAGGTTTAAACTTGGCGCCCAGCAACGACGCACCACAAGTACGAGGATGTTGTCCACATCTGTTATTCGTTAGCAACCAGATGGGGGGAACTCCCATGGCTCAACACTTCCAGTTACACTACCTATGCATAGATAGAGATATATACATATAAAAATAAAGTTGTCCCTATATCGATCATTAACACATGAACTACTACTTAGAACAGGAGCCTTATAGACTAGTATTCAGATTACACTCTATCTAACTTAGAAATTACAGTACCTCTAAACATATACATGAATACTAAATTTGTGGCATTACAGCTGCTTGGAAGAGACTGAGGTATATCGTTACGTGCTGGGCCCAGTGAGGCAGCTCAGTGTTGCCAATGCCTTACCATTGGAAAGAGCAGTAGTCGCTACAAAGCGTTCAAATTTGAAACGATTTCACCAGAAACTTTTTTTTTTTTTGGCTAATTTTTGTGTGCTTAGAATGCGATTTGAGTGACTGATTATCTTGAAATAAATCCCCATGAAAAGCGAATCGCGTGACTGTGCCTGAGAGGGCTAAATTGTTACGAGTGAGAGTAATGGAAATGAGTTATTGAGAGGAGCATGTGGAGTCACATGGAGATACAGACTGACAAATGAGGATGTTGTAACTTGCAATACTTTGGTGATAGAAACTCCGTGTACAAACAGCTAGATAAGGAGTTTATTACAAGCTCACAGTAAAATAGTCTGCCCGTCTAGGCTGCCTGCTATGAACTGATGCAATAACGCCTTCTTCCCAGGCTTCAGGTCCTGGGAAAGCGTGCTAAGTCAGCAAGTTTAGTGGGGGCATGTATGCATAGGAGGGGGACATATATACATCGGGGGGTAGACATATTGTGGAGGGGGGTACACTACTCCCCCGGGTAGCTGAGATGGTGTCTCCTGACACCAGGAGTTAAATGGTGTGTGATTATAGTAGTAAGGCAGGACCGGGGAGGTTTGAACAAGGGATAAGGATGATACAGGGGCAGTAGGGGAGACATGGCCATGTTGAGGGGAGGGAACTAGAAGGATATATACATATAAGATATACAAGGATTAAGACATAATGGGAATTACACAATAATAGTTTGATACATGATAAACAAGTAGATATGAGAGTTCTATTGTTGTTCTTCCTTCATTTTTTTTTTTTCTGTAGGATACACTGTCACTCAGTAATGCATTAAAGAAATACCATAATTTTCTAGTAGGCAGAGTTCTGGTCACAGTTTGGTTAATTGTTAGATGGCAATGGTAGTCACTGAATGTGACGGCACTAAGTACAGGGAGTTTCTACGTCATGTGTAGGGCGTACTATGCCTGTAGCGACTCTGATGTCCTGGAGTCGACGTTCCATTTTTCTGACACAACAATGCACTGCACAGATGAGGAGTAGAAAACCTATGAAAGCGATAACCACAGGGGGAAACACAACTGTTGGATGAACCCACGAACGGTTGAAGGCCAGAGAAAATTGATCCATAATGAAATCACTGTCATTGAGGAAGGTTAGCATGTGCAAGTTAGGGGAGGTGATGGTAATGTTGGCAGATGGTAGGGTTGAAGGCATGTCGATTGGTTGAAAGATATCATAGGAGTGTTTACGGACAGCTTGGTGATAGTGAGTGGCGTAAGTGATGACAGACTCTGATTTGATGGTACAATAGTCAGGTGCTTTGTAGAGACCACTAGCGGGGACGGATCGAACCGAAGAACCAGGACACATGATTGTGACAGAGATGGGAACAGCAAAGAAGTACTGGACATGGTTGAGGTGAGCATGGTGGACCGGGAGGTCAGGAGCTGGGACAAAAGAACAGGCCGAGTAGATGGAATGGTTGCGAACTAAAGCAGACTCACAGGGTGTAGCACTGCTAGTGAAGATAGCGAAAAGGTGGGCAGCACAGAGATGAGAGGTCGGAGTAAGGGAGGAACATTGCTGGAGGTCTGTGGAAGAAAGGAAAGCAACTGAATGATGATCATGGGAGAGGAGGAAATATTCTGAAGGAACAGATACTTGTAACAAGGAGTTGTTGAGGCGCAAAAGGGAAGGGAATGATGTGGAATAGGTCAAAGGTTATGGCAGAATGGAGAGGAATATGGACGACGACGTATGTGATGAGAAGAGTGGCTTCGAGAACAGGATAATAATATTCAAGGGAGGAGTAGGGGAGGACTGGGGAGAGACCGAAGGTGGAGTGAGCCCATTCCATGCCAGAACGGAGAGCTGAGACAGGTACTAAGTTGGCAGTGACACGTCCATTGATAGCATCGACCAGGATACGAACCAAGGCAGAGACTTGAGACAGGAGAGAGTCAATGGCCAGTTGGAGATTATCCATGTTGAGTTTGAGGTAGAAGAACTGAGAGATAACGTTGAGATCTGAAAGGTGGTGTTGTAAGATATCGGTGAAATTGTTTAGAGTGGACGTGACTTCATTGAGTTGGGTCGTGAGCTTCTGTAACATAGTGTGTTGGATTTTAATGACTCGGCGTTGTGATTCTAGGGCTGAAGCTAAATGAGTGAGATCAGATTTGAAGCCAGAAATGTCACGGGCTGTAGCAACGCCAAACAAGCCACTCAGAATGTCACCGCCGAAGTCGAAGAGACCTCGTTTCACACGAGAACGGCCAACGGGTGTCGGAATGGAAAATGTGTCATTGAGCTCAGTGAATCTGTTACTTATGTATTGCAATTGCCAGGAGAGTGGGAGGAAAAGGTTATAGAGATACTCATTCGGGTTGTGTGTCCCCATGAGGGCCGTGAGATGGTTCCTGATTCCGTGGAGCTGGTGCGCCTAGGCAGGTAGGGCAATGGCTACGTCGGCCAGGGGCCCAAGATCGTAGCGCAAGGAGGCTACATCTTCGATAAGCATTATCTCGCCTCCCGAGCTGACCAAGGCCCCGGGACGTACTCCACCATCGTCCTGACCTGACCCAGACCCCAGGAGGGTCAGCACTGCCAGCAGGGAGATCGCTAACAGCGTACCTAGAAAATCAGGGTAGAGTTAATGGGGGAGGTTGTGAAGAGGTTGATGGGCAGAGCGCAGTTTGGACCGATATTGATTGGTTGATGAATGAGCAGGTGGAGGTGGAGAGGAAGGAGACTGAGGGATAGGTGGAGACAAGGTAGACTGAGGGATGTGAGAAGGGGAAGAGGGGGCAGGAGGTTGTGTAAGTGACTCTTCCAACACGAGGCCACGGGGTGCTCGCTTTTAAGTCATCAACGTGGACCCATCTGGTGTCTTTAGTGGACAGGTCCTGGAGGTGAAATTTGTTGCCTTGTTGAGTGAGGATGCGGTGGGGCCCTGTAAATTTGTCATCCAACTTAGAGGAACGCGTATGGGAATGAGCAACGACAAGATCGCCTACATTGATAGTGATAGGAGAGACGGACTTATGTTGGCGCTGCAGCATGTCCTCCTGAGAGGAAGCCAAAGTGGATTGGACATACTGGTGGATTGTCTGGAAGTTGGCCAATTTTAGTTTAACATAATCATCCATGTTGTAGATGGGTTCTGGCTTTGAGGATAAGAGAGAGTATGGGAGGTCCTTGTCAAAACCAAAGAGGACGAAGAAGGGAGATTCAGCAATGGATGCATTGATGGAGCTATTGATGGAGGACGCCACTTGGGGAATCCAGTCATCCCAGGACGAACTATGGGAGCCTAGATGTCTGAGGCACTCTAAGATTTTTCGGTTGTGGCGTTCTACAAGGCCATTGGAAGCCGGATGGTTAGGCACGACATTGCACTTACTGATATGAAAGCGGTGACAGATCTCATCTAGAAGGCTATTGTTGAACTCTGTACCGTTGTCAGTAAGAATGGTATGAGGGGTACTGAACGGGCAAATTACGTGATGTACAAGGGCACGTGCAATGCTCTTCGTGGTCTTGTCGGAGAGGGGTACGAGGACACAGTAGCGGGAGAAGTGGTCGACCGCTACGAACAAGTACTCAGGGCCAGATTCTGTGAGAGGTAGTTTTAAGAGATCGATTGAGACAGTTTCCCATGGTCGTGATGGGATTGGATATTGTAAGAGAGGTGCTGGTAAGCTGGTTGATCCTTTGTGGCGGTGGCAGGAGAGGCAAGAGTCACAGTGGGCATTGATATCACGGCCCATGGTTGGCCAATAGTATTTGAGACGTGCTTGGCGCAAGCATCGATCTTTACCTGGATGGGAAGCTTGAGGAGTATTATGAACAATATGAAGAACCTTTGGTATCAGGGCAGTGGGGACAACAAGTTGGCGTACTTTGCAATTGGGCATATCTTTGCCTGTTAGCAGTGTTTTCCTGTACAAGAGATCATCATCTAGCATGCACTCATCTTGTGATACTGGCAGAGTAGGTAAGGTTGAGGCATCCCCAGATTCTAGGAAATAAATGACTTTGGACCACATGGGGTCTTGGCGCTGAAAGTTTCGAACAACTTCTGACGTTAGTGTAGTGTTTTCAGTTACTTCAGGCTGCAGTGATGTTATAGCTGCTGCTACGTGACGTGAGAGTGCGTCTGCGACTACATTCAACTTGCCTGGTACATATTGAAAAGTGGGATTAAAGTCCTGGATGATGACAGACCATCTAGCTAACCTACCTGTTAGGTTGCGATTCTTGAACAAATCACATAGTGGAAGGTGGTCTGTTTGGATATGCACTGGATAACCATAGACTATATCTCTGAAATGTTTCAAGGACCAGACTACCGCTAGCGCTTCAAGATCTGTGACACTGTAGTTACGTTCAGCGGTTGTAAGGGTGCGACTAGCATACGCTATTACGCGCTTCCTTGATGCTTCATCGAGTTGCATCAAAACGGCACCAAGTCCAGTGCCTGAGGCGTCTGTGCAGAGAAGGAAGGGTGTGGTATAATCAGGGAACGCTAGAACAAGGGCATTTACAAGAGCTGTCTTTAGCTTTTGGAAGGACTGTGACTGGTTGTTAGTCCAAACAAAGGGCACATTCTGCTTGAGTAAGTGGGTCAGAGGAGCGGCGATCTTTGCATAATCCCATATGAATCGACGATAATAGCCACTGAGGCCCAGGAAACTTCGTACAGCTTCGGTAGTGGTAGGTTCTGGGAAGTTAATAATCGCCTTAGTTTTATCCTCATTAGTACGAATGCCTTATGCATCGACGACATGGCCTAGGAATTTGATTTTCTTTCGCAGGAAGTCACATTTACTGAGATTGATTTTCAGGCCTGCGATCTGGAGGCGTTCAAAGACTTGCTGGAGTTTGGTAATAAAATGATCAGGGATGGATTTATTCACAACAATGATATCATCTAGGTAAGCAAAAAGAGAGTGTCCCATCATACCGCTGAAGACTGAATGGATAAGTCGCATGAACACGGAAGGAGCATTCCTCAGACCAAAAGGGAGTCTCTTAAACAGAAAATGTCCGGAAGGGGTGCTAAAGGCTGTAACTGGGCGAGAGGATTCTTCCATTCCGACCTGCCAGTACCCGCTGAGGAGGTCTAAAGATGAAAAGACTACGTTATTTTCACCAAGGGATTCTAGCAAATCAGTGAGGATGGGTAACGGGAAACGGTCTGAAACGGTGACAGAATTGACCTTACGATAGTCGACTACTGGTCTAAAGTTGCCGTCCTTCTTTGGTACTAAGAAAAGTGGGCTATTCCATGGACTTACGGAGGGTTCAATAATGTCTTGGTCTAACATGTTCTGTACCATTTGATCTGTCTGCTTTCTCTGGCTGTGAGGAAATCGATACGCTGGTATGTAAATCGGCTGAGTTCCTGGTAGTAATTCAATCGTATGTATGACAAGGTCTGTTCTACCCATCGGTTCACCGGGTAAGGCAACCACATTTCTGTACGAGGTCAGAAGGTCGAGGAGTTGAGGCGTATTTTCTGGGAAATCTGTGCAAGTGAGATGTGAGAGCATATCGGGTGAATATGTCGGCGCAGATCCCGTAGAGTTAATAGTACATACACCGATTGGCGTACTATCATCAGTCTGAATAGTAGGAATTGAGGAATCCTGGCACACCCTTACGGCCGCTGGGTATACTAGGAAGTCTCCAATCTTTACACCACTTTTAAGTTTTAGTGGAGCATTTGTGACATTGAGCAAGTACAGGTAGCATAAACTGACCTCTAAGACTGTACACCATGCTGACACATAAGTCAAGCCATTCACACAACACATCGCAGGTAGTGTTAGTACATCTACTCCTTCTTTCGCACCGGCAACACAAACAGAGACTTTGGTGAACTCATGCGGTAATAAAATTGTGCACGTATTCGTTACTGCACGTTTCGTCTCTGCGTGTTGGAGAAGATCATTCACACTATGTGAGGTAGGTAATTGAGACACGTCTGAGTCAGCGACAGTGTTGTCGGGAGAGGAGGTAAGAGCCATGTCCGAAGGCTGAGATGATGTATCAGTAGACATTGAGGAATTTATGTCCTTGCTCGCAGTCAGTAAGGGAATGATCTCTGTATTCTCAGATGATGATAGTGGTGGTTTGGGCTGGGTTGGACTTTTTGGTAGTGATAGGGACAGAGGTAATTGAAGGACTGATTTGATGGTAAGAACAGGACGGGGACATTCCATAGTGTAAACCGGGAATCCAGAAATGTCTATACTACCACAAGCAGGTAATAATGCAATGGAGTGTTGTGCCATGGTGGAGAAACCAATAAGGGCATCTGTGGGATACTGAAAGTCATTAGTGACATTCAATTCAATGGGGATAGGGGGCAAATCTCTGTGGAGTTTGACTTCAAGGGTGACTCTTCCCTTAACCTTAAACTCTGAGCCTTCAACACCACATAGGCGAATGTCTGGTGGTTCTAGGAAACTGACGTGGTTGTGATGTCGATGAATAATTTGTAAGGAATTTTCGGAGATGAGATTTACTATAGATCCTGTGTCCAAGAAGAATGACGTTGGTATGTCATGACTGCTTCCAAGAATGACTAAACCCGAGGATGTTATGGGACCTACATGGCGGATGGGGAGTTGGGTGTCTGGTTCTACGTGATATTGGTCCGATACGGGCGCGACGCTTCCCCCGACTGGTGGCGGTTGAGTTAACGACATTCCTCAGTGGTGTGAGTCGTGCTTGATTTGTGGTATTTGCGTGTGGACGATGTGAGCGGGAAGGCGTACGCTGTCTGGTTTGGGAGTGAGGACGTCTGTATGTACGGTCGCAACTGGATGCTCGATGTCCAGGATGACCACAGTGCCAGCAAAGAATCGAAGATTGTCTGTTCCGTCGGACGCTAGATTGATCACAACCTGTGGTAGGAGAACGATGCATGGCAGGTCTGCCGCATGTGGTGGGACGGGAGCGAGATTGGTCTGGGGTAGTGGAGGTGTGACAGACTGAGGAGGCCAAGGGTTGGGTGGTGCCCTGACGCGTGTAGTTCGAACTGGTTCTTTCATGAATGGCTTTAATGACCTGAATAATTTTATCTCCTGGATTGAAACCGATTTCCAAGGCTAGCTCTCGCTGTTTAGGAGTAAGCCAGTGAAGAAATCTCAGGTAACCAATTAAGTCAGCAAAGTTGGTGAGTGAAAGCATTGGAACGCCATTCTTGTCTTCTAACCATTTCGTGCCTACCAGTAATTGGAGCATCTCGCTACCAGTTGCTTTCATAGCAGTGGCAGCTTCGCGGAGCTTGGCATATTGCGCTGGGACGCGCAAGTCCTCATCTAGTTGGTTTAGGAGATTAATGAATCCCATGAGAGACGTGGTATTTGAATGCTGGCAACAAAGGCTGATGAGTTCCGTACGAAAATCAGCAAAGGTACGAATGCTATCGAAATGTCCTGCACGGATCGCGGATCCGATGTCCGATTTGCCGTGGTGCAAGCGACCCATGAGGTAGGCTACTTTGAGCAATTCATCGGTGATTTGTCTATTGTGGATTTCTGTTTCAACTTCTCTGAGGAAATCATACACAGACCAAGTTGGGTCCTGGCCGGTAAATTTGGGACGATTGGCATCGTCGAGATAGATAGACTGTGGAGGGTTGGCCATGGCTGGAAGTGCAGAAGTGGCGGCAGGAGAGGTGTGGGAGAGAAGGTAGTGGCAGTTAAGGGCGAGCAAGATGGGGTATGAAGGGAGGCAGGAGAGGGAACGACAGGGGAAGGAGTAGAGGAAGAAGAAGGGAGTGTAGAGGCAGGAGTAGAGGAGGAGGTATCTGGATTTACGAGTGTAGGATGGGTAGTAAGTGATTCTGCGGGAAGTGAAACGGGAGTCTCAGGTACAGGGCGGTGGTACTCTTTGCCACTTCGTAAATGAGTGATTGTGTTAGAGTCGGCAGATGGGGTATGATCAGGTGATATTTCCTGGTTGAGAGGGCTGGTGTTAAGCGGTTGACGTGGAAAGTATGACATTTAATGCAACAATGAAAGATGAAAGGATGAAGATGGATACGTAGGGGGAAATGTATAAATAACAATGAGAGAATGGAATACACGAGTAGGTGTGAAAATGAATGAAGGTGCGGGGATGGATGGTTTAAATAAAAGGCGAAAGATGAGATGGATTATAAATAGCGTAGGCGAAGATGAATATGGGGTAATGGAAATGAGATGGAATATTTACAATATCCAATCTGTAGAGAAAATCGAGGATAATCTCTATAGAAAGGAAAGATATACTATAGTTACACAGTAGAGACGGGAGTGTCGAGATGTATGACGTGCAGGGGTGGCTGGGCGTAGCTGGGCTGGGGCGGGGCGGGGCGGGGCGAGGCGGGGCGGCAGTGGAGAGACAGCTGGGCAGAGAGGAGAAGAGACGCCGCGATGAGTCACCAGCAGGGAGTGGCGGTCTTAGGAGGCTCCGTAATGCAGAACAGATGCGGGTGATGGCAGGGCATGCGGCGATGGGGCCGTTGGTGGGTTGTGAGGGCAGATGTTAGGTCAAGGCAGGTGTAGAGCTGTTGAGTTGCAAATGCAGAGAATGGTGGTGGGCAGGCAGTGGGCAGACAGTGATAAGTGGCACCGTGGGGGCAGGAGGTATGATGAGTTTGGAACAGGTGCTGGGAACAGGTGCAACAGGTGCGTAGGTCGGCGACGGTGACACTTGTGGTCAGAAACAAGGCGTGTGGGTGGGGTTGTTTGAGAGGTGAGCACTGGTGAGAAAAATTGTACACTCGGAAAGCACAGCCAGGGATTACACCACTAGAGGCACTGAGGAGGTGCGAGGCCGGGAGATGCGAGACGTCGTGTATCTTGTGATGTCACTAAAAATCGGTGGAGGCGGTCAGAATCTGATGGTTCGAAACACCGCTGCTACCAAAGGTAACTTGCAATACTTTGGTGATAGAAACTCCGTGTACAAACAGCTAGATAAGGAGTTTATTACAAGCTCACAGTAAAATAGTCTGCCCATCTAGGCTGCCTGCTATGAACTGATGCAATAACGCCTTCTTCCCAGGCTTCAGGTCCTGGGAAAGCATGCTAAGTCAGCAAGTTTAGTGGGGACATGTATGCATTGGGGGGGGATATATATACATCGGGGGGTAGACATATTGTGGAGGGGGGTACAATGTGAAGGAGCGTTGTGGCGTGGATGTGGATGTGATAGGAAGTGTAAGGAGAAACACATGAGGTGGTTTGGCCGTGTGGAGAGGATAGAGAGTGAGAGACTGAAGAGGAGAGTGTATGTGAGTGAGGTGGAGGGGGAGGCCAAGGATGAGATGGAGGGATGGAGTGGAGAGGTATATGAGAGAGGAGGGGTGTGAGCTGGGAGCGGGACAGTGAAATTGTGGGGGACAGTGCGACATGGAGGCGATTTGTTTGTGGCCAGCCCATATGGGATAGATAGAATTTTTTCAGTAAGAAGTAATGATACTGGTGGATGGGTGCAGGTAGACAGTGTTCCATGACGTATTCTTCATTGTTTTTAAGTGATAGTATTATAGACAAATGCTACATATTCATTAGTTTAACTGTGAAATTTCTGAATAACAAAACATTTATTGCCTACCAATCAAGATAAAATCCCCCGTATTCCTAAAAAGTGATAAACATGTAGTGTGAAAAAAAAAATCTACATTAGTGTACTGTAGACTGACATCCGCCTGTCCACGACCATGTTCGTCCTTCATTTGTTTTTCCACATTAGCAGACGAAATTCCTCAAAACGGCAACACTGTTTCACACTGGGGGGACGGGGAGCAAAAACGTATCTTGGTCTGCGCATGACGTCACAGATAATCTAGACTGACGGCCTCATCCTGGTAGGCTGGTGGTCAGACCATTCACTCACCTACCTGCCCTGTGTTATGAGTTCCCTGGCCCCCGTTTTCTATTCTTTAATATAGGAATGTCATATACAGGGTCATGCAGACACAGATCCAACGTCACAGATGCCTGTAAGGCAGCTGCTTATGAGAAAAGCAAATGAAAATAGCAACACCAAACACCTACCAAATGATCCAGAAATCGCCAGTTTATATTGGTATACCTTTACATTCATATTCTTTCACACTCCCATTCTCTCTCTCTCTCTCTCTCTCTCTTTCATTATCATTGATGTCACAGCCTCTGCTAGAGCCGGGGGCAGTGAACCTACCTCTCATATTCTCTTTACCTTGCACAAAACACATTTGGAGACCTTATGGGAACCGGAGATCTTTGGGTGGGCCCGACCATCCTTAACGTCTCCCGTATCTTTCAGCCACTCGGAAATAAACGAATTAAGCATTCTCTGTTGTGTAAGCAAATTATTTCACCATACTGGGTACTTGATAGAGGCACTATACAACAGTATACAGTGCGGTGTATTGTACAGTAGTGTAAATTAGTGGTTTCAGTATTTGTTCACAATTGTTCTACTGTATTAAGATTACATTAATGTTGTACAGGCATACCCTGGTTTAATGATCTAATTGGTTAGGTAAAACCCCATCGTTAGGTGGGGTATCGTATATCGGGGTACTTTTAACATGTATTTCAATGTGGACCAGTTACCAGCCTTGGGTTTTCCCCCAAACCAAGTCCAAAACCCACCCAGATGAGCCCAAAAACAGGTTTAAAGGCAATCTAAATGGCCTAACAGCTGTCAAGGAAGCTAATCCAAGCCTAACACCAGAAAATAACTGACAGAAAGCAACAAATAAAACCTGAAAATCATAAGGAATAGGTTAGAGAATATAAAATGCCTCTCATCATTTCTTGTAAGTCTATGTCCAGTCCTGGTCATCATCCTTGCTATCCCCGCCGAGGCTAGGGGACATGTGGTGCTCCCCAACACTGTCCTTCTCAAAGCCCTCAAACCTTATCTCCGTGAGAGCGTCAGAGGGGTTGGCGAAGGAGTGCGATGCGATGACTCAGGCGGAGGCGATGGAGTGTGATGCAATGACTCAGGCAGAGGCGATGGTGTGTGATGTGCTGGCTCAGGCAGTGGCGATGAGGTGCAATGCAATGGCTCTGGGGGTGGCGTTGGAGTGTGATGCGATGATAGAGGAGGTGGTGTGGGAGACAGCTGCGATGTCCGGTGCGTTGGCGAGGGAGACCGCGGCGATGAATGATGAAGTAGTGATGGAGTCAGTTGCGATGGTTCTCGTCGTGGTGAGGGAGACACAGACAGTGGCCGAAGTGGTGTGGGAGATGGAGGGTGGGACGAGGAAGGCAGCGATGGAGTGGCAGAGTGCCTTAGTTGAGACACAGGTGACATGGGAGACAGCAATCAGCTGGAAGTTATGTCCAGCACAATGGGCCGAGCATGTCCTCGGTGGGAGGCGTCCCTCGGTGTTTCTTTGCTGGTTGAAGGCTGGAGAGATGCTTTGCTCGTCAAGGGCTGGGGAGATCCTCTGCCACTTGCTGGCCTGGTGGGGGCCTGCTTAAAGAATGCTATGATCGTTGTCTGCCTGGCCGCCCTCTTTTTCACCTCCAGCATCATCCTGTAAACTTTCATGCTGGTACCGTCCTTGAGCGGATTAGCTGTGTCCCTGCTTCGTCCTGGGAGGGGGTCATGTATTTTCATAAGGTCTATAATCTCATCCAGCTTCCTTAGCATCTTCAGGATCTTGATGTTGAAAGCTTGGACCTCAGGCACAACCTCCTCCTCCTCTGCCTCCTGGTGCACAATCTCCATATTGAGGAGCTCGTTGTTGCTGAGCTCCTCCCTGTGGCTCTTGAGAACCTCCTTCACATCATCCTTGTTGACCTCCCCGAAGCCCACATTGTACGACAACTTGACAACGTCCTGCCACACATGCTAGACAGGTGGAGGTTGCATGCCCTCAGGGAAGCCGGTGAAGGAATGCACACACCCTGGCCACAGCGTCCACCACACGCCGTTCATCGTCACCTGGCTTACCTCGTCTCATGCCTCTGTTATATTCTCCAGGGCGTGACGTATGTTGGACCCTCTCCAGAACTGCTGTACAGTTGTTCTGTCATCACTGTTGCAGGCCCTTACCAAGTGCTTCATCCTGCAGCGGGGGTAATGGGCCGTAACCCCTAAAGTACTATGCTCGTCAATCGAGCTTTATATGCAATTTCTTAAAAGGATGAGCAGTGCCGATCTTGCAACATCCACAAAGAACTGGCGGCAGCTGGCTCCACCCCAGCTGTGACGTAGATGGCTTCTAACCAATCAGAACTAAGTGTTGGACACACGGAGGAGGGGACCCAGGCCCATACCCATGCGGTGGGGGGGTGTACCCCCCACCTCCCTCTTGCCACGTCCTTCTGCCCCGCTACCTTGTTACTACCCGACCTCCCACCATTCTTACCACCACCACCACCCCTCCCACACCCTCCTCATGCATCCCCCCCTCCCATGTAGATCCCCCCCATGTCCGCCCCCATCATCTGGGGGGAGGGTATTTCCCCCCTACCCTCCCTCCATGTCCCTGTACTCCACTGGAGCCCTTCCTTTGTGTGGTGTGGTGGTCTCCTCCCATCCCTCCATCCCAATACACCCCCTCCTGGCCTTACCACCTCCCCCCACCCCCTCCTGGCCTTACCACCTCCTCCCACCCCCTAGCACGCAGTATCTTTACCTCTCTGGCCTCGAATATTTTGCTTTTTACGCTTTATGGCGTGTGTTTTTTAGTCATTACCTGTAATTTATTCATGTCTTTGCATACAGATATGCACACCACAATTATTTTAGCTGTCTTTATTCGAAGCCCACTCGAAAAATAAATTTTATTTTATGCCGATGCGTGCAAGCATGTTGGAGCCTTCAAAAACGAAAAGAAACGAAAGCTAGCTCAATTTGACAGCTCGGAGGGGAGGGGAGGGGAGGGGAGGGGAGGGGAGGGAAGGAAAGGGGAGGGAGGGGACTGAAGGTATGGGGAGGGGAGAGGAGGGGAGGATAATTTTTACTATTTATCCTATTTTTATTGGGGGGGGGGGGTCATCACCATTTTCCCTTGCTAGATTTGACAGCTCAGCAGGGAGGGGAGGGGAAAGGGGGAGGGGAGGTTAGGTGAGGGGAGGGAAGGGAAGGGGAGGGAGCGGATTGGAGGTATGTGGAGAGGGGAGGATAATTTTTACTATTTTATCATATTTATTTGGGAGGTTTTTCACCATTTTATTTTTTTCTAAGCACAGAACAATGGTTTATAACATCTGTACACACCAAACTAAAAAAAATTATTTTGGTGGTTTTTGTACATATTTTTGTGAAGAAAACTGGTGCGACAGGTGTATTTTCTTTCTTGGCGGGGCCATGATGGGTAACTACTATCAACTTTGACGGGCCATAGCTCGGTAACTGTTTGGTCTAGGAGGTAGGGGTTTGCATTTTCAGGTGTGTAAAATCAAGCTTTATAAATTGGGCATAAAACTTTTAACCTTTGACATAGTCAAAAAATAGGCTTGTTTTTGCATCCTGGGGGGTAGTCGAAGCTGGAGAATTGCATACTCCAGGGGTTAAAGGCAGCGATCACCCCTTGGTCCATTGGCTGCAACAAAGACGTGGTGTTGGGGGGTAGGAACACCACCTCAATATTGCTGGCCCTTTCCTTCATTGTGGGCGGGCGGCTAGGCACGTTGTCCACCACCAGGAGAAATCTGTTCGCCAGATATTCACAAGATGCATAACTCTTCAGCACACGAGAGAGGTACGAGTGAAAATATGATGAACAGATGTCTGAAGTCAACCAGATCTTCTTGTTCGACTTCCAGATAACCCCAAGGTTCTCCTTAACATACCCCACCAGAGCCCTGGGGTTCTCCGAATGGTAGACTAGGAGCGGCTTCAACTTTAGGTTGCCCTTGGGGTTGCCCCCCAGCAGCAGTGTCAGCTGGTCCTTCAAAGGCATGAATCCTGGTGTAGACCTTTCCTCCATTATAAGATATCTCTTGGAGGGCATTCTCTTCCAAAAGAGCCCAGTCTCGTCAAAATTCAACACTTGCTTCGGACTACAGCCACCCTCCTTGATGATGCGTTTCAGCTCATCAGGAAATGTTGCTGCCGCCACCGTATCTGCACTCGCCGCCTCACCATACATTTTCACATGGTGGAGATTTGCCCGCCTCATAAACCGTTAAAACCACCCATGGCTAGCCTTACAGGTCTCACTATCATCAAGCCCATGCCTTACCTTGAGCCCGTCCCAGATCGAGAGAGCCTTGGTGCAAATAACAGCCTGGCTCATGGGTGCCTTGTGCCGGTTCTGATCTTCCACCCACGTGCGGAGCATCTGCTCTAGCTCCTCCATCACAGGCTCTCGCTGGCGGGTGATACGGGAGGTGGATAAGGTTGCAACCTCCCCAGCAGCAGCCTTAATGGCCTCCTTCTTCTTGATGATGATGGAAACAGTCGACTGGGCCAAGTGGAGAGCCGAGGCGATAGAGCACGCACCTTCGCCTTTGTCATGCCGCTTAAGGATGTCAATTTCACCTCCAGTGACAGTCTTTTGGACACGTTTTGCGGGAACATCACCAGCACCACCAATAGCAGGATGCTTACCACCACGACTAGGGCCTCCACTAGCACCACCACTAGCCCCACCACGTGCAGCATCCATACCAGACATGATCACACTTACTGGTGGCGGGCGAGTGTAAGGGAGATCCTCACTCTGAGATGGCCGGTACGAGAAGAGCGATATGGGTGAGCGTGGGGTGAGCGATGGGTATGGGGCCTGCGCGAGCGTTTCTGTGCGTCCTGGGAGGTGGGCGGGCTCAGCTGGCCGCGGGAACGTGTGTGATTCAAAATTTCGGCCTGTCGTCTGCGGGCGCGACATTGGAGGGGCTCATCATTAAACCGGGGCTCGTCCATCAGGCTTCAGGGCCTGGTGCAATTTGTACCCCCATCACTAAGCCAAGGTATCGCATCTAGGGGTATCATATATCGGGGCATTCTGTACAGTATTTTAGTGTACACTAGTGTTTTGTAGTACTATAGAGTACATTGGTTTGTACAAAATTATAGTGTGCTTTAATGTAGCCTGAAGTAGTATACAGTAATATTAGTGTGTAATAGTGTGAGGTGTAGGGCTGTACAGTAGTATAATGTGTTGTAAAGTGGTGTACACTGTTAGGACAAGATCCCCTAGAAGCATAGCCTAATAGGTAAAGTCCCTAAAATAAAATCCCCTTTCTAAGATATTGTTTCAAGGTAGGTTAGGTTAGGTTAATTTAAAATCAGGATTGATTAAGTTGACTTTTGCCAGGTTTGTTTATTTGTGGATTGGGTTATGGTAAGGTTAGCTTAGTTTAACTTAGGCAAATTCAAGGTTAGGTTAGTGTTGAGTTAGGTTGTTAGTTTAAGATTTAGGGTAGATTTGGTTAGTTTAAATTTAGGTTAGATTAGGTTAAATTTTGTACGGTAAGGTTTGTTTGTTTGTGGATTGAGTTGTATTAAGATGGAAATAATAGATTGTTGATGAAGAGAGAGAAAATGAGATGGAAGGAGCACTTTGAGGATTTGTTGAATGTAGAGAGTGAGAACAGTGCAAGTATAAGTGGTTGGGGAATGGCTGGGAGAAGAGATAAGAGGAGGGAGGAAGAGATCAGTGGGGAAGAAGTAGTTGAAGCAATAAAGATGATCAAGATGGGAAAGGCCTCAGGAATTGTGAAGTGTGTAGTGAAATGCTGAAGCATGGAGGTGAGATTGTTGTGGGGTGGATATGGAAGTTATGTTGATTGGCTTGGGAAGATGCAAGGGTCCCAGGGGAATGGAAATTAGGTAGCCTAAGCCTATAATTGTTCCTTTATACAAAGGAAAAGGGGAGAGAGAAGTGTTTGGTAACCATAGGGGTATTTGCCCTCTTAGTGTGATTTGAAAAATATATGGTAGAATACTTAATGATACAGTTAGGCATATAACAGAGGAGCTAGTTGGAGACGAACAAAGGGGATTTAGGAAGGGAAAAAGGTGTGTAGATCAGATATTTGTTCTCTAAGATATTTAGTGAAGTATCTAGAGAAGGGAAAGAGTGTATGCTGCCTTCATGGCCTTGGAAATAGCATATGACTGAGTAGAGAGGCAAGGTATGTGGAAGGTTTTAAGAATATATGGAGTGGATGGGATATTGTTGAGTGCTGTGAAGAGTATGTACGAGGGAGCTAGGGTTACGGTGCAAGTGAATGGTGAACTAAGTGAGTTCTTTGATCTAAATATGAGGCTGAAACAGGGATGTGTGATGTCTCCATGGCTGTTTAATATATTCATGGATGGGGTTGTAAAGGAGGTCCAAGGTAGGGCAGTGGATGTGGGGATGGCTCTAATGATTGAGGGTGAGGTGTGGAAGGTTCCGATGTTGCTGTTTCCTGATGATACAGTATTGGTAGGTGAAGATGAATGGGAGTTGCAAGGTTTGGTGATTGAATTTGGAACAGTGTGTAAGAAGAGGAATCTGAAAATTAATGTAAAGAAGAGTAAAGTTATGGTGTTTGAGAGGAATGAAGTCACAGAATGAACAGTGGGGTTGGATGGTGAGGATATGGAGAATGCGAGTGCATTCAAGTACTTGGGTAGTGTGATGAGTAAGGATGGAAGTTTGGGGGATGAAGTGCTTGAAAGGGTACAGCAGGGAAGGAAGGTTGTTGCTTCACTGGAAGTGGTGATGGGAAATAGGGAGGTGAGTATGGAAGTCGAAGTCACTGCATGATAGTATTGTGATACCTACCCTGACGTATGGAAGCAAGGCATGGACCTTGCTAGAGGGGAACAAGTCAAGAGTGAGAGCAGTGGAAATGAGTTTCCTGAGAGGAGCATGTGGAGTGACATGGAGGGACAGGTTGACGAATGAAGAAGTGAAAGAACATTGTGGGGTGGGTATGGATGTGATTGAGAGAATTAGGAGAAATACACTGAGGTGGTTTGGATATATGGAGAGAATGGAGAAAGACTGACTAAGAGGGTGTATGTACGTGAAGTGGAGGGAGGGAGAGGGAGACCAAGGATGAGGTGGAGGGATGGAGTTGAGAGGTAAATGAGGGAGGGGGGAGTGAGTTGGGGGGAGGGCAGTCAAATGGTGGGTGACAGAGCGGCTCAGAGACGTTATGTCTGTAGCCACCCATTACGGGATTAGGGCATCAGGCAATAGATACAGTGAGGTGGGTGTGACCCAATCGAAGACGAGCAAGGACAGTCTCCCATCCACGATTAGGATGAGTGGAAATAGACCAAAGAAGAACAGAAGGTTTAATGAGATGAAGCTTATTGGTGACCTGGGAGTCCCAGGAAGTTTGCCATAGGTCACGAATAGGCTTGTAAGAACAGGAAAACAAGAGCAGGAATGGACCGAACAGAAGACGTGAGAGATCGAGGAACTGAACGAGTCAGTGAACCTGACTACAGCATGACTAGGGACCCAGCAAAACTGAATTGACTTCTTATGCACAGAAAATGGAAGAGCCACTCTTGAATTTGGGTGACAAGGGGATGAGAAGAAGAAGAGGCCTGTAGAGAAGAAAGTGGACTGTGAGAATCAGAAAAGATGACAAAAAAAGAGGAAGAGGAGCGAAATAGAGACTTCAGAGTGAAAGGAATAACATTAAGTTCCACTGTGAGAACACCCTCAACATAAGGAAGGGAACTGGAAAAAGAAAACTCAGAGGAGACAACAACAAAATCAACACCACGTAGAGATTGGAACCATCAGTAAAGATAGGAGTAGCAGGAAAATGAGAAGACATGTTCAAGAAAAAGCAGAGAGCGACAGGAGAAAGAAGAGAGTGAGAATAGGGGAGAAAAGAAGAACAGACTACTGGAGGTCGTATTGGATTTTTTTTTTTTTTTTTTTTTGATACAAGGAAGAGGGAATGAAATGCCAGTAGCCCACAAACCATTCCACCTAAGAAAAAACAAAAACAACACAAGAGCCAAATTCAAGATCCTTTCATATCGAGATGCCTGGACACACTGCGTTTGAATGACTGGAGATCGTAGGAAGTAGGAAATACAGACAGTGGGAGACAGTTCCAGAGTTACCAAGCTATTTTTTTTTTTTCATTATTTTATTTTTTTAGATTATCATGGCATAACGTTCTCCCTACGTGTCAGGCGGGGTTGGTGGAGGATTAGTGACCCTCCCTGTAAAAACAATTAACTCTAAGCCCTTGGCCACCCCGTTTGGGATACATGGCATCTGGCAATGAATGAATGATGAATATATAGTGGGCTTTTTAAAATGGCAGTGGTTAGGATTACAGCAGCCACGAGTATACACTTACGAACTATGATTACAGCAGCCGTAACCTAACCTATTTCTAACCTAGCGGAACCACCAAACATAACTGCAAACTTCTAGCAGTTCACGCTTAATTGTAGCAGTATTAACCTAACCTAACAACTCTAGCATTCATTATAAAAGCTCTGTAGGTGCTATAATCGTAGTCAGTGAGTGTATATGTATAATTATGGCTGCCATAATCCTAACTGCTTCGTTTTAAAAATATTCATAAACAGAAGGTTCCACTATTGTACTTCATACTGTGTGTATCTTAGATTTTGTGGAACATGAAGCATTTTAATTTAATAACAGCGCACTATTTTTGTTATGCTGGGTGTTTTTAGTCCTACCTCTCGTCCTAAGAACATCAGCGACTGAGCGGGGTCCTCTTTCTGGACCGGAAGTAAAGCACCCAAAAAGGAACAGGACATAAAAACCAGGCAGTACACCTTAACATATCTATTGTCTTAATTCATACACCCTTACAATATAAAACAGAGAGATATTGGATATGCTTTGGGACAGGAACACAGACTTAGCCTTTAATACAAATGGTTACAGTTACACTCAAGATACGTCACTCTTCACTTATACATGAATATTGGATTCTAATATTGCGATACCCGTATACTGTTTCTAGGCAAAAATGGCATTTTATATATTAAGTCCGATACACCAGGAGAGGACGAGACCGAGGGTGAGGGGAATGAATATTACCATAAGTGGGTATGGTGCAGATCGCGACACTCGGGAAAGTCACTTAGTCGCGGTAACACTAGTTCACAGGTCTTTGATGATTCCCGCGCACCATTGATCTTGGCCCACGATTTCTATACATCCTCCTGTATATAGTTGTTGTTTTTTTTCTATTCTGCCAGGTATCAGGTCTCTGCACGCTATTGGAAACTTTAGTCACTTTTATTATTTGGGCCTTCACTCTGTCACTAATCACTGTGCATTTCTATCTCGACTGTTTATGACACTAGAGTTATTAAGGTCACTGTATACCTGTATTTTCCTGGGCATCACCTGCTGCGTGTCCGGGGCGTGAGAGAGGGCCCTACGGGGAGCCCTCCTGCAAGGGACAATGCACTGCCCGCAGGGGCATCACTGCCCAGGTCATAGTCGTCGTTGGGGTGCAGGGAGGCCCTCCGGTTTGAGGGCCTCGACCTGAGAGAAGGCCCTCGCACTGGAGCCTCGTCAGTGGGGTGCAGGGAGGCCCTCCGGTCTGGGGGCCTCGACCTGAGAGGTGGCCCTCGGGACTAGGGCCAAACAGCTGCAGGAGGCGGGCCTGGCGCCTCTGGCTCCAAGGAGAGAGAGAGCCTGGGCCTGGGGGCTGCTAGTCAGGCCTGGGTGTCCGGAGGCTGCGGCCGCCTACAGGGGAGAGCGCCGTCAGGGGTGAACTGCGGCACCACCTCCGTTGGGTGTCCATCAGGGACAGGGACCTCCCAGGTGTAGGTGGTAGGGCTTGGATCAGGCCACGCCACCACTCCGGCAGCACCTCCGGGGAACCACTCCTGTAGGGAGACAAAGGGCATCCCATGCAGCCGAGAGGAAAAGGGTCGGCCACGCAAGGGACTTCCTGCTTCGGGAGGGCCTTTGAAATCACGAATGAGGGGCGTACGGTGGCCGCTCCCTCCCTGTCACGTACAGTGGCCGTGAACACGGTTTCGTGACTCCTAGGGCTCGCAGCTGAAGGGCATACGGTGGCCGCTCCTTCCCCCGCACGTACAGAGACAGTGCTGGCGGTGCTGCTCCCGAAGGAGGAAAAGGCAGGAGAGGGGTGCACGGGGGCAGCGCCCTCTCCGGTACGTGCTGAGGCCGTAGCCGAGGGTCTACTTACCCTGGCACGCACAGTGGCCATGGTCGTGGGCCTGCCTGCCTGCCGGGAAGTAACTGAAGGGTGTACGATGGCCGTTCCTTCCCCGTCACGTACGGTGGCAGTGAACGCGGTGTTACTCCCGTAGGAGGAAAAGGCGGGAGAGGGGTGCACAGGGGCAGCTCCCTCTCCGTACATACAGAGGCCGTAGCCGAGGGTCTACTTACCCTGGTACGTACAGTGACCATAGCTGTGGGCCTGCCTGCCCTTCGGGAAGTAACTGAAGGACGTACGGTGCCCGCGCCTTCCCTGTCACGTACGGTGGCTGTGAACGCGGTGTTACTCCCGTAGTAGGAGGAGATAGTGGATGAGGGGCGTACGGTGGCCACTCCCTCCCTGTCAGGTATGGTGGCCGTGATCGCGGTTCCACTACTCCTGTCTCTGCCAGTTGGGGCGCTTTCAATAACTAACGCCCCGAGGCCGTCCCCAGAGGTGACTGTGACTGAAGGGCGTACGGTGGCCACTCCCTCCCCCTCATGTACGGTGGCCGTGATGGCGGTGTCACAGGGGGAAAACAACTGAAGGGCGAACAGTGAACGCTCCTTCCCCGGTACGTATGGTGGCCGTACCGCGATGTTGCCTGGGACTGACTCTGGATCAGTCCCACCCCAAACCTGGTGAAGGCTGCCCCGCTCACAGGGTCATTGTCTCTTCCCGCTTACCTGGTGTTGTGATATTTGTGGGGAAGAGGGACTCAGGACAGGAGTGTCCCGGTGACCCTCTTGTTCTGGGTCACTAACCCCGCCGTGGTGTCCTCCTTGGGTTGTGGTGGGGTGGGGGCTTGGTGGTGGGGTGGGGGCTGGCGGGGTGGGTGGTCCAGCGGCGGCGGGTATTTTAATTTTGCTAACTTTTAGTGGGTATCTCGTATGTGATGTACACATAGAATTCTCTCACACCTACCTTTACAATAGTTGGATTACATAACAGTGATGCCTAATGGCATTTTTGGGGTGTGTGAGTAAATACCGAATCAGCTGTCATTTACCTTATCAGTACTTTTAATTGGAAAACGTTATAATTTTTATCATCATATAGGCTCATACACGCCTAATTATTTGAAGTCCAGTAAAAATTTGGTTTACAGTAATTTAACCCTATCAGGTTTCTGGGCCGGGCAGGTTATGTCTGTGCTAGAGTCAGCCACTCTCACGCTGACCCACATCTTCGCAGCACGATAGTTTTCTTTGATCCCTCTGTGTAAATACAGTTTTCATGATAGAAAGTTGGTTTTGGTATCATTTTAAAGCTGAATAGTTGTACTTTATCATAATATGTTCAAAAATGGAGAACAAAGAAAACAGAAAGTCAAAATGATGATTTGAAGTTAGGCGAAAACCAAAAATTGTATACTTTGCCGTAGAAAAATATTCTTAAAAAAAAAAAAAACTAATAAAGATATGTTAATCTAGTTTAAACCATGCAAAACTATACTAAATTATCTTTACAATGATGTATAGATTATGGTAATGTTTTGCATTTTAATGCACAGTAAAGCGAAAGGAAAGAGATGCACAATTTTATTTTAGTCTCAGCCGCATATTTGCTTTGCGATCTTTTTCTCCGATTGGTCAATGTAAATACACTTTTTATGATAGTATGCTGGTTGTGGTGTTATTTTGAAGCTGAATTGTTGTACTTTATCACAGTATGCACAGTATGAAAAAAGAAAATAAAAGTCAAAGTGACGAGTTGAAGTTACGCAAAAAACAAAACTTTTATACCTTGCAGTAGAAAATATTCGCTAAGAATAAAGTGTTAAAGAAACAAAGCCATGAGTCAGACCAGCTGTGCAGTACCTGCCACACATAGAGCAACCATTCTGTGACGTTGTGCTCGAGCCTCTTTGTTTGACGCATAAATGCGATTTATGGTGAATATTATAAAAAGGTTTCTTAAAATGATGATTAAAAGCATCATCAGAATCTCTGAGGTTGGATTTGAAATGTCGATCAAAATCGTCATTGGAATCTCAAAGGGTTAACTGACTTTGAGCAAATATTGCTAAAGTTAGGAAAGTGTTTTGCACTTAGCATGACAAGTCGCCTTGACATACTTCTTTGTATAAATATTGATTTAATATTCAAACATATACAGCGTATTTGCAGTATAAATCAATTTGTTAAGGAGGGAGGTGAGAAGACAGGAAGAAATCAGTAGGATAGAAGTTGTGGAAGCAATGAAGAAAGTTAAATCGGGGAAAGCCCCAGGAATTGATGGAGTGTGTGGTGAAATGCTGAAGCATGGGGAAGGAATAGTAGTAGAATGGATGTGGAAGATGTGCAGATTGGCCTGGGAGGAAGGTAGAGTCCTGGAGGATTGGAAGTCAGGTATAATTATTCCCTTGTACAAAGGAAAAGGGGAAAAAGAAGTGTGTGTTAATCATAGGGGCATTTGTCTTCGTAGTATAATAGGAAAAGTGTATGGTAGGATACTTATAGACAGAGTTAGAGAAAGAACAGAGAAATTAGTTGGAGAAAAACAGGGAGGCTTTAGCAAGAGAAGAGGTTGTGTAGATCAGATATTCATTCTTAGATCTTTAGTGGAAAAGTTTCTAGAGAAGGGAAAGAAGTTGTATTTGGCTTTCATGGATTTGGAGAAAGCATATGACAGGGTGGATAGACAAGGTTTGTGGAAAGTATTAAGAATATATGGAGTAGATGGGAAGTTGTTGAATGCTGTGAAGAGTACGTACGATGGTGCGAAGGCTGCAGTGCGAGTGGATGGTGAATTAAGTGAATTTTTCTCTTTGAAAGTTGGGTTGAAACAGGGAAGTGTCATGTCTCCATGGTTGTTCATTCTGTACATGGATGGGGTAATAAAAGAGGTACAAGGTAGGGTAGTGGATGTTGGAGTGGCCCTGGTGAGAGAGGATAGTGTTTGGAAACTCCCTGTACTGTTGTTTGCAGATGATACTGTGTTGTTGAGTGAAGACGAAGGAGAGCTGCAAGGCTTGGTGGATGAGTTTGGGAGAGTGTGTAAGAAACGGAATCTAAAGGTGAATGTAGGGAAGAGTAAAGTTGTGGTCTTTGAGAGAGGTGAAGTTAGTGAATGTACAGCGAGGTTGGATGGTGAGGAATTGGAAAATGTGAGTACGTTTAAGTACTTGGGTAGTGTGATGAGTAAGGATGGAGGTTTGGAGGGTGAATTGCTTGAAAGGGTACAGCAGGGAAGAAAGATTGCTGGTTCTTTGAATTAGTGATAAGAAACAGGGAAGTGAGCATGGAAGTGAAAAAGTTACTACATGACAGTATTGTGATACCAACTATAACGTACGGAAGTGAAGCTTGGACGTTGTTGGAAAGACACAAGTCAAGAGTGGGAGCAGTGGAAATGAGTTATTTAAGAGGAGCCTGTGGAGTCACATGGAGAGACAGGCTGACGAATGAGGATATAAAGGAACGTTGTGGTGTGGATGTGATAGTTAGCGTTATGAGGAACACACTGAGGTGGTTTGGCCATGTGGTGAGGATGGAGGGTGAAAGACTGACGAAGAGAGTGTATGTGAGTGAGGTGGAGGGGAGAAGAGGGAGGGGGAGGCCGAGGATGAGATGGAGGGATGGGGTGGAGAGGTATATGAGAGAGGGGGGCATGAGTTGTGAGCAGGGCAGTGAAATGGCGGGGGACAGGGCGATTTGGAGGCGATTTGTTTGTGACCACCCCAAACGGGATTGAGGCGTCTGGCAATAGATAGATAGATAGAAATATTGATTTAATATTCAAACATACATTTGCACTGTAAGTCAATATGTTAAGGCATGTTGGCGATCTGAAGGGGAAATACCTGCTATCTTTAGCATATGTTGTATTTGAATCATGATTTTTTTTTTCTATCTATCTATTGCCAGACGCCTCAATCCCGTTCGGGGTGGCCACAAACAAATCACATCCACGTCGCCCTGTCCCCCGCCATTTCACTGCCCTGCTCCCAACTCACATCCCCCTCTCTCATATACCTCTCCACCCCATCCCTCCATCTCATCCTCGGCCTCCCCCTCCCTCTCCCCCCCTCCACCTCACTCACATACACTCTCTTCGTCAGTCTCTCACCCTCCATCCTCTCCCCATGGCCAAACCACCTCAGTGTATTCCTGCTAATGCTTCCCATCACATCCACATCCACACCATAATGCTCGTTTATATCCTCATTTGTCAGCCTGTCTCTCCATGTGACTCCACAGGCTTCTCTTAAATAACTCATTTCCATTGCTCTCACTCTTGACTTGTGCCCTTCCAACAACGTCCAAGCTTCACTTCCATACATTAGAGTTGGTATCACAATGCTGTCATGTAGTAACTTTTTCACTTCCATGCTCACTTCCCTGTTTCTTATCACTGCTTTCAAGGAACCAGCAACCTTTCTTCCCTGCTGTACCCTTTCAAGCACTTCACCCTCCAAACCTCCATCCTTACTCATCACACTACCCAAGTACTTAAACGTACTCACATTTTCCAATTCCTTACCATCCAACCTCGCTGTACATTCAATGACTTCACCTCTCTCAAAGACCATCACTTTACTCTTCCCTACATTCACCTTTAGATTCCGTTTCTTACACACACTCCCAAACTCATCCACCAAGCCTTGCAGCTCTCCTTCGTCTTCACTCAGCAACACAGTATCGTCTGCAAATAACAGTACAGGGAGTTTCCAAACACTACCCTCTCTCATCAGGGCCACTCCAACATCCACTGCCCTACCTTGTACCTCTTTTATTACCCCATCCATGTACAGATTGAACAACCATGGAGACATGAAACATCCCTGTTTCAACCCATCCTTCAAAGAGAAAAATTCACTCAGGTCACCATCCACACACACTGCAGCCATAGCACCATCATACATACTCTTCAGAGCATTCAGCAACTTCCCATCTACTCCATATATTCTTAATACTTTCCACAATCCTTGTCTACCCACCTTGTCATATGCTTTCTCCAAATCCATGAAAGCCGCATACAACTTCTTTCCCTTCTCTAGAAACTTTTCCACTAAAGATCTAATAATGAATATCTGATCTACACAACCTCTTCTCTTCCTAAAGCCTCCCTGTTCTTCTCTAACTAATTCCTCTGTTATTTCCCTAATTCTGTCAATAAGTATCCTACCCTACACTTTTCCTATTATCCTAAGATGACAAATGCCCCCATGATTACCACACACTTCTTTTTCCCCTTTTCCTTTGTACAAGGGAATAATTATACCTGACTTCCAATCCTCCGGAACTCTACCTTCCTCCCAGGCCAATCTGCACATCTTCCACATCCATTCTATCGCTATCTCTCCCCCATGCTTGAACATTTCACCACACACTCTATCAATTCCTGGGGCTTTCCCCATTTTAATTTTCTTCATTGCTTCCATAGCTTCTGTCCTACTGATTTCTTCCTGTCTTCTCACCCCCCTCCTTCTCCCAGCCATTCCCCAGCCACTTATACTCGCATCACTTCCATCCTCTGTGTTCAACAATTCCTTAAGGTGTTCTCTCCATCTGCTCACTTTTTCTCCCTTCTCCACTAGTAATCTACCATTTTTATCTTTCACTCCCCTGCTAACTTCACTTCCACCCTGTCTTACTCTCTTCACCTCTTTCCAGAACATTTTCTTACAGTCCCTCCACTTTACACTCAAATTCCTTCCAAATTCCTCATCCACTCTCTTCTTACTCTCTCTTACTAATCTTTTTACCTCTTTTTTTCTACATATTGTAGTGCCCGGAAGTGATAATGAGTTGTATCTAGTTAGCTTTATATGACCAAAAGTTCGGTTAAGTGAGAGAGAGTGGCCGAGGCATGGCTGTTATCATGCGGACGTGTCCAGAACATAGATTAATTACCTAGTTGCTAAGTCACTTTTTTTTTTCCTACTGTAATTCACTAGTATTAAGTCTCTTTATAATATAAAATCTCGAGTCGATGGGAACATGTGCCTTTGTTCACATAATCCAGCATAATGTACGCGTCCGCAAAGTGATGTAAAGCACGATAATTTTCATTATTTTTCGATGTAAGGGTATAAAGTGAGAGGTGATGTTGAGTAATTATTGTAACTAGTGAATGTTATTTTTGGGGGGGTAATCGATTGTAAGGGGAAGGACATCACACTGAGTGTATCTCGAACCTGTAATAATTAAAATGTTAAATTCCGTACGCCGTCATCCCCCCCTCCCCTTTGCATCACTCACGCAGTTTTGGCGTCTCACTCTCTTACCAGCCGTGATACATGGCAGTTGGTCGGTACTGTCGTCATCCTCCTCCCCCCCCCCTCCAAGGAATTCTGAGGTGTAACGGTGATGCCATTAGCCTTCGGAGAAGCGAGTCCTGTGTTCCCGCTCACCTCCCTTACATTTTTGAGCTGGATAGTGAGCGGGTCCCAGTGTGGAGGTCGAAGTACCGGAGTGAGTCCAAGTCCAAGTGTGGAGGTCTAAGTACCAGTGAGTCCAAGTCCAGGCATGGAGATCAAGGTCCCAGTGCGGGAGTTGGGGTCCCAGTGTGGAAGTTAAGGTCAGGAGTGGCAGAGGACTGGACCAGTGAAATTTGTGCTCGGGGACGATTATGAGGAAACACATTGGACCGGGACAGAGGAGCTAAGTTTTGTGCATTTGATATTAGGACCATATAGAGATATTTTTTCGAATAATGTGTCAACTGATTCATGTTTAATCTGTAAGCAAGTGGCTGGGGAAGATTTCTACTTTTTGGTCTTGTTAATACACATTCCCTCCCACTTGAGCTTTATTGTTTGTATAACCCTTGAGAACTGGTGGTATAGAGCTTACCTAGTAGTTTATTAACGTGTAACTTAGAAGCATTCTGGGAAACTGCGAAGGTTGGGCTTGGGTTGGCCTAGTTGGAGACTGGCCCCATCATTTTGGCATGCTACCTCTCTTAACTTGGCCACTTGAAATATAATAAATGCAACAGAAGAGGCCGCTAATGGGAGAGAGTCTCCATCAATCTGAGTTCCTGACCGTTCCAGCACACAGTGGTCATCAATAGTGACTTGTTTTCTGCCCCCTTTGACCATGTAAAAGTGTGGATCGCAGAGGTGACAGTACAAGTGGTGGCACAGCGTTGGGATGACCTATTAATGTGAGGGTAATTTAACTTGAAATTAAGGTAATAGCTCATCCCCCAGTTCTGAAAGGTATATGTACTTAGCATTATGTGTAGAATTATACGGTAGGTGTATTTGTTGTGTGTACTATTTTGGTGTTGCAGCTTAGCATTCACCTCCTGGGGTTGCTCAGGTTGCAATTGGGGCATTTTCGTAGTTGAGCATTCACCTCCTGGGGTTGCTTACGTTTGTATAATTCATGATGGAATCCCGTGTTGAAAAATTGATTGAAATTGAAATGCCTGAGGGAGTAGAGGTGAGACAGGAACCCTCTGCAATTGGTGAGTGTTTTGAGCGTATTAGGGCATTGGAGGACATGTTAGGCCCACCCAGACTCACCCCGATCAAGGTTGGAGTTTCTTTCACAGTATACTCCTGTTAAGTCTGGAAATCCATTTAGGCAGTCAACTCCACAGTGGTCAAATTTGCCTGTAGGAGGTATGCAGAGCTATCAGGGAAATTCGGTAGTACTAGAGTGTAAGATCCCGGAGACTGCCTGAGAGGTTGCAGTACACGTAGATGATGAGTGTATGGTGTATATATTGTACTGTATATACTCATTTTTTTTCTTTCTCTGAACACGTCTTGTCCTTGCCTTAACTGGCTGGGAACATGGAGTCAGGTATGCCCTTCCAGGTCTCTCCGGACTGTACCTGCGTATTTATCTTTTTTACCAGTACCTATGAGTTGTAATTTTGGATTAATAGCGTTCAGTAGGTGTTGAGGGTATGTCCAGCTTTTGGAGAGATGAGGTGTGGAAGCTGCGTGTTGTCAGATCGAGTACACCGTGGTGTATAGACCATCGTTCTTGCCTTACCTCGATTCTTTTTTTTCTTTAGGTTAGATTGTTAGGCTTAGTTAGGGATAATGAGATCTCACAGTTAGGACTTTAATATTTTTTTCCCCCCGAGTTAGGGAACTGTACTTGTGAGGGGCAGTTCTACCTGAAGGTCTCCACCTGGAGGTTTCCTACTTGCTTTGAGAACCTCGAGTGCTGAGTGTGTGTAATACCCAAACTGCAGTATAGGATTGCTCAGAGAGAGAGGGGAAGTTTCCAGTTTCTCTATAGGGCTTGGAGAGGTTGAACTATGGGGCTCTCTCATGTTAGGAGAGGTAGGTAGGTTTCGTTCGGTCTCTCTGGACAGAATGTACTGGAGCGGCTCGTGTTACTCTTAGCTAAGCACAAAGTTTCTCCTGGTAGCAGGACATTCTCCTTATGAGTAACATGCCTGGTGAGTGGCATACGTCGTCAGTTGCATATAGTGAGTAGTGGAAGAAAATTTACTCGTGGTAGAGGACTTTTTTTGTGGACATGATAGCCGCCGACTGTTCTTGAGCATGGAGCTTATGTAATAACCCACAGTCGCAGTATAGGACACGTTGGCTGGTGTTTTGGAGGCGTTCAGATTAGTTTCCCCTCACAAGCAAGGAGTGTGTGAAACACCCCACAGTAGCAGTATTGAGGTAGACTGGTCAAGTAGATGAACTTACGTACCGTGTGTGTTAAGTATGGGTACTGGGTATTTCTGAGGAGTATGGGTCCAGTCGCCCGAACTTTTGGTCTTCCCTAACTGTGGGCGGATGTAGTGCCCAGAAGTGATAATGAGTTGTATCTAGTTTATTTTATATGACCAAAAGTTCGGTTAAGTGAGAGAGAGTGGCCGAGGCATGGCCGTTACCATGCGGACGTGTCCAGAACATAGATTAATTACCTAGTTGCTAAGTCACTTTTTTTTTCCTACTGTTATTCACTAGTATTAAGTCAGGTGCGGGTAAGGGGATGGGTCTGTTATGATGTGGCAGGGGTAAACCAGCTCTGCTGTCGGGCCCTGCTGCGGATGTCACTGATTGCATTGTGCAGTTGACCCTTGTGCGGTGTGGTGCGGTGAGGATCTGTCCGTTCTCCCCTTGGGGCTAAGATGCGAATGAATGTGTTTGAATGGATGAGTAAATGGGGAGTGTGTCGTCCTGTCTCGGCTACCTCCTTTTCCTTGGGGGAAGCAGCCTAGATATATAGATAGATAGATAATATAAAATCTCGAGTCAATGGGAACATGTGCCTTTGTTCACATAATCCAGCATAATGTACGCATGCGCAAAGTGATGTAAAGCACGATAATTTTCATTATTTTTCGATGTAAGGGTATAAAGTGAGAGGTGATGTTGAGTAATTATTGTAACTAGAGAATGTTATTTTTTGGGGGGTAATCGATTGTAAGGGGAAGGACATCACACTGAGTCTATCTCGAGCCTGTAATAATTTTTTTCATTCATTCATTGCCAGACGCCATGTATCCCAAACGGGGTGGCCAAGGGCTTAGAGTTAATTGTTTTACAGGGAGGGGCACTAATCCTCCACCAACCCCACTTGACACGTAGGGATGCCAACAGCATCTGGTGTTCCCAGGCGGTCACCCATCCAAGTACTAACCAGACCCAACATTGCTTAAAATGTTAAATTCCGTACGCCGTCATCCCCCCCTCCCCTTTGCATCACTCACGCAGTTTTGGCGTCTCACTCGCTCACCGGCCGTGAGACATGGCAGTTGGTTGGTACTGTCGTCATCCTCCCCCCCCCCTCCAAGGAATTCTGAGGTGTAACAGTGACACCATTAGCCTTTGGAGAAGAGAGTCCTGTGTTCCCGCTCACCTCCCTTACATTTTTGAGCTGGATAGTGAGCGGGTCCCAGTGTGGAGGTTGAAGTACCTGAGTGAGTCCAAGTCCAAGTGTGGAGGTCTAAGTACCAGTGAGTCCAAGTCCAGGCGTGGAGATCAAGGTCCAAGTGCGGGAGTTGGGGTCCCAGTGTGGAAGTTAAGGTTGGGAGTGGCAAAGGACTGGACCAGTGAAATTTGTGCTCGGGGACGATTATGAGGAAACACATTGGACCGGGACTGAGGAGCTAAGTTTTGTGCATTTGATATTAGGACCATATAGAGATATATTTTTTCGAACAATGTGCCAACTGATTCATGTTTAATCTGTAAAGCAAGTAGCTGGGGAAGATTTCTACTTTTTGGTCTTGTTAATACACATTCCCTCCCACTAGAACTTTATTGTTTGTATAACCCTTGAGAACTGGTGGTATAGAGCTTACCTAGTAGTTTATTAACGTGTAACTTAGAAGCATTCTGGGAAACTGCGAAGGTTGGGCTTGGGTTGGCCTAGTTGGAGACTGGCCCCGTCATTTTGGCATGCTACCACTCTTAACTTGGCCACTTGAAATGTAATAAACGCAACCGAAGAGGCCGCTAATGGAGAGAGTCTCCATCAATCTGAGTTCCTGACCGTTCCAGCACACAGTGGTCATCAATAGTGACTTGTTTTCTACCCCTTTTGACCATGTAAAAGTCCGGATCACAGAGGTGACAGTACAATATAACTCTCTCTTCCGCCTCTCAACTTCTTCCATGGCCATATTTCTCATCCATTCATTGTATGCTTTCTTCTTTTGTGCCACAGCCTGTCTCACCTTTTCATTCCACCATGCTGTTCCTTGCACCCCCCCTCCATCTTCTCTTCATCCCACACACCACATCACATGCTGCACACATTTCTTCTGTGAATATCCTGCACACACCTTCCACATCCCCCATCTGCTCCAATTCATATTTGCCCAATCGTTCCTCCACTGCTCTCTTATATTCTGCCTTTCATCTTCGTGTAACCTTTCCACTCTCCTTGCAAATACTCCTTCTTCCTGTCCTTCCCTTCTTTTATTACTCCATCTTATTTGGCTCTTGATTCTGGCCACCACCAAGTAATGGTCAGAAAGTCCACTCCCCCAACCTCTATAAGCTCTTGCATCCATTACACATCTTCGCATCCTTTCATCCACACACACATAATCAATCATTGCCTTCCTTTCATTCAGTTCACCACCCACCCTTCTCATCACTCGCCATGTATACCTGTGGATCATTTTATGCCTGAAGAGGGTATTGGCTATCACCAACCCCATCCCAGCAGAAATGTCCACTAACGCACTGCCATTCTCATCTATCTCAGCAGGCACACCCCACTCACCAACTACTCCATCCACCTTCACATTCCCTACTTTACCATTCATATTACCGATCAAAAACACTCTCATTCCTTCCAAACTTTTCCATGCACACTTCCATATTTGTCCAGAACTCTTCTCTCACTCTGCTTGCATGATCTTGCTTTGGTGCATACACGCACACAATCGCCCACATTTGTATTCCAACTTTCAGTCTTACCCACACAATCGTTGACCCAACTGATCCATACTCTCTTATGTTCTTCTTCCATCTTTTACTCACAACTATACACACCCCTTCTTTTGCCCTCTCATTCTCACCTACTCCTGCACATATGCCCCAACCATACTCCCATTGTCTTACACTCTCACCCCTCCATTTAGTTTCAGTTACTCCACATACATTAACTTTCGCACCCTCAAGCACCTGGACAATCTCTCTCTCTTTCACCTCATCATTCGCACCTCTTACATTCCATGTTCCGATTACCATGTCCTTTGTCCGGTCCTTGGTCGTCATCTTTTGGTCAGTCCTTGTCCGAGGCTACTTATTTGTCTTTTTAGTTAGTTGTTTTCTGGGGAGGGGCACTAACCCTCCGCCAACCCTTTTAGTCACCTTGTACGACAAGCAGGGATACTAAGGGAGTATTCTTGAAAAAAACCCCTACCCCCAGGTTTTTTTTTTTTTATTGAGTTAAAATAAGCAAAAGTTTTTTTTTATCAGATTTCAGATAAATAAGTGGTGGGAAAAAGTTAAAGTATCGTATTATGTTTTTCTAGTAAAGGTGCCGATTCGGTAAATGACCGCTGATTTGGCATTTCATCACATTGCATTTTTTTGTTAAAAGTTGACAGACACTTCCTGAAACCTATTTTAGGCATGCTGAATCCAAATTTGCTTTCTGTCAGGTTGTTGCTTGACCAAGCCAGATGTTGCCAAAACAATATTGCTGCCATAAATTGTTTTTATTGATATTGCTCTGAAAATATTATCATGTGGTGTTTAGTCATACTAAAATGTATTAGGGTCAGTACAGTAATAATAATGCTATGTTCAGAGTGTCCAGTTTATGTGCAGGTGCCTGCACTATTAGCATGTAACCTACACTTGTAACTTCAGGATTCACATCTACAGTATCCTTGTTGAAGTCAGTCATCCAGTCCTTGCACCTTCTTTGTCTTCTGAGGAAGAAAGCTATAGCTGTGGGCATAGCTTTAACTGAAGCCGGATTATCGTCTGTCACATTGAACCACCCCAGCTTGGTTTCTTCAGTGTTGATTCAACCCTTTCTTCTGTTACTCCAGCTGGCAAAAGCTCTTCCATTACCCTTGAAACTGTTAGACTGGTCTTCAATGATAGCACCATATCCTGAAAACCCATGTCAGAGTCAGGTCGTCTTTGCCATCTCTCTGTTTGTGTACCATGGAATGTGTTTTTCCGCATCAAGACTAGAGTTGCTGATGTTAATGTGTTTTTCAGGTGACAGATTATCCTTTTCTACGCACGCTTGTGTGATTGGTTCACACCCATCAAATAATTCAGTGATGGTCTCTTGGTACTTTTACCCATTTCCAATGTTTTACAGTTTTTTTGCATTGTTTCATTTCCCACATCCGACTCCAATCTTGAATCCTATCCAGGTCCTCCTGCAGCATTTTACAGTCTTCTTCGACTTCCACTATCCTCATAATTTTTGCACTGTCAGCAAACAGACGTGCATAACGCTTGATTCCATCTGTCATATGGTATTATTTACTTAAGTCAGGAATATCACAGGCGCTAACACCAAGCCCTGTGGGACTCCACTTGTTATTTCCGTCCATTTAGATATCCTGTCTTTTATTACTGTCCTCATTTGTCTGTCTCACGAGAAGTCTCTCATCCACTCTTAGAGATTCCCCTTCAGTCCTCGTGTGTGTTCCAGTTTCCACATTGGTTGCTTGTGGGGTACCTTGTTAAAGGCTTTCATCATCAATATCCAGACCTTCTTTCCCACCCTAGGGCAGGGTGAGGAGTAGCACATCCAGACAACCTAAATTTGTCAAATTCAATGGGCCACGCTTCCAGTCACTCATCATTTAAGCCCCTGGAATCCTGGCTTTATCTGGTAAGCCACAAACATTCACCACATTCTGTAGCTTCACATAAATGTATCCGATAGAGTCAGTCCGGATACTGTCACGTTAAAAAGGGATGCCAAATCCCTGATCATGTGCTTCTTATAACATTCCTCCAGCCAGCTGAAAATCTTGTCAGTCCCCTAGCCTTACCGACTTCCATACCTCTCTTCCTTGCACACTTATCCACCATATCCTTCCACATTCCCCTTGGCCTATCTCGCCTCCTTCCTCCTTCAAATTCATGCAGATATACCTTTTTCACCAGAATATTGTTATCCATTCTCATGACATGACCATACCATCTCAGTACTCCCTCTTCTCTTCTGGTGTCCACAGACTTACTCACTCCATGTCATTCATGAACCACATTATTTTGTATTTTTTGTATCCTATTCACTCTCTGTACTTTACATACATTCATCAGAAGTCCCATCTCAACTGCTCTTACTCTCGACTTTTCATTTTCATCCACACCATAGTCTCACATCCATATGTTAAAGTTGGCACTAACACTCGTTCACGTAAGCCTTGTGCAGCTGCAACACTCAAGCCTCTGTTTCTTATCAAGGCCTTCATTGCTCTAGCTACTTTCCATCCTTGTGTCTCTCTGCTTTCTAAATCTTTTGCACATTTTCCTCTCTTTTCTATTACTGTACCTAGGTATTTGAACTCTCTCACCAATTCCAGTCTCCCACTGTAACATCACACTGGGATTCACATTCTCTCTCAATAACCATCACTTTACACCTTTCTACATTTACTCTTGAGGCATGATGCTCACAGACATTAGTAAAACTCTGCACTAGCCTATCAAGTTCTTGTGGGGTATTTGCAAGTAGTACTTCATCAATAACATTCAACAAATTTGAGATACTGGGTATTCCATCCATCACCATTCATTACCAGTGCCATCCCTCTCTCCATTACTCTTGTTTTTACCCCTCATCACCCCATCCATATATTGAACAACCATGGGGACATCGCACAACCTTGTTGGATACCCACACTAATTGTGAACTATTCACTTAGATGCCCATTAACCCATACACATGTTTCACGCCCATCAGAAAATCTCTTGATGGCACCTAGCAGCTTACCATCTACACTGTACATATGCAAAACATTCCGCAATCCCTCTCTGTCCACTTTGTTGTATGCCTTTTCCAGATCCATGAATGTCATAAACACTGTATTGTCCTTCTCACAAGCCTTCTCCACTATCTCTCTTACTGCAAATATTTGATCCACACATCCTCTTCCACTCCTTAAGCCACCCTGTTCATCACTTAGTAGGACCTCTGATATCTTTCTTACTTTCTCTATAATAATTCTTCCATATACTTTCCTTACCACACTCAATAAACTTATGCCACGATTATTCTTGCACTCACTTCGCACACTTTTATTTTTGTACAGAGATACAATCACAGCCTTTTTCCACTCTGCAGGCACAGTTTCACTCATCTTTGCGTTTTTACAAATCTCCGACAAGCACTTCATTCCGTTCTCTTCACCAGACTTAATCCATCTCTGCATATACCTCATCAGCCCTAGCTGCTTTCCCATTTTTCAGCATCTTCACACTGTTCTTCACCTGTGCGAATGTCATATTTCCTATCACTGTATTCCTTCTCTGCACACCCCCAAAACCAATATATACTGTTTACAGCCACCCAGCTCTTTGTTCCCATTCATTAGGCTTTCAAAATATTCTTTCCATCTGGGCCATAATTCATCCCCATGTGTTAATAATCTACCACTTACATCCTTTACACTTTTACATTTCTTTCCTCTGTCACTTCTACATTTCCGCACCTCTTTCCAGAATAACTTGCTATTTTCTGTGTAATTTGCATTCGTTTTTCTTCGAAGATATCATTTACCTCCTCCTTTTTCCTCTTCACTAGTCTCTTTTCGTGCTTCTTGCTCTCAGTATATTCAGTTCTTCTTTCAATTGAACCCCTGTCCTGTAAGCACTATAGCTACCCTACTTCTTCCTTTTTTCCTCCACTGCTTTCTCAGCCTCTTCATCCCACCATGCCATAGCTTCCTTCTTTTTTGTTATTCTTGCCAGACCACACACTGCTTTAGCATTCCTGACTAAGCAGTCCCTATATGCATTCCACAGGGTGTTCAGATCCATTTCATTCCAATTCACCGATTCTTACGTCTCTCCTATTTTGATCCTGTATTCATCTGCCATTTCTTTAATCCTCAGCTTCTTGTTTTTCAGTCTTTCTACCTGACTGCTCCTCTCTCTCCTGGTCCACCTCACTCCTTTCAGCTTGATCTTGCATACGGTACCACAATCATATGCTCTGACAGACCTCCACGTCGGCTTCTCATAGCCCTCGTATCAGCAGCCATTCCCAGCATAGACTTCTCTACGAGCACGTAGGCCAATCAATCAGGCTTCTTTCAACATGATCCCCATTCCCTCTATACCATGTATATTTATGTGCATCTTTATGTTTGAAATAAGAACTGCAAATGCACAACCTCCTTTCTTGACACATATTCTTCAGTCGCTTCCCAGTATCATTTTTTCCTGGTACTCCATTACAACCCCAAATAAAAATAACAAATGCACAACCTTCTTTCGTGACACATATCCTTCAGTCGCTTCCCATTATCATTTTTTCCTGGTAGGCTACTCCATTAAAACCCCTTATGTCATCCTCAGGACCAGCGCCTACTTTTCCATCTACATCACTCAATGATCACTTTATAGCTCCTGGGCATTTCTCCCACTGCTTCATCCAGCTCATCCCAAAACCTCTATTTCTCATTATCACTCCTGTCGTCACACGATGCATACGCTACAGTCACAGCTCCTTTCACCTTCTCAAACTTGAACTCAACATACATATATCTGTAGGTGACACATTTGCAATCTCATTTCACTCTGCCACACCTCATTCATCAACAAAACTTCTTCCTTGCATCTTCCTCGCCCATTCATGCCAGATCTCACACACATCCCACACCCTTCCACACGTCCACTTCACACCCTTTCGTCTTTGTTTCAGACAGTGCCATCACGGCATATCTCTCACTCTTGAGCACATTAACCACTTCCACCCTCTTGCATACCTCATTCACACCTCTCACATTTTCCACATGGCCATATGAATCTGCCAGTTTGGTTGGGTATTGGGCCCTCCGAGGTTCTCTGAAACATTTGCCATGATTAAGTTCTTTTAGATATGGGAATCTGGGGGACACTTAACCCGGCCAAAAACCCTGGTTTTATGGTTACCACCCAGCGTAGTAAATAATTTCTTGTGTACAGGAAACCATTTGGCTTGCCACTCAATGTAGAGACCATAAGGGATCCCTACATTTAATGAGTGGATGATGGGCGCTCCCATCTCCAAATCTAAATATGCACAATCCAGCCAAGCATCTCTCTCCTGTAGCATGACTGTCGCCCTTGAGTAGAACCTCAACAAGTTGGAAACACACGACCTTCCACTTCTGAATCCAAACCGACTTTCTGCCAAAATGTCCATCTCCTCCAGATATTTTATCCATCTTTCAGAATTCTCACACAGATTTGCAACCATGCTGGTCAGGGACATTGGTCTGTAGTTCAGGGGTGCTTCCTTGTTCCCTCCCTTACAAATTGGTACCACATTGGCCCTCATCCATTCCTGAGAAACTTTCCCTTCTTCCAGAGAACCTGCAATTAAATTGTCAATCTTATCCACCATTTGTTCTCTGCATTCCTTTAGTATCCAATTAGAGATCCAGTCTGGTCCTGGGGCCTTCCTTGCATCTCGAGTTTCCGAGTAATATGTACCGTATACTTCTTGCATTGCAACCTTTACATCTTTTAACATTTTTCTAGTCTCTCCCTCCTCCTCCACAAAATCACTTTCTCTGCTGAAGACTGATTGGAAGCATTTGTTCATTATTTCAGCTTGCATAGCCACATCTTCAAAGATATTTCTTTCTACGTTCAGCTCATTGATTCCTTCCTTTTGTTTCAGTTTGCCATTAATAAACCTGTAAAACAATTTAGGTTCTTCCTTACATTATACCTTTTTCGAAGTTTCTTCCTCTGTAGGTATTCTTGTACAGTATATTCATTTGTAGTTCATTTGTATTCTTCTTTTGTTCTATCATTACTTCTCTTTTTCCATTTGTTCCAAGCCTTATCCTTTCTTTTCTTGCTGTCATACACCATTTGTTGAACTGGTCATTTCTCCAGTTCTCTTTCCCACTAACTTTTGGAACATAGCTTACTTTTCTACACCTGTATTATAGAATTTAGAAGCATATCCCACTTCTGTATCTCTCTTGTTTCCCACAATTCTCCCCATCTGCTTCTATGAAAAATTTTCTCCATCCTGTAAAGTTTGCTTTCCCAAAGTTGTGTCTTCCATGCCTGTGTAGTTCATCTCATCTCCCAAATTCCTTCTGTTGTTTGGAACTGTATCACTACATGGTCATTTTTCCTATAGGATGCAGATATTTCAGAGATTCATTTCCATTAGGTTTATTGGTTAGAATTAAATCTTGTCTTGCTGGTGTGTCAGCTGCCCTAAATCTTCTCTTCTTTGACCCACTGGGTCATTAAATTATCCATTGCCACATTTAATAGTACAGTAAGACCTCACTATACCAGACTAATTGGGACCCAAACCATTCCGAAAAATGCGAAATTCCGATAAAAGCGACATCCGGACTTCCCCCTGCTAATCCGGACTTTTTCCTATATATTAGCCATCAGTCCAGATAGCATGAATGGTTTATAAACTGTTTTGACTACCATTGTGGTACTGTATTGTGTTATAACTTCACTACATTAATCAAATTATATAATATATATAATAATACTGCACTGTACACTGATAAACATGTCTTGTACAGTATTTACCTTATTGTGGTGAACATAGCTGAAGTGGTCAGGCAGTCCAGACTGCTTCTGGCTTTATGGGACTTTTCCTGATATATAGGAATTTAGTCTGGAAGCTCCTTAAGTCCGATAAAAGCGAATTCCGGTCTATTGAAGTCTGTTACTGGTATATCAAGGTTTTACTGTATACTGCCCCACAACTCTTCAGTACTTTCTGAGTCTCTCTCCTCCCATTTTAGCTACCTCTTTGCAATGGGGAACTTTCAGCGCGTCGTCTGCTACCGAATTCGGTCTAGGCCGCTCCTTCCCAGTTATATACATGTAATATTTGTGGATTATTTTTACTCCCTTGTCGAACTGTGAGATATAGTAATGGCATATATCATTGAGAATAATAAAATACTACTTAGAAAACTCATAACCAATATGAATGATCTTTTTAATTTGTGCAATTTCATGAGTTACGATGGTAGACTCGCTTCTTAAATGTTAGTACTTCACAATTCTCTTTGCATAAATGCTATATTGATTGTTGGAGATTGTAGCTGATCCCATACATACATGAAGTCCTGATCATTATTCATTCTTAACACCGATTTTCGACATGACAGTCATTGTCTTACCTGTAACTTATTAGTTTGTAAATTTTACCTCTTAACATTTCTCCAATACACTCGCGCATACGCACCAGAGGGACAGTCCCGGATTTGAGAAAAGGCCACCGAGAGTATTTACAAAAACAGACGTAGGCTAAACATGACTGGAGAAGAAGTAGAATGTGGTTGGCGAAGGGTCAGGTTCTTAATGTGCTGCTACCTAACGTGTACAGGAAACCATTTGGCTTGTCACTCAGTGTAAAGTCACCCATGGACAGAAGGAAGAGGAAAGAATGAAGGAAAGATAGATAGAAGAGGGAATGTAGTCACCCGTAGACAAAAGTACGAGGAAGGAATGAAGTAAAGAACGACAGAAGAGGAAGGAAAGAAAGAAGGAAGGAGGAAAGGAAAGGATAGACACCCGAGAGCAGCACTGCATTCTGTTACCGAATAAATGCTGAATATTGTTTTCTGTGATAAAAGTGTTCTTTTTATCCATTTCTTTTTTCATAAACTCTTACCATTGTGACTACACAATTATTTTGCAGTTGCTACAGTTTCTACATTTCTTATTCCTAGCTACCTGTTAACCTGTAAGTGCATACTCCCAAGAAAATACACATTCAGACTGGAACAAACTGCCTTCCCGGTGGCATGTATAATATAGACAGAAGTTGTACCAAGTCTCCCGTGCCATTTAGAATCATGTATGTTCCTTAAATTTTTGGAAGGGATGGTAAAATAATTCATAAAATGTGTGCCAAATGATCAGGTAAGCGTCTGAAAGAGAAAGTGATGTCAGAAGTCTAACTTTTTCAGTCCGATGATATACAGTTTTATTCTTGCTGCCAAACGATTTACCATTTAGAATACTCATACTAAAAGGGGTTAATGAAGCTGTATCATCCAGTTCAGTCTTTCCTGAGCTGAACAAAGTCGTCAGAATAAAGAATAAAATTATTTACGTCCTCATAGTGAAGAAAGTAACACGCTCATTTAGCAGCACTACGCTAACTTGTAATTGTCTTTTTTGTATCCTCATTGTATAAATCAAGGTACATCATACGAATCATGCAAATATTGGACTTCAAAACCTTGGTTAATCACCGTAATGGTCTAGTAAATGAACCGTGTACACATCCGCTTTCACCGAGAGCTAGCGAAAAGTGAGCTATGTTTTATCCCGCCATGGGGACGGTCGCCTATGGCATATGAAAACATGTCAAGTGGCGGTATTTGGCAAATATTAAATTTCAGAAAACAGAGTCAATGACAAGCTTCAAGAAAGCACTATTCTTACTCAAAAAGACGATACGAATGTAGATATGAAAGCCAATTCCACTGAACTCGTCAGTAACACAACGAAATGACTGTGTGTGAGGGATTGCCGGATGGAAGCTCAATGTACGCATACACATAATAGCCAGTCAAAAGTATTCATTCATGGGCATGATATTTTTTTTTCAACGAGTATTTTAGTGACTTTAATGGTCTATAGTGTTGCTAACTCTTGTAAGTTTATCCAGACATATAGAATAGTCATAATAGTTATGTTACTTTTCTAGGTGTGGACTGAAATAGGGCTCACCAGCTAGGTAGCAGACGACACCTGAAAGTCCCTCATTGAATTCCCCCATCAGGATTATGTTGTTACTTTTCTCAATCACTTTCAGTAGGTATCTAACCATGTCATACATCTGATATTCCTCCTCATTCCATGCCTTTGTCTTGGAGGGGGACATATGCTACTGTAATGTCTCATGTCTTTCTGTCTGGTTTCTATTATATACCATGTTTATCACTTCAGCCATACCTTCTCCCAGTTCTACACTGTCCACACTTGAGCTGTTTGTCACTGCTATCATCACTCCTCCTCCTGTTTTTTTCTTTTCTATTGGTATCTCTTCTTCATAGTTTGTATCTCCCATTTCCCATTAGGATTTCAATATTCTCTCTTAGCTTGGTCTCTATGAAGCACATAATGTCTGGCTCATGTACTCTCAAGAAATTGTTCATTTCTAGCCTTGCCAAGATTTGACCATCTGCATTAGCACATGCCACTTTCAATCTTTTTGCATTGTTTTTTATTCTGTCCTGCTCTCTCCCTCTTTCCTTCGGTACCACTTCCTCAGTTTCTGATCCATAACTGTCCAATATAACTCTGTCCTCTCCGTTCTCTGGTAATTTTTTTCCTGCGCTGCCTTAGCAGGTTCCTTTATTTTAGCTCCTTCTTCCTCATTTGCATTTCTCCTTATCCAGATATTTTTTTAATCCTTCCTTATCTGCTAATTGCCAAGTCTATCAATCTATCTATTGCCAGACGCCTCAATCCCGTTTGGGGTGGCCACAAACAAATCGCCTCCAAGTCGCCCTGTCCCCTGCCATTTCACTGCCCTGCTCCCAACTCACACACCCCTCTCTCATATACCTCTCCACCCCATCCCTGCATCTCATCCTCGGCCTCCCCCTCCCTCTTCCCCCCTCCACCTCACTCACATACACTCTCTTCGTCAGTCTTTCACCCTCCATCCTCTCCACATGGCCAAACCACCTCAGTGTGTTCCTCATAACGCTTCCTATCACATCCACATCAACACCACAACGCTCCTTTATATCCTCATTCGTCAGCCTGTCTCTCCATGTGACTCCACAGGCTCCTCTTAAATAACTCATTTCCACTGCTCCCACTCTTGACTTGTGTCCTTCCAACAACGTCCAAGCTTCACTTCCGTACGTTAGAGTTGGTATCACAATACTGTCATGTAGTAACTTTTTCACTTCCATGCTCACTTCCCTGTTTCTTATCACTGCTTTCAAAGAACCAGCAACCTTTCTTCCCTGCTGTACTCTTTCAAGCACTTCACCCTCCAAACCTCCATCCTAACTCATCACACTACCCAAGTACTTAAACGTACTCACATTTTCCAATTCCTCACCATCCAACCTCGCTGTACATTCACTGATATCACCTCTCTCAAAGACCATCACTTTACTCTTCCCTACATTCACCTTTAGATTCCGTTTCTTACACACTCTCCCAAACTCATCCACCAAGCCTTGCAACTCTCCTTCGTCTTCACTCAACAACACAGTATCATCTGCAAACAACAGTACAGGGAGTTTCCAAACACTATCCTCTCTCACCAGGGCCACTCCAACATCCACTACCCTACCTTGTACCTCTTTTATTACCCCATCCATGTACAGATTGAACAACCATGGAGACATGACACATCCCTGTTTCAACCCAACTTTTAAAGAGAAAAATTCACTTAGTTCACCATCCACACGCACTGCAGCCTTCGCACCATCGTACATATACAGCATTCAACAATTTCCCATCTACTCCATATATTCTTAACACTTTCCACAATCCTTGTCTATCCACCCTGTCATATGCTTTCTCCAAATCCATGAAAGCCACATACAACTTCTTTCCCTTCTCTAGAAACTTTTCCACTAAAGATCTGAGAATAAATATCTGATCTACACAACCTCTTCCCTTGCTAAACCTCCCTGTTCTTCTCCAACTATTTTCTCTGTTCTTTCTCTAACTCTGTCAATAAGTATCCTACCATACACTTTTCCTATTATACTAAGAAGATAAATGCCCCTATGATTACCACACACTTCTTTTTCCCCTTTTCCTTTGTACAAGGGAATAATTATACCTGACTTCCAATCCTCCAGGACTCTACCTTCCTCCCAGGCCAATCTGCACATCTTCCACATCCATTCAACTACTATCTCTCCCCCATGCTTCAGCATTTCACCACACAATCCATCAACTCCTGGGGCTTTCCCCGATTTAATTTTCTTCACTGCTTCCACAACTTCTATCCTACTGATTTCTTCATGTCTTCTCACCTCCCTCCTTCTCCCAGCCATTCCCCAGCTACTTATACTCGCATTACTTCCATCCTCTACATTCAACAAATCATTAAATTGTTCTCTCCATCTGCTCACTTTTTCTCCCTTCTCCACTAGTAATCTACCATTTTTATCTTTCACTCCCCTGCTAACTTCACTTCCACCCTGTCTTACTCTTTTCACCTCTTTCCAGAACATTTTCTTACAGTCCCTCCACTTTACACTCAAATTCCTTCCAAATTCCTTATCCACTCTCTTCTTACTCTCTTTTACTAATCTTTTCACCTCTCTCTTTCTTTCTACATGTAACTCTCTCCTTCCACATATTTTCCCAGCCTAAACATTTCTTCAATCAACTCTTGAGCTTCCTCCTTTCCTTTCATAACTATTGACACTATTTCCTTCGCCTTTCTCAGCTCTTCCTTTTCTCCCTCAGACGTCACTGACATCGGTTTTTCTTTCAAACCTGAGGTAATCACGCATTTTTTCTTTGCTGCATCTCTGAAAAGTAATTCTTTACTTTTTAGTACCTTCACCACTTCTTCCTTCTCCACCATTTCCTGGTTTTCCCTTTTCTAAGATCTATTTAAGTCTTATTTTATCTTCCTGTAGAGTTTTTTTCCACCTCTTATGGTGTGCTTGGATTTCCTGGATATGTTCCTTGTGCATCTTAGTTTTAGATTCATGCTCATCAAGTTTGCATTTCATCTTGTCCCTTTCCTCCTCCAGCCTCTTATTTTCCCATTTAAGCTGTTTTATTTCACTTGCGGCTGTTTCATTACCCACTTTTAATTCAGACACCTTTCTCTCCTGGTCAATACTGCATGAGCAGATGCTTTGTAACCTTTTTCTCAGCTCTTTTATCTCCCTCTCCTGTTCTGAGGTTCATTCTTGTAGTTCTTTAATTATTGCCCATACCTGTTTTAATTCCTGGACATTTTTCTTAGCCATTTTTCCATGTTTGTTACTCTTGTTTGGTTCAGTTTGATACTTCCCTTGCTCTGCTCATCATTGGAAAACCCCGCTAACTTACTATCACTGGATGTAAACAGTGAACTGCTTCTCTTCGTCATGGCGCAATCATACAAAATTAAAAACCGTCACAGCATTATATTCTTATTTCATTGACAACTCCAGATTAATTTCACTCAGTGAGATGAGACCACCACTTACACATTCAATTCGCATATTCACAGTAGGCAAGCTTCTTTTTCTTCGCCGATGTTGCGTTATTTTCCCACGATCTGCGTGAAGCTCCGCCTCTGATGACGTCCTCGGTGTGGAAATGAGCAGCCTGACCTGACCGTCATACTGAACAGAAGCTAATAACGCTATGCTTATGTGAAGTAAAATTGAAATGAAATTCTTTTTGCATTTGATACATTTATTCCATAAGTTTTATCAACAAAAAACTCATCCATAAAGGCACAGGAACCCCGTGATATCTCAGGTTCCAAGTGTTCTTACCTAATTGTTCTTACCTAATTGTATCTTTACAGGAATGAGTCAAGCTCGTACTGTCCCGTGTCTTAAACCATATTTATTGTACATATCCTTAAATTTGTGAATTGTTTTGGCACACACTATTTCATTCGGTAGTGCATTCCATTGATCAATTGCTCTGTTTGGGAAACTGAATTTCCTTACATCTTTATCACCTCTCTTCTTATGCAGTTTTTTGCAGTGTCCTCTTGCTGATGCTTCTCTATATGTTAAGTAATCATTTATGTCTATTTTCTCCTTCCCTGATGTGCACTTATATAGCATTATCATGTCACCTCTTTTCCTTCGCTCCTGTGGTGTTGGTAGATTCAGTTTATTTAGTCTTTCTTCGTAGCTTAGGTCCCTTAACCCGCCCCATCCCGTCGACGTATGGGTACGTTGCAACGATTTGCATTTGCCAGTCCCGGCGACGTACCAGTACGTCGTGCAATTGCAAGGTCCCTAATTTGCACAATTTTCAATTTTCGCACGTGATTTTTCGTATGTATACATGGGACACCTTCCTCTATTCCTCTACAAGATGCCAAGCAGGGACAATGCATAACCTCCCCCCTCCCCCCCTCATGCCATTTTCTTGGCAAAGGACCTGTTACCAATGACCTGCCTAGTAAAGATATTCAGGGCCAGAGTGATTCCCCAATCGATGACAATGTAGAGGACAATGTTTACATAGCATTAGAAGAAGAAACAGCCAGAAATAATGATCAGGTAATGTGGCAAATAAAGGTCAGGTATGGTGATTAGTTAGTGAGTGAAACAATGCTTATAATGCCTTTATTACTGCTTGAAAACCAATATACTCACACACTACATATACATTCGTACCAAGTAAATAAATAAATACCGTTTATGAGTGGATAAAATAGTTACCCTCCCATAGAACTCGTTTTCTTTGGTGCCAGCATGTTAGAAAACCCACTCAGGTAAGGAGGAACTCCTACCTGGATTGGGCACTTTAAACCTCAGGTGAGCGATTTCTCTATGAATTTTCGATGTTTCTCACCAAAAGCGAAGGTTTTAGCCAAAAAAATTTTTTTCGAAAATACCTCGGGACTGGGGGATGTCGGAGGTGCGGAAAACCTCGGGACGTGACGGGTTAAGCTTGGTATCCATCTTGTAGCGGCCCTTTGAACTTTTTCAATCTTGTCTATGTACTTTTTGAGATAAGGACTCCAGACTACTGATGCATATTCCAGGGTTGGTCTAATGAATGATGTTATTATCCTTCTTAGCATGTCTTCATTTATGTATGTGAATGCTATTCTCTTATTTTGCAAGCAGTGTATACATGTTCCGTACCTTCTCGCTGATATGGTCAGCCGGAGATAGTCTGTTATTGATGATCTCACCTAGGTCTTTCTCTCTTTCTGATGTGTATAGGGTTTTATTTCCTAACTTATAATCTGTCTATCTATCTATTGCCAGATGCCTCAATCCAGTTTGGGGTGGCCACAAACAAATCGCCTCCAAGTCGCCCTGTCCCCCGCCATTTCACTGCCCTGCTCCCAACTCACACCCCCCTCTCTCATATACCTCTCCACCCCATCCCTCCATCTCATCCTCGGCCTCCCCCTACCTCTACCCCCCTCCACCTCACTCACATACACTCTCTTCGTCAGTCTTTCACCCTCCATCCTCTCCACATGGCCAAACCACCTCAGTGTGTTCCTCATAACGCTTCCTATCACATCCACATCCACACCACAACGCTCCTTTATATCCTCATTCGTCAGCCTGTCTCTCCATGTGACTCCACAGGCTCCTCTTAAATAACTCATTTCCACTGCTCTCACTCTTGACCTGTGTCCTTCCAACAATGTCCAAGCTTCACTTCCGTACGTTAGAGTTGGTATCACAATACTGTCATGTAGTAACTTTTTCACTTCCATGCTCACTTCCCTGTTTCTTATCACTGCTTTCAAAGAACCAGCAACCTTTCTTCCCTGCTGTACCCTTTCAAGCACTTCACCCTCCAAAGCTCCATCCTTACTCAACACGCTACCCAAGTACTTAAACGTACTCACATTTTCCAATTCCTCACCATCCAACCTCGCTGTACATTCACTAACTTCACCTCTCTCAAAGCCCATCACTTTACTCTTCCCTACATTCACCTTTAGATTCCGTTTCTTACACACTCTCTCAAACTCATCCACCAAGCCTTGCAGCTCCCCTTCGTCTTCACTTAACAACACAGTATCACCTGCAAACAACAGTACAGGGAGTTTCCAAACACTATCCTCTCTCAGCCACTCCAACATCCACTACCCTACCTTGTACCTCTTTTATTACCCCATCCATGTACAGATTGAACAAGCATGGAGACATGACACATTCCTGTTTCAACCCAACTTTCAAAGAGAAAAAATAATTATACCTGACTTCCAATCCTCCAGGACTCTACCTTCCTCCCAGGCCAATCTGCACATCTTCCACATCCATTCTACTACTATTTCTTCCCCATGCTTCAGCATTTCACCACACACTCCATCAATTCCTGGGGCTTTCCCCGATTTAACTTTCTTCATTGCTTCCACAACTTCTATCCTACTGATTTCTTCCTGTCTTCTCACCTCCCTCCTTCTCCCAGCCATTCCCCAGCCACTTGTACTCGTATTACTTCCATCCTCTACGTTCAACAATTCCTTAAAGTGTTCTCTCCATCTGTTCACTTTTTCTCCCTTCTCCACTAGTAATCTACCATTTTTATCTTTCACTCCCCTGCTAACTTCACTTCCACCCTGTCTTACTCTTTTCACTTCTCTCCAGAACATTTTCTTACAGTCCCTCCACTTTACACTCAAATTCCTTCCAAATTCCTCATCAACTCTCTTCTTACTCTCTCTTACTAATCTTTTCACCTCTCTCTTTCTTTCTACATATAACTCTCTCTTCCGCCTCTCAACTTCTTCCACGCCCCTATTTCTCATGCATTCATTGTATGCTTTCTTCTTTTGTGCCACAGCCTGTTTCACCTCTTCAGTCCACCACGCTGTTCCTTGCACCCCCCTCCGTCTTCACTTCCTTCCACACACCACATCACATGCTGCACATATTTCTTCAGTAAATATCTTACACACACCTTCCACGTCTCCCATCTGCTCCAATTCATATTTGCCCAATCGTTTCTCCACTTCTCTCTTATACTCTGCCTTTTTCTCATCCTCTTGTAACCTTTCCATTCTCCTTGCAACTACTCCTTCCTCTCATCTTTCCCTTCTTGTATTCCTCCATCTTACTTGCATTCTAATTCTGGCCACCACCAAGTAGTGGTCAGAAAGTCCACTCCCTCAACCTCTATACACTCTTGCATCCTTTACACATCTTCGCATCCTTTCATCCACACACACATAATCAATCATTGCCTTCCTTTCATTCAGTTCACCACCCACCCTTCTCATCACTCGCCATGTATACCTGTGGATCATTTTATGCCTGAGGAGGGTATTGGGTATCACCAACCCCCTCCCAGCACAAATGTCCACTAACGCACTCCCATTCTCATCTATCTCAGCAGGCACACCCCACTCACCAACTATTCCATCCACCTTCACATTCCCAACTTTACCATTCATATCACCAGTCAAAAACACTCTCTCATTCCTTCCAAACTTTTCCATGCACACTTCCACATTTGTCCAGAACTCTTCTCTCACTCTTCTAGCACGATCTTGCGTTGGCGCATACACACACACAATCGCCCACATTTGTATTCCAACTTTCAACTTTACCCACACAATCCTTGACCCAACTGATCCATACTGTCTTATGCTCTTCTTCCATCTTTTACTCATAACTATACATACTCCTTCCTTTGCCCTCTCATTCTCACCTACTCCTGCACATATACCCCACCCATACTCCCATTCTCTCACACTTTCTCCTCTCCATTTTGTTTCAGTTATTCCACATACATCCACTTTCGCACCCTCAAGCACCTGGACAATCTCTCTCTCTTTCATCTCATCATTCGCTCCTCTTACATTCTATGTACTCATTACCAAGTCCTTTGTCCGGTCCTGGGTCGTCATCGTTTGGTCAGTCCTTGTCCGAGGCTTCTTGTGTTGTTTTTTTAGTTAGTTGTTTTCCGGGGAGGGGCACTAACCCTCCGCCAACCCTTTTAGTCGCATTTTACGACAAGCAGGGATACTGGGGGAGTATTCTTATAATCCCAATCAGGTCTTTTTCCACTTTTACCAAACTTGATTACATGACACTTTCAACATTGAATTCCATTTGCCATGTACTGCTCCATTCATGAAGTTTATTTAATTCTTCTTGTAGCTCTTTACCAAGTGTGTGTGTGTGTGTGTGTGTGTGTGTGTGTGTGTGTGAGTGTCTTCATTCCAGTACCATATATTTTTCGTTGTTCAGCAACCATCATGAAGAAATAATATATCAGACGGAAATTGTGATACCATGGCACTTGCTCGCTAATCACGCTCACAAAGTGCACTTTACTGGAATATGATGGAACTTCTTGGCAGGAAATCGGCAGTAATTATTTTTAATTACTATATTTCTTGGTGCTGTTTTGTATGAGTGGCAACTGCCACATATCTAGTGTCACATGTTTGACTTATAACCATATCAGTTTTATCATAGCTCATACAGCAGTTACATTAATTTCTGAATTATTGGATTATAAGAGTTTTAGTTGGTCGCTCTTAGCCTAACAGATAGCGTACAATATGATATACCATACTATTTCCTTCTCAAACCAGCTTTTTAGTCGCATGTTCCTTACTCCCTCCTCTCAAGTCCTGTCCCTCTACCTAAAACTATCATAGTGTCCCTTCAGCTCCATCCTATTTCTCCTGTTTTGTGTCACACTGATACTGTAAGTTCCAACAACAGCTTCTTGTCAAACAACTTAATAAAAGTAGAGATGGAAGTATCTCATTAGAATTAAGTAAATATAACCCCCCCCTGGGGTAGGGGGGTTGTTCAAGAATACTCCCCCAGCATCCCTGCTTGTCGTAAAAGGCGACTAAAAGGGTTGGCGGAGGGTTAGTGCCCCTCCCAGGAAAACAACTAACTAAAAAAACAAACAATAAGCCTCGGACAAGGACTGACCAAACGATGACGACCAAGGACCGGACAAAGGACATGGTTATCGGAACCTGGAATGTAAGGGGAGCGAATGATGAGGTGAAAGAGAGAGAGATTGTCCAGGTGCTCGAGGGTGCGAAAGTGGATGTATGTGGAATAACTGAAACAAAATGGAGAGGAGAAAGTGTGAGAGAATGGGAGTATGGATGGGGTATATGTGCAGGAGTAGGTGAGAATGAGAGGGCAAGGGAAGGAGTATGTATAGTTGTGACTAAAAGATGGAAGAAGAGCATAAGACAGTATGGATCAGCTGGGTCAAGGATTGTGTGGGTAAAGTTGAAAGTTGGAATACAAATGTGGGCGATTGTGTGTGTGTATGCACCAATGCAAGATCGTGCTAGAAGAGTGAGACAAGAGTTCTGGACAAATGTAGAAGTGTGCATTGAAAAGTTTGGAAGGAACAAGAGAGTGTTTTTGATCGGTGATATGAATGGTAAAGTTGGGAATGTGAAGGTGGATGGAATAGTTAGTAAGTGGGGTGTGCCTGCGGTGATAGGTGAGAATGGGAGTGCGTTAGTGGACATTTGTGCTGGGAGGGGGTTGGTGATGGCCAATACCCTCTTCAGGCATAAAATGATCCACAGGTATACATGGCGAGTGATGACAAAGGTGGGTGGTGAACTGAATGAAAGGAAGGCAATGATTGATTATGTGTGTGTGGATGAAAGGATGCGAAGATGTGTAAAGGATGCAAGAGCTTATAGAGGTTGGGGGAGTGGACTTTCTGACCACTACTTGGTGGTGGCCAGAATTAGGGTTCAAGTAAGATGGAGGAATAGAAGAAGGGAAAGACGAGAGGAAGGAGTAGTTGCAAGGAGAGTGGAAAGGTTACAAGAGGATGAGAAAAAGGCAGAGTATAAGAGAGAATTGGAGAAATGATTGGGCAAATATGAATTGGAGCAGATGGGAGACATGGAAGGTGTGTGTAGGATATTTACAGAAGAAATATGTGCAGCATGTGATGTGGTGTGTGGAAGGAAGAGAAGACGGAGGGGGGTGCAAGGAACAGCATGGTGGACTGAAGAGGTGAGACAGGCTGTGGCACAAAAGAAGAAACCATACAATGAATGGATGAGAAATAGGGGCGTGGAAGAAGTTGAGAGGCGGAAGAGAGAGTTTTATGTAGAGAGAAAGAGAGAGATGAAAAGATTAGTAAGAGAGAGTAAGAAGAGAGTGAATGAGGAATTTGGAAGGAATTTGAGTGTAAAGTGGAGGGACTGTAAGAAAATGTTCTGGAAAGAGGTGAAAAGAGTAAGACAGGGTGGAAGTGAAGTTAGCAGGGAAGTGAAAGATAAAAATGGTAGATTACTAGTGGAGAAGGGAGAAAAAGTGAGCAGATGGAGAGAACACTTTAAGGAATTGTTGAACATAGGGGATGGAAGTAATGCAAGTATAACTGGCTGGGGAATGGCTGGGAGAAGGAGGGAGGTGAGAAGACAGGAAGAAATCAGTAGGATAGAAGTTGTGGAAGCAATGAAGAAAGTTAAATCGGGGAAAGCCCCAGGAATTGATGGAGTGTGTGGTGAAATGCTGAAGCATGGGGAAGAAATAGTAGTAGAATGGATGTGGAAGATGTGGAGATTGGCCTGGGAGGAAGGTAGAGTCCTGGAGGATTGGAAGTCAGGTATAATTATTCCCTTGTACAAAGGAAAAGGGGAAAAAGAAGTGTGTGGTAATCATAGGGGCATTTGTCTTCTTAGGATAATAGGAAAAGTGTATGGTGGGATACTTATTGACAGAGTTAGAGAAAGAACAGAGAAATTAGTTGGAGAAGAACAGGGAGGCTTTAGCAAGGAAAGAGGTTGTGTAGATTAGATACTCATTCTTAGATCTTTAGTGGAAGAGTTTCTAGAGAAGGGAAAGAAGTTGTATGCGGCTTTCATGGATTTGGAGAAAGCATATGACAGGGTGGATAGACAAGGATTGTGGAAAGTGTTAAGAATATATGGAGTAGATGGGAAGTTGTTGAATGCTGTGAAGAGTATGTACGATGGTGCGAAGGCTGCATTGCGTGTGGATGGTGAACTAAGTGAATTTTTCTCTTTGAAAGTTGGGTTGAAACAGAGATGTGTCATGTCTCCATGGTTGTTCAATCTGTACATGGATGGGGTAATAAAAGAGGTACAAGGTAGGGTAGTGGATGTTGGAGTGGCCCTGGTGAGAGAGGATAGTGTTTGGAAACTCCCTGTACTGTTGTTTGCAGATGATACTGTGTTGTTGAGTGAAGACGAAGGGGAGCTGCAAGGCTTGGTGGATGAGTTTGGGAGAGTGTGTAAGAAACGAAATCTAAAGGTGAATGTAGAGAAGAGTAAAGCGATGGTCTTTGAGAGAGGTGAAGTCAGTGAATGTACAGCGAGGTTGGATGGTGAGGAATTGGAAAATGTGAGTACATTTAAGTTCTTGGGTAGTGTGATGAGTAAGGATGGAGGTTTGGAGGGTGAAGTGCTTGAAGGGTACAGAAGGGAAGAAAGGTTGCTGGTTCCTTGAAAGCAGTGATAAGAAACAGGGAAGTGAGCATGGAAGTGAAAAAGTTACTACATGACAATATTGTGATACCAACTCTAACGTATGGAAGTGAAGCTTGGACGTTGTTGGAAGGACACAAGTCAAGAGTGAGAGCAGTGGAAATGAGTTATTTAAGAGGAGCCTATGGAGTCACATGGAGAGACAGGCTGACAAATGAGGATATAAAGGAGCGTTGTGGTGTGGATGTGGATGTGATAGGAAGTGTTATGAGGAACACACTGAGGTGGTTTGGCCATGTGGAGAGAATGGAGGGTGAAAGACTGATGAAGAGAGTGTATGTGAGTGAGGTGGAGGGGGGAAGAGGGAGGGGGAGGCCGAGGATGAGATGCAGGGATGTGGTGGAGAGGTATATGAGAGAGGGGTGTGTGAGTTGGGAGCAGGGCAGTGAAATGGCAGGGGACAGGGCGACTTGGAGACGATTTGTTTGTGGCCACCCCAAACGGGATTGAGGCGTCTGGCAATGGATAGATAGTATGGAAGTTTAGAAGTCACTGCATGATAGTATTGTGATTCCTACCCTGACGTATGGAAGCGAGGCATGGACCTTGCAAGAGGGGAACAAGTCAAGAGTGAGAGCAGTGGAAGTGAGTTACTTGAGGGGAGCATGTGGTGTGACGTGGAGGGACAGGTTGACGAATGAAGAAGTGAAGGAACGTTGTGGGGTAGATGTGGATGCGGTGTAGATGATTAGGAGAAATACATTGAGGTGGTTTGGTCATGTGGAGAGAATGGAGGATGAAAGACTAAGAGGGTGTATGTAGATGAGGTGGAGGGAGGGAGAGGGAGGGATAGACCGAGGATGAGGTGGAGGGATGGAGTTGAGAGGTACAGTGTGCGTCACCGCAGTGCACGATTCGCCTTGTGTACGAGTGACCAAAAATCATAACCAAAAACCCTTTAATGCGCGAGTTTACCACACAGAACGCGAGACAGAGGCAATGAGTGGCTCAAAAATGCCATTTTCTACTAGTGCGCGACCACCCCTCACAGAGCGCGTCACGTGTCGTCATGTTGATGCGCAGAAATTTCCGTGCATTCTACTGTGCAGCTTGGGGTACAAGGGAACGGGCGCGCCATAACTGTCCCGGCTCGTGCACTGTGCGGATCCGCTCTCTACAGCTAACCTGTCGTGTACAACGTGTGGTGTTTTTTGTGCTGCCTGTACTTCGCCACACCATGGCTCCAACCCCAAGAGTTAAGAAACTTCTGACGCACGCCACCAAGTTAAAGATAATTAAGATGAAGGAGGAGGGTCAAGGAAACACAGCTATCGGGAGAACCCTTGGACTGGCTGAATCTACAGTGAGAACTGTGTGGAAGAACTGCGAAGCCATAAAGGCTGTAGTGAAGACGTACGGTGCCTCTGACCTAGACAGCCATTCGCGGGTGGGAAATCGTGCTATGATACTAATGGAGCGCTATCTTGCCACCTTCATATTGCGGAAAGAAAAGGAAGGTGTTCCATTCAGTGGAAGATTTATTGGGAACCAAGCCCAGCTCTTTTACAAGGCTGCATCGCGAAGGTTAAAAGTGGAAAAACCGTTCAGGGCATCGGTTGGATGGCTGGACCGTTTTCTCAAGTGCAAGGAACTCCATTACGTGAAATTGTCTGGTGAACGTGCCTCTGCCGATGAGCTGGCCGCGAGAGACTATCCTGCAATATTTAAAATGATTATTGAAGAGGGACAGTACATCAAGGACCAAATCTACAACATCGATGAAACGTCCTTACATTACAAGGCCATGCCAAAATCAACTTACATTGCTAAAAGACAGAAACAAGCCCCTGGTCGCAAGCTCCAGAAGTGTAAGATGACTATAATGTTTGCTGTAAACCTGTCTGGGAGCCACAAGATGAGGCCAGTTGTACACACAGCTTCACATCCAAGGTGCTACAAAAACCTCACGAACGTGGATGCAAGTGGCGTGTATTGGTACAAGTCCGTAAATGGTTGGATGACCAGGAACATTATGGCAGACTGGTTAACGAGGCGGTGTGTCCCTGATGCGAGAGCCAAGTGTCAGGAACTGGGCATTCCATTTAAGATGCTCCTTGTGCTTGATAATGCACCAAGTCACCCTCCATACCTGAAAGATCTTCACAAGGATTGTCGTGTTGTGTTTCTGCCGCCCCGCACAATGTCACTACTGCAGCCACTCGATCAAGAACTACTTGCCACAGTGAAGCATTTCTACCATAAGGAAGTGTATGACTACCTACACAGGAAGACTGACACACAAGAGGAGCTTCATGTCCTACAAGAAGATCACGATGAAGACCTTGTTGAGGCATCTGCTCCCGTTCCATCTCCACCAGCACCTGTATCCCGACCTACCACAGATGCCATGACTGTTGAGGCATTTTGGTGTAACTTTACGGTGAAGGACGCAGTTGAATTTCTCCTTCAAGCCTGGCACCAGATTACACCTGCAACGGTGAACCATGCATGGCGAATGCTCGTGCCTCGCCTATGCATCACCCAGGAGATGGCCATTCAACCACTGGCCGATGTTGAGGCAGCAACAATGACAGCAGCACAAGCTGTACCAGGTTTTGAGAACGTTACATTGGCGGACATACAAGAAGTGCACACTGCTACTGAGGAACAGCCTCCCGAGGAAGTGTTGCAACGGATAGATGAGGCTGACGCAGAGCCCGACGCCAGACAGAGTCAAGTTGAGCAGCCTAGCGTGATGGAAGGCAGGACTGAGCTGTGTATGTCAAACATTAGCAAGATCCTTGCTGCCGTGGATAAGCTCAAGGAAGAGGTGAAGGCACAGGAAGTGAGCAACCTAAGAACGGAGGAACTTCTGGTTGGTATCGACAAACTCTTCCGTTTCTACACAGACAGGCACAGTGAAGAAATAAACAGAAAACAGACGCTCATAACAAGCTACACACAGCAGGCTCAAGTTGGTGAAATAGCGGAACCATTGACATCATCTGCTCCTGATCCTGTTGAGGATGAAGAGGATGCAATGTCAGAAGTGTCAGCATTGGACTTTGAAGGGTTTATGGCCGAAGTGAGTGACTTTGATGCTCCTGGGGAAGGTGATCAAGAGGAGTCTGCGGAGGGAAGTGTTGGTGCGGTGGGAGGTGTGGTGGGGAGTGCGGCGCTGTAAGTGTTGTTGTGCCTCGGAACCCCTGTTATTTAAGGTCATCAGGCCTGTTGTCTACTGTTGTTAAGGTGACTACCCTTATTTTTGTTATTGTAGCTATAGCTTTAGTACAATGTCTGAAATATATGACCTTTATTATGTCTCTAAGGGCCAAAAATGTCCAGATATGAGGGGGTACCGCCCATATGTAATTATTCCCAAAAGATTATGTATTCCTAGTACGCGAATTCCCAGTGCGCGAGCTCGTGCACTGCCCAGTCTCTCGCACACTATGTGAGCCCACTGTATATGAGGGAGGGGGGGGGTGAGTTGGGGGGAGGGTAGTCAAATGGTGGGTGACAGAGCGACTTGGAGGTGTTTTGTCTGCGGCCACCCTTTGCGGGATTAAGGTGTCGGGCTATGGATAGATAGATAGATAGACTTTGCTCTACGTGGGATGATATGGATTGTAGAAATTTATTTTGGCTGAGAACATAAAATACCCCAGGATGTTGGTAACACCTCAGCAGAGCTTCAGATTTCTATTTTTAGAGCGTAACTTGGACCTCATGTAAATTTAAAACCTTATGTAATATTGGCATATATCAAAGCTGCGATTATATCGGCATATGCTCCACAGGCAGGATTGGATGTAACTGAGAAAGATAGATTTTGGGATGATTTAATACGTGTAGTGGGTGGTATGTTGGATGATGAGATAGTGATTTTGGGAGGGGACTTAAATGGTCATGAAGGAGTGCATGGAGGATGTGCGTATGGTATAAGGAATGCAGAAGGGGAAAGGATACTCGAGTTTGGGGAGGCAATGGACATGATTGTGTGCAACACATATTTTAGGAAAAGAGACAGTAGGTTAATTACGTATGAGTCTGGGGAAAATAGCAGTCAGATAGATTATTTTCTGGTTAGGAGGGCTGATAGGAGATTAGTGAGGGATGTTAAAGTTATAGGAAGTGAGGAGTGTGTGCAGCAGCACAAACTATTGATTTGTGATATGGTTCTTAAAGAACAGTGATGAAAAAGAGGACTTATGTACCTGGGAGGAAAATATGGAAGCTGAAAAACCAAGTAGTAAGGGATGCCTTCTGTAGCGAGTTGAGGAGAGTGGTGGCTGAACAGGGAGCTGTAGACAGAGGCGTTAATGAACAGTACAGAGCCCTCAAGAACAATATCTTGAGAGTTACTGATGTAACATGCGGTTGGACAAGAGGACCACCAAGACATATAGTAACTTGGTGGTGGGATGAGGGTGTAGAAGCTGCTGTTAAGGAGAAAAGAAGGCTTTTTCGGGAATGGAAGAAAGGTGGTAGCAAAGAGGAATATTTGGCTGCCAAGCGGAGGGCTAGAAGAGAGGTATACAGGGCAAAGTCTGAGTCACAGAGACTATTACTTGATAACCTAAATCATGGGGAAAGGAAAAATATGATATTTATGGTGGCAGGTCAGGTGAAGAGGGATAATCGGGATATTATAGGTGAGCAGTGTGTGAAGAATGATGAAGGAAGGGTAGTGGTGAACAGTGAGGATATTAAAGATGCATGGAGAGAGCATTATAACCGGTTGTTGCATGAGGAGTTTGACTGGGACAGGGCGGGTTTGGAGCCAGCAGATCCAGTGTCTGGCACTTGGCCTTTGATTGATGCTGCTACTGTGTGAGGCAATAGGCAGGATGAAGGTGGGGAAGGCAGCAGGTGTGTCTGGGTTGACTGCCGAAATGTTGAAGGCCTCAGGCGATATATAGTAGGGGTGAGGTTAGTCACTGACCTGATAAATGTGTATAAAGGGAAGGGTGATGCCCTGGAAAGAGGAAATTATAGAAGTATAAAGCTTTTAGATCAGATAATGAAGGTAATGGAGAGAGTTTTAGAAGGTATGATTAGAGTAAGAGTGAATATTGATGAGATGCAGTTTGGGTTTATGCCAGGTAGGGGGGACCACTGATGTATTCATTGTTCGACAGCTTCAGGAAAAATATATTGGTAGGAGAAGGGATCTTTATTTTGTTTTTGTTGATTTGGAAAAGGCCTTTGAAAGAGTTCCTAGAGAGGTGGTGAAGTGGGCAATGAGAAAGCTTGGCTTGGAGGAGTGGCTGGTTAGGGTGGTTATGGCTATGTATGTGGGTGCTCACACCCAGGTAAGAGTGAATGGAGATTTGAGTGATGAGTTTTCCGTGAAGGTTGGTGTGCATCAGGGGTCAGTCTTGAGTCTCATGTTGTTTATCATGGTACTTGAAGCCCTCTTATGCAACTTTAGAAACGGACTCCTGTGGGAGTTGTTGTATGCTGATGAGTTGGTGTTGATTGCAGAGAACGAAAGGGAGGTGGAGGAAAGGTTTAGGAAGTGAAGAGATGGTATGGGGTACAAGGGTTTAAGGGTAAATGCAGATAAAAGTGATGATACCTAGGGTTGGTGTCTGTACTGTCAAAGACAAGGGAGAGTGGCCATGTGCAGTTTGCCACAAGGGTGTGGGAAGTAATTCCATCTTGTGTGGTGTTTGTGATAAATGGGTGCATAAGAGATGTAGTGGTATCAGAGGTAGACTGCGAGAAAATGCTGATTTTATGTGTACGGCGTGTCGGGGTGAGCAGGTGGAGATTGTCAGACGTGAAAGGATTGAACTTGCTGGTGAATCTCTTGAGTGTGTGGAAGAGTTTTGTTACTTGGGAGACATGTTGTGTGCTGGAGGTGGGGCTGGAGCTAGCTCTGTGGCTAGGGTGAGAAGTGGTTGGAAGAAGTTCAGGGAGCTCTTGACTCTCCTGACATTGAGAGGACTCTCCCTACATGCTAAGGGGTTTTTGTATGCAGCATGTGTTAGGAGTGTAATGCTGTATGGTAGTGAGACCTGGGCAGTGAAGGAGGAAGATATTCGCTGCCTCAGATGTACAGAAATGACAATGATTAGGTGGATGTGCAGTGCGTCCCTGCGTCCAAGGCCTGGAGGGGCTGGGTTTACAATGGAAGAGTTGAGAGGTAGGATGGGACTGGAGTGTATTGGTGTTGTGATGAGGAGAGGTAGATTGAGATGATTTGGACATGTGGAGAGGATGGGGGATGATAACTGGGTGAGGAAGGTCTATCTATCTATCTATTGCCAGACGCCTCAATCCCGTTTGGGGTGGCCACAAACAAATCGCCTCCAAGTCGCCCTGTCCCCCACCATTTCACTGCCCTGCTCCCAACTCACACACCCCTCTCTCATATACCTCTCCACCCCATCCCTCCATCTCATCCTCGGCCTCCCTCTCCCTCTTCCCCCCTCCACCTCACTCACATACACTCTCTTCGTCAGTCTTTCACCCTCCATCCTCTCCACATGGCCAAACCACCTCAGTGTGTTCCCCATAACGCTTCCTATCACATCCACATCCACACCACAACGCTCCTTTATATCCTCATTCGTCAGCCTGTCTCTCCATGTGACTCCACAGGCTCCTCTTAAATAACTCATTTCCACTGTTCTCACTCTTGACTTGTGTCCTTCCAACAACGTCCAAGTTTCACTTCCATATGTTAGAGTTGGTATCACAATACTGTCATGTAGTAACTTTTTCACTTCCATGCTCACTTCCCTGTTTCTTATCACTGCTTTCAAAGAACCAGCAACCTTTCTTCCCTGCTGTACCCTTTCAAGCACTTCACCCTCCAAACCTCCATCCTTACTCATCACACTACCCAAGTACTTAAACGTACTCACATTTTCCAATTCCTCACCATCCAACCTCGCTTTACATTCACTGACTTCACCTCTCTCAAAGACCATCACTTTACTCTTCCCTACATTCACCTTTTGATTGCGTTTCGTACACACTCTCCCAAACTCATCCACCAAGCCTTGCAGCTCTCCTTCGTCTTCACTCAACAACACAGTATCATCTGCAAACAACAGTACAGGGAGTTTCCAAACACTATCCTCTCTCACCAGGGCCGCTCCAACATCCACTGCCCTACTTTGTACCTCTTTTATTACCCCATCCATGTACAGATTGAACAACCATGGAGACATGACACATCCCTGTTTCAACCCAACTTTCAAAGAGAAAAATTCACTTAGTTCATCATCCTTACGCACTGCAGCCATCGCACCATCGTACATACTCTTCACATCATTCAACAACTTCCCTTCTACTCCATATATTCTTAACACTTTCCACAATCCTTGTCTATCCATCCTGTCATATAATTTCTCCAAATCCATGAAAGCCGCATACAACTTCTTTCCCTTCTCTAGAAACTTTTCCACTAAAGATCTAAGAATGAATATCTGATCTACGCAACCTCTTCCCTTGCTAAAGCCTCCCTGTTCTGCTCCAACTAATTTCTCTGTTCTTTCTCTAACTCTGTCAATAAGTATCCTACCATACACTTTTCCTGTTATACTAAGAAGACAAATGCCACTATGATTACCACACACTTTTTTTTCCCCTTTTCCTTTGTACAAAGGAGGAAGGTGAGAAGTGTTGATATTGGGGGTGGGGTTATGAGGGGTAGACCGAGAAAGACATGGGACGAGGTCATTAAGTGTGACCTCAGGGTTAAGGGACTGAACTGGGAGGCTGCAATGGATTGTGCAACGTGGAGAGCCGCCATTAGGTGACCAAGGCCGACACATGCAAGCATGTTGGAGCCTTTAAAAATGAAACAAAATGAAATGATCAAAGAACCACCTTAACCCCTCTGGTACACAATTCTCCAGCTTCGACTACCCCCCCAGGATGCAAAAAGAGGCCTATATTTTGACTTTCTCAAAGGTAAAAAGTTTTATGCCTGATTTATAGAGCTCGAATTTACACACTTGAAAATGCAAACCCCACACTCCTGGGCCCAATATTTACTGAGCTATGGCCTGTCAAAGTTGATAATAGTTACCCATCACAGCCTGGGCGAGAATGAAAAATACGCCGGAGGGGGGTAAAGATACTCTTTGCTAGGGTGTGGGGGGGTGGGGTGGGGGGTTGTAAGGCCAGGAAGGTGTGTACCGAGATGGAGGGATGGGAGGAGAACACCAACAGACACAAAGAAGGGCCCCAGTGGAGTACAGGGATGTGGAGGGAAGGTAAGGGGGAAATACCCTCCCCCCAAATAATTGGGGGGGGGGGACATGGTGGGGACCCACATCAGAGGGGTGGAAGATGTGTGAGGAGGGTGTGGGAGGGAGAGTGGAGGACGATGAGGAGGGTCATTCATGAGGAGGAGGGTGGTAAAAACAGAGGGAGGTAGGGTAGTAACAACGTTGTGGGCTAGAGGGAGGTGGGGGTTTATCCCCCACCACCTGGGTACGGGCCTCGATCCTCCCTCCTGCATGTCCAACACTTAGTTCTGATTTGTCAGAAGCCATCTACGTTAGAGCTGGGGTGGAGTAAGCTGCCGCCAATTTTTTGTAAAGTTGCTTGATCGACGTTCCTCGTCCATTTAAAACATTGTGAAAAAAAACTTTGATCATCAAGCTTAGTACTTTAGGGGTTAAAAGTTCCTTAAACAGTATTTTTTACATGTTTACATGTTTATTTATAAAATACAAATGTAAAAATGAAAAAAATCTTGCATCAGTTATTTTTAAAATGTTGAAGCTGAATTAGTTTTCCAAGTTCATTGTGATGATTTTGTTTAAGTTTTTATGGCAGGGTGATGTTGCACTCTTAAGTGCCCTTTGTTAGAATTGCACATTCTGATTGAGTAGCTTGTGATATATCGGTATTGCCAGCATCAGAAGGGTGTACCACTAATAATGTTGAAACGTGTGTTTATACGGTTCGTTTTCACAACAGTTTAACACTAATGGTGTAGACTGTGATCATATGACAGTTTCACAAGGGTTTAACACTAATGCTGTAGACTGTGTTTATATAACATTTTCATAATTGTTTAATGATGGTGTAGACAATTGTCTGGGTAATACTGTATTCAGAAGGGTTTAACACCAATGTAGACAAGTATGTTTATGTGAACATAGATTTTATATTTTAATACTACTTTTCTTTCCATTACAGACCTGCCCCACTGATTGGAGGTGAGATATCTGCTGAGGATGTAATAGCTTACCTGGACATTTGCCCAATGACTGGTCCAAAAGAGAGGGGTAGACCATTTAGGGATATGTCCACTGTTTTCAGCAGTACTATTTTTTTCTTTTTGTAGGCTGATCGAACCTCGTGTTTTTGGTATGTGCACTTTACTTAGAGGAATTAGTTGAACAGGGAGGATTCAGGAAAGGAGGAGGTTGTGTAAATCAGATATTCATCCTAAGATGTTTAGTGGAAATGTTTCTAGAGAAGGGAAAGAAGTTGTATGTGGCCTTCATGGATTCGGAAAAAGTGTATGACAGAGTGGATAGAAAAAGAATGTGGAATTTATTAAGAATATTAGGAGTAAGGAGGAAGTTGCTGAATGCAATGAAGAATATGTATTGTGTATGGGGGACCAGGGCTGCAATGTGTGTGGGTGGTGAACTGAATGAATTTTTCTGTCTGGATGTTGGATTGAAACAGGGATGTGTCATTCATTCATAGTTGTTCAATTTGTATATGAGTGGAGTTATAAAATAGATACAGGTTAGGGCAGTGGCTGTTGTAGCAGCTCAAAGCTAGGCAGTGGTTGGAAAATTCTTGTACTGCTGTTTGCAGGTGATACTCGATTGTTAAGTGAAGATGAATGGGAACTGCAAGGCTTGGTGAATGGGTTTGGGAGAGTATGTAAGAAACTGAATCTAAAGGTGAATGTAGGGAAGAGTAAGGTTGTGGTCTTTGAGAGAAATGAAGTCAGTAAATGCTCCGTGAGGCTGGATGGTGAGTGTATTTAAGTACTTAGGTAGTGTGATGAGTAAAGATGGAAATTTAGAAGATGAAGTGCTTGAATGGGCACAACAGGGAAGAAAGGTTGCTGGTTCATTGAATGGAATGATAAGAAATAAGGAAATAAGCATGGAAATAAGTCGCTGCATGATAGTATTGTGATATCTACTCTAGCATATGGAAACGAAACTGGGATCTTGTTGGAGGACACAAGGCAAGAGTGATAGTAGTGGAAATGAGTTACAGTTTGCCCCTCGCTTTCCAATGCACCCTCTATATGATATTTCGTGTATACGATCGATCTTCTTTAGTACCCTTGGCTCACAATACAATTGCTCGGGTTCACACTTATGATCACACGAGCAGACGGTCCAGGGTTCCTCAGCGCAAGTCAGTAGGCATTTGTTTGGAATTGCGATCGCCATGCCAAGGATGGTGGTGCGGCCACCCATCAAAGCTCGGCCTAGTCTTTCCTGTGCTTCCGTTTGATTCACTAGCTTTGTACTCCTGTTCATTAGCGACGTGATTTTCACTATTTCTTGCCTAACCTCAAGTACAACTTCTGTGATGTCTTCTAAGCAGCCAGCAAACTCCAATATCAAGCATAAGAGAGCCAGGAAGAGCTTAAATTTGGAGTCCAAGCTCAACATCATTAGGCGCCATGAGGGAGGCGAAGGGGTAAACTCCATTGCTCACACCTTCGGTCTGGCCCAGTCTACAGTATGAGCAGTGATTAAGAATGCTACCAACATTAAGAAGGCTGGTGAAATGGGCTTCACTCTTATGGCCAAGACAGCGATGCAGCAATGGTAGCCTATAATGGATGAAATGGAGTGGCTTCTTAAAATTTGGAGTTGACGTCCAGACTTGGCGCAGCATGCCCCTATTAACCTCCCTAGTGACAAGCAAAGCCTTATTCATTTGGGATGACCCCCTGAAGAAGAGCTACACTGTCAGAGGGCACAACAGTTTATGCTAGTAAAGGCTGGTTCGATTGATTTAAGAACCAGGCCGCCCTACATAAAATTAAGTTGACTGTAGAGATGGCTAGTTTGGACCAGCCTGCTGCTGACACCTTCAAGCCTGTGCTCAAGCAGAGGATAGAGGAAGGTGGATTTTCAGCCAAGCAGGTAATTAACTTTCATGAGACTGGGTTTTATTGGAAAAAAATGTCATCAGGGACATTCATTGCCAAGGAAGAGAAGACAGCACTGGGCTTTAAGGCCTCAAAGGATCGCCTAATCCTGCTGCTCGGGGACAGTGCAGCTGGGGATCTGAAACTGAAGTCGATGCTAATTTATCACTCCAAGAACCTCAGGGCCCTTAAGGGCATCTTTAACCCGCTGCGTCCCGGAGACGTGAATTCACGTCCTTACATGATGTGCACTCATATCCCGCAGACGTGAATTAACGCAGCAACATTGCAAGGTCTCTAATTTGCACAATTTTCAATTTTCGCAAGTGATTTTTGGCACGTATACAGGGGACACCTTCCTCTATTCCTGTACAAGATGCCAAGCAGGGACAATGCCTTACACCGCATAACCTCTCCCCCCCCCCTGCACGCCATTGTCTCGGCGATTCACCTGTTACCAGTGACCTGGCCAATAAAGACATTCAGGGCCAGAGTGATTCCCAATTGATGACAATGTGGAGGACAAAGTTTACATAGCATTAGAGGAAGAAACAGTCAGAAATGGTGATCAGGTAATGTGGGAAAAAAAAAAGTCATGAATGGTGATGAGTTAGTGAGTGAAACAATGCTTATAATGCCTGTATTACTGTTTGAAAACCAATATACTCTTGTACTACATATAAATTCGTACCAAGTAAATAAATAAATACTGTTTATGAGTGGATAAAATAGTTACCCTCCCATAGAACTCGTTTTCTTTGGTGCCAGCCTGTTAGAAAACCCAGTCAGGTAAGGAGGTACTCGTACCTAGATCGAGTATTTTAAACCTCAGGTGAGCGATTTCTCTATGAATTCTCAATGTTTCTCACCAAAAGCGGATGTTTGAGCCCCCCCCCCAAAAAGGTCCAAAAATGTCGGGACTGGGGCGTACCACTGCCCAGAAAACGTCGGGATGGGGCGGGTTAAAGATTATCTCCCTGTGTTTTGGAAGGCCAGCAAAAAGGGATGGATGACGACTTCGCTCAGCCAGAGCTATGTGTGTAACTATTTGTCCCCCATCCTTCGTGACTGTGCATCAGAAAACAGTCTCGCTAACCATTTCTTGCTGATTCTAGACAATGCCCCCAGCCATCCCCAGAGCATGGAGGACTGGGCTGATAACATAGAAGTGGTGTTCCTGCCTCCCAACACTACAGCCCTTATTCAGCCGATGGACCAAGGTGTGATTGCTATTTTTAAGGCCTTTTATCATTGTCGCACCATGAAACAACTTGAAGGCACTGACACCCCTGACAAGCCCACTATCAAAGAATTCTGGGTTCTGGAAGGAAGTCACAGAGAAGACAATGAATGCATGTTGGAAGAAGCTCTGGGAGGAAAGTGTCAATGACTTCCCTGGGTTTACTGACATGTCTGCAGTTCGCAGGGACATCGTGAGGCTCTTTCACCAAGCTGAGTTTAATGAGGTGGATGTGGCAGATATCCAGTTGTTGGACTCTCATTATTAACCACTGTCAAATGAGGACCTTACGCAGTTGGAGCAGGAGAGGGCCTTCACTGAGGACAATCATGAGGACGAGGAGGAGGAGCCACAATGAGGCCTTGATTTGAAGACACTCCGTGAGGTGTGCAGTGGCACTGAACGCATCATTGACCTTCTCAAGGAACAGGACCCTAACCCAGCCAGGAGTGGGATGGCTGCCTGTGGTATTTTCCAAGCCCTTGAAGTCTACAAAGAAATCTATGACTCAAAGAAAAAGCTGGCAAAACATCCAACAATCAACAGCTTCTTCAAAAGTTCAGCCAGCTCTTCAACCTCTGACTCATCCTCCTCTGCTCCTGCGGGTCATCCACCTCTACTCCTGCTGAGCTATCCATCTCTGCCCCTGCTGAGCCATCCATCTCTGCCCCTGTTGAGCCATCCATCTCTGCCCCTGCTGAGCCATCAACCTCTGCCCCTGCTGAGCCATCCACCTCTGCTAAGTCCGCTACAATTGCCAGCTTCTTTCAAAGTGTAGCCAAACCTTCGACCTCTAACTCACCTACCTCTGCCCCTGCAACATCCACCTCTACTGTCCCTGACAGCTCTTCACCGCCATCAAGTCAGTCCTCCTTTGTCAAACCTTCCATCAATTGTTTAGTGTTTTGGGTGAAGAGGGAGTGAGGAGTGAGGGCTTACGGTGCCGGGATGAGTTTGTGTGACACATAAGTTTTATGTCAGTGTTTATGAAAATGTTTCAAATTCTAAGTTAGATGTGTGTTTTTCAGAGCGTAACCATTGTTATAATTACAGTACAGTACTTAAAACATCCTTTATTTATAAAATATGTTTTGGGTGAAGAGGGAGTGCGGAGTGAGGGTTTACGGTGCCGGGACGAGTTTGTGTGACACGTAAGTTTTATGTCAGTGTTTATGAAAATGTTTCAAATTCTACGTTAGATGTGTGTTTTTCATAGTTTAGCCATTGTTATAATTAAACATTACACATCTTTTATTTATGAAATATGTTTTGGGTGAAGAGGGAGTGAGGAGTGATTGTTTACGGTGCTGGGACAAGTTTGTGTGGCACGCAAGTTTTATGTCAGTGTTTATGAAAATGTTTCATATTTTAAAATGTGTGTTTTTCATAGCGTAGCCATTGTTATCATTAAAGTACAGCTCATAAAACATTTTTTATTTATAAAATATGTGGTACAGTACAGTTTAAGGGCACATCAATGTGAGTCTAGGAATGCATCCCTATTTTTCTAATGAAACCTCAAGTTCAGTATATGATTGCTTGCTATATGATTGCATATTCAGGAACATAACCCAATCGGATAGCGAGGGCGACCTGTATATGAGGGAAGCACGTGGAGTTACCTGGAGAGACAGACTGACAAATGAAGTGAAGGAGCATTGTGTTGTGCATGTGGATGTGATACCCATAGGAGAAATACATCAAGGTGGTTTGGCCACGTGAAGAGGCCACAGAATGAGAGACTGAAGAGGAAAGTGTATGTGACAGCAGTAGAGGGAGGAGAGGGGGCAGGGAAGACCGAGGATGAGATGGAGTGATGGAGGGGAGAGGTATAAGGGGGGGGGGGATGTAAGTTGGGGGCCGAGCATCGAAATGGCAGGGGGACAGGGCTATGTGGAAGCAATTTACTTGTGACTACCCCTTACAGGATTAGGGCATCTGGCTATAGACAGACTTTACTGGCAGCCTCATGAATTAACTCAAGCAAATTCATGAGTTCATACTGGTCAGTATGTTAATCATCATCATCATCATCATCATCATCCTGTCCGTGCTACCGTAATATATTAAGCTTATATCCAGTCACGTATGGAACATTCCTTAACAGCACCATTTTTTTCAGCACTTACCCATAAACTTCGATGCTCAAACCATTCCAAAGTCTAACCACCCATACCTCGATGTAGGCACTTGCACAGTTATGGAATACTCTTGCAGTCTCTGTACTCAGACATGTTCTCTTATCAAGGCTGTCAAGGCACCAACTACTTTATTCCTTAAGCAGTTCCGATAATCTTTTTTAACATTTATCACTGTCATTGCGCCTAGGTAGTTAGCTTTTTAAATCCTTTACTGCTTCCAGTCTCGCTCCTTTCACCAGTAAATCAGAATTAGTCACTTTTTTTTTTTCTTAGCAGTACTAATATTGTTCTTTATCTACATTTACTTTAAGACTTTCCTGTTCACAGTTACAATTTTGACAAGCAACACAGGATCATCTGCACATATCATGACATAAAATATTCCCTTCATTATCATTAACTCAAGCTTCACTTCCGCATGCGCATTTGTATTAACGTCTCTGATAAATTTTGTATTTGTAACCTAACTCTACAGTGATCTGTCATTGTGATTCGTATACTCTGGTTTCACTCCAGTACTGTTACTCAATCACTCATACACCTACTCATACACAGATTTAGTTGCCGTCGTATATATGCCTCAAAGCATTCACCATTTTTCACTCAACGTTTACTGTATGCACAAGCTTTCTTTCAACATACAGTATACTGTTTTCATAACACCTTCCATCACCTCTGTGTATTCACTCATGCCATAAGCTTTTACCAGGTCCAGTAAGACTATAAATATCATTATTATTCTCATACTTTCGCCACCAATATTCCTAACTGCAGTTACTTGATGTCATCGTCTGTTATTTTGGAAACTACCCATTTCACTTTCCAGATGTTTTGACATTTCTCTTGTTCATGCATACTGTGTACCTTACCCATAGCACTGGATAGACATTATGCACAAAAAAATTTGCACATGCTACAGTTCCCATTACTATGATTAAATAATATATTAACTGCATGTTGCTATGCTAGGGCCATGAATGTGAAGCCTTGTATGACCCTTGCAATGCACAGCAGATTCTTTGGCATAAGCTGATGTTAGGTTTTGTAGCCAATGTTAGACTGTGTGATCCATTCACCTGGAGGTATTAAGGTTACCATATGATTTTTTTTTTTTTTTTAATGCAATTAGGAAGAAACCAAGGGCCAGAAGCCCACAAACTGTTGCTTCCAAAAAAAAAAAAAAACAATACAACAGAGCCAAATTCAAGATCCGTTCATTTCGAGATGTCTGGACACACTGCATTTGAAAACCTGGAGATCATAGGCAATAGGAAAGAAAGAGGAAGACAGTTTTAGAATTGACCCATTGCATAACTGAAGGACTGGAAGTACTGGTTAACTCTTGCATTGGAGAGTTGGACAGTAAAGAGATGAGGGTTTTTTGCTAGACGGATGCTACGTGCGTGTCATAGAGGTGGAGAGATGCTAGCAGACAGTTCAGAGGAGCAGTGACCATTGAAGTAGCGATAGAAAAGAGATAAAGATGCAACAGTGCGGGCGAAGAGACAGAGGTTGAAGGGAGTCAGTAAGTGTAGGAGAGTTAACCCTCTTGTTACCAATCGATGCAGGCTGCGTCCAATTGCAAGCGAGGACAGTCCCGGGCGCCCAAGGCCACACACTTAGGGACACCATCGGTCACTGCCCTATTCCTGTACGCTTGATAGTTCAAAAACAATTTATTCTCACACCCTGATTTATGCTTTGATAATTGTTTTCTTTTTTTTTTTTTCACCGTAATCCTGAATAAATGTACTTGCTTATGGTGTTATAAAAAAGTTTAGCTAAATGTAAATTATGCCTAAATTTTTTTTACTACTGATTCTTCAGTTTTTCTCATAGAAATATAATTTTTATGGTAAGTGTTTCTGAGAAAAAGCTTTAGGGAATTTATTTGGCAACATTTTGGTGTTTAAAAAATTCCTGTAGGTCAATTAGGGCCGATATTATGGGGTGCAAAAGGAAATTATCTTACACTCAAGCAAGATTTGTAGCACACTGACTGGGGCAGTGGTGATGCTGGGTGCTGGGTGCGAAGTGGGTTGAGCACGGTGGAGGGATACACAGGGATGCAAGTAGCACTTTGTTCTCTCCCAGAAATGGATGCAAAGTCATTCCATAACCAAAGAAACAAGGCCATTTTGTTTGACACAACTAGTGTCAAATGGTGATGAGCGGTTGAAATGTGCGCAGTCGCAGCCTGCGTCAAATGGTAACGAGTGTATGAAATTTGCACCACACCCATAAACACCAAAGGGTTAATGAGATGAAAAGCCTGTGAGTCCACCCTACTGAAGAGAGTTATGTGTGGGGAGCCTACCCACACATGGGAGTTATACTCTACACAAGCGAATAAAACCCGTGTATAAAGTCAACAACTGTGCAGGGGTAAAGAAAGTACAGAGTCGGCTCAACACTCCTAGTTTCTTGGAAGCAGATTTTACAAGAGATGTAATATGATCTTTCCAAGATAAATCCCAAGAAAATGAAACTCCAAGTATGTTTAACCTGTTCCGTGCCAGAGCCTTTATCGGCCGTTTACCTTCTTGTGCCAAGGGTGTGGGAGGCTGAGTGACCCCCTGTGCCAGCGATTTTCGACTTTTTTTTTTTTCCCCTGAATGGACCTGGAATGTATGAAAAATTAGCCTAGTGATAATAAAAGTGTTCATCTGGGGTGTTTTCAGGCTGAAAATGTGTTCCTTGTTGTGTGGCTTCCAGCGAACTTTGGTGTTTCGTTCCCCTAGATTTCATCGGCCCCAGCGCTGTGTGATTGAATCAGATGACTGATTTCAGGAACCGTCAGTGATTGATGTGGATAGATAGTCCATTTAGGTGTGGACTGGGTGGATACATGGACTAAACAGTGTTTGAAAGTCCAACCTGGTTGATGTAAAATAGCCACAGTCAGAACTATTACAATATGAAGTTAGGGTTTTGTGCTAGTTTGATGTATTATCACATTCACATTTCATAAGTACCCTCATGTGCAGCACGCGTTAGTCCAGCACGATTCGAGTCCAGCATGGTGAGCAATTAATTAATATTATTTAATACGATTTAATGACTGCAACACGAGTGTGTTAGCATAACACGCACAGAGCTCAGAGAAGTGGGCCAAATCCGCAGAGTTCACTCTAGCACGATCACCCCCGGTCCAACACGGCCATATTGGACATTCCCATGATGATGATAGCCAGTGAAAAACTTCTGATCAAGTAGTCTTCCTCGCCCGCTATCGTGACGTGATCGTGATGCCGCCCAATTAAAAACGCTTCTGGTGTCACGTGATGTTTTGTTTACATTTCTCCTGCCACAGAGCCACTCAGTCGCATAATTGCATTGGAAGGTGCTTTTTTCTTGCTGCATTTTCTGCCCTTGTTACTGCATTTTACCCTGCTCACGATGCCTAGGAAGCCTTCTGAGAACCCCAAAAAGCCTTGGCACCTCCCTCAGGCCACCAAGCTAGAAAGCATCAAGAAGAAAGGGGAGAGGAAAGTTGACATTGCCAAGGCCTACGACATGAATGAAGCCAACGTGATCATAATAAAAAGCTTAAGACAAGATCCTGGCAGCCGAAGGCTATCACACGGCACTTCATACCAGGTTTGCCGAGGATACGATGGTAAATCGGAACGGTAACGTGGTAAAATTGCCGACGATACCACGGGCATTTGGAATTCATCTGGATGGATTCCTGCCGAGCATACGATGGGGAAAACAGTGTGACCAAAACCCAGGCGACTCGACAGAGAATGTATCGTACTACAGCATTGAACATTTAGCCTGACACTGAATACATATTAATGTTTTAGAATAAATATCAATCGTTTTGAAACCCTTCTCATCGGCGTGCGTACCAGTTTATAAGCAAAGTTGCTTCTCCTTATTCTCTACCGAGTCAGCAACAGCAATCACTTTCCACAGTCACGAGACGGGGCTCTGGCAACAGTGTGAGAAGCATGCACTTTGCCGAGGATTACAGGGTTAGGACAGGCAGAAGCAGGACCTTCCATGGCTGTGGACGAAGATAGTGATTCTGAGTGTGATTTCGAAGGATTTATGAGGGAGGTTGAGGAGGAGCAACAGCCATTACCCGCTAGTGACGCCAGCAGCCATCCTCCGGGGACCCAGTAGGACTAACTACAGCCTTGGATACAACCTTCCATTCCCAGCAAGCCCACCAACACTATCCTAAAAGGTTAGTTATCATTCATAGCACAGTACCATTTATTATAATTACAATAGTACGGTACCAATATATGTATAGGTATATGGTAGGTATTTAGGGTGATTTTTCCGAGGCTTGCTGACATAATTCATTTTCCCCCATAACCTCTATTGTTAGTCCAACACGTTTTTGGTCCAACACGTGACCCATGCATGACAATATTACCGTGCTGGACGCGAGGGTACTGTATTACTGTATATTGCTTTAAGGCACTATAAATAGTTGATACAGCACTATACAGGTCTCCCTCGTTTTACGCTGTATCGTTTTACGATATTTCGCATTTACGATCCTTATTCGTTAGTACCAAGTGTTCATTTTACAGTTGAGCTCCCTCGCATTTGCGATTGGACATGTGGAAATCCCGTGCTCACAGGCAGATCAGCTGAGAGTTGCATGGCATACCTGCCCATACCTCCTCCTCCACCACCTCTCATTCTCCTGATTCATGCACCCCTGCCACCCAAACCTCCACCACCCCTGCTTCTTCCCTCTCCACCTCTTGAGTTGACGAGAGATGGGCTTTGGCCCAGGATGTCTCCTAGCATCGGAGGAGACATTACGGCATTACGTCCTCCAGCCTCGGAGGGGACCGACTAAGGGTGGATGGAGCTACAGTACAGTAGGAGGGTACATAACAGTACATTACAGTACAGTACAGCTGTATTTCATGTTGTTTTTGCTATTTCATGTCTTTATGTTTGCAAATGTACATACATATGTGATTCAGATGCACTACAATACATAAAACATCATCATTATTATTGCATATTAGATCACTTGTATGGGTCTTGGGTTCCTTATACATGAGTCCAGGAACGCATCCCTATTTTTCCCATTAAACCTTAATTTTGCTTTACGATATTTCGGTTTACGATTGCCTTTCTAGGAATGCATACCAATTGTAAAACGAGGGAGACCTGTATACACTATTTTTGTACACAGTCACATTATTTACGTTAAATCACTCATTACTTATACTATAAGCCTTACGTTACTTGATATCGTGACTTAATCTGTTTACTGTTCTTACATTTACCTATATTATGTTCGTTATATACATTATTTACACAGTCACACAGTTTTTCAGTACTCTTTCTTTGTTTGATAGTTTGTGAAGCACTGATGTTTGATGCATCAATCAGAGACTGATGCATCAAACATGCGGGACCCCTACCCCCCCTCCCCTGCCACCTATCCCCCTCTTGCTTATACGGAGGGTGGAGCAAGGTGTCTGGTTACATTTTCTGTCAAGAAGTTAGGGTGGACTACAAAAATTCCCAAAAACCGAGTCCGTACCACATACAGACCTGGCATGGCTGGCAGTGTTTGGTTGTCAGTACCAGGTATGGACCTGGCATTGCTCACAGTGTTTGGTTGTCAGTACCAGGTATGGACCTGACGTGGCTGGCAGTGTTAGGTTGTCTGTACCAGGTATGGACTTGGCACTGAATGGGTTAAGGATGATGCAGGATTGAGCTGGATATTATTAAACATTAGTGGGTAACCTGTGGAAGATTATTTCGGGTTGATAGGTGTAAGAAATGAGTCTTTGATGCATTAGAAATAACAAGATTACCCCAGTCAGAGATATGAGCCATGTCAGACATCAGGTGTGCCATAGCCTTGTCTCTTGTTTGTCGAAGTAATAGCTGAGATGGATTTTGGGGGAACCGAATAGTAAAGTGAAGGGTGGACTCATCAGCATATGAGTGGATAGGGTTAGATGTACAACTTAAAAGGTCATTAATGAATAAAAGGAAGAAAGTTGGTGATAGGAACCACTGTTGATAGATCCAGGAGAAGAACGATTGCCGTCCACAACAGCAGCTATAGAACGACCAGACAGGAAGCTAGAGATGAAGGCACAGATAGAAGGATAGAAACCTTAAGAGGGCAGTGTGGAAATCTGAGATTTATGCCAGTCTCGATCGAAAGCCTTTGAGATGTCAAGTGCAATGGCAAAGCTTTTGCCAAACTTCCAAAAGGAGGCTGATCAGGAGTCTGAAAGGTAGGTGAGACGATCGCCAGTGGAGCGTCCCTGACAGAACCCATACTGACGATCAGAAAGAAGGTTGTGATAGGAAAGATATTTTAATATTTTTGTTAACGCCTAAAGACCGCAATTGTTTCAGGCAGGGTACCTCTCACAACGGCAATTTGGGGGTGTGTTGGCGACTTTCACCAAGGGCAAATTGATCATGTTCTGGCTAAAGAGGAAGAATTTTCACACCTGATAATGCAATCAGCACCCCCGTAGGCCTAATGGTTACCGCACAATCGAGCGTCAGAGTTAAAAAAAGAGTTTATGATAGTTACTGCTCGGAAACAATCTAAACCATGAAAATTTTGATAAATACATATTTTTCTTAATGAAACAGGTCATTTCAAATTGTTTTGTCACACCAACCATGAAGACAGGTGTATATAGATGTGGGGAGATTATTAGGCTCTGGGGAGATAAAGTAGGCTGTGGAGAGTAGGCCTATATGTACAGGGGTTGGAAATAACCAGTTTTTCTCATGAAAAGAAAGTGTGTTCTGTAACATCTACCATGAAAACAGGTGTGTATGTAGGTGTGGGGAGATAACTAGTGTGGGGAGTAGGCCTACAAGACCTTGGTGGAACTTGGGGAGATAAATTTCAGCAACAACCAAATTCTCTTGTGGAAACCCTCCATTTCAATGGGATTTGTCATACCAGCCATAAAAACGGGTGTGTATGGTGATAAAACGGGTGTGGGGAGTAGCCCTACAAGGCTTCATAATCACAGGTGTGGGGAGTAACCCTACAAGGCCTCATAATAATTCCAGAACTAACGCAGACACATATAAATGTTTATATCCATCAAGGACATCAAAATAAAGTTGAATAATGCTATAGATGCATGCATAAGAAAGAAAAAAAGAAAGCAATAATTTGTTTCCGACTTCCCTTTTTACTGTCCTAACTTACCATTTACTTTATCAGACTTACCATTACAATTATCACATTATCATTGCACTTCATCACACTTATCATTACAGTTTCGGTAACAACCAAATTCTCTTGTGGAAACTCTCCATTTCAATGGAATTTATCACACCAGCCATGAAAACAGGTGTGTTTATACGTGTGGGGAGATGAAACAGGTGCGGGGAGTAGCCTTACAAGGCCTCATAGTCCTTCGAAAACTAATAGACATATATAAATGTTTATTACCATGAAGGACATCAAAATAAAGTTGAATAATGCTGTACATGCTTGCATATGAAAGCGAGAGAGAGAAAAAAATAAACGCAATAATTTGTTTCCGATATCTTCTTTTACCGTCGTTACTTATCTATCTATCTATCTATCTATTGCCAGACGCCTCAATCCCGTTTGGGGTGGCCACAAACAAATCGCCTCCAAGTCGCCCTGTCCCCCGCCATTTCACTCCCCTGCTCCCAACTCACACCCCCCTCTCTCATGTACCTCTCCACCCCATCTCTCCATCTCATCCTCGGCCTCCCCCTCCCTCTTTCCCCCTCCACCTCACTCACATACACTCTTTTCGGCAGTCTTTCACCCTCCATCCTCTACACATGGCCAAACCACCTCAGTGAGTTCCTCATAACGCTTCCTATCACATCCACATCAACACCACAACGCTCCTTTATATCCTCATTCGTCAGCCTGTCTCTCCATGTGACTCTACAGGCTCCTCTTAAATAACTCATTTCCACTGCTCTCACTCTTGACTTGTGTCCTTTCAACAACGTCCAAGCTTCACTTCCGTACGTTAGAGTTGGTATCACAATACTGTCATGTAGTAACTTTTTCACTTACATGCTCACTTCCCTGTTTCTTATCACTGCTTTCAAAGAACCAGCAACCTTTCTTCCCTGCTGTACCCTTTCAAGCACTTCACCCTCCAAACCTCCATCCTTACTCATCACACTACCCAAGTACTTAAACGTACTCACATTTTCCAATTCCTCATCATCCAACCTCGCTGTACATTCACTGACTTCACCTCTCTCAAAGACCATCACTTTACTCTTCCCTACATTCACCTTTAGATTCCGTTTCTTACACACTCTCTCAAACTCATCCACCAAGCCTTGCAGCTCCCCTTCGTCTTCACTCAACAACACAGTATCATCTGCAAACAACAGTACAGGGAGTTTCCAAACACTATCCTCTCTCACCAGGGCCACTCCAACATCCACTACCCTACCTTGTACCTCTTTTATTACCCCATCCATGTACAGATTGAACAACCATGGAGACATGACACATCCCTGTTTCAACCCAACTTTCAAAGAGAAAAATTCACTTAGTTCACCATCCACACGCACTGCAGCCTTCGCACCATCGTACATACTCTTCACACCATTCAACAACTTCCCATCTACTCCATATATTCTTAACACTTTCCACAATCCTAGTCTATCCACCCTGTCATATGCTTTCTCCAAATCCATGAAAACCGCATACAACTTCTTTCCCTTCTCTAGAAACTTTTCCACTAAAGATCTGAGAATGAATATCTGATCTACACAACCTCTTCCCTTCCTAAAGCCTCCCTGTTCTTCTCCAACTAATTTCTCTGTTCTTTCTCTAACTCTGTCTATAAGTATCCTACCATACACTTTTCCTATTATACTAAGAAGACAAATGCCCCTATGATTACCACAAACTTCTTTTTCCCCTTTTCCTTTGTACAAGGGAATAATTATACCTGACTTCCAATCCTCCGGGACTCTACCTTCCTCCCAGGCCAATCTGCATATCTTCCACATCCATTCTACTACTATCTCTCCCCCATGCTTCAGCATTTCACCACACACTCCATCAATTCCTGGGGCTTTCCCTGATTTAACTTTCTTCATTGCTTCCACAACTTCTATCCTACTGATTTCTTCCTGTCTTCTCACCTCCCTCCTTCTCCCAGCCATTCCCCAGCCACTTATACTCGCATTACTTCCATCCTCCACGTTCAACAATTCCTTAAAGTGTTCTCTCCATCTGCTCACTTTTTCTCCCTTCTCCACTAGTAATCTACCATTTTTATCTTTCACTCCCCTGCTAACTTCACTTCCACCCTGTCTTCCTCTTTTCACCTCTTTCCAGAACATTTTCTTACAGTTCCTCCACTTTACACTCAAATTCCTTCCAAATTCCTCATCCACTCTCTTCTTACTCTCTCTTACTAATCTTTTCACCTCTCTCTTTCTTTCTACATATAACTCTCTCTTCCGCCTCTCAACTTCTTCCACGCCCCTATTTCTCATCCATTCATTGTATGCTTTCTTCTTTTGTGCCACAGCCCGTTTCACCTCTTCAGTCCACCACGCTGTTCCTTGCACCCCCTCCGTCTTCTCTTCCTTCCACACACCACATCACATGCTGCACATATTTCTTCTGTAAATATTCTACACACACCTTCCACGTCCCCCATCTGCTCCAATTCATATTTGCCCAATCGTTCCTCCACTTCTCTCTTATACTCTGCCTTTTTCTCATCCTCTTGTAACCTTTCCACTCTCCTTGCAACTACTCCTTCCTCTCGTCTTTCCCTTCTTCTATTCCTCCATCTTACTTGAACTTTAATTCTGGCCACCACCAAGTAGTGGTCAGAAAGTCCACTCCCCCAACCTCTATAAACTCTTGCATCCAATATACATCTTCGCATCCTTTCATCCACACACACATAATCAATCATTGCCTTCCTTTCACTCAGTTCACCACCCATCCTTCTCATCACTCGCCATGTATACCTGTGGATCATTTTATGCCTGAAGAGGGTATTGGCTATCACCAACCCCCTCCCAGCACAAATGTCCACTAACGCACTCCCAATTTCATCTACCTCAGCAGGCACACCCCACTCACCAACTATTCCATCCACCTTCACATTCCCAACTTTACCATTTATATCACCAATCAAAAACACTCTCTCATTCCTTCCAAACTTTTCCATGCACACTTCTACATTTGTCCAGAACTCTTCTCTCACTCTTCTAGCACGATCTTGCGTTGGCGCATACACACACACAATCGCCCACATTTGTATTCCAACTTTCAACTTTACCCACACAATCCTTGATCCAACTGATCCATACTGTCTTATGCTCCTCTTCCATCTTTTACTCACAACTATACATACTCCTTCCTTTGCCCTCTCATTCTCACCTACTCCTGCACATATACCCCATCCATACTCCCATTCTCTCACACTTTCTCCTTTCCATTTTGTTTCACTTATTCCACATACATCCACTTTCGCATCCTCAAGCACCTGGACAATCTCTCTCTCTTTCACCTCATCATTTGCTCCCCTTACATTCCAAGTTCCAATTGCAATGTCCTTTGTCCGGTCCTTGGTCGTCAACGTTTGGTCAGTCCTTGTCCAAGGCTTCTTGTTTGTTTTTTTAGTTAGTTGTTTTCCGGGGAGGGGCACTAACCCTCCGCCAACCCTTTTAGTCGCCTTTTACGACAAGCAGGGATACTGGGGGAGTATTCTTGAAAAACCCCCCTACCCCCAGGGGTAGGGAGACTAATCAGCGATACTAATTTGGGCAAGTAGGGAGAATGAAAAAAAAAAGGATGCGTTATATGTAGTACAGTACAGTAAAACCTCAATATAACAGACTTCAATAGACCGGAATTTGCTTTTATCGGACTCGAGGAGCTACCGGACTAAATTCCTATATATCGGAAAAAGTCTGATAAAGCCAGAAGCAGTCCTGACTGCCTGACGACTTCAGCTATGTTCATCAATATAAGGTAAATAAAAGACATGTTTATCAGTATACAGTACAGAATTATTATATATATTAAACCACTTGATTAATGTAGTGAACAGTACCAAAGTGGATGTCAGAACAGTTTAAAAAGCGTTGGTGAGATCCGGACTAATGTCTGATATATCAGAAAAAGTCGGAGTTAGCAGGGGGAAGTCCGGATGTTGCTTTTATCGGAATTTCGCATTTTTCGGAATGGCTGGGGCCCCAATTAGTCCGTTATAGTGAGATCGTACTGTATATAGCATTTTCCAACTACGTACTTACGGAAACTGGTAGGTACGACATGAGAAATGAACAGAGTGAGGTGTAATTATATGTAAATTTGGGAAGAAGTAGAAATAATATGAAACAGGTATGTACATCAGGCCTGATAACTCTCGGGGGTTGTGTAGGGGATTGGAAGGGTAGTGAGGGACAAGGAGGGAGGGACAGTGTGGGGTTTGGAGGGGGGGAGACAAGGCTAACAGGGAGGGAGGAGGGGCAAGAGAGGGTGGGAAGGGATGCAGGTGGTGGTGGGAGGAGCGATGTGTGTTACACACACACACACACACACACACGCACGTTTATTTGTACAGCATTGCACCTCGCTCCGAGGCTGCACATCAAACAATAACGTCTCACACGAATTCCGAACATACCATACGGTACGATGACTGGGCCGACCAAAGTTACCGGGTAGTATTACACATTTTATAATAATTTGGTATTTCATTTGGTTTGCATTATGCTTAATTTTACTATTTTATCAATTTCATAAATGAAGCTCATGTTATACTTAATGTAACAGTAATTTTCTAAAAGCAGGACATTTAAGATAATTTGCTTAAAAAGCGGGACATTTAAGTCACAACTGAAAAAGCGGGACAGACTTTAAAAATGCGGGACTCTGGTCACCTTAAGCATGTAGTATGGATGAAATTATTTTTAGCAGAGTGAAGAATGGACTTGGCACAATTCCAGGCAGTAACATAAAAAAGATGTGATTCAGGGGTAGGTTGGCTCTGGTACCTTTTATAGGCGTTCTCCTTGTCGTGGACAGCATTAGAACAAGCGTGATTAAACCAATTTTTTTTTTTACATTAGCCAAAGGATATGAGAATGGAGTGTATGCTTCTATGCCTGGGAGAATAACCTCCGTAATGCGCATGGCACACTCAGATGGCTTCCGGTCTTGGAAGCAATAATCATTGCAGGGAAAATCAAAGAAGTACTGCCTGAGGGCTTCCCAATCAGCAGCTTTAAAGTGTCACAACCAACATTTCTTTGGAGGGTCCACAGGCCATACTGGAGCGATAGAACATGTTATGGTTATAAGGTTGTGATCGGAGGAGCCCAACAGAGAAGAATGATTAACAGCCTAAGCGGAAGGATTAGTTGTAAGGAATAGGTCAAGTATGTTGGAACTCTCTCCTAGGCAGTCAGGGATACGGGTAGGTTACTGTACAAGCCACACTAGGTCATTAAGGATAGGAAAGATGTAGGCTTGTTCACTAGGTGGATCAATGAAAGGAAGAGCCAAAGGTGGTGGTGAACTTTGAAATATCCTAGAATGGAGATTTTAGAGAAAGGAGAAACGGATAAGATGTGTTCCATCTTAGAAGTAAGATAGTCGAAGAATTTTTCATAGTCAGCAGAATTAGGGGATAAGTAAACAGCACATATATATTTAGTTAGAGAATGGCAATAAAACTGAACCCAGAGAGATTCAGAGGAATCAAGTTATGGAACACGAGAGCAAGTTAAGTCGTTGTCAACAAGTACACAATAGCCACCTTTGTCTCTGAAATGAGTATAGAGAAAGTAGGAGGATACAGAGAAGGGATTGCTATCAGTTGCCCGAGACAGCCAAGCCTTGGTTAAGAAGAGAAGGTGAGGTTTAGAGGAGGAGTGGTGGTGCTCAACACAGAGAAAGTTAGAGGAAAGGCAACAAATGTTGCATAAATGAAGTGAGTTAGTGGTTCCAAGCAACTCATTGAGTTGTCACCAGGAGAGGGGCAGATGGTGGAGGCATTTATGGTCCCCCCTCCTCCCCCCCGTGGACTCCGAGGCTTGGTTTAACGACTTTTTTTTTTTTTTTTTTTTTTTTTTTTTTTTAAGGGAGTGTAGTGTGTAGTGTGTAATGTGCATGTAGTTTGGTGTTGACAGGTAGAGAACCTTGTATTGGAGAGCATTATGGCTTACTCTCTGATACTGAAACACTGAAAAAGTTCAGCAAAGGGGGATGGTCAGGAACTAGTTGCAAGGGCTGATGAAACAGGAGCTCCAGCACTCCCTGTCATTAGCTTTCCATCCACCTTGGGAGTACTGTCTTGCTCGACTGGTGCTATAGTCTACTCCCTGTACCACTTTTCATATTTCATACCTTTCTCTTAACCCTCCTGCCAAGCCTACCTGCGCACCTATCATACAGATGGCTACGGTTCCAGCTTTACCCACTAGTTGCAAGAGAGGGGAAATGTGGCAGCACTGCACTTGAGTATGCATGCCTGCATGTGTAACACTGAGCTCTATAATATGGAGAGGCTTTCTCATTGGTAGCGCCACTTAGTTTGTGTGCCAGCCGCCTGGGGACCATGGCGGCGCTGATAATGTTTATGCACTACACCCGCCGACCGTGCCTTTTGACATCAGTCGATGAATTCGGAAAATATAGAGCCATGTCCAGTGCGCGGCTAAGATATAGTGCCATGGCCCATTGCATAGCTTATGTAAGCAACAGCGAAACAGAAACGGCAAGCTAAGAACAGTGTTCCTGTTGCCTTACTAAGGTGGAGGCGACGAGCGTGGGTGTTTCAATGTGGCAGCCAAAGTTACATGCTCGCTGCATAGGCAGCCTCTCTGTACAGAGCTCAGTGGTATGTACCCTAATAACATCTGAATCCCCAATTCGAAAAATAGACTGTGATACCATATCGTTGTTTAATGTAATTATAGGTGATGTGTGTTGCAGGGTTCTCCCTATGTTTTATAAGTCCTTTATGTAATAAATAACGTAGTACTGTACTCTTAAGTTAATGATGTAGTTATTCTTTATGTGTTACGGCAATCCTGAATGTGACAGCTGTAATATATGAAGCTAAAACAATCTGGTTTACATCCTTTTTGAATGAGTAAATAAGTATATTTCATCCAGTGAACATCCTGAGAAACTGAAGCATTATTGAACATTACAGATGAAAAGTTGTTTTTGTAATATATTGCAAACTGTGTAATTATTGTCATCAGTTGAACATGATTATTTCAGTCAACAGTAGTAACAGTTTCGAGTCACTAATGAAGGAGGGCAGGAACACACTTAAGATCAGGTGCCTCATAATCAGTTGAATACTTTCCTTTGGATATCATCATCAGACTGAGTCGGTCCACTACAGAACAAAGGCTTCTCCCATGCTTTTCCACTGACTGACTGGGTGCTCGATTCAGCCCACCCTCGGACACGTATACACCAGAAATACATACACACCAGAATTGTGCGTGTGCAAGCACACACACACACACACACACACACACACACACACACACACACACACACACACACACAATTGGATTGCAGGTGCAAAAGTGGTACATAACCAGGAGGGAATAAAGCGGAAGAAGGTAGTAGACCCAAGTCATGAAAAGTATGTGAACAAAATTATAAGTTGATGTACTCAAATGTAGGGGGCAGGGTTTTTTTTTCAAGAATACTTCCCCAGTATCCGTGCTTGTTGTAAAAGGCGACTAAAAGGGTTGACGGAGGGTTAGTGCCCCTCCCCGGAAAACAACTAACTAAAAAAACAAACAAGAAGCCTCGGACAAGGACTGACCAAACGATGACGACCCAGGACCGGACAAAGGACTTGGTAATGGGTACATGGAATGTAAGAGGAGCGAATGATGAGGTGAAAGAGAGAGTGATTGTCCAGGTGCTTGAGGGTGCGAAAGTGGATGTATGTGGAATAACTGAAACAAAATGGAGAGGAGAAAGTGTGAGAGAATGGGAGTATGGATGAGTTTATGTGCAGGAGTAGGTGAGAATGAGAGGGCAAAGGAAGGAGTATGTATAGTTGTGAGTAAAAGATGGAAGAAGAGCATAAGACAGTATGGATCAGTTGGGTCAAGGATTGTGTGGGTAAAGTTGAAAGTTGGAATACAAATGTGGGCGATTGTGTGTGTGTTTGGGCCAACGCAAGATCGTGCTAGAAGAGTGAGAGAAGAGTTCTGGACAAATGTAGAAGTGTGCATGGAAAAGTTTGGAAGGAACTAGAGAGTGTTTTTGATCGGTGATATGAATGGTAAAGTTGGGAATGTGAAGGTGGATGAAATAGTTGGTGAGTGGGGTGTGCCTGCTGAGATAGATGAGAGTGGGAGTGCGTTAGTGGACATTTGTGTTGGGAGGGGGTTGGTGATAGCCAATACCCTCTTCAGGCATAAAATGATCCACAGGTATACATGGCGAGTGATGAGAAGGGTGGGTGGTGAACTGAATGAAAGGAAGGCAATGATTGATTATGTGTGTGTGGATGAAAGGATGCGAAGATGTGTAAAGGATGCTAGAGCTTATAGAGGTTGGGGGAGTGGACTTTCTGACCACTACTTGGTGGTGGCCAGAATGAGAATTCAAGTAAGATGGAGGAATAGAAGAAGGGAAAGACGAGAGGAAGGAGTAGTTGCAAGGAAAGTGGAAAGGTTACAAGAGGATGAGAAAAAGGCAGAGTATAAGAGAGAATTGGAGAAACGATTGGGCAAATATGAATTGGAGCAGATGGGAGACATGGAAGGTGTGTGTAGGATATTTACAGAAGAAATATGTGCAGCATGTGTTGTGGTGTGTGGAAGGAAGAGAAGACGGAGGGGGGTGCAAGGAACAGCGTGGTGGACTGAAGAGGTGAGACAGGCTGTGGCACAAAAGAAGAAAGCATACAATGAATGGATGAGAAATAGGGACGTGGAAGAAGTTGAGAGGTGGAAGAAAGTTATATGTAGAAAGAAAGAGGTGAAAAGATTAGTAAGAGAGAGTAAGAAGAGAGTGGATGAGGAATTTGGAAGGAATTTGAGTGTAAAGTGGAGAGACTGTAAGAAAATGTTCTGGAAAGAGGTGAAAAGAGTAAGACAGGGTGGAAGTGAAGTTAGCAGGGGAGTGAAAGATAAAAATGGTAGATTGCTAGTGGAGAAGGGAGAAAAAGTGAGGAAATGGAGAGAACACTTTAACCCGCGCCGTCCTGGCGACCTGAATTAACGCGGCAACATTGCAAGGTCCCTAATTTGCACAATTTTCAATTTTCGCGAGTGATTTCGCGATTGTTTTTTGGCACGTATAAACGGGACACCTTCCTCTATTCCTCTACAAGATGGCAAGCAGGAACAATGCCTTACACCGCATAACCTCTTCGACCCCCCCCCCTGCACGCCATTGTCTCGGCAATTCACCTGTTACCAGTGACCTGGCCAATAAAGACATTCAGAGCCAGAGTGATTCCCCAATCGATGACAATGTGGAGGACAAAGTTTAGAGGAAGAAACAGTCAGAAATGATGATCAGGTAATGTGGGGAAAAAAAAGTCATGAATGGTGATGAGTTAGTGAGTGAAACAATGCTTATAATGCCTGTATTACTGTTTGAAAACCAATATACTCTTGAACTACATATAAATTCGTACCAAATAAATAAATAAACACTGATTATGAGTGGATAAAATAGTTACCCTCCCATAGAACTCGTTTTCTTTGGTGCCAGCCTGTTAGAAAACCCAGTCAGGTAAGGAGGTACTCGTACCTAGATCGAGTATTTTAAACCTCAGGTGATCGATTTTTCTATGAATTTTCGATGTTTCTCACCAAAAGTGGATGTTTGAGCCCCAAAAAAAAAAAAAAAAAAAAGGTCCAAAAACGTCGGGATGGGGAGGGTTAAGGAATTGTTGAACATAGAGGATGGAAGTAATACGAGTATAAGTGGCTGAGGAATAGCTGGGAGAAGGAGGGAGGTGAGAAGACAGGAAGAAATCAGTAGGATAGAAGTTGTGGAAGCAATGAAGAAAGTTAAATCGGGGAAAGCCCCAGGAATTGATGGAGTGTGTGGTGAAATGCTGAAGCATGGGGAAGAGCTAGTAGTAGAATGGATGTGGAAGATGTACAGATTGGCCTGGGAGGAAGGTAGAGTCCCGGAGGATTGGAAGTCAGGTATAATTATTCCCTTGTACAAAGGGAAAGGGGAAAAAGAAGTGTGTGGTAATCATAGGGGCATCTGTCTTCTTAGTATAATAGGAAAAGTGTGTGGTAGGATACTTATTGACAGAGTTAGAGAAAGAACAGAGAAATTAGTTGGAGCAGAACAAGGAGGCTTTAGGAAGGGAAGAGGTTGTGTAGATCAGATATTCATTCTTAGATCTTTAGTGGAAAAGTTTCTATAGAAAAGAAAGAAGTTGTATGCGGCTTTCATGGATTTGGAGAAAGCATATGACAGGGTGGATAGACAAGGATTGTGGAAAGTGTTAAGAATATATGGAGTAGATGGGAAGTTGTTGAGTGGTGTGAAGAGTACGTACGATGGTGCGAAGGCTGCAGTGCGTGTGGATGGTGAACTAAGTGAATTTTTCTCTTTGAAAGTTGGGTTGAAACAGGGATGTGTCATGTCTCTATGGTTGTTCAATAGGTACATGGATGGGGTAATAAAAGAGGTACAAGGTAGGGTAGTGGATGTTGGAGTGGCCCTGGTGAGAGAGGATAGTGTTTGGAAACTCCCTGTACTGTTGTTTGCAGATGATACTGTGTTGTTGAGTGAAGACGAAGGAGAGCTGCAAGGCTTGGTGGATGAGTTTGGGAGAGTGTGTAAGAAACGGAATCTAAAGGTGAATGTAGGGAAGAGTAAAGTGATGGTCTTTGAGAGAGGTGAAGTCAGTGAATGTACAGCGAGGTGGGATGGTGAGGAATTGGAAAATGTGAGTACGTTTAAGTACTTGTGTAGTGTGATGAGTAAGGATGGAAGTTTGGAGGGTGAAGTGCTTGAAAGGGTACAGCAGGGAAGAAAGGTTGCTTGTTCTTTGAAAGCAGTGATAAGAAACAGGGAAGTGAGCATGGAAGTGAAAAAGTTACTACATGACAGTATTGTGATACCAACTCTAACATATGGAAGTGAAGCTTGGACGTTGTTGGAAGGACACAAGTCAAGAGTGAGAGCAGTGGAAACGAGTTATTTAAGAGGAGCCTGTGGAGTCACATGGAGAGACAGGATGATGAATGAGGATATAAAGGAGCGTTGTGGTGTGGATGTGGATGTGATAGGAAGCGTTATGAGGAACACACTGAGGTGGTTTGGCCATGTGGAGAGGATGGAGGGTGAGAGACTGATGAAGAGTGTATGTGAGTGAGGTGGAGGGGGGGAGAGGGAGGGGGAGGCCGAGGATGAGAGGGAGGGATGAGGTGGAGAGGTATATGAGAGAGGGGGGTGTGAGTTGGAAGCAGGGCAGTGAAATGGCGGGGGACAGGGCGACTTGGGGCGATTTGTTTGTGGCCACCCCAAACGGGATTGAGGCGTCTGGCGATAGATAGATAGATAGAAATAAACCACATATTTGCCTACAGAAACGAAATTAACACCAAGGATATCAAACAACATCCTGAATCTAGAGGAATACAGTATATTGAGAATACATAAGAACTTAAAAAAAATGGAGGAGGAATTATAATACTAACAAAGAAAAATAAAAAACGCAAAGAAAAAGAAGTAGATACACCTTTGCAAGTAGAAGTGATTGCAGTAGATATTAATACATCTGAAGGGAAAGTAATTGTGGCAAATTTATACATACCACCCAGATCACAGGGAATATGAAGATCTGGCAGAGAGTTCAATTCAGAGTTTAAGAGCATTACTACATAGAATGGAGGCGAAATCTGAAAGAATTAGATTAACTGGAGATTTTACTACAGTGGAGTCTCTTTTACCCGAAAATCATGGGACTCAAAGTTTCGTTCAATCAATTTTTTCGGATAAAAGATACTGTAATAATATATAGGATACAAGGGAACAGTATTGTACTCACCCATCACCAATTTCTGGTGACGTCTATCCCACCTCCACCACCAGCACCCCAAAAGCCACTCAACCATCACCACAACACTTAATACAGTACACTGTAGTAACTACTTATGTAACTGCACTTTTGTAACTGTAATAGAAACTATCAACTTAAATAAATCTTCACTCAAATAAACTTAAATAGACCTTCACCAAAACCATTACGTCATTCCCTATAAGCAATTTGATCAAATAGTCTTAAACGCTCGTTCTAGTGAATAGCGGAGTAACTGTAAACTAATGCTAATGGCGCGAAACAACCCCGCCGTGTTTAAATTTTTGGATAGATTTCAGAGTTTTGCGGTTAATCGAAATGAGAATGTTTTAGTAAAACTTACTGTTAATGGTATATTACAGTTAAAAGGATTTCGGATAAAAGAGACTCCACTGTACAAATATAATTTAGAATACTCTAGATATAAAAAGCCAGGAAAGCTGTTGGGACCAAAAGCTCCTGGATCTAGTCCAGGAGTTTTTCCTAATGCAACATGTAAAGGGCTGTGGCACAAAAGAAGAAAGCATACAATGAATGGATGAGAAATAGGGGCGTGGAAGAAGTTGAGAGGCGGAAGAGAGAGTTATATGCAGAGAGAGAGAGAGGTGAAAACATTAGTGAGAGAGACTAAGAAGAGAGTGGATGAGGAATTTGGAAGGAAAATGAGTGTAAAGTGGAGGGACTGTAAGAAAATGTTCTTGAAAGATGTGAAGAGAGTAAGACAGGGTGGAAGTGAGGTTAGCAGGGGAGTGAAAGATAAAAATGGTAGATTACTAGTGGAGAAGGGAGAAAAAGTGAGCAGATGGAGAGAACACTTTAAGGAATTGTTGAACATAGAGGATGGAAGTAATGCGAGTATAAGTGGCTGGGGAATGGCTGGGAGAAGGAGGGAGGTGGTATGACAGGAAGAAATCAGTAGGATAGAAGTTGTGGAAGCAGTGAAGAAAGTTAAATCGGGGAAAGGCCTAGGAATTGATGGAGTGTGTGGTGAAATGCTGAAGCATGGGGGAGAGGTAGTAGTAGAATGGATGTGGAAGATGTGCAGATTGGCCTGGGAGGAAGGTAGAGTCCCGGAGGATTGGAAGTCAGGTATAATTATTCCCTTGTACAAAGGAAAAGGGGAAAAAGAAGTGTGTGGTAATTATAGGAGCATTTGTCTTCTTAGTATAATAGGAAATGTGTATGGTAGGATACTTATTGACAGAGTTAGAGAAAGAACAGAGAAATTAGTTGGAGAAGAACAGGGAGGATTTAGGAAGGGAAGAGGTTGTGTAGATCAGATATTCATTCTTAGATCTTTAGTGGAAAAGTTTCTAGAGAAGGGAAAGAAGTTGTATGCGGCTTTCATGGATATGGAGAAAACATATGACAGGATGGATAGACAAGGATTGTGGAAAGTATTAAGAATATATGGAGTAGATGGGAAGTTGTTGAATGCTGTGAAGAGTATGTATGATGTTGCTAAAGCTGCAGTGCGTGTGGATGGTGAACTAAGTGAATTTTTCTCTTTGAGGGTTGGGTTGAAACAGGGATGTGTCATGTCTCCATGGTTGTTCAATCTGTACATAGTGGGGTAGTGGATGTTGGAGTGGCCCTGGTGAGAGAGGATAGTGTTTGGAAACTCCCTGTACTGTTGTTTGCAAGTGATACTGTGTTGTTGAGTGAAGACGAAGGGGAGCTGCAAAGCTTGGTGGATGAGTTTGGGAGAGTGTGTAAGAAACGGAATCTAAAGGTGAATGTAGGGAAGAGTAAAGTGATGGTCTTTAGGAGAGGTGAAGTCAGTGAATGTACAGCGAGGTTGGATGGTGAGGAATTGGAAAATGTGAGTACTATTAAGTACTTGTGTAGTGTGATGAGTAAGGATGGAAGTTTGGAGGGTGAAGTGCTTGAAAGGGTACAACAGGGAAGTAAGGTTGCTGGTTCTTTGAAAGTAGTGATAAGAAACAGGGAAGTGAGCATGTAAGTGAAAAAGTTACTACATGACAGTATTGTGATACCAACTCGAACGTTTGGAAGTGAAGCTTGGACGTTGTTGGAAGGACACAAGTCAAGAGTGAGAGCAATGGATATGAGTTATTGAAGAGGAGCCTGTGGAGTCGTGGAGTCACATGGAGAGACAGGCTGACGAATGAGGATATAAAGGAGCGTTGTGGTGTGGATGTGGATGTGATAGGAAGCGTTATGAGGAACACACTGAGGTGGTTTGGCCATGTGGAGAGGATGGAGGGTGAGAGACTGACGAAGAGAGTGTATGTGAGTGAGGTGGAGGGGGGAAGAGGGAGGGGGAGGCCAAGGATGAGATGGAGGATGGGGTGGAGAGGTATATGAGAGAGGGGGGTGTGAGTTGGGAGCAGGGCAGTGAAATGGCGGGGGACAGGGCGACGTGGAGACGATTTGTTTGTGGCCACCCCAAACGGGATTGAGGCGTCTGGCAATAGATAGAACATGTAAAGGAAAGCACCAGAAAAAAGTGGACTTGATGTACCATCAGCATTAGATCTTATATTTACTAGGCAAGAAAACGCTGTTGACAATATAATGTATCACCCTCCACTTGGCAAAAGCGACCATGGAGTACTAAGTTGCAACTTCAGATGGCAAATGGCATGTTTAACAGTATTGAAAGTTGCAAAAAGAACCTAAATTATAAAAAGGGCAACTACCATGACCTAAAGAAGTACTTCTTAGAAATAGATTGGGAAAAGAAGCTTAAAGGACAAGATTTAAATGTTATATATAAGAAATTCTGTGAACTTTATGAAATAGGAGTCGAAAATTACATCCCATTGCATAAAGAAGTAGAAATGAAAATAAAAAAATGGTTTAATACAAACTGTAAATAATCAAAAGCAAAAAGAGACTTGTGGAATACAGAAGACACAATAGTGAGAGCTCATACAAGAACTATAAACAGGCAAAAAACGATTATACAAGAATAAGGAGAGAAGCCCAAAGACAGTGTGAGGAATACATCATAATTAAAAGTAGTGATCAACCGAAACTATTTTACAGCTACATCCGAAGCAAAACCAAAGTGAAAGAGAAAATACAAATCATTACGGATGAGAGGATCATCTGTACACAAGAGAAGGATAAGAATTTCCAATCAGTTTTTACAGAAGAAAATAATTTTGAGAGGGATGATGTGGGACATGCATGCCCACACATATTACCAGACATACAAATATCTGATAAAGAAATACAGGAGAAGTTAAGTAAATTAGACAAAGGAAAGGCAAATGGTCCTGATGAAATTTCATGTTTGGTGCTACATGAATGTGCAGACTAGTTAAGTAGACCATTATCTTAAATATTCAAGGAATCCTTGGGTCAAGGTAAACTACCTGATATTTGGAAGAATGCAAACATTGTTCCCCTATTCAAGAAAGGGAATAGGCAAAATCCACTCAGCTACCGACCAGTATCACTAATCAGTGTTGTAAGATACTTGAAGAGCTGATAAGAAAAGTTGGGGTAAACCATTTAGAAGAACACAATATGATAACAGAAAGGGAAAATCATGTGTTACTAATCTATTAAGCGATTATGACAGTTTCAGAAACATTACAAAAAAGAGAAGGGTGGGTAGACAGTATCTATCTAGATTTCAAGAAAGCATTTGACAGTGTACCGCACCAAAGACTTTTATGGAAACTGTACCTTCAAGGAGGAATCCGAGGCAGACTGTACTGTTGGATGCAAGATTCTCAGAAAAAGGGAAATGAGAACAATATTAAGGGGAAATACTCATCATGAAGAGAAGTGACTAGCGGTGTTCCACAGGGCTGGCACCATTTATGTTTTTAATATATATAAATGACGTAGACAACATTGGAAATGAAAGCTATCTAAATATGTTTCCTGATGATGTAAAAATACGAAGGAGATTTAATAACACAGACTCTTGTAGAGAGCTACAAGAAGAATTAAATAAACTTCATGAACAGAGTAACCAATAGCAAATGGAATTCAGTGTGGACAAGTGTCATGTAATCAAGTTTGGTAAAAATGGAAAAAGACCAGATTGGGATCATAAGTTAGGAAGTAAAACCCTACACATATCAGAAAGAGAGAAGGACTTAGGTGTGATTATCAGTAACACACTATCTCCGGCTGACCACATCAGTGAGAAGATACAGAATATGTACACTGCTTGTAGATATGAGAATAGCATTCACATACATAAATGAAGACATGCTGAGAAAGATAATATCATTCATCAGACCAGCCCTGGTGTATGCATCAGTAGTCTGGAATCCTTATCTCAAGAAACACATAAGACTGAAAAAGTTCAAAGGGCCACTACAAGATGGGTACCAAGCTGAAGGGATCTAAGCTATGAAGAAAGACTTGAAAAACTGAATCTGCCAACACTACAGGAGAGGAGGAAAAGAGGAGACATGATTATGCTATATAAGTGCATATCATGGAAGGAGAAAATAGACAAATGAGTACCAGTATATAACTTATGGGGAAGCATCAGCGAGAGGACACTGCAAAAAGCTCCATAAAAAGAGAGGTGATAAAGATGTAAGGAAATTCTGTTTCCCAAATAGGGCAGTTGATCAGTGGAATGTGCTACCAAATGAGATAGTATGAGCCAAAAAAGTTCATAAATTAAAGGATATGTATGATAAAAATGATTTAAAACAAGGGACAGTACTAGCTTGACTCATTCCTCTAAAGATACAGTTAGGTAAGAACAATTAGGTAGGAACACACACACACACACACACACACACACACACACACACACAATAGTGAAAGAGCATATAACAATTATAAACATGCAAGAAATGATTATACAAGAATAAGGAGGGAAGCCCAAAAACAGTTTGAGGAGGATATCATAAATAAAAGCAGTGATCAGCCGAAGCTATTTTACAGCTACATAAAAGCAAAACCAAAGTCTATCTGTCTATCTGTCTATCTATTGCCAGATGCCTTAATCCCGTACGGGGTGGCCACAAACAAATCGCCTCCACGTCGCCCTGTCCCCCGCCATTTCACTGCCCTGCTCCCAACTCACACCCCCCTCTCTCATATACCTCTCCACCCCATCCCTCCATCTCATCCTCGGCCTTCCCCTCCCTCTTCCCCCCTCCACCTCACTCACATACACTCTCCTCATCAGTCTCTCACGCTCCATCCTCTCCACATGGCCAAACCACCTCAGTGTGTTCCTCCTAATGCTTCCTATCACATCCACATCCACACCACAATGCTCCTTTATATCCTCATTTGTCAGCCTGTCTCTCAATATGACTCCACAGGCTCCTCTTAAGTAACTCATTTCCACTGCTTTCTCTCTTGACTTGTGTCCTTCCAACAACGTCCAAGCTTCACTTCCATGCGTTAGAGGTGGTATCACAATACTGTCATGTAGTAACTTTTTCACTTCCATGCTCACTTCCCTGTTTCTTATCACTGTTTTCAAGGAAACAGCAACTTTTCTTCCTTGTTGTACCCTTTCAAGCACTTCACCCTCCAAACTTCCGTCCTTACTCATCACACTACACAAGTACTTAAACGCACTCACATTCTCCATTTCCTCACCATCCAGCATCACTGTACATTCACTGACTTCACCTCTCTCAAAGACCATCACTTTACTCTTCCCTGCATTCACCTTTAGATTCCGTTTCTTACACACTCTCCCAAACTCATCCACCAAGCCTTGCAGCTCCCCTTCGTCTTCACTCAACAACACAGTATCATGTGCAAACAACAGTACAGGGAGTTTCCAAACACTACCCTCTCTCACCAGGGCCACTCCAACATCCACTACCCTACCTTGTACCTCTCTTATTACCCCCATCCATGTACAGACTGAACAACCATGGAGACATGACACATCCCTGTTTCAACCCAACCTTCAAAGAAAAAAAATCACTCAGTTCACCATCCACAAGCACTGCAGCCTTAGCACCATTATACATACTCTTCACAGCATTCAGAAGCTTCCCATCTACTCCATATATTTTTAATACTTTCCACAATCCTTGTCTATCCACCCTGTCATACGTTTTCTCCAAATCCATGAAAGCCGCATACAACTTCTTTCCCTTCTCTAGAAACTTTTCCACTAAGGATCTAAGAATGAATATCTGATCTACACAACCTCTCCCCTTCCTAAAGCCTCCCTGTTCTTCTCCAACTAATTCCTCTGTTCTTTCCTTAACTCTGTCAATAAGTATCCTACCATACACTTTTCCTATTACACTAAGAAGACAAATGCCCCTGTGATTACCACACACTTCTTTTTCCCCTTTTCCTTTGTACAAGGGAATAATTATACCTGACTTCCAGTCCTCCGTGACTCTACCTTCCTCCCAGGCCAATCTGCACATCGTCCACATCCATTCTACTACTATCTCTCCCCCATGCTTCAGCATTTCACCACACACTTCATCAACTCCTGGGACTTTCCCCAATTTGACTTTCTTCATTGCTTCCATAATTTCTATCCTACTGATTTCTTCCTGTCTTCTCACCTCTCTCCTTCTCCCAGCCATTCCCCAGCCACTTATACTCACATTCCTTCCATCCTCTATGTTCAACAATTTCTTAAAGTGTTCTCTCCATCTGCTCACTTTTTCTCCCTTCTCCACTAGTAATCTACCATTTTTATCTTTCACTCCCCTGCTAACTTCACTTCCACCCTGTCTTACTCTTTTCACCTCTTTCCAGAACATTTTCTTACAGTCTCTCCACTTTACACTCAAATTCCTTCCAAATTCCTCATCCACTCTCTTCTTACTGTCTCTTACTAATCTTTTTACCTCTCTTTCTTTCTACATATAACACTCTCTTCCGCCTCTCAACTTCTTCCACCCCCCTATTTCTCATCCATTCATTGTATGCTTTCTTCTTTTGTGCCACAGCCTGTCTCACCTCTTCTTTCCACCACACTGTTCCTTGCACCCCCTTCGTCTTCTCTTCACCCCACACACCACATCACAAGCTGCACATATTTGTTCTGTAAATATCCTGCACATACTTTCCACGTCCTCCATCTGCTCCAATTCATATTTACTCAATCATTCCGCTATTTTTCTCACATACTCTGCCTTTTTCTCATCCTCTTGTAACCTTTCCACTCTCCTTGCAACTACTCCTTCTTCCCGTCCTTCCCTTCTATTTCTCGATGTTGCTTGGATCTTGATACTGGCCACCACCAAGTAGTGGTCGGAAAGTCCATTCCCCCAACCTCTATAAGCTCTTGCATCCATTACACATCTTCGCATCCTTTCATCCACACACACATAATCAATCATTGCCTTCCTTTCATTTAGTTCACTACCCACTCTTCTCATCACTCGCCATCGATACCTGTGGATCATTTTGTGCCTGAAGAGGGTATTGGCTATCACCAACCCCCTCCCGGAACAAGTGTCCACTAACGCATTGCCATTCTCATCTACCTCAGCAGGCACACCCCACTCACCAACTATTCCATCCACCTTCACATTCCCTACTTTACCATTCATATCACCGATCAAAAACACTCTCTCATTCCTTCCAAACTTTTCCATGCACACTTCCACATTTGTCCAGAAGTCTTCTCTCGCTCTGCTTGCACGATCTTGCGTTGGTGCGTACACGCACACAATCGCCTACATTTGTATTCCAACTTTCAATCTTACCCACACAATCCTTGACCCAAGTGATCCAGTCTCTCCTATGTTCTGCCATCTTTTACTGACAACAATACACACGCCTTCTTTTGCCCTCTTATTCTCGCCTACTCCTGCACATATACCCCATCCATACTCCCATTGTCTCACACTCTCACCTCTCCATTTAGTTTCAGTTACTCCACATACATCCACTTTCGCACCCTCAAGCACCTGGACAATCTCTCTCTCTTTCTCTTCCTCATTCACACTCTTTACATTCCATGTTGCGATCCATACCATGTCCATTGTCCGGTCCTTGGTCGTCATCTTTTGGTCAGTCCTTGTCCAAGGCTTCTTGTTCGTTTTTTTTGGTTAGCTGTTTTCCGGGGTGCGGCACTAACCCTGCCCCAACCCTTTTACTTGCCTCGTACAACAAGTAAAAGATAAAATACAATCCATTACGGACGAAGGAATCACCTATACAGAAGAGAAGGATATTTGTGAAGCCTTAAATAAGAATTTCCAGTCAGTTTTTACAAAAGAAAATAATTTTGAGAGGGAGTATGTGGAACATGTATGGCCACACATACTACCAGATATACAAACATCAGAAAAAGTAATACAGGAGGAGTTAAGTAAATTAGACAAAGGAAAAGCAAATGGTCCTGATGAAATTTCATGTTGGGTGCTACATGAATGTGCAAAAGAGTTAAGTAAACCATTATCTTTAATTTTCAAGAAATCCTTGAGACAAGGTAAACTACCTGATATTTGGAAGAAAGCAAACATTGTTCCCTTGTTCAAGAAAGGGAATAGACAAAATCCACTCAACTATCGACCAGTATCACTAACCAGTGTTGTAAGCAAGGTATTAGAAAAGTTAATAAGAAGAGCTTGGGTAAATCGTTTAGAAGAACACAATATGATAACAGAAAGACAGTTTGGTTTCAGAAAAGGAAAATCATGTGTTACTAATCTGTTGAGCTACTATGACAGAGTAATAGACACATTACAGGAAAGGGAAGGATGGGTTGACAGTATCTATTTAGATTTCAAGAAAGCATTTGACACAGTACCACACCAAAGACTTTTATGGAAACTGTACCATCAAGGAGGAATTTGAGGCAAACTGTATTGTGTGATGCAAGATTTTCTCATAAAAAGAGAAATGAGAACAGTACTAAGGGGAAATTGCTCATCAGGGAGGGAAGTGACTAGCGGAGATCCACAGGGCTGAGTGCTTGCACCAATCATGTTTTTAGCGTATATAAATGATATAGACAGTAACACTGGAAATGAAACCTATCTAAATATGTTTGCAGATGATGCAAAAATACAAAGGAGAATTACTAACACAGACTCTTGTAAAGAGCTACAAGAAGAAATAAATAAACTTCATGAATGGAGTAATACATTGCAAATGGTATTCAATGTGGGTAAGTGTCATGTAATCAAGTTTGGTAAAAGTGGAAAAAGACTTGATTGGGATTATAAGTTAGGAAATAAAACTCTACACACATCAGAAAGAGAGAAGGACCTAGGTATGATTATCAATAACAGACTATCACCGGCTGACCACATCACTGAGAAGGTACGGAACATGTATACTATCTATCTATCTATTGCCAGACGCCTCAATCCCGTTTGGGGTGGCCACAAACAAATCGCCTCCAAGTCGCCCTGTCCCCCGCCATTTCACTCCCCTGCTCCCAACTCACACCCCCCTCTCTCATATACCTCTCCACCCCATCTCTCCATCTCATCCTCGGCCTCCCCCTCCCTCTTTCCCCCTCCACCTCACTCACATACACTCTCTTCGTCAGTCTTTCACCCTCCATCCTCTCCACATGACCAAACCACCTCAGTGTGTTCCTCATAACGCTTCCTATCACATCCACATCAACACCACAACGCTTCTTTATATCCTCATTCGTCAGCCTGTCTCTCCATGTGACTCCACAGGCTCCTCTTAAATAACTCATTTCCATTGCTCTCACTCTTGACTTGTGTCCTTCCAACAACGTCCAAGCTTCACTTCCGTACATTAGAGTTGGTATCACAATACTGTCATGTAGTAACTTTTTCACTTCCATGCTCACTTCCCTGTTTCTTATCACTGCTTTCAAAGAACCAGCAACCTTTCTTCCCTGCTGTACCCTTTCAAGCACTTCACCCTCCAAACCTCCATCCTTACTCATCACACTACCCAAGTACTTAAACGTACTCACATTTTCCAATTCCTCACCATCCAACCTCGCTGCACATTCACTGACTTCACCTCTCTCAAAGACCATCACTTTACTCTTCCCTACATTCACCTTTAGATTCCGTTTCTTACACACTCTCTCAAACTCATCCACCAAGCCTTGCAGCTCCCCTTCGTCTTCACTCAACAGCACAGTATCATCTGCAAACAACAGTACAGGGAGTTTCCAAACACTATCCTCTCTCACCAGGGCCACTCCAACATCCACTACCCTACCTTGTACCTCTTTTATTACCCCATCCATGTACAGATTGAACAGCCATGGAGACATGACACATCCCTGTTTCAACCCAACTTTCAAAGAGAAAAATTCACTTAGTTCACCATCCACACGCACTGCAGCCTTCGCACCATCGTACATACTCTTCACCGCATTCAACAACTTCCCATCTACTCCATATATTCTTAACATGTATACACTGCTTGCAAATATGAGAATGGCGTTCACATACATAAATCAAGACATGCAAAGAAAGATAACACCATCATTCATCAGACCAACCCTGGGGTATGCATCAGTAGTCTGAAGTCCTCATCTCAAAAAACACATAGACAAGATTGAAAAAGTTCAAAGGGGTGCTACAAGATGGGTACCAAGCTGAAGGAATCTAAGCTATGAAGAAAGACTAAAAAATCTGAATTTACCAACACTACAGGAGAGAAGGAAAAGAGGTGACATGATTATGCTTTATAAATGCATATCAGGGAAGGAGAAAATAGACATAAATGATTACTTAACCTATACGGATGAATCAGCAAGAGGACAATGCAAAAAACTGCATAAAAAGAGAGGTGATAAAGACGTAAGGAAATTTAGTTTCCCAAATAGAGCAATTGATCAGTGGAATGCACCACTGAATGAAATAGTGTGTGCCCAAATAATTCACAAATTTAAGGATGTGTATGATAAATACTTGTATGGTTTAAGACACGGGATAGTACGAGCTTGACTCATTCCTGTAAAGATACAATTAGGTAAGAACAATTAGGTAAGAACACACACACACACACACACACACACACACACACACACACACACACACACACACACACACACACCTAATTGCCCCAGGAATTTAAGTACTATATGTGCTTTTAGTTCTGCAAAATGACCACATACTTTAATAAAGGAAATTTGGAAAAGAATAGGGATAAAGGTAGAAAGCAGGATGATGATTTCTACCAAGAATTGCTTGAAATGGAGACTCACAATAAACTGGTGGAACGAGTACACAGATTAGAGATGGCTTTTCAGAATGAGATTGATGAAATTAAGAAACAGATGCACTTACCTAAGGAAGAAATATAAAAATTAGGAAAGGACGTCAACAAGAAAGACACAACCACAGATGAGCTAACATTAGAATTGGGTTCACTTAGGAGGAAAATTAGTGACATGGCAAGTACAGTAGTCAACCACGAGAGTATTGTGGAAGAGTTAAAAAATGATACAGAGACAATTAGGCAAGTAAGCAGTCTGATAGACCAGAGCAGTGATATTGAGAAGATAACACAGGTGAATGAAGCTGTGCAAAGCTCCAAAAATGATGTGGAAACCACTTATGCTGAAATGGTGAAAGTAAAGAAAGACCGAGAAACAAGGGTGGAAGAAAAAAGCATTAAAAAGGAAGTGAAAAGAATAATCCAAAACAAGCCTAAGTTAGTCAGAGATTCAGTAGATATCAACAAATTTCTAGTAATCACTGGTATAGAAGAGGAAGAAGTAAAAAACAAGATCTCAAGAGACAAAAAGGAGATGGCAAATGTAATGAGCATATTGAAAGAAGTATCAGAGGAAATCTGTAGTAAAGACATAGAGGAACACAAAAGGTTAGTGAAATACGAGAGAAGCAAGTCAAGACCCTTAAAGGTAACCTTCCAGAGTGTAAACACTGTGGAGGAGATACCAAAAAATGCAAAGAATATTATGGAAAAAGAGGAGTTCAAAAATGTATGGATAAAAAGATGCCTAACACAAGAGGAATTGGAATTACTGAAAGAGAAGAGGGAGGAAGCAAAAACAAGAAATGAGGGAAGATCAGAGGAGGAGAAGAATACATTTTTTTTACAAAGTAATTGGATTGCAAGTATGAAACTGGTACATAAACAGGAGGGAATAAAAAGGAGGAAGGTAGTAGAACCAAATCATGACAAGTATATAAACTAGATGATTAAGTTGATGTACTCAAATGTGGATGGAATGGTATCTAAATTATTAGAGATGAATGATAATGTCAGAGAAAATGAACCACAAATAATATGCCTAACTGAAACAAAATTAACACCAAGGATATCAAATGACATCCTAAACTTAGAGGAATATAATATATGGAGATGAGATAGGAACTTAAAAAAAGGAGGAGGATTTATAATATTAACTAAGAAAAATCTAAAAGTCAAAGAAATAGAACTAGATATACCCTCACAAGTAGAACTGATTGCAGTACAGATCAATACATCTGAAGGGAAAGTATTTGTAGCCAATTTGTACATGCCACCCAGATCAAACACATGGGAAAGAGACGAATATGAGGACCTGGCGGAGAGTACAATTCAGAGTTTAAGAGCATTGCTACATAAGATGTAAGAGAAATCAGAAAGAATTATACTAACTGGAGGTTTTAATACAAATATAAATTGGAATGCTCTAGATATAATAAGCCAAGAAAGCTGTTGGGACCAAAAGCTCCTGGATCTCATGCAAGAGTTTTTCCTAACGCAACTTGTAAAGGAAAACACCAGAAAAAGAGGACTCGATGTACCCTCAATGCTAGATCTCATATTTACTAGGCAAGAAAACAATATTGACAATTTAATATATCACCTTCCATTCGGCAAAAGCAACCATGCAGTACTAAATTGCAACTTCAGGATTGCATATGACATAGTTAACAGCAATTGAAGTTACAAAAAGAGCCTAAACTATAAAAAGTGAAAGTATCGTGACCTAAAGAAGTACTTCTTAGAAATGGATTGGGAAAAGGAGCTTAGAGAACAAGATTTAAATGCTATATATAAAAAATTCTGTGAAGTTTATGAAATAGGAATCCAGAAGTACATCCCACAGCACAAAGAAGCAGAAAATAAAATAAAGAAATGGTTCAATACAGAATGTAAAAAATAAAAAAAAAAAAGAGATTAGTTGTGGAATAGATACAGAAGACACAATAATGAAAGGGCATATAATAATTACTAACACGCAAGAAACGTTTATACAAGAATAAGGAGGGAAGCCCCAAAACATTTTGAGGAGGATACGAATAAAAGTAGTAATCAACCAAAGCTATTTTACAGCTACATCAGAAGCAAAACCAAAGTAAAAGATAAAATACAATTGATTACTGACGATGGAATCACCTATACACAAGAGAAGGATATTTGTATAGCACTAAACAAGAATTTCCAATCAGTTTTTACATAGAAAAAAAAATTTGAGAGGGATTATGTGGAACATGCATGCCCACACATACTACCACATATACAAACATCAGAAAAAGAAATACAGGAGGAGTTAAGTAAATTAGACAAAGGAAGAGCAAATGGTCCTGATGAAATTTCATGTTGGGTGCTACATGAAAGTGCAAAGGAGTTAAGTAAACCATTATTTTTAATTTTCAAGAAATCCTTAAGTCAAGGTAAACTACCTGATATTTGGAAGAAAGCAAACATTGTTCCCTTATTTAAGAAAGGGAATTGACAAAATCCACTTAACTACCGACCAGTATCACTAACCAGTGTTGTAAGCAAGGTACAGTATTAGAAAAGCTTATAAGAAAAGCTTGGGTAAATCACCTAGAAGAACACAGTTTGATAACAGAAAGACAGTTTGGTTTCAGAAAAGGAAAATCATGTGTTGCTAATCTGTTGAGCTACTATGACAGAGTAAGAGACACATTACAAGAAAGAGAAGGATGGGTGGACAGTATCTATTTAGATTTCAAGAAAGCATTTGACACAGTACCACACCAAAGACTTTTATGGAAACTGTACCATCAAGGAGGAATTCGAGGCAAACTGTTTTGTTGGATGCAAGATTTTCTCATGAAAGAGAAATGAGAACAGTACTAAGGGGAAATTACTCATCATGGAAAGAAGTGACTATTGGAGTACCACAGGGCATCAGTGCTGGCACCAATCATGTTTTTAGTGTATATAAATGATATAGACAGTAACACTGGAAATGAAAGCTATCTAAATATGTTTGTAGATGATGCAAAAATACAGAGGAGAATTACTAACACAGACTCTTGTAAAGAGCTACAAGAAGAATCAAATAAACTTCATGAATGGAGTAACACTTGGCAAATGGAATTCAATGTGGACAAGTGTCATGTAATCAAGTTTGGTAAAAGTGGAAAAAGACCTGATTGGGATTATACGTTAGGAAATAAAACCCTACACACATCAGAAACAGAGAAGGACCTAGGTGTGATTATCAATAACAGACCATCTCTGGCTAACCACATCAGTGAAAAGGTACGGAACATGTATACACTGCTTGCAAATGTGAGAATAGCATTCACATACATAAATGAAGACATGCTAAGAAAGATAATAACATCATTCATCAGACCAACCCTGGAGTATGCATCAGTGTTCTGGAGTCCTCATCTCAAAAAACACATAGACAAGATTGAAAAAGTTCAAAAGGCCGCTACAAGATGGGTACCAAGCTTAAGGGATCTAAGCTATGAAGAAAGACTAAATAAACTGAATCGACTAACATTACAGGAGAGGAGAAGAGGTAACATGATTATGCTATATAAATGCATATCAGGGAAGGAGAAAATAGACATAAATGATTACTTAACCTGTGGGGAAGCATCAGCATGAGGACATTGCGAAAAACTGCATAAGAAGAGAGGAAATTTTGTTTCCCAAATAGAGCAATTGATCAGTGGAATGTACTACCAAATGAAACAGTGTGTGCCAAAACAATTCACAAATTTAAGGATATGTATGATAAATACTTGTATGGTTTAAGACACGGGACAGTACGAGCTTAACTCATTCCTGTAAAGATATAATTAGGTAAGAACAACTAGGTAAGAACACACACACACACACACACACACACACACACACACACACACACACACACACACCGCTCGCTGGTGCAGTGGTAACGTTCCCGCTTGCCAACTGCTGGACGGGAGTTCGCGCCTCGCTCAGGTTGCGAAAAGTTTCACTGACGAAGTGGGTGGTTACTGTCCCCCTGGAGCAAGGGGAGGGGTGTGTGAAGGTCACAGCCTTGCCCTTAAATCGGACTATATGAGCTTTCAGCTCCCTTCTGGGAGGGTAGAAGCTGACGATCACGACCATCAAGTGATCCTGACCGACCCGGTGAATTGCACACACACACACACACACACACACCAGTGGTATTATGACCACGACTTCTATCCCATCTGCCAGTCTCACATGTTAACCAATGCCCACCTCTTTGTATAAATGGCAGGCAGTGCCTTTCATCATTTATGTCTCTCAGTGTAGATTCTATGAACAGTTAATGTAGGATTTTTATAATTATTTGTCACTTTTGGAATACAAATGTGAAAGTTGGAATACAAATGTGGGCGATTGTGTGTGTGTATGCGCCAACGCAAGATCGTGCTAGAAGAGTAAAAGAAGAGTTCTGGACAAATGTAGAAGTGTGCATGGAAAAGTTTGGAAGGAATGAGAGAGTGTTTTTGATCGGTGATATGAATGGTAAAGTTGGGAATGTGAAGGTGGATGGAATAGTTGGTGAGTGGGGTGTGCCTGCTGAGATAGATGAGAATGGGAGTGCGTTAGTGGACATTTGTGCTGGGAGGGGGTTGGTGATAGCCAATACCCTCTTCAGGCATAAAATGATCCACAAGTATACATGGCGAGTGATGAGAAAGGTGGGTGGTGAACTGAATGAAAGGAAGGCAATGATTGATTATGTGTGTGTGGATGAAAGGATGCAAAGATGTGTAATGGATGCAAGAGCTTATAGAGGTTGCGGGAGTGGACTTTCTGACCACTACTTGGTGGTGGCCAGAATTAGAATTCAAGTAAGATGGAGGAATAGAAGAAGGGAAAGACGAGAGGAAGGAGTAGTTGCAAGGAGAGTGGAAAGGTTACAAGAGGATGAGAAAAAGGCAGAGTATAAGAGAGAAGTGGAGGAACGATTGGGCAAATATGAATTGGAGCAGATGGGAGACGTGGAAGGTGTGTGAAGGATATTTACAGAAGAAATATGTGCAGCATGTGATGTGGTGTGTGGAAGGAAGAGAAGCCGGAGGGGGGTGCAAGGAACAGCGTGGTGGACTGAAGAGGTGAGACAGGCTGTGGCACAGAAGAAGAAAGCATACAATGAATGGATGAGAAATAGGGGCGTGGAAGAAGTTGAGAGGCGGAAGAGAGAGTTATATGTAGAAAGAAAGAGAGAGGTGAAAAGATTAGTAAGAGAGAGTAAGAAGAGAGTGGATGAGGAATTTGGAAGGAATTTGAGTGTAAAGTGGAGGGACTGTAAGAAAATGTTCTGCAAAGAGGTGAAAAGAGTAAGACAGGGTGGAAGTGAAGTTAGCAGGGGAGTGAAAGATAAAAATGGTAGATTACTAGTGGAGAAGGGAGAAAAAGTGAGCAGATGGAGAGAACACTTTAAGGAATTGTTGAACATACAAGATGGAAGCAATTCGAGTATAAGTGGCTGGGGAATGGCTGAGAGAAGGAGGGAGGTGAGAAGACATGAAGAAATCAGTAGGATAGAAGTTGTGGAAGCAATGAAGAAAGTTAAATCGGGGAAAGCCCCAGGAATTGATGGAGTGTGTGGTGAAATGCTGAAACATGGGGGAGAGATAGTAGTAGAATGGATGTGGAAGATGTGCAGATTGGCCTGGGAGGAAGGTAGAGTCCTGGAGGATTGGAAGTCAGGTATAATTATTCCCATGTACAAAGGAAAAGGGGAAAAAGAAGTGTGTGGTAATCATAGGGGCATTTGTCTTCTTAGTATAATAGGAAAAGTGTATGGTAGGATACTCATTGACAGAGTTAGAGAAAGAACAGAGAAATTAGTTGGAGAAAAACAGGGAGGTTTTAGGAAGGGAAGAGGTTGTGTAGATCAGATATTCATTCTGAGATCTTTAGTGGAAAAGTTTCTAGAGAAGGGAAAGAAGTTGTATGCGGCTTTCATGGATTTGGAGAAAGCTTATGACAGGGTGGATAGACAAGGATTGTGGAAAGTGTTAAGAATATATGGAGTAGATGGGAAGTTGTTGAATGGTGTGAAGAGTATGTACGATGGTGCGAAGGCTGCAGTGCGTGTGGATGGTGAACTAAGTGAATTTTTCTCTTTGAAAGTTGGGTTGAAACAGGGATGTGTCATGTCTCCATGGTTGTTGAATCTGTACATGGATGGGGTAATAAAAGAGGTACAAGGTAGGGTAGTGGATGTTGGAGTGGCTCTGGTGAGAGAGGATAGTGTTTGGAAACTCCCTGTACTGTTGTTTACACATGATACTGTGTTGTTGAGTGATGACGAAGGGGAGCCGCAAGGCTTGGTGGATGAGTTTGGGAGAGTGTGTAAGAAACAGAATCTAAAGGTGAATGTAGGGAAGAGTAAAGTGATGGTCTTTGAGAGAGGTGAAGTCAGTGAATGTACAGCGAGGTTGGATGGTGAGGAATTGGAAAATGTGAGTACGTTAAATACTTGGGTAGTGTGATGAGTAAGGATTGAGGTTTGAAGGGTGAAGTGCTTGAAGGGGTACAGCAGGGAAGAAAGATTGCGGTTCTTTGAAAGCAGTGATAAGCAACAGGGAAGTGAGCATGGAAGTGAAAAAGTTACTACATGACAGTATTGTGATACCAACTCTAACGTACGGAAGTGAAGCTTGGACATTGTTGGAAGAACACAAGTCAAGAGTGAGAGCAGTGGAAATGAGTTATTTAAGAGGAGCCTGTGGAGTCACATGGAGAGACGGGCTGACGAATGAGGCTATAAAGGAGCGTTGTGGTGTTGATGTGGATGTGATAGGAAGCGTTATGAGGAACACACTGAGATGGTTTGGCCATGTGGAGAGGATGGAAGGTGAAAGACTGACGAAGAGAGTGTATGTGAGTGAGGTGGTGGGAGAAAGAGGGAGGGGGAGGCCGAGGATGAGATGGAGGGATGGGGTGGAGAGGTATATGAGAGAGGGGGGTGTGAGTTGGGAGCAGGGCAGTGAAATGGCGGGGACGGGGCGACTTGGAGGCGATTTGTTTGTGGCCACCCCAAACGGGATTGAGGCGTCTGGCAATAGATAGATAGATAGATCCTCTCCCATTCACAAATTGAGACTGCACATTACTCCTTCTTCTACTCGCAGATTGATATCATATGGTTGTTATATTGTTCTCGGCGTCGTTAATATTAAGTTCTACAGGAATATGCCCATTTTCCAGATTGCTTGTAAACAAATGATTATCAGTAGACATCATCTGAATAGGCTTAACACCACCCCTTTGATGCGATTGATGTCAGTGCAGCAAAGCATGATCGCCAAGGTAATTAGCACAATTGTACAGGTTCTCTAAAATTCATACCTGCTACAGATACAGATACAGAAATGGAAGCATGGTTGGATTTAAATGTTCATTATTGTACTGTGAAGAACTATTCACACTGCTTACCAATGATTGGCTTACAACAGATGTATCTGATACCCACTTTGACCTTTTCCTGTAAGTTTTCTTGCTTACGAAGTGTTTAGAAGGAATCTTTAAATTATTCAGTACCAACAACCCGGATTCTCAACAAATACTTGAAAATATACCGGTATACCATAAACACTATCATTTGGTAGCACATCATCAGGCAACATTGGATATGAAAACATATCAATACCAGGCAACTCAAGATGATTTAACAACTCTCTGACAGATTTCCCAAACCTGGTATTCATGTCTCCTGTTATCATATAACTCTTATGCAAGGAGCTTGACATTACCTTTTCCTGGATGGCAGCAAAGGACTCATGTACAGCGAATGGGCTGGAGGAATGTAACTACCTCCGAATAATCCACTGGGGATACATCAAGGCTGAAACCATCTTTGATCTTTAATACTGAAATCGATATTCATAATTAGTGATTCAAATATTTCTTAGTACCAACACGGTACCACCACTATGTGAGGAGCCTCTCACCTTGCTTTTGTAAGAGACATATCCTGGGAAAGAAACGGGTAGTGGTGTCATAACTTTGTTCAAGCAAATGATATCAAAATTATCACACACACACACACACACTAGCCACGATAGAGGCCAATCTCGGCCTCAAATGGCTATACGTAAAAAGGATCTTTATGTGAGTCAAGGTATGTACTAAGTCCAACTAAATAGTGTTCTAATATAAAAGAGGAAGTTTAAATAAAAGTGTTATTTCAATAACAGAATACAACAAAGTAGTTTATGCGCTGAACAAGCAAACCGGCTGCTTAGTGTTTACTGTTTCGTATGCGCACATAGAGGAATGGAAAACTGTAAGTAGAATCTTTCTTTTAACACCACAAGATGACCACCATCTCTAGCAAAACAAATTTGGAAGGAGTAAAGAAAACTGATAAAGGTAGAAAGCACGATGATGATTTCTACCAGGAATTGGTGGAAATGGAGACATTCAATAAGCTGGTAGAACGAGTGTACAGATTAGAGAAGGCATGTCAGAGTGAAATGGATGAAATTAAGAAACAGTTGCACATGCAGAAGGAGGAAAATGACAAATTAGTAAAGGAGGTAAACAAGAAAGACACAGCAATAGATGAGCTGTTAGTAGAGGTGGGTACACTCAGAAGGAAGATTAGTGAAATGGCAGGCACAGTTGTCAACCATGAGAGTATTATGGAAGAGTTCAGAAGTGATACAGAGACAATAAGGCAGGCAAGCACTCTGATAGATCATAGCAATGATATTGACGAGAAGATGACCCAGGTGAATGAAGCAATGCAGAACTACAAAAATGATGTGGAAACCACGTATGCAGAAATGATGAAAGTAAAGAAAGACATAGAAACAAGAGTCAGAGAAAAGAGTATTAAAAAGGAAGTGAAGAACATAATCCAAAACAATCCAAAATTGGTCAAAGATTCAGCAGACATTAACAAATCTATAGTAATCACTGGTATACAGGAGGAAGAAAAAAAAAAATCAAGAGACAAAAAGGAGATGGCAAATGAGCATATTGAAGGAAGTATCAGAGGAAATCTGTAATAAAGACATAGAGGAACACAAAAAGCTTGGGGAATATGAAATAAATAAATCAAGGCCCCTGAAAGTAACATTCCAGAGTGTAAACACGGTGGAGGAAATACTAAAAAATGCTAACAAATTTATGGAAAAAAGAGAATTTCAAAAATGTATGGATAAAAAGATGCCTAACTCAAGAGGAACTGGGATTACTAAAAGGGAAAAGGGAGGAGGCAAAAACAAAGAATGAGGGAAGATCAGAGGAAGAGAAGAACATTTTTTTACAAATTAATTAGATTGCAGGTACGAAAGTGATGCATAATCAGGAGGGAATAAAAAGCAGGAAAGTAGTAGACCCAAGTCATGACAAGTATGTAAACAAGATGATTAAGTTGATGTACTCTGATGTAGATGGAATGGTTTCTAAATTACTAGAGATGAATGATTACCGTATATCCAAAGAAAAGGAACCACATATTGTTTGCCTGAAACAAAATGAACATCAAGGATATCAAATGATACCCTAAACCTAGAGGAATGCAAGACATGGGGAAGAGATAGGAACTTATAAAAAGGAGGAGGAATTATAATATTAACAAAGAAAAATCTGCAAGTCAAAGAAATAGAATTAGATGTACCCTCACTGGTAGAACCGATCGCAGTAGAGATTAGTACGTTTGAAAGGAAAGTAATTGCGGCAGATTTATACATGCTAAGCAGATCAAACATTTGGGAAGAAAGCAAATATGAAGACCTGGCAGAGAGCACAATTCAAACTTTGAGAGCATTACTACATAGAATGGAGGAGAAATCTGAACGAATTACACTAACTGGAGATTTCAGTACAAATATAAATTGGGTAGATATAAAAAGCCAGGAGAGCTGTTGGGATCAAAAGCTCCTGGACCTCGTGCAGGAGTTTTTCCTAACACAACATGTAAAAGAAAGCACCAGAAAAAGAAGACTTGATATACCATCAATACTAGACCTTATCTTTACAAGGCAAGAAAATGATATTGATAATATTATGTATCATCCTCCATACGGCAAAAGTGGCCATGCGGTATTAAATTGCAACTTCAGGATGGCATATGACATGTTAACAGTAATGAAAGTTACAAAAAGAGCCTTAACTTCAAAATGGCAACTATCATGACCTAAAGAAATACTTCTTAGAAACAGATTGGGAAAAAGAGCTTAGAGGACAAGATATAAATGTTATATATAGAAAATTCTGTGAACTTTATGTTATGAAATAGGAGTCCAAAATTTCATCCCTCAGCACAAAGTAGTAGAAATGAAAATAAGGAAATGGTTTAATAAAGAATGTAAAAAATCAAAAGAAAAAAAAAGAGACATTGTGGAATAGATACAGAAGACACAATAGTGAGAGGGCATATAACAACTATAAACAGGCAAGAAACGAATACACAAGAATAAGGAGAGAAGCCCAAAAACGGTTTAAGGAGGACATCATAAACAAAAGTAGTGATGAACTGAAGCTATTTTATAGCTTCATTCGAAGCAAAACCAAAGTAAAAGAAAAAAGACAATCCACTAGGGATGAAGGGATCCTCTGTACACAAGAGAAAAATATCTTGGAGCACTAAATAAGAATTTCCAATCGGTTTTTACAGAAGAAAATAATTTTGTGATGGATGATATGGAACATCTATGCCTAAACATATTACCAGTTAAACAAATATTAGAAAAAGAAATACAGGAGTTAAGTAAGGTAGACAAAGGAAAAGCTAATGATCCAGACGAAATTTCATGTTCGGTGCCACATGAATGTGCAGAGGAGTTAAGTAGATCATCATCTTTATTCAAGGAATCCTTGGGTCAAGGTAAACTGACCGATATTTGGAAGAAAGCACACATTGTTCCCTTATTCAAGAAAGGGAATAGACAAAATCCACTCAACTAGCGACCAGGATCACTAACCAGTGTTGTAAGTAAGATACTGGAAAAGCTGATAAGAAAAGTTTGGGTAAACCGTCTAGAACACAATATGATAACAGAGAAGCAATTTAGTTTCAAAAAGGGAAAATCATGTGTTACTAATCTATTAAGCTACTATGACAGAGTTGCAGAAACATTACAGAAAACTGAAGGATGGGTGGACAGTATCTATCTAGATTTCAAGAGATCTTTTGACAGAGTACCGCACCAAAGACTTTTATGGAAGCTGTACCATCAAGGAGGAATCCAAGGCAAATGTACTGCTGGATGCAAGATTTTCTCAGGAAAAGGGAAATGAGAACAGTATTAAGAAGAAGCTACTCATCATGGAGGGAAGTGACTAGCGGAGTTCCACAGGGCACAGTGCTGGCACCTATTATGTTTTTAGTGTATATAAATGACATAGTAACTTTAGAAATTAAAGCTATCTAAATATGTTTGCTGATGATGCAAAAATACAAAGCAGAATTACTATCACAGACTTCTGTAAAGAGCTACAAGAAGAATTAAATAAACTTCGTGAATGGAGTAATACATGGCAAATGGAATTCAATGTGGACAAGTTTCATGTAATCAAGTTTGGTAAAAGTGGAAAAAGACCAGATTGGGATTATAAGTTAGGAAGTAAAACCCTGCACATATCAGAAAGAGAGAAGGACTTAGGTGTGATTATCAATAACAGACTATCTCCGGCTGACTGCATAAGTGAGAAGGTACGGAACATGTATACACTGCTTGCAAATATGAGAATAGTATTCACATACATAAATCAAGACATCCTGAGAAAGATAATAACATCATTCATCAGACCAACCCTGGAGTATGAATCAGTAGTCTGGAATCCTCATCTCAAGAAACACATAGATAAGATTGAAAAAGTTCAAAGGGCTGCTACAAGATGGGTACCAAGCTGAAGGGATCTAAGCTATGAAGAAAGACTAGAAAATCTGATTTTGCCAACACTACAGGAGAGAAGGAAAAGCGGAGACATGTTTATGCTATATAAATGTATATCAGGGAAGGAGAAAATAGACGTCAGTGAATATATAACCTATGGGACAGCATTAGCAAGAGGACACTGCAAAAAAACTGCATAAAAAGAGAGGTGATAAAGACGTAAGGAAATTTAGTTTCCCAAATAGGGCAATTGATCAGTGGAATGCACAACCGAATGAAATAGCGTGCCAAAACAATTCATAAATTTAAGAAGATGTATGATAAAAATGGTTTAAGACACTGGACAATACGAGCTTGATTCATTCCTGTAAAGATACAATTAGGTAAGAACAATTAGTTAAGAAAACACACCGCTCGCTGACTCTGTGCTAACGCTCTCGCCTAGCATCTACTAGGATGGGGGTTCGCACCTTGCTCAGGATGCAAAAAGTTTCACCCTGGTGAATTTTACACACACACACACACACACACACTGTCAGCCAGAGTGAACGGACGTGTTTCGACTGGTCTCAACCACCACTGCAAACCTTAAGTAGTTTTCAGGAATTATGTTTGTCCTGTCTCCTATGGTATTGTTTTAAGATTAAAATATTGTAAGTTAATATAGATTACCAAAAATGTAAAGATTTATTGGCAAGAATATACATGAATGTTTGTAGTATTTTTCGGTAACAGCTGTTTTTGGTACTGTAACCGACATCAAACATGGCCGAAAATGTAAACACGGAGAGACTCGAATTTCCAGGATTTGATAGAAATACTGTCATGGATCTGGTTAAAACACAGATTATGAGGATTATTGAACTTGAAAAGAAAGTGGAGAATCTAGTGTTAAAGGACATGTCTGAGAATACGGAGATTACTATACAGAGTCTTATCCAGTCCAATGACACGGCAAATGAGGAGATCAGAAATTTTATGCGTGAAAATATCGAATTGAGGAGAAAACTAGAAGAGAGTACTAATAAAACGGAGAATGTGAGTAGTGTATTAGAAGAGCATAAGGCAAAGTGGGCACACGTAGAAGAAGAACAGAAAGAAGTGGTCAGCTTAAGAGAAATCATCCAGGAAGGGAAGTGAACAAGAAAAAAATGGAAGAAAATGTAGTGAAAATCTATCTGTCTATCTATCTATCTATTGCCAGATGCAATACTGAAAATACTGAAGAAAAAAGAGAAAATAGTGAGAGAAACTGTAGAAAGGAACAGATGCGTGGTAATATTTGGAAACAGGGAAGAGGAAGAAAAGGTTAGGTTCATGAGACTCGAGAGAGACACGAACCTGGTGAGAGGAATATTAGGCAAGATTAACCTCGAAGGAGACAATGTGTAAGAGAAGTTGAGGAATTAAGGAGGATAGGGCCATGTATGAAAGGGGAAACAAGACCAATGAGAGTCAAGTTTACATCAGAAAGTGTAGTAAATGATATACTTAAAGTGACCTGGAAATTAAGCAAAGAGGCAAGGATGAAAAATATTATTATAAGAGAAGATTTGAATGAAGAAGAAAGAGAAGTTTTAAAATCATTGAAAGAACAAGTAAAAGAAAAAAATGATAAGAGGACAGAGGAAGAATGTAATACTTTTTTTTGGAGAGTGATGGATATGAAAGGAAGGAAGTGGTATGTAAGGAAATAAAAGCGAAGGAAACTAAGGGAGATAGCTATGAAAGATCAGAAATTGAGGAAGTCGTACTGACGAAGAGAAGGAGAGAAGAGGGTATAAAAAACATCAAAAATAATTTGAAGGCGATATACACTAATGTTGATGGCTGAATATTAGCAAAGCTTTGAAATTAACGATTTCTTGAGAGAACATGAACCTGATGTCATGTGCTTTGTAGAGACCAAATCAAGAGAAGATATTGATGTTCATTTGGGAGATGGTAAATACAAACTGTAGAGAAGAGACAGAAAAGAAAAAATGGGAGGAGGAGTGATGATAGCAGTGAAGAACAACATAAATGTAGATACCGTGGAAGTGGGAGGAGGCAGGGCTGAAATGATATATATGAAATTAGAAACTGGAGAGAATGTCTGGGGAGATATGGCGGTAGTGTATGTTCCCCCTAAGACGAGAGCATGGAACGATGAGGAATACCAGGAGATGTTGTCAGATATGGCTAGTTATTTACAAAAAATAATTGTGAAAAGCAACAATATAATTTTGGTGGGTGACTTTAACTGTAAAGAGGTGAACTGGGAGGAATGGGACTCAAGAGGCAGCGAGGATTCGTGGGGCACTATATTATTAAATATAATAATGATTAATTTGATGATGCAATGGGTCAAAGAGGAGGCACCGTTCCGAGGTGAGGACACACCAGCACGGGTAGATTTACTGTTTACCAAAGAACCGGATGTAATAGAATCATTGAAATATTTCTGTCCTATAGGAAAAAGTGATCATGTGGTCATTGTGTTCCAGATGATAATAGGGAACATTGAGCCAAGAGACGAGCTTCATAGACAAGGAAGATACAACTTTGGGAGAGCAAATTTCACAGGACTGAGAAAAATTTTTGAAAATACGGATTGGAGAAAATTCAGAGAAACAAGAGAGATACAAAGAAAGTGGGATATCTTTCTAGACCTGTATAATTTGGGAGTGGAAAAATTTGTACCAAGAGTAAGAGGGAAAGAAAACAGGAAAAAGGAGTGGTTTAATAGAAGGTGTGTGATAGCAAAAAAAGAGAGAGATAAGGCGTGGAACAACTGGAGAAAGAGAGGTAACAACAGAACAAAGGAAGAATATAAAAGAACTAGAAATGAATACACAAGAATACGTAGAGAAGAAGAAAGGAATTTCGAAAAAGGTATAATAGACAAATGCAAGGATGAAACCAAACTGTTTTATAGATTTGTTAATGGCACACTGAAACAAAAGGAAGGAATCACCAAATTGAAAGTAAAAGGAGAGGTCTATAAAGATGCAGCAATGCAAGCTGAAATAATAAATGTTTCCAATCGGTTTTCACTAATGAAAATGAGCTTGTGAAAGGGGAGTGAGTGATTAGAAATGTACCGGTGATAAAAGATTTAAAAGTGGAGGTACAGGAAGTGTATAAATTACTGTAAACCCAAGATGTAAGGAAAGCCCCAGGACCTGATGGAATGTCTAATTGAGTACTGAAGGAATGCAGAGAACAACTGGCGGATAAAATTCACAGTTTAATCGTGTGTTCTCTGGGGAAAGTGCCACAAGAATGGAAGAGGGCAAATGTGGTACCAGTTTATAAGGGAGGAAACAGGGAAGAACCCCTGAATTATAGACCAGTGTCTCTAACCAGCATAGTCGCAAAATTGTGCAAGAGAATCCTGAAAGACAGATGGATAAAATATCTAGAAGAGATGAATATTTTGGCTGAATGTCAGTTTGGATTCAGAAGTGGAAGGTCATGTGTTTCTAACTTGTTGAGCTTTTACTTAAGAGCGATTAATGTGGTACAGGAGAGAGATGGTTGGGTGGATTGTGTGTACTTTGACTTAGAGAAGGCCTTTGACAAGGTACCTCATAAGAGACTAATGTGGAAACTAGAATACAGTATATAGGAGGATTGAAGGGGAAACTCCTGGAATGGATGAGAGACTTTTTGAGAGACAGACAAATGAGGCCAGTAATAAAGGATAAGATGTCTGGATGGAGGGATGTGACAAATGGAGTCCCTCAAGGCTCGGTGTTGGCGCCAGTAATGTTCCTGATTTACGGTATGTAAATGATATGGTAGACGGAGTGAACAGTTATGCAAGTCTGTTTGCTGATGATGTAAAGATCTAGAGGAAGTTAGAGGCTGAGGAGGATTGTAAAATGCTGCAGGACGATCTGGATTGGATACATGATTGGAGCCGGACGTGGGAAATGAAATTTAATGTAAAGAAATGTAAAGTATTGTAAATGGATAAAGTACCAGGAGGCCATCACTGAATTATTTGTTGGGTAATGATTTAATCACAAAAATGAGAGAAGAGAAAGATTTGGGAGTGCTGGTCCAAGATAGTTTGTCACCTGAAAAGCACATTAACAAGATAGTTAGAGACATATAAACTCTTGACTAACATAAGAGTAGCATTTAATTATATGGATGAGGAGATGATGAAAAAATTGATAGTGGCCATGATCCGCCCCAGGTTAGAATATGCAGCAGTAGTGTGGTCCCCACACAAAAAGAAAGATATAAACAAGATTGAGAGAATACAAAGAACAGCAGCCAAGATGGTCCCCAGTCTGGCAGATCTGTCATAGAGAGAGAGGCTGGAAAAGCTGGATTTGCCTTCCTTAGAGGAAAGAAGAAAGAGGGGAGACATGATTGCAGTGTTCAGGACCATGGTGGGAGTAGATAAAATTGATCGAGAAGATCTGTTTTTATGGGATAAGAGAGCAACAAGAGGACACGGAATGAAATTGAAAAAGTCAAGCTGCTTGAAGGATATCAAGAAACATAGCTTTCCGTACAGAAGTGTAGACTTATGGAATAGCCTGGAGAAAGAGATCATCCAGTCTAAAAACTTCTATCTATCTATCTATTGCCAGACGCCATAATCCCGTACGGGGTGGCCATTTGACTCTGAGTTATTTGTTTTACAGGTAGGGGCACTAACCCTCCACCAACCCACTTGACACGTAGGGAGCACGTATGGTTGGGTTTAAACGAGTTTAAAGCTAAATTCTACTTACTGAAAAACAGTGATGGGAACCCACGAGCATAGCACATTTCGTGTGTATCACAATTAGGTACATTGGGTAAATACATAAGTATTTGGAACGACTTAGACGAAAAGATGGTGCAGGAAAAAAACATTCATGTGTGTAAAGTTAGACTAGATAAATGTGGATATGGAGACAGGACAACCCAAGCATCGCTCAATTCCTGTATACTACAAATAGGTAAATACACACACACACACACACACCATGTGGACGTACCAGTGCTTAGCTCGACTCTGTGCATACCTTATCGAATCTTTAAATAAGTCAAGCTTGTTATTAGCCTAAATTAAGTGATGATTCAACATAGAAGAGTAAGCAGTAGCAAAAAAGTGTAATGTACAGAGCACAACGAAAGTGAGTGTGCTAAGGAATTCAATGAAGTAGCAAAACAGGTCTAACCAAGCTGGCGGACGTGACGAGGTGATGCCAGATTTTTAAGTAAGAAGTATCATTCTGCAAGATGAGTACTTTATTTGGAGAAGTGACTATGGAAGGAGTTAAGAAAAGGGATATAAGTAGAAAAAAGAATGATGATTTCTACCTAGAACTGGTTGAAATGGAAACACATGATAAACGAGTAGAGAAAAAGAATAAATTGGTGAAAACTTTTCAAATTTAAATAGATGAAATTAAACTGGAGCTATGCATGCAGAAGGAAGATAATGAAAAATTAGTAAAGGAATTAACAAGACAACAATAGATGAGCTCTCAGTTGAGGTAGTTTCACTGGGAAAGAAGACTAATGAAATGGCGAGTACTGTTGTCAGCCATGAGAATATTATGGAGGAGTTCAGAAATGACAGACATTTAGGCAACAAGCAGTCTGATAGACCAAAGCAGTGACATTATAGAGTAGATAACTCAGGTGAAAGAAATTATGAGAAACTGCGAAGATGGAGTATAAACTACTTATGCTGAAATGGTGCAAGTAAAGAAAGATTTAGAAACAAAAGATGAAGAAAAAAGCATTAGAAAGGAAGTGAAAGATATCATTAAAAACAACCCAAAACTGGTCAAACAATCGGCAGATATCAGCAAATTTATAGTTATCACTGGTATAGATGAAAAAAATAAGAAACAGAAAATCAAGAGACAAAAAAGGAGATGGTAAATATAATGAACATATTGAAGGAAGTATCAGAGAACATCTGTAATAAAGATATAGGGGAACACAAAAGGCTAGGGAAATATGAAACAAATAAGTCAAGGCCCTAGAAAATAACCTTCCATAGTGTGAACACTGTAGTGGAAATATTAAAAACTGCTAACAAACTCATGGAAAAGGAGGAATTAAAAAAAAAAGCGTGGATAAAAAGATGCTTAACTCAGAAGGAATGGGGATTACTGAAGGAGAAGAGGGAAGAAGAAGAAACAAAAAATGACAAAAGATCAGAGGAAGAGAGTAGCAAATTGTTTTGTTACAAAATAGTGGGATTTCAAGGAAGAAAGTGGTACATAAACAACAGTGACTAAGAAAAAGGAAGGTAGTAGACTCAGACTATGTCAGATAAGTAAACAATCCTAAGTTGATGTACTCATATGTAGATGGAAGGAATCCAAATTATTAGAGATAAAAGATTGTACCAAATAAATGGAACCTCATATTATTTGCCTAACTGAAACAAAAATAACCCCAAGGATATCAAACGACACCCTAAGCTTTGAGGATTATGATATACGAAGAATCAATAGAAGTTTGAAACGAGGAGTTTTGGTATTAACAAAGAAAAATATACACGTGAAAGAGACAAAACTAGGTATACTCTCACAAGTAGAGCTGATTGAATTAGAGATTGACAAATCTGAAGGGAATATAATTGTGGCAAATATATACATGCCACCCAAAACAAACACTTGGAAGAAAGGCGAATATGAAGACCTGGCAGAAAGTACAGTTCAGAGTTCAAAAGCCCTACTACATAGAATGGAAGAGAAGTCTGAAAGAATTATATTAACTGGAGATTTCAATACTAATATAAATTGGAATACTCTGGATGTAAGAAGCTATGAGAGCTATTGAGATCAAAAGCTCCTGGATCCCGTACAGGAGTTTTTCCTAACACAACATGTAAAGGAAAACACCAGAAAAAGAGGACTAGTTGATCCATCACCACTAAATCTTATATTTACCGGGCAGGATAATGATACTGACAACATAATGTATCACCCTCCATTTGGCAAAGTGACCATGCATTATGAAATTCCAACTTCAGGATTGCATGTGAAATAGCAGTAATGAAAGTTACAAAAAGAGCCAAAACTACAAAAGGGGAAACTACCATGACCTAAAGAAATACTTCAGTGATTGGAAAAGGGAGCTTAGAGGATTAGACATAAAGGGTACCGTATTTGCCGGTGTATAGGGCGACTCTTGAACCTCATTATAAAATGCCCAAAATTGGGGGTCGTCCTAAACACCAGGTATAAAAGCCTAACCTCTACATTCTGTGGTTATGGGATCCATATGCGTGATAGGGGACAATGCCAAACACTCACCTTGACACTTGTTTCCCTGAATATAGTACGTATACTCTCAAAAACTTAAATTACAAACGTCATCATCAAAAACAACTTGTTTTTTATATGATGGCAAATTTTTATAAAAAATATCTACGTGGATACAGTCATGAGGACATAAAAAGAAAATGAGTAACCTGCTGAGCCCACACCATGAACACCATCATGTTTCTTTGCAGTGACTGGGTGGGTTGTTTTCAAATTACCAATGAGTGCAGGGTTCCCAGATCTCAGGGAGGGCTCATTACCAGCAGTGATAAAGAACAGTGACATTGCTGTTATTCCTGGTGGATTAACTTCAGTCCTACAACCACTTGATGTCTGTGTGAACAAACCATTCAAAGACCATATCCTTCAGACAAGTGGATGATCAGTGGTAAAAAGTTGTATACAAGTGGTGGGAATATGTGTACACCAGGTTTGAATGTGCTGTGACATTTTATTATCAAGGCATGGAATGACATTTCTGTGGAAATAGTCATCAACCCTTTCAAGAAATGTGGAATATTCAATTCAGTGGATGGCATAGAAGATGACACTTAGTGGGCGGATGAGGAAAAGGAAACCGATGCTGAAGCTACACCTTTGAATTCAGAGTTTGATCCTTACGACGAAAAACTGCAAACTTTAACCCACCACGTGCCAGTGCCGTTTTAAAACAGTCTGACATAATTCTGTGGCCAGTGCCAGTGCCATTTTTAAACGGTTTAAAATAAAAAACTTCACTGTGACCGCATTTTTCAAGATTCGCGGGTAAAAATTGGCAGGCACGTAAGGTAACTGTTCCTCTACCATCCCCCAGGCTGTCAAGGCTATACACTCACTCGCTTGCCCCCCTCACGCTCACTCTGCCTCACTCTGCCTGTGTGCCTCACCCAGTGCTGTACATAGTGAAGGCATTTTTTGAATACCTGTATTTTCATGTAAGTGTAAGTTGTAAATATTTTCTTGTAAGTGTAAGGAATATATAGTGAAGTCAAGTTGTAAAAACCTTCTTGTAAGTGCCAGGACTGTATGTAATGAAGTCAGGTTGTACCTATCTTCAAGTAAGTGTAATATAATGCATTCACAGTGAGAAAGACATGCAAATTGTGATAGATGCTGAAGCAATAAATAATCAGAAAAGTATAGGGAACATTGCTATACCTTCCCAGCATAAATACCTGAGTATACCTTACATAGAAAATGGCTTTTTCTCACGTACGTGGTGAGCGTGAGAGAGCGCTATACCTGTCCACGAGTATGCAGGACTCAATGAAACTCATTTCCGAGCTGCAATGAGCATTTTAATGGCGAAATTCGTTGTTTCCACATCAAAATTTATCATTTTAGCCCCCCTCCCAAAAAAAAGGCCGAAAAATGGCCGGCACTGGGGTGACCCATAGAACTAAAAATAGCCGGCACACGGCAGGTTAACCTAGGATGAAGTTGATGAACTGATGATGTCAGTTGTGGATGATATTGATTTTGAAGGTTTTTAATCACTGACAGTTGATGTGATGACTTTAATAAAATGTAACTTTAACCTGTTGTATAAAATTCTCGGTAACCTGATTTTAAGTTTTTAATGCAGTATGAATTTATACTCGAATATTAAACGTATAATCCATTTTGATATTGGAGGTGGCACAAGCAGCATACATAGCCTGTAAAACCTATAGAAGAAACTGGTTTAAACTAAAACCAGTTAATCTTTCCAAGCATGTTTGGCAGCACTGTTCCCCCTGAGATTCTGATTGGCTGGAGGTGTTTGTTCAATTTTGTTGTTGTTTAAACCGATACTCTCTTTATTATCAGATGTGATACTTGGTTTTTGAACAATACAATTCCCAAACGCAATATGAGATCCGATATATACTTATCTATCTATCTATCTATCTATTGCCAGACGCCTCAATCCCGTTTGGGGTGGCCACAAACAAATCGCCTCCAAGTCGCCCTGTCCCCCACCATCTCACTGCCCTGCTCCCAACTCACATCCCCCTCTCTCATATACCTCTCCACCCCATCCCTCCATCTCATCCTCAGCCTCCTCCTCCCTCTTCCCCCCTCCACCTCACTCATATACACTCTTCGTCAGTCTTTCACCCTCCATCCTCTCCACATGGCCAAACCACCTCAGTGTGTTCCTCATAACGCTTCCTATCACATCCACATCAACACCACAACGCTCCTTTATAGCCTCATTCGTCAGCCCGTCTCTCCATGTGACTCCACAGGCTCCTCTTAAATAACTCATTTCCACTGCTCTCACTCTTGACTTGGGTCCTTCCAACAACGTCCAAGCTTCACTTCCGTACGTTAGAGTTGGTATCACAATACTGTCATGTAGTAACTTTTTCACTTCCATGCTCACTTCCCTGTTTCTTATCACTGCTTTCAAAGAACCAGCAACCTTTCTTCCCTGCTGTACCCTTTCACGCACTTCACCCTCCAAACCTCCATCCTTACTCATCACATTACCCAAGTACTTAAACGTACTCACATTTTCCAATTCCTCACCATCGAATCTCGCTGTACATTCACTGACTTCACCTCTCTCAAAGACCATCACTTTACTCTTCCCTACATTCACCTTTAGATTCCGTTTCTTACACACTCTCCCAAACTCATCCACCAAGCCTTGCAGCTCCCCTTCGTCTTCACTCAACAGCACAGTATCATCTGCAAACAATAGTACAGGGAGTTTCCAAACACTATCCTCTCTCACCAGGGCCACTCCAACATCCACTACCCTACCTTGTACCTCTTTTATTACCCCATCCATGTACTGATTGAACAACCATGGAGACATGACACATCCCTGTTTCAACCCAACTTTCAAAGAGAAAAATTCACTTAGTTCACCATCCACACGCACTGCAGCCTTCGCACCATCGTACATACTCTTCACAGCATTCAACAACTTCCCATCTACTCCATATATTCTTAACACTTTCCACAATCCTTGTCTATCCACCCTGTCATATGCTTTCTCCAAATCCATGAAAGCCGCATACAACTTCTTTCCCTTCTCTAGAAACTTTTCCACTAAAGATCTAAGAATGAATATCTGATCTACACAACCTCTTCCCTTCCTAAAGCCTCCCTGTTCTTCTCCAACTAATTTCTCTGTTCTTTCTCTAACTCTGTCAATAAGTATCCTACCATACACTTTTCCTATTATACTAAGAAGACAAATGCCCCTATGATTACCACACACTTCTTTTTCCCCTTTTCCTTTGTACAAGGGAATAATTATACCTGACTTCCAATCCTCGGGGACTCTGCCTTCCTCCCAGGCCAATCTGCACATCTTCCACATCCATTCTACTACTATCTCTCCCCCATGCTTCAGCATTTCATCACACACTCCATCAATTCCTGGGGCTTTCCCCAATGTAACTTTCTTCATTGCTTCCACAACTTCTATCCTACTGATTTCTTCATGTCTTCTCACCTCCCTCCTTCTCCCAGCCACTTATACTCGCATTACTTCCATCCTGTATGTTCAACAAATCCTTAAAGTGTTCTCTCCATCTGCTCACTTTTTCTCCCTTCTCCACTAGTAATCTACCATTTTTATCTTTCACTCCTCTGGTAACTTCACTTTCACCCTGTCTTACTCTTTTCACCTCTTTGCAGAACATTTTCTTACAGTCCCTCCACTTTACACTCAAATTCCTTCCAAATTCCTCATCCACTCTCTTCTTACTCTCTCTTACTAATCTTTTCACCTCTCTTTCTTTCTACATATAACTCTCTCTTCCGCCTCTCAGCTTCTTCCATGCCCCTATTTCTCATCCATTCATTGTATGTTTTCTTCTTTTGTGCCACAGCCTGTCTCACCTCTTCAGTCCACCATGCTGTTCCTTGCACCCCCCTCCGTCTTCTCTTCCTTCCACACACCACATCACATGCTGCACATACTTCTTCTGTAAATATCCTACACACACCTTCCACGTCTCCCATCTGCTCCAATTCATATTTGCCCAATAGTTCCTCCACTTCTCTCTTATACCCTGCCTTTTTCTCATCCTCTTGTAACCTTTCCACTCTCCTTGCAACTACTCCTTCCTCTCGTCTTTCTCTTACTTCTATTCCTCCATCTTACTTGAATTCTAATTCTGGCCACCACCAAGTAGTGGTCAGAAAGTCCACTCCCCCAACCTCTATGAGCTCTTGCATCCATTACACATCTTCGCATCCTTTCATCCACACACACATAATCAATCATTGCCTTCCTTTCATTCAGTTCACCACCCACCCTTCTCATCACTCGCCATGTACACCTGTGGATCATTTTATGCCTGAAGAGGGTATTGGCTATCACCAACCCCCTCCCAGCACAAATGACCACTAACGCACTCCCATTCTCATCTATCTCAGCAGCCACACCCCACTCACCAACTATTCCATCCACCTTCACATTCCCAACTTTACCATTCATATCACCAATCAAAAACACTCTCTCATTCCTTCCAAACTTTTCCATGCACACTTCTACATTTGTCCAGAACTCTTCTTATCAACAGTAAAATTTTCGTGGTAAGATAGAGATATGAGTCAACAAAGTATTATAATACAGTCCAAGCTAAGGTCAGCGTGCAAACAATTCCTTTACGTCCCCAGCACTCCATAATATATAGAAAATTAAGGAAACCTGCTTAATCGAAGTGTTGGTATGACACACATTTAACCTGCCGTGTCCCGATAGCATATGGATATGATGCAATGTTTTGTCATGCTTAGAACCAGTAACGTGTCCAAACGTTTTGCAATTGCGAGGTCCGTCATTTGCATATTTTTCAAAATTCGTGCGTTATTTTTGGTACGTATACACAGGACACCTTGCTCTACCCGCCACCACATGATCCCCCCCCCCCACATGCAGTTGTCTTGGCAACTCACCTGTCAGCAGTGACCTGGCCAGTAAAGACATGTTGCTCCACAGTATGAAATTCAAGGCGAGAGTGATTCCCCAATCGATGACGATGTGGAAGACAAAGATTAAGTGGCACCAGAGGAAGAAACGAGCAGAAGTGATGAGGAGGTAATGTTGCCAAGGAAGTTGCGGTATGTTCATGTGTTCAGTGAGTGAAACAACACTTACATCGCCTATATTATTGTGTGAAAACCAATATATTCTTGTACTACATATAAATTTGTACCAAATGAATAAATGTCTACGTATTCTGAGTGGTTTGCAATATTTACTGCTACCATAGAAAACATGACACCCGCAGCGCGGCTTCAGAGAACATGGTACCAGGTGTGCGGAGGGTCACTTGTTTATACCACTTCTAAGCTCAGGTGAGCACTTTTTCTCTGAATTGCCATTGTTTCTCACAAATAGCAGAGGTTTGAGCCCCCCCCCCTAAAAAAAAAATCCATAATTGGTCGGGATTGGGAGTGGTCAGTGGTGAAAAATCGGTCGGGATGCAGCGGGTTGAATTATAAGATCAGTTCGCACTCTTAAATCGTGCTACAACTCTGAATAATTACAAATTCTAATGAAAAGACGAGTTCTGCGGGGAGGGAGGCAGTTCAATCAAACAGCCACTGAGTGACAGCTGAGTGAAGCGGGCTATTTAAACTTCAAAGAGCCCTTAACCTGACTGGTTATCAGAATGTAATAAGTAGTTTACCCTCGCACGTACAAATTATATTAAGTTTTCTGGTTATTTACTCTTTAGATACTTTATTACTTGATTAATTTAGATAATATGAGGATGCAAAAGATGCAGAAAATTTGTTCTTTCTGAACTACTTCATGAAGTGATAGGCTATACCATTCCTTTAATTTTTATGTCGTATTCAATGTAAGTCCAGTGCTTCCATAATTAAAATGTAAAATATTTTTTTGTTAACTGTTTACTAAAATTCACTACAGGATATTTCCACTTATTATTACTCATGAGTTTAATAACATATATTTTACTATCCAGTCTATGTGCAAGTCTTTGTACAATACAACAGTCATGTCCACCTTCACCTTCATCCCCTTCTTTTTTGTTTCTCTCTCTCTCTCTCTCTCAAAGGACACACACACACACACACACACACACACACACACACACACACACACACACACACACACACACACACACACACACACACACACGAAGCTACAGACATAATAGGTTTAAAAAAAAAAAGTGAGCATGTTTTTATTGGGTGTTCTGAGAGAATGTGTAAGCTATGTACTAGTGCTCGGTATTAAGCTTTTCTCCATGTGCATCATCTTCACTTTCATTCATGTCACTTGTATCAGAAATTATGTTAATAACAAATTCCTCAAACAAATGGTCTTGAGCGATGTCTTTGGCATGGTATTCGTCATCGATTTTCTTCATGTGGCTGATGCATCTATGCCAAGTTTCAGGGGTTATCCTGTTCATGGCCTCGTGAGTAATTTCCTCAGCTCTCTTCAGGGATTGATATCCGTTTGAGTTTCTTCACTTGCTCTTCAGCTGTGCCTATTTTAATTCAATAGGATTGAACATACAGTAGTAAGGAAGCAGTCTGAGTATCATATGTCCCTATTCCATGGCCATTTGGTCTGTCTCATATTCTTGTTTGCCTTTATGTTGTTTTCAGACAAAATACAGTTCCTTCTTTGTTTGAGATGGATCAGATGTGATATTGGCAGATAGCCATTCAATTGTATCGCCTTTCTTACTGCTGGTTGTTGGCATTTTATTGATGGTTTTTGAGTGATAGGAAGCATTATCCATTATGATAAGGGATCTTTCTGGGATGTTTGGAAGTAATTGTTCCTCAAACCACTGCTTAAATCGTTGATGGTCCATTGACTCGTGGTAATCCCTCTTTGCTCCATTCTTAGATTGAAACGTCAAGAACCCTCCTGGCACAAAACCACTTTGGCCACCAGCATGTAGGATGATGAATTGAGCTCCTTTCCCTGTCTTAAGTTTAGGCCCAACTACCCCATCACCATCAGTCCAGCATCGCTCAGTGCATATATTCTGGTTAATCCAAGTCTCATCTAGGTAGATTTCAGGGCGAGGATGAGAACTATCTCTGCTGCCTTTTATTTTTCTCAGATATCATTTCTTGCAGCTACGATATCTTCTCTTTCCATTAATATCCTTCTCCCACGTCCTGCTTTTTTTTTTTTTTAAATCTGAAATCCATCTGCCTCACAACTCTGTGTAGAGAAGTCCATGATCCACTGAAGGATATGAGTGATGTCTTGACCCTCTCCAGTAGTTCCGTCAATAATGGAAGTGCACCTCGCTCGTAAACCGAAAGTAATTCTCTCCTGATACAGTCCTTTTGAAAGTCATCTGTCTGTCCTACCTCAGTGGAGAGTCTTGAATGTGGAGGTGGTGTGTATATAATTCCATCTGGTGACATCAAAACTTCACTCTTAATCCTCCTGACAGTTCTTTCAGAGGCCCCAGTTGTGTCTGATGTTTTCTCAGTGGCACGTGTAGTAGTTAGACATGATCCATCACTTTCAAAATACTGGTGGACATTGTGGATGATATTCCTGGTTTGAGTTAAGTACTTGGTGGGCGCATACCGATGCCTAACTCTGACTCTGCCCTTTGATGCCGGTCTGTCTTTGCCAGGTATACTGTCACTGCCATGCTGGATTGTGCCCATACATACCTCCCAACAAACCAAAATATAAGTAAACTCAAAAACATAATCATAACCTTTTCGATATGATGTTATTTAAAATAATTATGATCAAGAGAAGTAATTTTTGAAGCAAAGTAGCGATGTAATAGTTAAAAGGTAAAAAATATCTAGCCTGTTTACCCGCCTCCATATTATACCCCTACACGTCCATCTTTACTTGAACAAAATTGTCCATAGATAGTCTGAACTAAGTTAAGAAAGGCAGCATCACACTGAAGGATTTAATAATGGCTCCTCTCAGGATAGACACAAAATCAATTTATTTCAGTTTGAAAAAACTGCAAAAATCAAAGTAGACTAAAGGAAAACTATTTCATTAAAACTCCTCTATTTTCACAGTATATAAAAGCTGAAATGCCTATTATATAAACATTTACATTGACTAAAAGATGAGAGAGCATGCTGTCATAAGGGAAGGGGGTAATGGGCTCTCCATGCTAAAAGAAAGAAAAAAAAAAAACGCATAAAAAACTTTTGTGTCCTGCCTTCTCTCAGCTGTCATTCAGTGGCTGTTCGATTGAGCTGCCTCCCTCCCCGCAGAACTTGTCCTTTGATTAGAATTTTTAATTATTCAGAGTTTTGGCACGATTTAAGTGTGCGGACAGATCTTATAATTTAAGTGTGTGTCATACCAATGCTTAGATTTAGCAGGTTTTCTCAATTTTCCGTTATATTACAGAGTGCCAGGGATGTAAAGGAATTGTTCAAATACTGACTTTGACTTGGACTGTAATACGTATAATACTTTGTTGACTCATATCTATATTTCTACGAAAATTTCATTGTTGCTAAGTATATACAGTAACGGGTATCATATTGCTTTTGACGATTGTACTGTTGAAAAACTCGGTATCACATCTGATAATAAAGAGAGTATTTTAAGCAATAACAAAATCAAATAAACACCTCCAGCCAATCAGAATCTCAGGGGGAACAGTGTCGCCATACATGCCTGGCCAGATTAATTGATATGAGATACAGTATCACTTCACAGGTCAGTGGGAAGAATGATAAAGGACTGGGGTTACTGGAGCTGCAAGCTCCCAGTGTTTAAAGAGTTGGGGCTCGTCTTAAGCACAGAGTATACCTCTAAACCCACAGTTTGTATGGAAATATTGGGAGTAGTATAATACATAGGTCGGCCTTGTACACTGGGAAATACGGTATATATAGAAAATTATGTGAATTTTATGAAAGACGAGTCCAGAATTATATCACTCGGCATAAAGAAACAAAAATAAGGATAAAGAAGGCGCTTAACAGAATGTAAAAAATCAAGAGAGAAAAGAGACTTGCTGGGGAAGAGATGCAGCAGATACAATAGTGAGAGAGCATATAACAACTATAAACAGGCTAGAAATTATTATACATGGATAAGGAGAGAAACTCAAAGACTGCTTGAGGAAGATATTATAAATAAAAGTAGTGATGAACCAAAGCCTTTTTACAAGTACATCTGAAACAAAACCAAAGTTAAAGATAATATTCAGTCCATTATGGATCAGGGGATAACCTATATCCAAGAAATGTTTGCAAAGTTCTTAACAAAAATTTCCAATCAGTTTTTACAAACGAGAATAATTTTGAGAGATGATAAGGAACATCCATGCCCACACATACAGTATTACCAGATATATGAATATTGGAACAAGAGGTACAGGAAGAGTTAAGTAAATTAGACAAAGGAAAAGCAAATGGTCCTGACGAAATTTCAGGTTGGGTGCTGCATGAATGTGTAGAAGAATTAAGCAGATCAGCATATTTAATATTCAAGGAGTCCTTAAGTCAAGGTAAACTACCTGTTACGTGGAAGTAAGCAAACATTGTTCCCCTATTCAAGAAAGGAAATAGACAGCATCCACACACCTACCGACTAGTATCCCAGACCAGTGTTGTAAGGAAGGTACTAGAAAAGCCAATAAGAAAAATTTGGGTAAATCATCTGGAAATATACAATATGATAACAGACAGTTTGATTTAAGAAAAGGAAAATCTTGTGTTACAAATCTATTAAGCTACTATGATAGAGTTGCAGAAACACTACAGAAAAGAGAAGGGTGGGTAGACAGTATCAATTTAGATTTCCAGAAAGCATTTGGCAAAGTACCGCACCAAAGACTTTTATGGAAACTGTACCATCAAGTAGGAATCCAAGGAAATCTATTTTGCTGGATGCAGGATTTTTTCATAAAAAGGGAGATGAGAACGGTACTAAGGGGGAATTACTCATCTTGGAGGGAAGTGACTAGCAGAGTTCCACACAGCTCAGTGCTGGCACCAATTATATTTTTAGTATATATAGATGATATAGACAGGAACATGGGAAATGAAAGCTCTTTAAATATGTTTGCTGGTGATGCCAAAAATACAAAGAAGAATTACAAATACAGACTTGCAGAGAGCTACAAGAAGAATTAAATAAGCTTCCTGAATGGAGCAATAGATGGCAAATGGAATTCAATGTGGAGAAATGCCATATAATTAAGTTGGTAAAAGTGGAAAAAGACCAGATTGGGATTATAAGCTAGGAAGTTCAATCCTGTACATATCAGGAAAGGAGAAGGACCAAGGAGTGATTATCAATAACTGACTATTTCCGGCTGACCACATAAATTAGAAGGTACGGAACATGCCCACATGGCTTGCTAATATGAGAATAGCATTCACATATATAAGTGAAGACATCCTGAGAAAGATAATAAAATCATTCATCAGACCAGCCCTGTAATATGCATCATTAGTCTGGAATCCTCATCTCAAAAAACACATGGATAATATTGAAACCGTACAAAGGGCCACAACAAGATGGGTACCAGACTTAAAGGATCTAAGTTATGAAGGAAGACTAGAAAAACTAAACCTACCAACATTACAAGTGAAGGAAAAGAGGAAACATGATTACGCTTTATAAATGCATCCCAGGGAAAGAGAAAATAGATGTCAGTGAGTACTGTATATAACCATATAACCTATGGCAAAGCATCAGCAAGAGGACACTGCAAAAAACTGCATATATAGAGAGGTGACAAAGACTTAAGGAAATTCAGATTCCCAATTAGGGCAAATGATCAGTGAAATGCACTACCGAATGAAATGATGTGTGCCAAACCTATTGATAAAGATGGTTTATTACACTGGACAGTACGAGCTTGACTCATTCTGTGCTTACACCCTGCCTAGGCAAACTCTTTCGCCTTTGTCTGTCAACTTGTACCTTTCCTTCTTGCTGGAAGTTTGCTCTCATTCAGCCAGTCCCAAAGAAGGGTGACCACTCCCAACCCTCCAACTATCGTCCAATTGCTTTAACGTCCTGTATTTCAAAAGTTTTTGAGTCAATTCTCAATAGAAAAGTTTTAAGGCATCTTTCCTATCACAACCTTCTTTCCGATCGTCTATACGGGTTCCGTCAGGGACGCTCCACTGGCGATCTTCTCGCCTACCTTTCAGACTCCTGGTCATCCTCCTTTCGGGACTTTGGCGAAAGCTTTCCCATTGCACTTGACATCTTAAAGGCTTTCGATCGAGTCTGGCATAAATCTTTAATTTCCAAACTGCCCTCCTAAGGTTTCTATCCTTCTATCTGTGCCTTCATCGCTAGCTTCCTTTCTGGTCGTTCTATAGCCGCTGTTGTAGACGGCCATCGTTCTTCTAGATCTATCAACAGTGGTGTTCCTCAGGGCTCTGTCCTATCACCAACTCTCTTCCTTTTATTCATCAATGATCTTCTAAGCTGTACATCTAACCCTATCCACTCATACGCTGATGACTCCACCCTTCACCTTTCCATTCGGTTCCCGCAACGCCCATCTCAGCAGTTACTTCAACACACAAGGGTTGAGGCTATGGCACACCTAATGTCTGACTTGGCTCGTATCTCTGACTGAGGTAAAAATAATGTGGTTGTTTTTAATGCATCTAAGACTCAGTTCTTACACCTATCAACCCGACAAAATCTTCCACAGGTATACCCACTAATGTTTAATAATATTCAGCTTAATCCTGCATCATCCTTGAACATGCTTGGGGTTTCATTGCTCAGGACTTATCTTGGAAAGATCATATTACATCTCTTGTAAGATCTGCTTCCAAGAGATTGGGTGTGCTAAGCCGACTCCGCTCTTTCTTTACCCCTGCACAATTGTTGACTCTATACAGAGGTTTTATCCGCCCCTGTGTGGAGTACAACTCTCATGTGTGGGGAGGCTCCCCACATACAGCTCTTCTCAATAGGGTGGAGTCAAAGGCTTTTCGTCTCATTAACTCTCCTCCTCTTACTGACTCCCTTCAACCTCTGTCTCTTCGCCGCACTGTTGCATCTTTATCTCTTTTCTATCGCCACTTTAATGGTCACTGCTCCTCTGAACTGTCTGCTTGCATTCCTCCACCTCTACGACGGGCGCGTAGCACCCGTCTGGCAGCAAACTTTCATCCCTTTTCTGTCCAACTCTCTAATGCAAGAGTTAACCGTTACTCCCAGTCTTTCATTTATGCTACAGGTCAGCTCTGGAACTGTCTCCCTCTGTCTGTATTTCCTGCTGCCTATGATCTCCAGTCTTTCAAACGCAGTGTGTCCAGGCATCTCAAAATGATCGGATCTTGAATTTGGCTCTCTATTGTATTTTGTTTTTCTCTTGGAGGGAACTGTTACTGTGGGCTCATGGCCTTTGGTTCCTTCTTCCTCACATAAAAAAAAAAAAACACACAGTCACCCAAAACCACTCACTAATAATTCACTTAGTCATTTCTGGTAGATGGGGGCACCCATCATCCACGCACTTAGTGTAGTGTTGCTCTGTTTTTAGGGTAACTCTATACTGAGTGGGAAGCCAAATGTTTTCCTGTAAACCAGGAAAACATTTACAACGCTGGATGGTAACCTTATAACCAGCAACACCTTTTCCCTATATGACAACAAGTGGGTTGGCGGAGGGTTAGTGCCCCTCCCTGGAAAACAAGTATCTAAAAATACGAACAAGAAGCCTCGGACCAGGACTGACCAAAAGGTGACGACTAAGGACCAAACAATGGACTTGGTACAGATAGCAACGTGGAATGTAAGGGGTGCAAATGATGAGATGAGAGAGAGATTGTCCAGGTTCATGAGGGTGTAAGTGGATGTATGTGGATTAACTGAAACTAAACAGTGAGGTGAGAGTGTGAGAGAATGAGAGTATGGATGGGGTAAATGTGTGGGAGTAGGTGAGAATGTGAAGGCAAAAGAAGGAGTGTGTATTATTGTGTTTAACAGATGGAAGGAGAATACAGTAAAACCTCTACAACTCGGCATAATACATGTGCAAGCCTTGCCGAGTTAACTTATGTGCTGAGTTGTAGGGATGAACTTTAAGATCCCCCCCAGCACATACACACACAAAAAAGGAAAAAATGGAAAAAAATTAAAAGTTTTTACAACAAAGAGTAAAAGCTGCCTTACCATGATTCCATGCAGTTGTAGGGTGTATTCCAGGCATGGAAGAGGACTTTTGGTAGTTTTTGGAGGTGTTAGGGAGGCTCAAGATCACTTTTGGGCACACCTTTACTGTACTGTACTTGACACTGTACACTATGTAAAGCACAGTTAACACTATAAAGGCCATTACTGTAATGTATTTATCACTTGTACTATACAGGACTGGGGAACTAAACACTAAACACTTAAACATTACTGTACAACTCGGCATCTTACCAAGTTGGGGGATTTTTGCCGACTCTATTCCTCTCACATGCGCATTTTTGGGAATTTTTTAATTTTGATTTTTTAAATTAATATTTTGGAGCCTTCCCGAGTTGTAGAGGTTTCCGACTTGAAGGATGACGAATTGTAGAGGTTTTACTATATGAGAGAGTATGGATCAGTTGGCTCAAGGATTGTAATGGGTAAGATTGAAAGTTGGACTACAAATGTGGGCGATTGTGTGCTTCTGTGCGCCAATGCAAGATTGTGCAAGTAGAGTAAGAGAAGAGTTCTGGACAAATGTGGAAGTGTGCATGGAAAAGTTTGAAAGGAATGAGAGAGTGTTTTTGATTGGAGGTATGAATGGAAAAGTAGGGACTGTGAAGGTGGATGTAGTAGTTGGTGAGTGGGGTGTGCCTGCAGAGATGGATGAGAATGGCAATGCTTTAATGGACATTTGTACTGGGAGGGGGTTGGCGATAGCCAATACCCACTTCAGGCACAAAATGATCCACAGGTATACATGTCGAGTGATGAGAAGGGTGGATGGTGAATTGAATGAAAGAAGGCAATGACTGATTATGTATGAATGACAAGATGAGAAGGTGTGTACTGGATGCAAGAGTACACTCAAACCTGGAGTACCGCGGGCAATAGGGACTGGACAAGGACCGTGGTACTCAAATCTGCGTCACTCAGACAATATGTTTACATGTATAATGGTACAATGTGTTCTGGCAACTTTCCAAAACTCTCACTTTTACCCCTTCTTACCACCTAACCTCACATAAATTACCCCCACATGCACCCACCATCAGGTAAAACATTGAAAGAGATATAACTGTTGTAACTAAAAACATCAATGGTATTAAAAATAGCATTAACAAAAACAGAAGTTGGGCTGCGTACCCTTTTGTTGATACGTAGCCCCCTGGTATTTTCCTCCCACCTCCCAACCCCAATGTTGTTGTCAAAGTTTCGCCTTCTCTCATATCATGTGGCTTTCAGGAGAACCTTAGGCCATATGGTTAGACGAAAATTTGTGGGTCAGGCAGCTGTAGTAGACAAAATAGAAAGAAATTTTGTGCTAATCAGAAAAGATTACTTTCATCCATGTGTTCTCGTGAGTTAGCGTTCAGTTTCACATTTTTCGTTTGATATCGCGTTTCCCAACACATTTCTGACAGACTAAGCATATGGCTAAACTACTCAATCAGTCCGAATTGTGTTGAGAAGAGCGATACCGAACGAAGAATGTGAAACGGAACGCTAACTCAGGAGAACACATGGATGAAAGAGTACCTTTTTTCTGGTTTGCAAACATTTTCGCTCCATTTCGTTCCCTAAAACAGCCAGACCTGTAAATTTTAGTCTAACTATATGGCCTAACGTCTCTTCCGAAGGCCACATGATACGAGAAGGCGAAATTTTGACAACATTGGGATTGGGGGGTGGGACGAAAATACCGTGGAACTACGTATCAACAAAATGGTACCCATGGAGATGGTGTTGACCCAGTCCAAGTTCTGTTTTTGTTAATGCTATTTTTAATACCACTGATGTTTTTAATTACAACAGTTATATCTCTTTCAGTGTTTTACCTGATGGTGCATATAGGTGGAGGTAAAGTATGTGGGGTAAGGTGATAAAAAAGGATAAAAGTGAGAGTTTCCTTGCTCTGACGCTCCACATAACGCCCTATAAGCTTCTCAGTCAGTTTCAGGACAACATATAAACTTTCACAGCTGCCAGGTTTGCATCACTTCCTACGCACGATCTTTATCTTCTCCCGGTCCTTCCAAATCGTTATGATGGTGCTTTCTTTATTTTATGCTTTTTTTTTTTTTTTTTTTTTTTTTTTTTGCCATTTCGGTAAATGTACGTTTTACTTAAAGCAGTGGAAGAACCTTACCAATTCAGTTCATATTCCTCCAGTTTGTTTTCTGTATTTTTCTGACTATTTTCAGGGTGGTAAATTACTTTTGCCTGATGAAAAATTTCCCACATTTTATCATCACGTTCCTTAAGCCATAACACGATTGTTTTGATGTACTCAAATGTGGTTTTCGTCTCCCACGTCCCAACTGGATGTTAGGTTAGGTTAGGTTAAATTATAAGGTATAGTTAAGCTAGGTTAGGTCAAGTTTAAACACTTAGGTTAGGACAGGCCCTAATTTCACCGTAACCCTGACGTGTCAAACAAGTTGACAGCGGAACACACCTTAAAACAACGGGGGAAACAGATTTAGCATGAAGCATTTAATTACCTCCCAGAAGTAATCCGACAAACATAAGACTATCAGGAAGAAGATGAATGAAGAATGTGGAACTGAATGCTCACTTACAACAGCACATGGATGGATTTTTTTTTTTTTTTTTTTTTTTTTTTTTTTTTTAGCGATTAGCAAACATTTTCGTTCAGTTTCATCCCCTAAAACTCGAAACCCACTTGACTGTGAGGTAGAGTCTGAGACGCGAGAAAGGACTTGATAGCCGTATGTTCAGTCGGTCCTAAATGTGTTGGGAAGCCAAAAATGTGGAACTGAACACTAACAAGAACACACAGACGAAAGTATTTTTTTCTAATTAGCAGATATTTTCGTTCCATTTTGTCCCCTAAAACTGCAAAACCCATTATGAGTGTGGGGTAGAACTAGGTGAGGCACCAGAAAGGATTGATAACCGTATGCTCAGTTAGTTGGAAATGTGTTGGGAAGCACGAAATCGAACGAAGAATGTGGAACTGAACGCTAACTTACGAGAACACATGGATGAAAGAGTAATGTTTCCTCTAATTAGCAAACATTTTCTTTCCATTTCGTCCCTTAAAACTGCAAAATTCATGATAAGTGTGGGAAAGAACTAGGTGAGGCATGAGAATGGACTGATAACCATATGTCCAGTTGGTCCAAAATGTGTTGGGGAGCATGAAATCAAACGAAGAAAGTGGAACTGAACTCTAACTTATGAGAATGCATGGATTTTTTTTTTTTTTTTCCTGATTAGCATACATTGTCGTTACATTTGGTCCCCTGAAATTGCGAAACCCATAAAACCATTCGGCCTTGAGTGTGCCTGGGAAGCATATTTCCATTCTGTATGCGTATTCATAAAAACCACTAGGAACCCTCAGCCAGGAACAACGCTCGCCCAGTCATTTCAAAACTAACCATAGGTTTTTCATGAAAATATGTTCATGTGCTTCCCAGGCAAAATTTCTACAACCTAACCTACCCTAACCTATCCCATCTCACTAGGGCTGTTTGGCTGAGGTGGCTGGCTGTGGTACAGAGATAAATACCCATACAGAATGGAAATATGCGCCCAGGAAATGTACCCAAAGTTTAGAGGGTGAAGTCATAGCGCACGACTTTCAAATTTCGTCCCCAGGCCAGCTGACTTCCCGCATGAGCTTGAGTTTTTCCGCGTGTTGACATTGACTTATCTCATTATGCTGACCGCGTTAGAACAAAAACGTGTTACTCAACCACGTGTTACTCAAGGATTGAGTGTATAATTATAGAGGTTGGGGGAGTGGACTCTCTGAGCACCACTTGATGATGGTCAGAATCAGTGTCCAAATGAAATGGAGAAATAGAAGAAGGGAAGGACAGGAGGAAGTAGCTCATACAAGGAGGATGGAAAGGTTACAAGAGGATGGAAGAACGACAAAATGTAAGGGGGAAGTGGAGGTCCGACTGGGTAAATATGGACTGGAGCAGATGGGGGACGTAGAAGGTGTGTGCAAGATATTCACGGAAGAAATCTGTGCAGCATGTGAGGTGGTGTGTTGCGTGAAGAGAAGACGAAAGGGATTGCAGGGAACAGCACGGTGGAATGAAGAGGTGAGAAAGACTATGACACAAAAGAAGAAAGCATACAATGAGTGGCTGAGAAACAGGGGCATGGAAGAAGTTGAGAGATGGAAGAGAGAGTTGTATGTAGAGAGGAAGAGAGAGGTGAAAATATTAGTAAGAGAGAGGAAGAAGGGAGTGGATGAAGAATTTGGAAGGAATTTGAGTTTAAATTGGAGGGAATGTAAGAAAATTTTCTGGAACGAGGTAAAGAGAGTTAGACAGGGTGCCAAAGAAGTTAGTTAAGGTGTGAATGATAAAAATGGTAGATTACTAGTGGAGAAAGGAGAAAAAGTGAATAGATGGAGAGAACACTTTAACGAATTGTTGAACATAGAGAATGAAAGTAATGCGAGTATAAGTGGCAGGGGAATGACTGGGAGACAGAAGGATGTGAGAAGAGAGGAAGAAATCAGTAGGGTGGAAGTTGTGGAAGCGATGAAGAAAATTTAAAGTGGAAAAGCCCCAGGAATTCATGCAGTGTGTGGTGAAATGCTGAAGCATAGGGGAGAGATAGCGGTAGAATGGATGTGGAAGATGTGCAGATTGGCCTGGGAGGAAGGTAGAGTTCCGGATGATTGAGAGTCAGGTATAATTATTCCCCTGTACAAATGGAAAGGGGAAAAAGAAGTATGTGGTAATCATAGGGGCATTTGTCTTCTTAGTGTAATAGGAAAAGTATATGGTAGGATATTTATTAACAGAGTTAAGGAAATAACAGAGGAATTAGTTGGAGAAGAACAGGGAGGTTTTAGGAAGGGAAGAGGTTGTGTAGATCAGATATTCATTCTTAGATCTTTAGTGGAAAAGTTTCTAGGGAAGGGAAAGAAGTTGTATGCAGTCTTCATGGATTTGAAGAAAGCATATGACAGGGTGGATAGACAAGGATTGTGGAAAGTATTAAGAATTATGGAGTAGATGGGAAGTTGTTGAATGCCGTGAAGAGTATGTTTGCCGGTGCTAAGGCTGCAGTGCGTGTGGATAGTGAAGTGAGTGAATTTTTCTATTTGAAGGTTGGATTGAAACCAGGATGTGTCATGTCTCCATGGTTGTTCAATCTGTATATGGATCGGGTTATAAAAGAGATAAAAGGTAGGGCAGTGGATGTTGGAGTGACCGTAATGAGAGAGGGCAGTGTTTGGAAACTCCCTGTACTGTTGTTTGCAGATGATTCTGTGTTGTTAAGTGAAGATGAAGGGGAGCTGCAAGGCTTGGTGGATGAGTTTGGGAGAGTATGTAAGAAACGGAATCTAAAGGTGAATGTACGGAAGAGGAAAGCTATGGTGTTCGAGGGAGGTGAAGTCAGTGAATGTACAATGAGGTTGGATGAGGAAATGGGAAATGTGAGTGCATTTAAGTACTTTGGTAGTGTGATGAGTAAGGATGGAAGTGTAGAGGGTGAAGTGCTTGACAGGGTACAACAAGGAAGAAAGATTGCTGGCTCCTTGAAAGCAGTGATAAGAAACAGGGAAGTGAGCATGGAAGTGAAAGTGTTAAAGTAGACCTATTTATCCATGAGGGTTAGGTTCCAAAGACCCCCACGGAAGGCAAATTCCGTGGATACTCAAATCATCATCATAAAATGGCATATTATTTCCGCATAAGCTAAGCACATCCCTGAAAAAAATAAAAACATGCTTTAAAATATTACAGATACATATTAACACTCACCAAAAGACTGTATGTTCTCTTCATAACATTCGTACAGTGATGACGATTGGTATATGATGATGATGATTGCTGTATAGATGACGATGATTGCTGTATGATGACGATGTGATGAGGCGACGAGATGTGTGGCGGCACTGTAGGTAAGCTGTGAGTCTAGTCTGACCCTTCTGACAGGAAGCCAGATAACACCTTACACTCTCTCTTTGGCTTAGAAGGATTGCTTTTATCCTTTGCTTTTTTCTTGGGAGCCATTTTTCACTTACACAATGAAGTACAGTAGACTTGTAAACACGAGAAGGGCGACGACGAAGTAAGTAACAATCTGATTGGTGTTTACAATAAGACTGAAGGAATGGCGGGAATGCCCTTGGGTGCGAGTATGCTAACTGTGGTGACAAAAGAAGTGCACGTTGTGCGCCAATTTCAAATTAAATTACAGTGTATTGTACAGTATTAAAAAAGGTTTGAACTGTGGAAACTTAAATCCGCAGATGCAAATTCCGCGGATAAATAGGGTCTACTGTATATATATATATATATATATATATATATATATATATATATATATATATATACGGGTAATCCCTTAATTCACACGAACTTTTTTCATGCGATTTCGGTGATCCAAAAATTTTTCATACAGTAATTAAAACATAAAATTATAGTATTCAAATAAATAATTTTAATATACGAGAGAAATAAATAAAATAAAAAAATGCCTACTTGCTGCCCTTGTGCATACATATATGTGTGTGTCGGGGGGGGGGGAGGTCGGTCTACCACACACCACACAGTCAGTTTGAATTCGACGGTTGAACCATGTGTGACTCGCGAATCGTTATTTGTGGCTTATTTTTCTGCCTTCCAGTGATTGCTTGCCTTGTTTGTCAACATGGGGCCTAAGCGTTGTGCTAGTGATGCATGTGGTAACACACCAAAATGGACTCGTAGAGTGATGTTGCTGACAGAGAAAGTTAAAGTGTTGGAAAAACTTAGGGGAAGGAATGTCGGCGACAATTCGCCGTCAGGATGATTCCCCATCATTTATGTACATACCAGTTTATTTAGCAAGTACAGTACACTAGTTTTTTACTTATAAGAGTTTTAGAATCCCTCTGAAAATTAGTTATTAAAGTACAATATTTATAACTCAATGATAAGTATATTTATAGAATGATGGGGAATCGTCCATGTTTTGACGGTGAATTGACTTAATGGTGAATTGTCTCAGAACCGTATGTTTGGGGTGAGTGAGTCAACTGTTCGTACAATAAAGAAGGCAGAACAAAGCATACGGGAGGCAGTGAGGGCTAGTGCACCAGACTGTGCTAAAGTGTCTCCACCTACGCCTGTGAATTGTCTCGGAACCGTATGTTTGGGGTGAATGAGTCAACTGTTTATACATTAAAGAAGGCAAAATGTAGCATACTGGAGGCAGTGAGGGCTAGTGCACCAGACTGCTAAAGTGTCTCCACCTACGCCTGTGCTTGTCAGCTTTCAGAGTTAAATTTCTTACATTTTTGTTGTTTTTCATACTTTATGCTAGTTTATAAAGTGTATGTAGTTCATAGACAGTATTATTCAGATGTAATATACTTAATACACATGCTTAATTACGTGCACACGTGGCAGAATGTATACGCAAATTTACCACATACTCGAAGGGTCTGGGAATGTAACCCTCGCGTGAATTAAGGGATTACTGTATACAGTATATATATATATATATATATATATATATATATATATATATATATATACAGTAAGATCTCACTATAATGGACTAATTGGGTCCCAAACCATTCCGAAAAATGCGAAATTCCAATAAAGCGACATCTGGACTTCCCCCTGCTGATCCGGACTTTTTCCAGTATATCAGATATTAAGTCCAGGTCGCATGAATGATTTTTAAACTGTTTTGACTGCCATTGTGGTACTGTACTGTGTTATAACTTCAGTACATTAATCAAATGGTATAATATATATATATATATATATATATATATATATATATATATATATATAATAATACTGTACTGTACACTGATAAACATATCTTTCATTCAGCGTATTGTGGTGAACACAGCTGAAGTGGTCAGACAGTCCAGACTGCTTGTGGCTTTATCGGACTTTTTCCGATATATAGGAATTTAGTCTGGTAGCTCCTCGAGTCCGATAAAAGCAAATTCCAGTCTACTGAAGTGCGTTATATCGAGGTTTTACTGTATGTATATATCTATATGTATGTATATATATATATATATATATATATATATATATATATATATATATATATATATACATACAGTTTTTCCTCATACTTTGACGGAGGTATGTTCTGCCAAAACAGAGCTGTGGAAATGAGTTATTTGAGAGGAGCATGTGGAGTCACATGGAGAGACAGATTGACAAATGAGGAAGTGAAGGATCATTGTGATGTGGATGTGGATGTGATAGGAAGCATTAGTAGAAACACATTGAGGTGGTTTGGCCATGTGGAAAGTGAGAGACTAAAGAGAAGAGTGTATGTGAATGAGATGGAGGGGGGGGAGAGGGAGGAGGAGGAGGCCAACGATGAGATGGAGTGGAGGGGTATATGAGAGAGGGGGTGTGTGAACTGGGAGCAGGGCAGTGAAATGGCATTGGACAGGGCAACATGGAGGTGATTTGTTTGTGGCCACCCCTTATGGGATTAAGGCATCTGGTAATATATAAATAGATTTCTGTAGAAACACACACACACACACACACACACACACATACACACACACACACACACACACACACACACACACACACACACACACACACACACACACACACACACACACTTCTGGAACACGGGACAGAGCAGACGTGTGTCATTGCACTGTGCGCTCTGCTCAGTTGCAAAATACCTAAGTGTATCAAATAATAAGTCAAGCTTGGTACTGATCTAAATTATAGATTATGGTAGATTAAGTAGAAGTGAAAAAGTGCTGTCCAAAAAAGTATATCAAATAGTCAGAGTCCTGAGGAGTTTGCTGTGTTAGTAGACAACAGGCGCTGTGTCGGTTAAACAGACGAGCCCTGGGTAAATCCAACACTGATGGAATGGGGATGCTAAACTGTAAGTAGAAAGTATACTTCCATAAGATGGCGTACTTTCAAGAAGTGCAATTAGGTAAGAGGAAGGGAAGCAGTAAAAAACAAAATGATGACCACACGGACCTCGTGGAACTGATTACACGTAATAAATTAACAAAGAAAGTGAACAAATTGGAGGAAACTTTCAAACTGGAATTAGATGAAATAAGGAAGGAACTGTACCAACAAAAGGAAAAAAAAAATGAGGAAGTGGTAAAGGAAGTGAAACAGAAAAGATGCAACAATAGGTGAGCTACAGACTTACAATAGGTAGACATTCTGAGGAAGAAAATGAACGAAATGGGAAATACAGTAGTCACCCATGAAAGCTTTGAAGGAGTACAATAATAATAAAGACATAATTAAACAAGCAGGTAATTTGATAGAGCAAAGTAGAGACATTGATGAGAAGGTAACTTAGGCAAATGAAATGGTGGGAAACCACAGAGGAAGTACAAAATACATGGGCAGAAGTAGCCAAAACAAGTCAAGATCTAAAAAACAGGGCTGAAGCAAAAGACATGACAAGAGAGGTGAAAGACATCATAAGGAAGAACCCAAGGCTGGTAAAGGAAACAGCTGTGATTAACAAATCTGTAGTCATCAATGGTAATGATGAAGAAGAAATAAGGAATAGAGTCACGAGAGATAACAAGATGGTAAACATAATGAACATATTGAAAGTAGTATCGGACGACATCTGTGAGAATGATGTAGAGAAATTTAAGAGATAAGAGAAATATGAGAGAAACAAGTCATGTCCGCTGAAAGTAACCTTCCAAAGTGTGAACACCGTCAAAGAGGTATTAAAAAATGCTAACAAACTTAAGGAATCAGAGGAGTACAAAGAAGTGTGAATAAAATGGTGCCTAACTCAAAAGGAATGGTGATTACTAAAGGAAAAGAGGGAAGAAACAAAAAGAAAGAATGATGCAAGATCAGATGAAAAGTAATTTTTTTTTTCAAAGTTCAGTAGGTACCGGTACGCACAGTATGCGAATCGCATAGTACACGAGGACCTATTTTTTATTGAATTTTAGTGTATTTTTTAAAAGTACGTGAATTGAACTCGTAATAGGTGAGACGGCAGCGAAGAGTGGCCCAAATCTGAGGTTACCCCAAGCACGTGACATTGCCGCCCCAAGACGCGCCAAGGGTTGCCTCATCACCTGTTACCTGCGGCCTCAAGAAAGTGAGGAATCACTCCCTCCAACATCAGAAGAGCCATTTTCTGGGGAGGATCAAGAGGATGATGCGATGTCTGAGGTGTCAGAAATAGACTTTGAAGGGTTTATGAACGAAGTGAGTGCATTAGCTAGTGAAAGTGCTGAAAGCGCTGGTGATGAGAGTGGTGAGGAAGGTGGTGTGTCGGATGGTGTGGCGGGTGGTGCAGGAGGTGCACACTACGTGCCTCACCCTGCCTCAGATCCCCTTCTTACGTCTGTCACGCCTGTTGTCCTCTTGGGTTAAGGTGAGCTGCCATATTCTTGTTGTTTTAGTTAAACCATATCCTTGTTGATTTAGTAAAGCCATAATCATGTTGGTTTACTTTATCTTAGGTAATATGTCTTAGATAGTTTCCCTGCACAGTACAATACTTAGGTCTGAAAGGAGTCTCAAGGGTTACCGATGAAGTGGGGTGCTGCCCATATGTAATTTTTCCCATAAATTTATGTATTCACAGTACATGAAATCCTAGTAGGCGACCTCCTCTGCCACCCATAAACTCGCGTACTGTGCGTACCTACTGTAGTAGGATTGCAAGTAAAAAAATTGCACATAAACAGCAGGGACAAAATAAAAGCAAGATAGTAGATTCAGCCATTGTCAAATATGTGAACAATATGGATAAGTTAATGTACTCAAACGTAGATGGAATGGTATCCAAACTATTAGAGGTAAAAGATTGTATCATAGAAAATGAGCATCATATTATTTGTCTAAGAGAAACAGCATTAACTTCAAGGATATCAAACCACTCTTTAAAAATGGATGAATACAATATTTGATGAAGAGGCAGAAATTTAGAAAAAGGAGGAGGAGTTGATACTAACAGAGAAAAGACTCCAAATAAAAGAGATAGAAATAGACATACTGTCATAAGTAGAATTAGTTGCAGTAGAGATTACTACATCAGAAGAGATAATAATTGTGACAGATTTTATATATGCCACCCAAGACAAACACATGGGACGGAGATGAATACGAAGACCTAGCAGAAAGGACAGTTCAGAGTTTAAGAACCCTACTATAAAGAATTGAAGAAAAATCTGAAAGAATTATACTAACGGGAGACTTTAATACAAATAGAAACTGGAAAACTCTAGATGTATAAAGCCATGAAAGTTGCTGGAATCAAAAGCTCCTGGATCTTATATTGGAATTTTTTGTAGCACAACATGTAAAGAACACCAGAAAAAGAGGACCAGAAGACCCCTCATTATTAGATCTCATATTTAATAGGCAAGAAAATGAATATGACTGTATAATCTGTCACCCCCCATTCGACAAAAGCGACCATGCAGTACTAGATTATAGTTTCCGGGTAGCATATAATTTAGTTAGAGGTAATGGAATTAATAAAAAGAGGCTGAACTACAAAAAAGGCAACTTTCATGACCTAAAGAAGTATGTCAGCGATATCGATTGGGAAAAGGAGCTAAGAGGACAAGACATAAATGTTATGTATAACAAATTTGTAAATTTTATGAAACATGAGTCCATAATTATGTCCCAGTGCACAAAGACACAGAATTATGGATAAAGAACTGGATTAATACTGATTGTAAAAATGCTGAAGAGAAAATAGATTTGCTTTGGATCAGATACAGATGACATAAAAGTGAGAGAGCATATAACAACCACAAGCAGGCAAGAAATGATTATATAAGGATAAGGAGAGAAGCTCAAAGGCAGTTTGAGGAAGACATTGTAAACATAAGCACTGATCAGTCGAAGTTGTTTTACAGCTACATATGAAGCAAAGAAAAGTTAAAGATAAAATACAATCCATCTTGGATGAGGAGAAAATCTGTATCAATAAGATATTTGTGAAGTACTGTACTAAACAAAAATTTTCAATCAGTTTTTACCAAAGAACGTAGATTTGCGAGAGATGAAAACGAACATGCATGCCCTTACATATTAACAAATATAACAGAAGAAGAGGTCCAGGAAGAGATGAGAAAATTAAACAGGGGAAAAGCCAATGGCCCTGAAGAGATTTTGTGTTGGGTATTATAAGAATGTGCAAAAGAGCTAAGCAGTCCATTACAGTTAATATTCAGAGAATCCTCCAGACAAGGAAAACTACCTGATATTTGGAAGAAAACAAACATTGTGCCCCATTTTAAGAAAGGAAATAGACAAAATCCACCTAACTTTTTTTTTTTTTTTTTTTTTATGCGAGGAAGAAGGAACCAAAGGCCATGGCCCGCAGTAACAGTTCCCTCCAAGAGAAAAACAAAATACAATAGAGAGCCAAATTCAAGATCCGATCATTTTGAGATGCCTGGACACACTGCGTTTGAAAGACTGGAGATCATAGGCAGCAGGAAATACAGACAGAGGGAGACAGTTCCAGAGTTGACCTGTTGCATAAATGAAAGACTGGGAGTAACGGTTAACTCTTGCATTAGAGAGTTGGACAGAAAAGGGATGAGAGTTTGCTGCCAGACGGGTGCTACGCGCCCGTCGTAGAGGTGGAGGAATGCAAGCAGACAGTTCAGAGGAGCAGTGACCATTAAAGTAGCGATAGAAAAGAGATAAAGATGCAACAGTGCGGCGAAGAGACAGAGGTTGAAGGGAGTCAGTAAGAGGAGGAGAGTTAATGAGACGAAAAGCCTTTGACTCCACCCTATTGAGAAGAGCTGTATGTGGGGAGCCTCCCCACACATGAGAGTTGTACTCCACACAGGGGCGGATAAAACCTCTGTATAGAGTCAACAATTGTGCAGGGGTAAAGAAAGAGCGGAGTCGGCTTAGCACACCCAATCTCTTAGAAGCAGATTTTACAAGAGATGTAATATGATCTTTCCAAGATAAGTCCCGAGTAAATGAAACCCCAAGCATGTTCAAGGATGATGCAGGATTAAGCTGAATATTATTAAACATTAATGGGTATACCTGTGGAAGATTTTGTCGGGTTGATAGGTGTAAGAACTGAGTCTTAGATGCATTAAAGACAACCATATTATTTTTACCCCAGTCAGCGATACGAGCCAAGTCAGACATTAGGTGTGCCATAGCCTCATCCCTTGTTTCTTGAAGCAACTGTTGAGATGGGCGTTGCGGGAACCGAATGGAAAGGTGAAGGGTGGAGTCATCAGCGTATGAGTGGATAGGATTAGATGTACAGCTTAGAAGATCATTGATGAATAAAAGGAAGAGAGTTGGTGATAGGACAGAGCCCTGAGGAACACCACTGTTGATAGATCTAGGAGAAGAACGATGGCCGTCTACAACAGCGGCTATAGAACGACCAGAAAGGAAGCTAGCGATAAAGGCACAGATAGAAGGATAGAAACCGTAGGAGGGCAGTTTGGAAATTAAAGATTTATGCCAGACTCGATCGAAAGCCTTTGAGATGTCAAGTGCAATGGCAAAGCTTTCGCCAAAGTCCCGAAAGGAGGATGACCAGGAGTCTGAAAGGTAGGTGAGAAGATCGCCCGTGGAGCGTCCCTGACGGAACCCATACTGACGATCGGGAAGAAGGTTGTGATAGGAAAGATGCCTTAAAATTTTTCTATTAAGAATTGACTCGAAAACTTTTGAAATACAGGACGTTAAAGCAATTGGACGATAGTTGGAGGGTTGGGAGTGGTCACCCTTCTTTGGGACTGGCTGAATGAGAGCAAACTTCCAGCAAGAAGGAAAGGTACAAGTTGACAGACAAAGGCGAAAGAGTTTGCCTAGGCAGGGTGTAAGCACAGAAGCACAGTTCTTGAGAACAACAGGAGGGACCCCATCAGGCCCATATGCCTTGTTAGTACTGAGGCCAGTGATGGCAGAAAATACATCAACTGAAGAAATTTTAATGTCAGCCATGAGGAAGTCAGAGGGGAGAAGTGATGGAGGAACAGCACCGGAATCGTCTAAGGTGGAATTGGAGGAGAAAGTCTGTGCGAAGAGATCTGCTTTATCAGTAGAAGAAATAGCTACAGAACCATCAGAGTAGAAAAGAGGAGGGAAGGATGATGAGGTAAAGTTGTTAGAAAGATTTTTGGCAAGGTGCCAGAAGGAGCGGGAAGAATTCAAGTTGGAGAGTTGAGAGCATTTAGTATGGATGAAATTATTTTTAGTAGAGCGAAGAACAGACTTAGCACGATTCCGGGCAGAAACGTAAAGATGATGTGATTCAGGTGTGGGTTGGCTCCGGTACCTTTTGTAGGCCCTCTCCTTGTTGCGGACAGCATTAGAACAAGCGTGATTAAACCAAGGCTTTCTTGCGTTAGTCAAAGGATATGAGAAAGGAATGTATGCTTCCATGCCCGAGAGAATAACCTCCGTAATGCGCGAGGCACACTCAGATGGCTCCCGGCCATGGAAGCAATAATCATTCCAGGGAAAATCAAAGAAGTACTGCCTGAGGGCCTCCCAGTTCGCGGCTCCAAAGTGCCACAGACGACGTTTCCCTGGAGGGTCCACAGGCCGTACCGGAGTGATAGGACAGGTTAAGGTAATAAGGTTGTGATCGGAGGAGCCCAACGGAGAGAAAAGATTAACAGAGTAAGCAGAAGGATTAGTTGTGAGGAAGAGGTCAAGTATGTTGGAGCTCTCTCCAAGGCGGTCAGGGATACGGGTAGGGTGCTGTACAAGCTGCTCTAGGTCATTAAGGATAGAAAAGATGTAGGCTTGTTCACCAGGTGGATCCGTGAAAGGAGAGGAGAGCCAAAGGTGGTGGTGAACATTGAAATCTCCAAGAATGGAGATTTCAGAGAAAGGAGAAATGGACAGAATGTGTTCCATCGTAGAAGTAAGATAGTCAAAGAATTTTTGATAGTCAGTAGAATTAGGGGATAAGTAAACAGCACAGATATATTTAGTCAGAGAATGACAGGAAAGCCGAAGCCAGAGTGTGGAGAATTCAGAAGAATCAAGTTCAGGAACACGAGAGCAAGATAAGTCGTTGCGTATGTATACACAACAGCCACCTTTGGCTTTGAAATGAGTATAGAGAAAGTAGGAGGATACAGAAAAGGGTTTGCTGTCGGTTGCCTCAGACAGCTGAGTCTCCGTCAGAAAAAGAAGGTGAGGTTTAGAGGAGGAGAGGTGGTGCTCAACAGAGCGAAAGTTAGATGAAAGGCCGCGAATGTTGCAGAAATGAAGAAGAAGAGAGTCAGACAGTGGTTCCAGGCACCTCGAGTCGTCACCGGGAGAGGGGCAGATGGCGGGGGCATTTATGGTCCCCCCCCCTGGGGACTCCGAGGCTTGATTAATAGACGCCATTTGTATTGATTTTTGAAAAGGAAGTGTAGCGTGTACTGTGCATGTAGTTTGGTGAAGATAGTTAGAGAAATTTGTACTGGAGAGCATGCTGGCCTACTCTCTGTGTAACTGAGACACTGAAAAAGTTCAGCAAAGGGGGATGGTCAGGAACTAGTCCTGAGGGCTGATGAAACGGGAGCTCCAGCACTCCCTGTCATCAGCTTTCCATCCACCTCGGGAGTACTGCCCTGCTCGACTGGTGCTACAGTCTACTCCTCACTAGCTCTATGTAAGAGTCTGTGTTTGTAATATCCCTTTGTATTTTTGCATCATCAGCAAACATATTTAGGTAGCTTCCACTTCCAATGTTGCTGTCTGTGTCATTTATATATCCTAAAAACATAACTGGTGACAGCACCGAGCCCTGTGGAACTCCACTTGTCACTTCTTTCCATGATGAGTAATTTCCCCTTAGCACTGTTAATTCCCTTTTACTGAGAAAATCTTGCATCCAGTCATACAGATTACCTTGGATTCCTCCTTGACTGTACAGTTTCCATGAAACCAACCAATATCACTGACCTGCGACCAATATCACTGACCTGCGTTGTCAGCAAGATGTTAGAAAAACTGATATGAAGAATTTTGGTAAATCATCTGGAAAAAAACAATATGATAACAGAAAAACAATTTGGTTTTAGAATTGGAAAATCATGTGTTACTAACCTATTAAGTTACTATGATAGCGTTGCAGAAATAATACAGGAAAGATATGGCTGGGTAGACAGCGTATATTTGGATTTGAAGAAGGCATTTGACAGAGTACCACACAAAAGACTTTCATGGAAACTGTACAGTCAAGGAGGAATCCAAGGTAATCTGTATGACTGGATGCAAGATTTTCTCAGTAAAAGGGAATTAACAGTGCTAAGGGGAAATTACTCATCATGGAAAGAAGTGACAAGTGGAGTTCCACAGGGCTCGGTGCTGTCACCAGTTATGTTTTTAGGATATATAAATGACACAGACAGCAACATTGGAAGTGGAAGCTACCTAAATATGTTTGCTGATGATGCAAAAATACAAAGGGATATTACAAACACAGACTCTTACATAGAGCTACAAGAGGAATTAAATAAGCTTCATGAATGGAGCAATAGATGACAGCTGGAATTCTTTATCTATCTATCTATTGCCAGACGCCTTAATCCCGTAAGGGGTGGCCACAAACAAATCGCCTCCATGTCACCCTTTCCCCCGCCATTTTGTAATAACCGATATGAAACTTAACAAATTAATCACTGTCCTGGCCGAGATTTGATCTCAGGTCCTCGCGCTTGATATGTGCGCACGTTACCACTGAGCCAAAGAAAGGATCTCCACTTTGCCTCTAGGCAACGTGGGCTTTTATACATCCCATTACACCCCTCTATTCTCCCCTTGGTGATTAATTTGGTGAGTTTCGAACACACAAGGTAGCATAAGCATCGGAGGGCACCATGGGGAGGCTGCGGACCACACCAAAACAGCCCATCCCCAGGATGAGGGCAGGGACGCTGTCAGCTAACCAAGGACCAACATCAAATTGCCAACCAAGCCCTGCCAAACATCCCACACCGCAGCCAACATATGTAATAACCGATATGAAACTTAACAAATTAATCACTGTCCTGGCCGAGATTCGATCTCGGGTCCTCGTGCTTGATACGCTCGCACGTTACCACTGAGCCAAAGAGAGGACCCCCACTTTACCTCTAGGCAATGCGGGCTTTTATACACCCCATTACAATTTCACTGCCTTGCTCCCAGCTCACACCCCAATCTTTCATATACCTCCCCACTCTATCCCTCCATCTCATCCTTTGCCTGCCCCTCCCTCACCCTCCCTCCATATCACTCACATACAGTACACTCTCCTCATCAGTCTATCACTCTTCATCCTCTCCACATGGCCAAACCACCTCAGTGTGTTTCTCCTAACGCTGCCTATCATATCCACACCCACACCACAATGCTCCTTCACTTCCTTATTTGTCAGTCTATCTCTCCATGTGACTCCACATGCTCCTCTCAAATAACTCATTTCCACTACTGTCACTCTTGACTTCTATCCCTCCAACAAGGTCCAAGCTTCACTTCCATACGTTAGAGTTGGTATCACAATACTGTCATGTAACTTTTTCACTTCCATGCTCACTCCTCTGTTTCTTATCACTGCTTTCAAGGGACCAGCAACCTTTCTTCCTTGTTGTATCCTTTCAAGCACTTCATCCTCCAAACGTCCATCCTTACTTATCACACTACCCAAGTACTTAGATGCACTCACATTTTCCATTTCCTCCCCATCCAGTCTCACTGTACATTCACTGACTTCACTTCTCTCGAAGACCATAACTTTAATCTACCCTACATTCATCATTACCTTCCATTTCATACACACTCTCCCAAACTCATCCAGGAAGCATTGCAGCTTCCCTTCGTCTTCATTTAACAACACGTATATCATCAGCAAACAACAGTACAGGGAGTTTCCAAACACTACCCTCCCTCATTAGGACTGCTCCAACATCTGACCCCATCCATATACAGATTGAACAACCATTGAGACATGACTGTATGCTTTCTTCAGATCCATGAAGGCCGTATACAACTTCGTTTCCCTTCTCGAGAAACTTTTCTAATAAGGATTCATTGTGGACAAATGTCATGTATTAAAACTTGGTAAAAGTGACAGGCTGACAAATGAGGATATAAAGGAGCATTGTGGTGTGGAATACACTGAGGTGTTTTGGCCATGTGGAGAGGATGGAGGGTGAAAGATTGACGAAGAGAGTGTATATGAGTGAGGTGGAGGGGGGGAGAGGGAGGGGGAGGCCGAGGATGAGATGGAGGAACGGGGTGGAGAGGTATATGAGAGAGGGGGGTGTGAGTTGGGAGCAGGGCAGTGAAAAGGCAGGGGACAGGGCGACGTGGAGGCGATTTGTTTGTGGCCACCTCGAACAGGATTGAGGCATCTGGCAATAGGTAGATAGATAGAAAAGTGAAAAGAGACCAGAGTGGGACTAAAAGTTAGGAATTTCAACCCTACACACAACAGAAAAGGAAAAGTATTTTGGAGTGATTATCAGTAACATGCTATCACCAGCTGACCACATAAATGAAAAAGTAAGGAACATGTACACACTGCTTGCTAATATGAGGGTAGCATTAACATATGTAAATGAAGACATGCTGAGAAAGATAATAACATCATTCATCAGACCATCTTTGGAGTATGCATCAGTAGTCTGGAATCTGCATCTCAAAAAATACATATGTAATGAGTCAAAAAGCTGCCTTCCCAGCTCCAAGGCCCGCCTGTAGTACCATTAGTGACTAATGACATAAAAAAATGGTACCTCCTGCTAGGGTGCAAGGAAACATTGTGTCTAGCCACAGTGTACACTTACAAAATTATAAATAGTGTCTCTTTTTTGTCTCAGCAAATGCAAGTTCACATTTCTCCCAAAAATCCAATACCTGTCACTGTATTCAACCCATATAAAAAACACAACTTTATTCACTAATCACTTATGTCAATACCTAGCACTGTATCCAACCCACATAAAAACACTTTCCTGAGTTCACTAATTACATGTGTCTCATAACATACACAAGTCCACTTATCTCCCCAACCCAATACCAACCACTGTATCCAACCCACATAAAAACATTTCCTGGGTTCACTAATTACCAGTACATATGTCTCATAACATACCCAAGTCCATGTATCTCCCAAAGACCCAATACCCACCACTGTATCCAAGCCACATAAAAACACGTTCTTCAGTTCACTAATTACATGTCTCGAAACACACAGGTCCATTTATCTCTTATACTTGTGCAGACTTCCACCTCGTTGGCACACTGCAACAGGTACCCAAACCAGAGTGGTTCCAGGCTCACAGAGGTCGGTGTAACAGGCACCACACTCCACTGGCAGGATCACCACAAAACCGTCTCCCAGAACTGCCATGCCAGAGTCACCACTGGATGCCTCCTCAACTTCCAGACAACTCCTTGTACTCCAGACAATTCCTGCTATGCACGAAAACAGAGCCCTCCAAGCTGTCTGGCCTGTGTTCCCCCCTCCCTTTTGCCACCATCCACGTGTCGCCCCCCAAACAAGAACACTTGTTTTCCTCTCTACCTAGCCAGCGAGCCTACTAGCCATGAAACTCAAACATCATATCTCACCTTCTCACACTCCCTCCCTCAAAAGTTGTGCATGCTGAAATGCACACATTCACCACAACCAATACATTTTGATTCTCCTCCATTTTTCAGCTCATCAACTCTCCGCGAGTTGTGTCGTCTCTGTTACCTCTTTCTCGACTAAGCCAGTATCATTACCTTCTCCGATCCCTGACCTGAGGTCCGAGGTTCCTCCACCTGCACATAACCTGCTGACCTTTCCTGCTCTGTCAGAGGCCACTCCATTCTCCAGTGATGGCTCGTCATCTGCAAAGCCAAACTGCCTCAACACCTCCCATATCTGGCATTTCCACTTCTTCACTCTCATCGACTCCACCTCAGCAATGTCATCCTCCATTCCTCCTCATGGATGCTGGTTACTGCGATGCAGTACTTTATCCCGGCCATGCTCACCCACAGGTCTGATTTTATACATGCCAGTAATTCCATCCAACACCTCCACAATCTCCCACACCTCTGCTGCTAACTTAGGTTGAATCTTGTTTCTCCCTAACTAAATGGTCCCTCAGCGATACCCTCTGTCCCAGATTCAGTGGCTCTGCTCTGCCTTGTTCTCGACGCTTCCAACGATTTCTGTCATGGTACTGCTTGACGTTAGCCTTCGCTGCTTTTCAAGCAGCCTCCTGTGTCTGTTTGAGCTACCTGATCCACTGATGATGGTTGGAAGCAGCATCCTCAGTGCTCCCTGTGAACCTATCTAAGGTCAAATGGGGTTCCATCCCAAACAATAGATAATGGGGGGGAGAATCCCGTGACAACGTGGGGAGTGCTGTTATAAATGGCATTTAGGCTGGACAAGTGCCTGGGCCAATGCTTCCTTTGTTCCCTACCTAGGGTAGCCAACATCCCATGCAGTGTGCGATTGAATCTCTCACAGACCCCATTTCCCTGTGGGTGGTATGGAATAGTCGGAGACTTTGATGCATGATAGTACTTGCACAGTTCTTGCACTGACTGTCCCTCAAAGTTCCTACCATGATCACTGTGCAACACATCCAAACCAGTGGAAAATCTCCCGTCACTGATATCTTTACCATCGTGCTTTTTTGTGGAGAAGGCCAAGGCAAACTTGCTGAACACATCTGTCACCACCAGTACATTTTCCTTCCCATCCTTAGCAGGATCTAACAGGGTGAAGTCACCAGCCAACACTTCCCATGGTTGGTTAGCTTCCACGGTGCCCAGCTTAGTTTTTGCCCGCACACCTTCCTCCTTTCCTATGGCACACACTTTGTACTCTGCTATCTTTACATCCTCATGTAATCCAGGTCATGCAAACCTGTCCTTCACCAATGAAGTTGTCCGAGCAACACCTTGATGACCCCATTCATCATGAGCTGCCTTCAGTACCTCCTTCCTTTGGCACACTGGTAACAACCACCTTCCACATGCTACGATCTGGCATGTTTCCCCGCCAGTAAATCACCCCGTATCTCATATTTAGAGACTTTCTCACTCCCCACAACTGTTTAAATTCTTCTGATTGTAACAGTTCTCTTATTTTTCCACTACTCAATTTTCCAATCATTTGCTTCTACAGCATACCTAGCACTGGGCACGACTTCTGCATATCCCTTATCTGCTCCTCACCAACTTTGTTCCACACCCTCATCACTGCCACTCCTTTCTCAACTGCTGTTTCTGGAACTGTCTCCCATATCTCCCTCACCACCTTTCCTTCATCTTCATTCAATTCCTGAGGTCTCCGAGACAATCCATCGACATTGCCATTCTCCTTCCCGGTCTATACTTCACCACAAAATTAAACCTGCCCAAATCTCCAAACTGTCTACTCTCAACTGCTCCAAATTTGGCGGTCGTCAAATGTGCCAAAAGATTATTGTCAGTCAGCACCACAAACTGTCCTCCCACCAAGTAGGTCTTAAATTGCTTCGTCACTGCCCATTTCAATGCCAACAGCTTCAACTTCCTGGAACTATAATTGCTCATGTTACGTTCCGACTTCTTGAGGCCCCTACTTGCAAAAGCCACAGGATGTAATTTCCCCTCATGCTCCTGAGACAGGACTACTCCCAGTCCTTCAGCACTGGCATCAACCTCCACCACAAACTGCTTGCCATAGTGTCACGTCGAGCCAACAGACAAAGGGTTCAGTTCAGTGCAATTCTTGCAAGAACTGGACCCATTACACCTGCACAACACTTGCATCCAGAAAACATTACACAAACACCTGGACCTGCTCCTTATGCTCCTTCCCCCCACCCACCAACCCCCCTACCAATCCTGCTCCTACATCCTTCACACCTCCACAGCCAAACCCACCGATCCTTCCGACACCATCCAGTCCCCCAACGCCTCCCATTCCAACCCATCCTAATCCACCTCAACCCTTACCTCCATCACAACCTCCTCCTACCCCTTCCCCTCCACCCACACCTCCTCCCCCCCGTGCTGCAGCAGCCAACACACATCGCCCACACAACATAAACATCCTTCAGTTAAAAATAGATGGCATAAACACAAAAAAACAAGAACTCACACAATTCATCAAACAACAGAACATATACATTGCCATCTTACTAGAAACAAAAACTACACAGAGCACAGAAAACACCGACATTTCATAACTTCACCACCATTCGACGAGACCGGGCCGACCACAGTGTAGAGACTCAAACAGTGTGCTCATCTCTGGACCAAAATAAGGTCGGTTTTGCGCAGGTCATCTATGATTGGTGGCCTTGACCCGTGACGTCACTTGGATGGCTGTCTCGCTCACAGGGGCAGGACAACAGTGTGTTTTTACCAGCCATTTGTGATGCATAGCCTGCTTTATTTTATACGTTTCATCAAGTTAAAATATTTTTCACGATGTGCAGTGTGGTTGGGTGTTCAGGGAAGACATCTGATGGCAAGTTTCTGAGACGCTTTCGCATGCCAAATGATAAAATCAACAGGCAAAAGTGGATACATTTGTGTGGACGGAAGGACAAGGTTTCTCCCACTGGCTGTGTCTGTGAAAGGCATTTCAGGTCGCAACAGTAAGCAAAAGATCTGCAAAGCAAGTTGCTGGGGACACCACCACCAATCAGAAAAAGACTGCTAAATTCTGGAGCAGTCCCTGATCAAAATCTGCCTAATAAACAAGGTACGCAGTGAGTGAATAGTTTTATGGTGAAAAATAACTGACAACACTAAGATTAATAATTGTTAGGGGATTTATTTTCAAGTATGAACATCAAATGTTCATGTAAGATGCTTAAAGGATTTTCTTGTCCCTACGCAATGCATTATCACCAAGAACCCAAGGGGTGTGTGTAACAAGCTAAATAAATGAATGTGGATCCAGTCATGACAAACGTACCTCTAGGGCTTTATCAGTGCACCATAACTATATTTTCATTTAACGTACAATTATTTATACAATTTCCATGATGAAATGGTGATAGGTTCATTGTAATATGAGTAAGCGGTTAGGTATAACGAAACAGTTTGTGAATGCAACGAAATATTAATGCTACAGACCTATATATTTGACAATAATTCTTGTAATTACTTTAAATTAATTGACACCCGTGTAAATACCGACTGAAAAAAAAGGAATGTTAGAAAATTAGAGAGAGAGAGAGTATTCCCCTGAGACAAGCATGGTAAATACCCGCAGGTAAAACAGATGCAGCCTCTCTCTCTCTCTCTCACGCATGCATGCAAACATAGCTTTACACACACACACACACACACACACACACACACACACACACACACACACACACACAAACACAAGATATGGAGACAGGACAACACGAGCTAAGCTCAATACCTGTATACTACAAATTGGTAAATACATACTGTACACACACACACACACACACACACACACACACACACACACACAAAGGAGTTAAGTAAACCATTATTTATAATTTTCAAGAAATCCTTGAGTCAAGGTAAACTACCTGATATTTGGAAAAAAGCAAATATTGTCCCCTTATTCAAGAAAGGAAATAGACAAAATCCACTCAACTACCGACCAGTATCACTGACCAGTGTTGTAAGCAAGGTATTAGAAAAACTTATAAGAAAAGCTTGGGTAAATCATCTAGAAGAACACAGTATGATAACAGAAAGACAGTTTGGTTTCAGAAAAGGAAAATCATGTGTTACTAATCTGTTGAGCTACTATGACAGAGTAACAAACACAATACAGGAAAGGGAAGGATGGGTGGACAGTATCTATTTAGATTTCAAGAAAGCTTTTGACACAGTACCACACCAAAGACTTTTATGGAAACTGTACCATCACAGTATGAGAACAGAAAGACAGTTTGGTTTCAGAAAAGGAAAATCATGTGTTACTAATCTGTTGAGCTACTATGACAGAGTAACAAACACAATACAGGAAAGGGAAGGATGGGTGGACAGTATCTATTTAGATTTCAAGAAAGCTTTTGACACAGTACCACACCAAAGACTTCTATGGAAACTGTACTATCAAGGAGGAATTCGAGGCAAACTGTTTTGTTGGATGCAAGACTTTCTCATAAAAAGAGAAATGAGGACAGTACTAAGAGGAAACTACTCATCATGGAAAGAAGTGACTAGTGGAGTACCACAGGGTTCAGTGCTGGCACCAATCATGTTTTTAGTGTATATAAATGATATAAACAGTAACACTGGAAATGAGAGCTATCTGAATATGTTTGCAGATGATGCAAAAATACAAAGGAGAATTACTAACACAGACTCTTGCAAAGAGCTACAAGAAGAATTAAATAAACTTCATGAATGGAGTAGTACATGGCAAATGGAATTCAATGTGGACAATTGTCATGTAATCAAGTTTGGTAAAAGTGGAAAAAGACCTGATTGGGATTATAAGTTTGGAAATAAAACCCTATACACATCAGAAAGAGAGAAAGACCTAGGTGTGATTATCAATAACAGACTATCTCCGGCTGACCACATCAGCGAGAAGGTACGGAACATGTATACACTGCTTGCAAATATGAGAATAGCATTCACATACATAAATGAAGACATGCTAAGAAGGATAATAACATCATTCATTAGACCAACCCTGGAATATGCATCAGTAGTCTGGAGTCCTCATCTCAAAAAGCATATAGACAAGATTGAAAAAGTTCAAAGGGACGCTGCAAGATGGATACCAAGCTTAAGGGACCTAAGCTACGAAGAAAGACTAAATAAACTGAATCTACCAACTTTACAGGAGAGAAGGAAAAGGGGTGACATGATAATGCTATATAAGTGCATATCAGGAAAGGAGAAAATAGACATAAATGATTACTTAACATATGGAGAAGCATCAGCAAGAAGACACTGCAAAAAACTGCATAAGAAGAGAGGTGATAAAGACGTAAGGAAATTCAGTTTCCCAAACAGAGCAATTGATCAAAGGAATGCACTACCGAATGAAATAGTGTGTGCCAATACAATTCACAAATTTAAGGATATGTACGATAAATATGGTTTAACACACGGGACAGTACGTGCTTGACTCATTCCTGTAAAGATACAATTAGGTAAGAACAATTAGGTAAGAACACACACACACACACACACACACACACACACACACACACACACACACACACACACACACACACACACACACACACACAAAGAGCCTAAACTATAAAAAGGGAAATTATCAAGACCTAAAGAAGTATTTCTTAAAAGTTGATTGGGAAAATAAGCTTAGAGGACAAGATTTAAATGCTGTATATAAAAAATTCTGTGAATTTTATGAAATAGGAGTCCAGAAGTACATCCCACAGCACAAAGAAGCAGATAAGAAAATACAGAAATGGTTCAATACAGAATGTAAAAAATAAAGAGAAAGAAGAGATTTGTTGTGGAATAGATACAGAAGACACAATAGTGAAAGGGCGTATAATAATTACAAACAGGCAAGAAACGATTATACAAGAATAAGGAGGGAAGCCCAAAAATAGTTTGAGGAGGATATAATAAATAAAAGTAGTGATCAACCAAAGCTGTTTTACAGCTACATCAGAAGCAAAACTAATGTAAAAGATATAATACAATCCATTACGGACGAGGGAATCACTTATGCACAAGAGAAAGATATTTGTGAAGCACTAAATAAGAATTTCCAATTAGTTTCTACAGAAGAAAAAAATTTTGAGAGGGACTATGTGGAACATGCATGTCCACACATACTACCAGATATACAAATAGCAGAAAAAGTAATACAGGAGGAGTTAAGTAGATTAGACAGAGGAAAAGCAAGTGGTCCTGATGAAATTTCATGTTGGGTACTACGAGAATGTGCAAAGGAGTTAAGTAAACCATTATTTTTAATTTTCAAGAAATCCTTGAGTCAAGGTAAACTACCTGATATTTGGAAAAAAGCAAATATTGTCCCCTTATTCAAGAAAGGAAATAGACAAAATCCACTCAACTACCGACCAGTATCACTGACCAGTGTTGTAAGCAAGGTATTAGAAAAACTTATAAGAAAAGCTTGAGTAAATCATCTAGAAGAACACAGTATGATAACAGAAAGACAGTTTGGTTTCAGAAAAGGAAAATCATGCGTTACTAATCTGTTGAGCTACTATGACAGAGTAACAAACACAATACAGGAAAGGGAAGGATGGGTGGACAGTATATATTTAGATTTCAAGAAAGCTTTTGACACAGTACCACACCAAAGACTTTTATGGAAACTGTACCATCAAGGAGGAATTCGAGGCAAACTGTTTTGTTGGATGCAAGACTTTCTCATAAAAAGAGAAATGAGAACAGTACTAAGAGGAAGCTACTCATCATGGAAAGAAGTTACTAGTGGAGTACCACAGGGTTCAGTGCTGGCACCAATCATCTTTTTAGTGTATATAAATGATATAAACAGTAACACTGGAAATGAGAGCTATCTGAATATGTTTGCAGATGATGCAAAAATACAAAGGAGAATTACTAACACAGACTCTTGTAAAGAGCTACAAGAAGAATTAAATATACTTCATGAATGGAGTAGTACATGGCAAATGGAATTCAATGTGGACAAGTGTCCTGTAATCAAGTTTGGTAAAAGTGGAAAAAGACCTGATTGGGATTATAAATTAGGAAATAAAACCCTATACACATCAGAAAGAGAGAAAGACCTAGGTGTGATTATTAATAACAGACTATCTCCGGCTGACCACATCAGCGAGAAGGTACGGAACATGTATACACTGCTTGCAAATATGAGAATAGCATTCACATACATAAATGAAGACATGCTAAGAAGGATAATAACATCATTCATTAGACCAACCCTGGAATATGCATCAGTAGTCTGGAGTCCTCATCTAAAAAAGCACATAGACAAGATTGAAAAAGTTCAAAGGGCCGCTACAAGATGGATACCAAGCTTAAGGGACCTAAGCTACGAAGAAAGACTAAATAAACTGAATCTACCAACACTACAGGAGAGAAGGAAAAGAGGTGACATGATATTGCTATATAAGTGCATATCAGGGAAGGAGAAAATAGACATAAATGATTACTTAACATATGGAGAAGCATCAGCAAGAGGACACTGCAAAAAACTGCATAAGAAGAGAGGTGATAAAGATGTAAGGAAATTCAGTTTCCCAAACAGAGCAATTGATCAATGGAATGCACTACGGAATGAAATAGTGTGTGCCAAAATAATTCACAAATTTAAGGATATGTACGATAAATATGGTTTAAGACACGGGACAGTACGAGCTTGACTCATTCCTGTAAAGATATAATTAGGTAAGGTAAGAAAATATATATATATATATATATATATATATATATATATATATATATATATATATATATATATATATATCGAGAACTATAAGAGAGTGGGAGGAGGCGGAATGTCACCTGAGACCGTGAGACAGAATCAGTTTCCAAGTGACGTAGACACTAAGAAAAGTAGGAGGAGCCATATTCTGGGGGCGGAGTAAGCTGCGTATGAGCACACTGTTTGAGTCTCTACACTGTGGGGCTGACGGCTGTGGCGGTGGACTCATCACCCTGGTACATAAATCCATCAACTTTGCAGATACCAGTGCATACACAAAGTCACTTCTCCCCCCACATGACGCCACAACAGAAATACAATCAGTTAAAATACCCACTGGTAACAAAGCACACATAACAATCGCCAACACATACATTCCCCCCCAATCGTCCCCCATAGTACCACACAATTATTCCCCACAGATACACCACATCACTAACATACCCAGCATCATCCTGGGTGGTGATTTCAACGCCAAGTCATCACCCTGGCATGTCAACAACCCTGACACAGACAGAGGGCTGGTACTACAATCCCAGACAGATCATCTTTTCATACTGAGCAATCTAGACCAACATACCCATATCCCACACACTTTCTGCTCCCAAAACCTCGCCCCCACTATATCATGGAGAGTGGTCAAAACCCTAGGTTCTGATCACCTCCCAATCATCATCACTACCAAAACCAGAATCACTGCAGCTGGCCACAAACACACATTCACTAATTATAAGAGAGCCAACTGGGAGGCCTTTGTAACTGAAACAGAACAACATTTCGAAACACTAAACAATACACCCATCACAAACATCCAGTGCTGGGCAGGTGCGCAAACACTTGCGCAAAGCACAATTGCGCACCCTTGCGCTCCTGTGATATTGTTTGTGCACTGCGCACCGCACGAGACCGTGCGCAATTTTGCGCTTGCACACATGAAAAGGCAGGTGCGCAAGCACAAACTTAGTTGTGCTTGCACAACTAAATTTGCGCTTGTGCACCTGCCTTGCACACCTGCCCTTTGGATTGCACACTGCGCAATCCAAGGGACACGTGGCCTTCCAGGGGACACGTGGTCTTGGGAGCTTCCCGCATGGCTGGACAATGGATGGGGGAGGCTGGGGCGGGTCGCGAGGGTGGGTTGGTGGGTGGAGGCGGAAGGGATGGGGGTAGTAGCATTTCTTAATATGCTTCAACAGAGATAATGTATTTTTAATATTTTTAAAATTATTAGTAGTAGTTAATAATAATAAATGTACATTATTTATTAAGATTAGCATATGCAATTCCTTACAAAAACCATTAAAACATATTATTTAAATCAAATATCCACAGCCTAATAATTTATTAGGCTGTGGATATTTGATTTAAATACTCTGTTTTCATGATTTTTTATTTTTTGTAACGAATTACATATGCTATTGTATATCTATATTGAATTATTAAATAAATTGTCTTGACAAGACAAGAGAGAGAGATAAAGAGCATTATTCTGAGAGAGAGAGAGAGAGAGAGAGAGAGAGAGATAAAGAGCATTATTATGAGAGAGAAAGAGAGAGAGAGAGAGAGAGAGAGAGAGAGAGAGAGAATAAATACGGGAATGGGAAAGGAGCGTCCCTTTGAGTGTGGAGATAAGGCATAAACTTGGTCCCTCTTCTCTCTCTTATTCTCCATTCCTTCCCTCCTCTCTCTCTTATTCTCCATTCCCTCCCTTCTCTGTCGGAGAGAGAGAGAGAGAGTTGATGATACAGTAATCATGTGATCTTTGTCAATGCCTTGGTAAATATAGGCTGTTTTTCCCGGACAATGACCTACTGTACCTCAGTCACCATGGGTGGTGAGCAGGTTGCTAATTTAGTAATTTATTTAATTATACCAATATATATTTTACAGTAATTCCCTTAAATATATGCAAATGATTTGCGCTAGTGCTTTGCGACATTGCACAAGCTAAATATTAGATTGCGCACTTGCGCAAATTACAAATAATAGAAAATAATAATAATAAATAAAAGTAAGTAAGCAGGTAAGCTGTTTTATTTAAATATCTCAATATTTTTCAGTAATTCACAAAAATATATCCAAATGGTTTGCGCTTGTGCTTTGCGACATTGTGCAAGCTAAATATTTCTCAGATTGCGCTTTTGCGCTTGCGCAAGGTTATGAATTGTGGATTGCGCTTGCACAAGGTCCTTCTTCATTCGTGCTGCCCACCATTGCAAACATCAACACCGCTGTGCACACTTTCAATACAATTATACAAAACGCAGGCAAAAGACACATCCCTAGGGGCAACAGAAAGAGACAACCCCAACTTCACACCAGAAATTCAAGGCTTCATCAGACAACGGAACACTCTGCGACACTCCCCAACACCCCATACACAAGACACTGTACAACAAATACATGAACTCAACACTAATATAAACAATAAAATATCAGAACAGCAAACACTAAACTGGAAAAATTACCTCCAAACACTTGACCACAAAACAAACATCAGCAAACTCTACAAAACACTAAACAGCATCACACTTTCCAACAGCAACACCAGACAATCACACGCTGCCATCACAACAACAGACACCATACCCTCAAACAAACAACAAGCAAACACTCTCATCAATCACTTTACACAAGTCAGCCATCTAAACCCCCATCCCGAAGACCGACGTACCATCCGACGTAACAGACAGTTCCCCACAGACCCAGACTACGCACCTTTCACTTACAACCAGACGAAGCACATCATTAACAACCTCAAGCACTCATATGGCTGTGGACCAGACAACATAAGCAACATTAAACACCTTGGACTACGAGACATACAAGCACTCACCAACATATCAAACTACAGCTACTCACACAACAAAATACCCAACATCTGGAAGCATGACATTATCATCACTATCCCTGAACCCAACAAAGACCCCACGTTACCCTTCTCACACCGCCCCATCACACTCCTCTGCACCCCCTCTAAAGTCACTGAATGATTGGTACTACAACTAGTCACACCTCACATTCCCTTAGCCCAGTCACAACATGGCTTTAGGCCACTACACTCTACAAACACCCTTCTTACATACCTTACACAGAGAGTTTTCGATGGCATGAATTCAGCTAGGCCACCGTACTGAACACTCCTAATCACACGAGACATTAGCAAAGCTTTTGATGCCATCCCCCGCCACAACCTCACAAACAAAACAACATAAACATGCACAATAACACAAAAAGATGGATGGCAAACTACTTAGCAGGCAGATATGCACACGTAACATTTGCTGGTCAGTCTTCTAACATCAGAAACTTCGCAAATGGCGTCCCCCAAGGATCTGTTTTGTCCCCAACACTCTTTAACCTATACATGCGTGACATACCCACACACCACAGATACACATAGCTTCCTACGCAGATGATATAAAACTTACATGTACGCACCAAAATGCAAATACAGCTGCACACATCATTCAACCTTACCTCAACACACTACACGAATGGTTCACCACAAACAGGCTCAAATTAGCCCCAGCCAAATCTACAGTGACCCACCTCACAAACTGGACAGCAGAACACATTCACATCCCACACCTCACCATAAACATCACTCCCCTACCACACACACACACACACACACACACACACACACACACACACACACACACACACACACACACACACACACACACAAAATCCATGGTGTAACATACAATACATCAATGTCATTTAAACAACACATCACAAACATTAAAAATAAAATAACACCAAGACTCAATGCTTTGAGGTCACTTGTCCATACAACATTCAGACACAACAAAGGAACCATCACCACAGTATACTGTATAAACAATACATACGTTCAGTGATGAATTATGCAAGCCCTGCCTGGGCGTCTCACCAAAACACACTACAACACTCTACAGACCATACAGAACAAGGCCCTAAAAACAATCCCAGGCTGCACAGCTACTACACCCACAGATTACCTACATCAAGAAACCAAAGTCCTCAAAGTCAAGGATCACCTAGACATGAGAGGCACCCAGTTTCTTGCTGCAGCCTCCACAAACCCACAACATCCACTATATTACATGGCAGTACATCCACCCACACCAAGGAACATCAAAACAACACCCAGTGCATGATACCATACACAAATACTGTCATCTCTCCCCCCTCGCCCACCTCAGACCAGCTTCCAGAAGCATATCCACGCTCAGATCACTCGCCGCTCCATTCAGTCACTTAAAGACAACACACAGCGGCATGCACGGCCTCCTGACATCCACCCTTCTGAATCCTATTATCCTCGTGAGGACAGGGTCCACCTGGCCAGGCTGAGATGTGGGCACCATCCAGCCCTCTAAAGCCACCAGAAGAGGCTGGATGACTCCGTCGCTGATGCCTGTCCAGGATGAAACACAGCACCCCATACTATTAAGCACATTATGGAAGACTGCATTGCACACAATCACCTACGCCAACAACACAAGATACACTCTTTGAGAGCTCTATGGGAAAGCCTGGTCTCGGCCATGGCCTTCCTAGGGGACTCGGGGCTGTTCGGCCAGACTGCCTAGGGAACAACTACTACTACTGCTCAAAACCTATCACGTCGAGCCGACAGACAAAGGGTTCAGTTCAGTGCAATTCCTGCAAGAACTGCACCTATTACACCTGCACAGCACTTGGATCTAAAAAACATTACACAAACACCTGGACCTGCTCCTTATGCTCCTTCCCCCCTTCCCCCCACCCATCAACCCCCCTTCCAATCCTACTCCTACTTCCTTCACACCTCCACAGCCAAACCCACCGACCCTTTCCACACCATGCAGTCCCCCAACTCCTCCCATTCCAACCCATCCTAATCCACCTCAACCCTTACCTCCATCACAACCTCCTCCTACCCCTTCCCCTCCACCCACACCACCTCCCCCCCATGCTGCAGCAGCCAACACACATCGCACACACAACATAAACATCCTTCAGTTAAACATAGATGGGATAAACACTAAAAAACATGAACTCACAATTCATCAAACAACAGAACATATACATTTCCATCTTACAAGAAACAAAACTACACAGAGCACAGAAAACACCGACATTTCATAACTTCACCACCTTCAACAAGACCGGGCCGACAGCGGTGGCGGTGGACTCATCACCCTGATACACAAATCCATCAACTTTGCAGATACCAATGCACACACAAAGTCACTTCTCCCCCCACATGACACCACAACAGAAATACAATCAAGTGAAATACGCACTGGTAACAAATCACATATAACAATCGCTAACACTTACTTTCCCCCCCAGTCGTCCCCCACAGTACCACACAGTTACTCTTCACAGATACACCACATCACTAACATACCCAACATCAACCTGGGTGGTGATTTCAACGCAAGTCGTCGGCCTGGCATGTCAACAACCTTGACACAGACAGAGGGCTGGTAATACAATCCCTGACAGATCATCTTTTCATACTAAACAGTCTAGACCAACATACCCATATCCCACACCAAGCCCTCTTCCTCCTATTATCTCCAGACATCACCTTCTGCTCCCCAAACCTCGCCCCCACTACATCATGGAGAGTGGTCAGAACCCTAGGTTCTGATCACCTCCCAATCATCATCACTACCAAAACCAGAATCACCCCAGCTGGCCACAAACACACATACACTAATTATAAGAGAGCCAACTGGGAGGCCTTTGTAACTGAAACAGAACAACATCTCGAAACACTAAACAGTACACCCATCACAAACATCAACACCGCTGTGCACACTTTCAATACAATTATACAAAACGCAGACAAAAGACACATCCCTAGAGGCAACAGAAAGAGACACAACCCCAACTTCACACCAGAAATTCAAGGCCTCATCAGACAACGGAACACACTGTGACACTCCCCAACACCCCATACACAAGACACCATACAACAAATACAAGAACTCAACACTGAGATAAACACTAAAATATCAGAACAGCAAACACTAAACTGTAAAAATTTCCTCCAAACACTTGACCACAAAACAAACATCAGCAAACTCTACAAGACGCTAAACAGCATCACACTTCCCAACAGCAACACCACACAATCACACGCTGCCATCACAACAACAGACACAATACCCTCAAACAAACAACAAGCAAACACTCTCATCAATCACTTTTCACAAGTCAGCCATCTAAACCCCCATCCCGAAGACCGACTTATCATCCGATGCAAGAGACAGTTCCCCACAGACCCAGACTATGCACCTTTCACTTACAACCAGACGAAGCACATCATTAACAGCCTCAAGCACTCATCTGCTTGTGGACCAGACAACATAAGCAACATTCACCTTAAACACTAGGACCACAAGGCATACAAGCACTCACCAACATATCAAATTACAGCTGCTCACACAACATAATACCCAGCATCTGGAAGCATGGCAATATCATCACTATCCCTAAACCCAACAAAGACCCCACATTACCCTCCTCACATCGCCCCATCACACTCCTCTGTACCCACTCTAAAGTCACTGAACGACTGGTACTACAACTAGTCACCTCACATTCCCCTAGCCCAGTCACAACATTGTTTTAGGCCACTACACTCCACAAACACCCTTCTTACAGACCTTACATAGAGAGTTTTCTATGGCATAAATTCAGCTACGCAACCACACAGAACACTCCTAATCACACTAGACATTAGCCATCCCCTGCCACAACCTCACAAACAAAATACTCAACACAAACATGCACAATAACACAAAAAGATGGATGGCAAACTACTTAGCAGGCAGATCGGTCAATCTTCTAACATCAGAAACTTCACAAACGGCGTCCCCCAAGGATCTGTTTTGTCCCCTACACTCTTCAACCTATACATGCACGACATACCCACACCCCACACACCACAGATACACATAGCTTCCTATGCAGATGATATAACACTTACTTGCACGCACCAAAACGCAAAAACAGCTGCACACATCATTCAACCTTACCTCAACACACTACACAAATGGTTCACCACAAACAGGCTCAAAATAGCTCCAGCCAAATCTACAGTGACTCTTCTCACAAACTGGACAGCAGAACACAGTCACATCCCACACCTCACCATAAACAACACTCCCCTACCACACACACACACACACACACACACACACCCAAAATCCTTGGTGTAACATACAATACATCAATGTCATTTAAACAACACATCACAAACATTAAAAATAAAATAACACCAAGACTCAGTGCTTTGAGGTCACTTGCCCATACAACATTCGGACACAACAATGAAACTACCACCACAGAATACAAACAATACATACGTTCAGTGATGAATTATGCAAGCCCTGCCTGGGCTTCTAACCTCACCAAAACACACTACAACACTCTACAGACCATACAGAACAAGGCCCTAAAAATAATCACAGGCTGCACAGCTACTACATCCACAGACCACCTACATCAAGAAACCAAAGTCCTCAAAGTCAAGGATCACCTAGACATGAGAGGCACCCAGTTTCTTGCTGCAGCCTCCACAGACCCACAACATCCACTACAGTACATGGCAGCACATCCACCCACACCAAGGAACGTCAAAACAACACCCAGTACATGATACCATACACAAATACTGTCATCTCTCCCCCCTCGCCCACCTCAGACCAGCTTTCAGAAGCATATCCACGCTCAGATCACGCGCCGCTCCATTCAGTCACTTAAAGACAACACATAGCTGCATGCATGGCCTCCTGACATCCACCCTTCTGAATCCTATTATCCTCTTGAGGACAGGGTCCACCTGGCCAGGCTGAGATGTGGGCACCATCCAGCCCTCTTAAGCTACCAGAAGAGGCTGGATGACTCTGTCGCTGATGCCTGTCCAGGATGCAGCACAGCACCTCATACTATTAAGCACATTATGAAAGACTGCATTGCACACAATCACCTACGCCAACAACACAACATACACTCTTTGAGAGTGCTGTGGGAAAGCCCAGTCTCGGCCATGGCCTTCCTTAGGGACTCGGGGCTGTTCGGCCAGACTGCCTAGGGAACAACTACTACTACTACTACTACCACTACTGCTTGCCATAGTTGGCACTCCTCAACACCGGTGCATAACTCAACCTGTCTTTCAGCTGCGCAAAAGCCTTTGCTTCAGTCTCCTCCCAGTACTTGGTCACATCTGCCCTGGACTTCCCACTCATCAGCACATGCAGTGGTGCAGCTACTTGAGCAGAATCCTTTACAAATCTCCTGTAAAATGAACAAAAAGCTACAAATCCCCTGACATCCTTAACAGTACGTGGAGTGGGCCACTTCAGCACGGCATGAATTTTCTCTGGGTCCGTGTTGATCCCGTCCCCAGATATGGTAAACCCAAGGCACTTGACCTGAGGCTCTAAGGTGTGACACCTGGATGGCTTCAGCTTCAATCCATGTTTCCTCAGAAGCTCAAACATACCTTCCAATCTATCCACATGTTCCTCCACATCCTAAGAAAACACCAGCAAATCATCCAAATACACCAAAGAGTCACAAAAATCAGATCACTATATGCATGTTTCATAAATCTTTGGAAAGTTGGTGGACTGTTGGACAACCCCATTGGACATTGCACATACTGATGGTGTCCAAACGGTGTACGAAACCTGTCTTAGGCCAATCCTATGTCCTCACCCTTATTTGATGGCAACTTGCTGTTGAATCAGATGAGGAAAATACTGTGCCCCAGCCAATGCATCTAACGTGCCTTGCACTCTTGGCAGTGGGAAAGCATCTTTCACGGTAACATCAGTCAATCTCTGGTGGTCTACAGAAAGTCTCAATGATCCGTCTTTTTTCCTCACCAACACTATAGGGGCCACGTAAGGGCTCACACTGTCCTCTATCACCTCTTGCTCTAGCAATCCCTTTACGTGAGCCTTCACTTCAGTGATACAAGAGGGAGGCAAAGGTCTGTATGGCAGTCAAATGAGCACGTAACTGCGAAGATGAATTTCATGCTCCACTCATATAGCACACCCTAAATCCTGCTCATCCTCTGCATTTACACTCTGATACTCATAGAGCGGCCTATCCAGCATCTCCAACTGCCCTGGATCAGCTTGACCTATCCACATGCGCCCCTAGCTAGTTCCTGAACTCCCGAGTCACTTCTGGGGACACAGGCTCTGCTGTTGTGTGTCCATGAACCCGTCCAACTGTGATCTCCCACCCATAGGATACCTTGGCCACTTTCCATTGTGGCCTGAGCCGCACATTGGTTTTCCCCAAGTTACCCACTGACACCCATCGTTCTCCATTAACCTCTCTTGTATAACTGGGAAACATGCACACACCTTCCGGCACCCAGTAACCATCAGCCTGCTCTAGGGGTTCCATTAACACACTATCCACATTCACTTTATGCAAGCTTCCCATAAACACTTTCAGCACCCTTCTGGTACCAGCAGGAACCACCGAATCTTGACACTGCTGCACTACAGTCCATCCCAGCGGTTGTTGCAGCACTCTTAATCTAACCTCTACTGCATGAACACACCTTCCCCACTTCTCACCCAACCCTACCTGCCTCTGGTGTGCTGCCAGCCAGTCACAAATTCTGTCAAAACATTCATCTCCAGCAGCACTGGCAAATGAGTCCCTTGAACCACTCCAGGCTTCCCAGCGCTGCATTTTAGAGAGAGTCCACTATTCTTAACCCGTTAACTGCTCATGTCGGTTTTTTGGAGGTGTCTGTGGTGTGCAGACATAAGGGTGAAAATGAAATTTCCCAAAGGCCAAATTTTGTCTTTGGAATTGAGAGAACACATGCCAAAGTATATAGTAACGAAATATTAGCTCAATATTTACCTTGGTAAAGCCATGGATGAACATTGATGTGTCTGATTCCCTATTGGAATGTATGGTTTTCGTTTTCTTTTTCGGTTTCGGTTTCGGTTTTGAAGGCTCAAACATACTTGCATGGGTCAGCCTTGGTCACCATGGCACTATACTCAAAATTCACCTGTGCAGCCAGGGCTGTTTGAGCAGTCACACTTGGAACAGCCCAGGCTGTATAGAGCAGTTAATGGGTTAATAACTCTAACCCCCAACCTCCACATCCACCTGAATATAACCCAAACATGGAATCTCCATTCTGTTTGCATCTGTGATCCAAATGTCCACCCCATGAATCGCAGCCTGTTGTGCAAGAGGATGCTTCTTTGTACCATTCCTCTGTCACCAAGCCTACCTCAGCACCAGAATCACCCATAGCCGCAGCTGACGTACCATTTACCAACACCACAACTACCAAAGTCTTCCCCAACGGCTTAACTTCCTTCTCTCTCTCATCACCTGTTTCATCAGCACCCTTCATTAAACTAACCAGAGCCATCTGGTTGGGGCTTGTAGTAGTAGTCCTTGAGAACTTGCCCGCAGGCCTCAAGGATTCCCGTTTTCCGACCCCATGGCCAAAAAATCCTTGAACTGCTCACATTGAAAGCCCAGATGTCCTTGCTGTCCACACAATGAGCATGGTGATGATGACTGAGTGCTTCTCACAACCCTTTCTGGTTTCCCTCCACTGTTTAGCTCTGCCTCCTTTCGACGGATCTGCTTAGCCTCGCATACTCTGACTGCTGCATGCTGTACTAACTCTTCCCACTGCACCTGTGACTGCTTCTTCCACCATTTTCGTAGCTTCACTCCAATTTTTCTGTCCCTCAAGTTCCAACAGGACCAGGTGTACAATAGCCACTGTCTATCTTCCTGCGTTCTACTCCTCACTTGCAGCATTTTCTTTTCAATTTCACACAGCGGATCAGCAAATTCCCACACACCTTCATGCTTTTGTTGAACATGAGCATGCAACTGTTTTTCTAATTCCAGATAACTCAACTTCTGTCCAAAAACATTCTGCAGGCAAGCAACCAACTCTGAGAGACTTCACTTGACTGTTCCAAACTCTTGTCAATGCTGGCCTTTCCAAAAATCCACACAGGTATTTAACTGCCTTCTCTCCTTGCAGCCCTGTCAGGACTACACTCTCTTCAGCATCCCTCACCCACTCATCTAATTCATAAACCTTACAAAATTTCCCAGAAAACTTCAGAATGGTAGGGGTCTGCCTGCTAAACGCCATTCCCTGTGGCTGCTTACTATGAGCCATTTCATGTCCTAATTTTGTCACAACTACTGCCAACTGCCCACTAGCATTAAGGAGGTCACTCACAGCATCAGATTCACCTCCCACAACACCCTGGTTGTCCTCCTCCATTTCCATGGACTTCACAAAATATGTATCCTCCTCCCCCAACACAAACAAAATTTTCTACATGATTCTTCCCATTTCACAAACAAATCAACACTCCAGAACTCACCCACGTCACAAACAGTTAAACAATCCGGGGCTATGCTCTACAATGGACCCAAGCAGGAGTTGTCAAAACCATACCCAAAAGGCGTGTGACTAACTACGCTCTGCTACCAATTCTGTAATGAGTCAAAAAGCTGCCTTCCCAGCCCCAAGGCCCACCTGTACTCACCACGAGTGACAAATGACATAAAAAAAATGATACCTCCTGCTAGGGTGCAAGGAAACACTGTTTCTAACCACAGTTTACTTAGGATATTATAAACAGCGTCTTTTTTTCTGTCTTATAGCATATGCAAGTTCACATATCTCCCCAAAACCCAAAACCTGTCACTGTATTCAACCCACATAAAAAACACTTATGTCAGTACCCGGCACTGTATCCAACCTACATAAAAACACCAAACCTGAGTTTACTAATTACATGTGTATCATAGCATACACAAGTCCACTTATCTCCCCAACCCAATACCAGCCACTGTATCCAACCCACATATAAACATTTTCTGGGTTCACGAATTACCAGTACATAATTATGTCTCATAACATACTCAAGTCCATTTATCTCCCAAGACCCAATACCTGCCACTGTATCCAACCCACATAAAAACACTTTCTTGGGCTCTCTAATTACATGCCTCACAACATACACAAGTCCACTTATCTCTTACACTCGTGCAGACTTCCGCCATGCTGGTGCACTACAACAGGTACCCAAACCAGAGCGGTTTCAGGCTCACAGAGGTCGATGTAACAGGCACCACACTCCACTGGCAGGAACACCACAAAACCGACTCCCAGAACCGCCAAGCCGGAGGCATCACAGGATGACCTGTCAGAGCCTGCCAGTCCACACAACACCTCCTCAACCTCCACTGCTGTTGCGCCGCCATGTCACATTTCCTTTCATTCATTCATTCATTCCTCAACCTCCAGACAACTCCTCGTACTCCAGACAATTCCTGCTATGCACAAAAACAAAGCCCTCCAAGCTATCTGGCCTAAGTGTTCCCTCCTCCCTCTCACCACTGACCACGCATCGTCCCCCAAACAAAAACACTCATTTTCCTCCTTACCTAGCCCCTGAGCCAGCTAGCCACGTAACTCAAACATCATATCTCACCTTCTCACACATAGATAAGATTGAAAAGGTACATAGGACTGCTACAAGTTGGGCACCAAGTTTAAGGGACCTAAGCTATGAAGAAAGACTTGAGATATTAAACCTACCAACATTACGGGACAGAAAAAGAGGAGACATGATTATGTTGTATAATTGAATCACAGGAAAAGAGAAAATAGATGTAAATGAGTGAATAACCTATGAGGAAGCAACATAAAGAGGACACTGTAGAAGACCGTACAAAAAGAGAGGTGATAAAGATGTAAGGAATTTCATTTTCCCAAGTAGAGTAGTTGATCAGTGGAATGCACTACTGAATGAAATAGTGTGTGCCAAATCAGTTCATTATTTTAAAGACATGTATGCTAAAAATGTTTCAAAACACGGGACAGTACGAGCTTGACTCATTCCTGTAAAGATACAGTTAAGAACATAGTCATCCTCAACCACTCAACAATTTACTTAGTCACTTCTGTAGTAACACACACACACACACACACACACACACACACACACACACACACTCTCTCTCTCTCTCTCTCTCTCTCTCTCTCTCTCTCTCTCTCTCTCTCTCTCTCTTTCTCTCTCTCCCTCCCTCCTCCCTCACTCACAGGCTTAGTGGTAACGCTCTCACCTAGCATCTGCTAAGACGGTGGTTCACGCCTTGCTCAGGATGCGAAAAGTTTCTCTGACGAAGCAGATGGGTACTGTCCCCCTTGAGCAAGGGGATGGGTGTGTGCGTGTGTGAAGGTCAAGCCTTTGCCCTTAGATTGGACTATATGAGCTCTCAGCTTTCTTTTGGGAGGGTAGGAAGCTGATGATCACAACCATCACGTGATCCTGACCGACTCAGCGAATTACACACACACACACACACACACACACACACCAAGGGATTCAATCTAGACGGACGTGTGACACCGGCGCTCCGTACCAAATCATCATGGCCAGTGGCATTACCTAAATAGTATCTTTGTATGAGTCAAGCTCAGTACCAGGTTAGACTAAATGACTTCATTATAAAAAGGAAAAAAATAATAAGTTTAAACAAGACTTGTAAAAACAGGAAATAGAACCAAGACGAAAGAATACGCTGAGTCATCTCTGAGGTTTGTTTAGACTACAACAAGACGGAGATCGTAAGTATATGCTTTGCACCTTAAGTATTGCAAAATGGATACATACTTCAGTAAAACAAATTTGGAAAAGAAAAGGGATAAAGGTAAAAAGCAAAATGATGATTTCTACCAAGAACTGGTTGAAGTAGAGACCCACAATAGACTGGTTGAACGTGTAAACAAACTAGAAATGGCTTTCAAAAATGAAATTGATGAAATAAAGAAGCAGTAAGGATTTGAATTTCATAAAAAGCAGACTTTCCTGATCTACCAGATGACCCGCCGACATGTCATAGAAGTACCCCCGCTAATACCAATACACCAGTCCTGTATGAGACAGCCCTAGCATGTATTCAATATGGACGGTGGGTGTTAGCGCTGAAGTGGTGAGGTGTATGATATGTAGGAGGACTACTGGGCCTTGAGAGCAGGCTGTGAAGCCTATGCCCAGAGTCGGACACATAAAAAAAAAAAAAAAAAAAAAAAAGATGCACTTGCAAAAGGAAGAAATAGAAAAACTAGGAAGGGAGGCCAATAAGAAAGACACAACCATCAGTGAACTAACCGTGGAATTGAGTGCACTTAGGAAGAAAATGAGTGAAATGGCAAGTACAGTAGTCAGTCACGAGAGTGTTATGGAAGAGTTAAAAAATGACACAGAAACAATTAGGCAAGTTAGCAGTCTTATTGACCAGAGCAGTGATATTGAGAAGATAACACAAGTAAATGAAGCTGTGCAAAGCTACAAAAATGATGTAGAAACCACGTATGCTGAAATGGTGAAAGTAAAGAAAGACTTAGAAACAAGGGTGGAGGAAAAAAGCATTAAAAAGGAGGTGAAAAGAATAATCCAAAACAATCCAAAGTTAGTCAGAGATTCAGTAGAGATAAACAAATCATTAGTAATCACTGGTATAGAAGAGGATGAAGTTAAAAACAAGATCACAAGAGACAAAAAGGAGATGGCAAATGTAATGAGCTTACTGAAAGAAGTATCAGAGGATATCTGTAGTAAAGACATAGAGGAACACAAAAGGTTAGGGAAATACGAGAAAAGCAAGACAAAACCTCTAAAGGTGACTTTCCAGAGTGTAAACACTGTGGAAGAGATACTAAAAAATGCAAAGAATCTTAAAGAAAAAGAGGAGTTCAAAAATGTATGGATAAAAAGATGCCTAACACAAGAGGAACTGGAATTACTGAAAGAGAAAAGGGAGGAAGCAAAAACAAAAAATGAGGGAAGATCAGAAGAGGAGAAGAAGAAATTTTTTTACAAAGTAATAGGATTGCAGGTACGAAAGTGGTACACAAACAGGATGGAAGAAACAGGAGGAATGTAGTAGAACCATGTCTTGACAAGTATATAAACAAGATGATAAAGTTCATGTACTCAAATGTGGATGGAATGGTATCTAAATTACTAGAGATGAATGATTATGTCAGAGAAAATGAACCACAAATAATATGCCTGACTGAAACAAAATTAACACCAAGGATATCCAATGACATACTAAACTTAGAGGAATACAATATATGGAGAAGAGATAGAAATTTTAAAAAAGGAGGAGGAATTATAATATTAACTAAGAAAAATCCAAAAGTCAAGGAAATAAAACTTAGATATACCATCACAAGTAGAACTGATTGCAGTAGAAATCGACACATCTGAAGGTAAAGTAATTGTAGCCAATTTGTACATGCCACCCAGATCAAACACATGGGAAAGAGACGAATATGAGGACCTGGCAGAGAGTACAATTCAGAGTATAAGATCATTGCTACATAAAATGGAAGAGAAATCGGAAAGAATTATACTAACTGGGGACTTCAATACAAATATAAATTGGAATACTCTAGATATAAATAGCCAAGAAAGCTGTTGGGACCAAAAGCTCCTGGATCTCGTACAAGAGTTTTTCTTAACGCAACATGTGAGGGAAACCACCAGAAAAAGAGGACTTGATGTACCTTCAGTGCTAGATCTAATATTTACTAGGCAAGAAAATGACATTGACAGTTTAATATATCACCCTCCACTCGGCAAAAGTGATCATGCAGTACTAAATTATAACTTCAGGATAGCATGTGACATAGTAAACAGCAATGACAGTTACAAAAAGAGCCTAAACTATAAAAAGGGAAATTATCAAGACCTAAAGAAGTATTTCTTAAAAGTTGATTGGGAAAATGAGCTTAGAGGACAAGATTTAAATGCTGTATATAAAAAATTCTGTGAATTTTATGAAATAGGAGTCCAGAAGTACATCCCACAGCACAAAGAAGCAGATAAGAAAATAAAGAAATGGTTCAATACAGAATGTAAAAAATCAAAAGAAAGAAGAGATTTGTTGTGGAATAGATACAGAAGACACAATAGTGAAAGGGCGTATAATAATTACAAACAGACAAGAAACGACTATACAAGAATAAGGAGGGAAGCCCAAAAACAGTTTGAGGAGGATATAATAAATAAAAGTAGTGATCAACCAAAGCTGTTTTACAGCTATATCAGAAGCAAAACCAAAGTAAAAGATATAATACAATCCATTACGGACGAGGGAATCACTTATACACACGAGAAAGATATTTGTGAAGCACTAAATAAGAATTTCCAATTAGTTTTTACAGAAGAAAAAAATTTTGAGAGGGACTATGTGGAACACGCATGTCCACACATACTACCAGATATACAAATAGCAGAAAAAGTAATACAGGAGGAGTTAAATAGATTAGACAGAGGAAAAGCAAGTGGTCCTGATGAATTTTCATGTTGGGTATTACGAGAATGTGCAAAGGAGTTAAGTAAACCATTATTTATAATTTTCAAGAAATCCTTGACCCAAGGTAAACTACCTGATATTTGGAAAAAAGCAAGTATTGTCCCCTTATTCAAGAAAGGAAATAGACAAAATCCACTGAACTACCGACCAGTATCACTGACCAGTGTTGTAAGCAAGGTATTAGAAAAACTTATAAGAAAAGCTTGGGTAAATCATCTAGAAGAACACAGTATGATAACAGAAAGACAGTTTGGTTTCAGAAAAGGAAAATCATGTGTTACTAATCTGTTGAGCTACTATGACAGAGTAACAAACACAGTACAGGAAAGGGAAGGATGGGTGGACAGTATCTATTTAGATTTCAAGAAAGCTTTTGACACAGTACCACACCAAAGACTTTTATGGAAATGTACCATCAAGGAGGAATTCGAGGCAAACTGTTTTGTTGGATGCAAGACTCTCATAAAAAGAGAAATGAGGACAGTACTAAGAGGAAACTACTCATCATGGAAAGAAGTGACTAGTGGAGTACCACAGGGTTCAGTGCTGGCACCAATCATGTTTTTAGTGTATATAAATGATATAAACAGTAACACTGGAAATGAGAGCTATCTGAATATGTTTGCAGATGATGCAAAAATACAAAGGAGAATTACTAACACAGACTCTTGCAAAGAGCTACAAGAAGAATTAAATAAACTTCATGAATGGAGTAGCACGTGGCAAATGGAATTCAGTGTGGACAAGTGTCATGTAATCAAGTTTGGTAAAAGTGGAAAAAAACCTGATTGGGATTATAAGTTTGGAAATAAAACCCTATACACATCAGAAAGAGAGAAAGACCTAGGTGTGATTATCAATAACAGACTATCTCCGGCTGACCACATCAGCGAGAAGGTACGGAACATGTATACACTGCTTGCAAATATGAGAATAGCATTCACATACATAAATGAAGACATGCTAAGAAGGATAATAACATCATTCATTAGACCAACCCTGGAATATGCATCAGTAGTCTGGAGTCCTCATCTAAAAAAGCACATAGACAAGATTGAAAAAGTTCAAAGGGCCGCTACAAGATGGATACCAAGCTTAAGGGACCTAAGCTACGAAGAAAGACTAAATAAACTGAATCTACCAACTTTACAGGAGAGAAGGAAAAGAGGTGACATGATAATGCTATATAAGTGCATATCAGGAAGGGAGAAAATAGACATAAATGATTACTTAACATATGGAGAAGCATCAGCAAGAGGACACTGCAAAAAACTGCATAAGAAGAGAGGTGATAAAGACGTAAGGAAATTCAGTTTCCCAAACAGAGCAATTGATCAATGGAATGCACTACCGAATGAAATAGTGTGTGCCAAAACAATTCACAAATTTAAGGATATGTACATTAATATGGTTTAAGACACGGGACAGTACGAGCTTGACTCATTCCTGTAAAGATACAATTAGGTACAATTAGGTAAGAACACACACACTGATAAATGAACTTTTTTACAACTTGGTAAGCTCTGTTCATTTTTTAATTTTCTTTTCGAAACTGGGAGATTTAAACCTATAATTTGGACTCAAAAAATGTTAGTAGAGGCTTCCTTTAACTTTCCATGATTATAAACAGTGGTATGTTGTGTTGGAGGTTCTGACGAAGTCACTTTTACACTGCTGCTTGACCTGCCGCGTGCCAGTGCCGTTTTAAAACTGTCTGACATAATTCCGTGGCCAGTGCGTGCCATTTTAAAAAGGTCTAAAATAAAAAACTTCACTGTGACCGCATTTTTCAAGATTCACGGGTAAAAATTGGCAGGCATGTAAGGTAACTGTTCCTCTACCATCCCCTAGGCTGTCAAGGCCATACACTCACTCGCTCCCCCTCTCATGCTCGCTCTGCCTCACTCTGTGTGTGTTCCTCACCCAGTGCCGTACATAGTGAAGGCATTTTATTTTCATGTAAGTGTAAGTTGTAAATATTTTCTTGTATGTGTAAGGACTATATAGTGAAGTCAGGTTGTAAATACCTTCTTGTAAGTGCCAGGACTGTACGTAATGAAGTCAGGTTGTACCTGTCTTCAAATAAGTGTAAGATAATGCATTCACAGTGAGAAAGACACGCAAATGGTGACAGATGCTGAAGTAATAAGTGATCAGAAAAGTGTATTGAACATTGCTATACCTTCCCAGCATAAGTACCTGAGTATACCTCACATAGAAAACGGCTTTCTCTCACGTACGTGGTGAGCGTGAGAGTGGCTATACTGTACACGAGTATGCAGGACTCAATAAAACTCATTTTCGAGCCTCGGTGAGCATTTTAATGGCGAAATTAGTTGTTTCCACACCAAGATCTATCATTTTGGCCAAAAAAAAAAAGAAAGTCGAAAAATGGCCGGCACTGGGATGACCCAGAGGGCTAAAAATAGCCGGCATGCAGCGGGTTAACATGCACGCATTCTCAGAATTTGATACGTCTTCAGTACCCTACCAATTTATGCGGCTTAAACTTTCGGTGTCATTGTGTTCGTGAATAAAGGGTATGGATCCTGTCACACTCATACTGTACTGTGGGTCGATCTAATTGACCCCTAAACACCTAAACCACCACCAATTTAAAGTAGAAATTTTGTTGTCATTTAAACCCAACAGAAAGAGTCAGTGTAATACAAATATATTCTTGTTAGGAGATAGAAATAGATAGTTTTGGTCAGCGTCAAGAAATAGAAATAATGGAGCTGCAGTATCTTGCATGTAAAGATGGAAGAAGTAATAGATTGTATAAGACCACTTGTTTTTCTGTACTGGTTCAAGAAAGGCAATTAACTTGTCAGTCTGTCTTGCCAATCAAATGCGTTGACTACAGGGAAGCAGCTTTTTCCGTGGGACTGTTCTACAATTATAGTACAGTTCACACCCCTGAAAGGAACTGCCATCCCCATGTGGTAGACAACACCTCACCAGGGTTGGAACAGGATATTTCCCTGTGACAGTGTGCAGGGAAATATGATAAAGTTCAGTTGCTGAGTGGTTGCCACAGCATCTTGGCTCTTCTTGTTGGTTAATATTAAGCGGGAGAGCTTACCATCCACTCACTCGATGTAGTGCTGCTTTGGGTGTATGCCCTTTCCTTTCTTCCATCACTTCCTCTTCTGTCTTTCTTTCCTTCACTCATTCCTCTTTCTTCTGCCTACGGGTGACTTTACCCTCCCTCTTCTGTCTTTCTTTCCTTCATTCTTTCCTCATCCTTCTGCCTATGGGTAACTCTGTAATTAGTGACAAGCCAAATGATTTCCTTTACACCAAGAAACCATTTACTATGCTGGGTGGTAACCATATAACGAAATTATGGCGCCTGGTGGTTTAGTGGGTAATTAAGGTGCTCCAATCGGATTGAGCCTATGTAGGTTTATGTCCAAGGGTTGGTTGGGGTTTATTGCTCACATAATTCCACTCAGGGTTGAGTGAGGCTGGTCACTCTCATCTTAGATGTCTGGACCAACTTTCCTAGCCCTGGGTTCTTATGCTTCTCATGGGGCAACATGAGAAGCATAAGAAGCATAAACCGGACCATCTGGTTGGATGGTCCGGTTTAGATAAGTCAAGCAAAAGTGATGTTAGTGTCTGATACAGTAAAATTACTGAAGAACATAGAATGTAAAGTAGTAATGATACTCTTTTTTTCTTCCAGCTTTATACATGTTGCTATAAATGATAACTGTTTTTTTGTATTTTTTTTTCCTGTTATATTTAGAGTATGTAATTTCCTTTTAAATGTAGGTGAAAGGGAGTTAGGTTTATGAACTGCACAGACTAATCCAAATGTCCTGTACAAAAATTTATTGGTTATTCTGTACTGTACTGTACTGTACTGCAGTCACGCAGAACGTTGTGTCAGCCATATCAATAATGAATATTCTTTTTCAGATTATCCCTACCATTGGAAGACCACATCTGCTCCATCACTGCAGTCAGCAGCAGGGAATACCCTCCTTATCAGCCAGTCATCTACCACAATTTCTCCCTCCATGGGCATTACAGCCACCACCTGCAATACCTACCGCAAAATCATCCTCATCGCATTGCTTGTATGTGACCCAGAAGCATACTGCAGTATTACCATACACCCCCTGGAAACCTCAGAATGATCAACAAGGTGGCAGGTTCAATAGTTCTGTGCCAGATAGCAATTACCACACTTCACATCAACGTATTCTTGAACCATTGATGTCCTCAGCCACTCCTGTTACAGCACATTCTCAAACCTCCAGTCCTTTTCCCTTGGATCCCACTAATGCTTCATATCAAAATTCTGCTAATTCCTTTGATTGCGTTTCTGTCACAAGTTCTTTTCCATCATCTCTTCACATCTCTGGTACATCTACATTAGACTGCCGTACTGATGGTTCAGACTTTATACCTTCTCTACAACCTGTTCCATCATTAGTGAACAGTCAGAAATGCACAGTCACATCTGTACCCAACCAGAGTCACAGTGCTTATTTAATGTCCATCCAGTGTTGCACTCCATCCTCAGTAAGAACTCAAACTTCGTTTGTTCTGTCACAGCCTGCCCAGAAAACTGTACAGCCCTCATGGACCACCAGTTTTCCCTCTACACCTCTTAGGAATACCAGCCCTCACACTGTATCCTCACAGACCACCAGTCTTCAGTTTCTGCACTCACAGACTAGTGTAACTTTATCTATGCACTCACAGTCTACTGTCACTGCATCTTTGCCCTCACATTCTACTGTCACTTCATCTGTGCTCTCACATTCTACTGTCACTTCATCTGTGCCCTCACATTCTACTGTCATGTCATCTGTGCCTGCACATACTACTGTCACTTTCGTTCCGTCCTCACATTCTACTGTCACTTCATCTGTGCCTACACAGACAACTGGTTTGCCCTCAGTACCCCTACATACCACAGTTTCTACCTCATGGACTTCACAGACCACCAGTCATTTGCCTCTGGGTACCACTGTTTTTTCCCCTGTTCCCTCACTGTGCACTACTCCTACCTCTGTTCCCTCACAGTACAGTGCTCCCTCCTCTGTGTCCTCACAGTGCACCACTTCTTCCTCTGGTGTGCCTTCATGGTGCACTGCTCCTTCCTCTGTGACTTCATGGTGCACCACTCCTTCCTCTGTGCCGTCACGGCACACTGCTCCTTCCTTTGTGCCAACACGGTGCACCGCTCCTTCTTCTGTGCCATCACGGTGCACCGCTCCTTCCTCTGTGCCTTTACGGTGCATTGCTTCTTCCTCTGTGCCTTCACGATGCACTGCTTCTTCCTCTGTGCCTTCACGATGCACCACTCCTTCCTCTGTCCCTTCACGGCGCACTGCTCCTTCCTCTTTGCCCTCAAGGTGCCCCACTCCTTCCTCTGTGCCTTCACGGTGCTCTCCTCCTGCTTCTGTACCTTCATGGCGCACTGCTCCTTCCTCTGTGCGTCCAAGGTGCACCACTCCTTCCTCTGTGCCCTCAAAGTGCACCACTCCTTCCTCTGTGCCTTCACAGCGCACTGTTCCTTCCTCTGTGCCTTCACGGTGCACCGCTCCTTCCTCTTTACCTTCACAGTGTACTGCTTCTTCCTATGTGCCGTCACAGTGCACCACTCCTTCCTCCGTATCTTCACGGCACACTGCCCCTTCCTCTGTGCCCCCAAGGTGCACCACTCCTTCCCCTGTACCTTCACAGTGCGCTGCTCCTTCCTCTGTGCCGTCAAGGTGCACCACTCCTTCCTCTAAGCCTTCACAGCAGACTGCTCCATCCTCTGTACCTTCACGGTGCACCAGTCCTTCCTCTGTGCCTTCACGGTGTGCTCCTCCTTCCTCTGTGCCATCACGGTGCACTGCACCTTCCTCTGTGTCTTCACGGCACACCACTCCTTCCTCTGTGCCATCACAACGCACCATTCCTTCCTCTGTGTCATCACAGCGCACCGTTCCTTCCTCTGTGCCATCACAGTGCACCGCTCCATTCCCTGTGCCTTCACGGCGCACTGCACCTTCCTCATTGCCTTCGCGGTGTACTGCTTCTTCCTCTTTACCTTCACAGTGTAATGTTCCTTCCTCTGTGCCTTCACGACACACCATTGCTCATTCCTGTCTGCTTTCATTGCGCACCACTCCTTCCCTTGTGCCTTCACGGTGCACTGCTCCTTCTCCCGTTCCTTCACGGCGCACTGCTCCTTCCTTTGTACCTTCACGGCGCACCGCTCCTTCCTTTGTACCTTCACGGCGCACTGCTCCTTCCTTTGTACCTTCACGGCGCACCGCTCCTTCCTTTGTACCTTCACGGCGCACTGCTCCTTCCTTTGTACCTTCACGGCGCACCGCTCCTTCCTTTGTACCTTCACGGCGCACTGCTCCTTCCTCTGTGCCCTCACAGCGCATTGCTCCTTCCCCTGTGCCTTCACGACGCACCGCTTCCTTTGTACCTTCACGGCTCACTGCTCCTTCTCCCGTTCCTTCACGGCGCACTGCTCCTTCTCCCGTTCCTTCACGGCGCACTGCTCCTTCCTTTGTACCTTCACGGCGCACTGCTCCTTCCTCTGTGCCCTCACAGCGCATTGCTCCTTCCCCTGTGCCTTCACGACGCACCGCTTCCTTTGTACCTTCACGGCGCACTGCTCCTTCCTCTGTGCCCTCACAGCGCATTGCTCCTTCCCCTATGCCTTCACGACGCACCGCTCCTTCCCCTGTGCCTTCACAGCGCACCTCTTCTTCCCCTGTGCCTTCACGGTACACTCCTCCTTCCCCTGTTCCTTCACGGCCTACTGCTCCTTTCTCTGTACTTTCACAGTGCACTGCTCCTTCCTCTGTTCTTTCACAACATGCTTCTTCTTTTTCTTCTGCGCCTTCACAGGGCGGTGCTCCTTCCTGTGTACCTTCACGGCCCACCACTCATACCTCTGTGCCCTCACGGACCACCATTCCTTCCTCTATGCCCTTGCAGACTACTGCTTCATTCTCTGTGTCTTCAAGGATGACTGCTGCTGCTTCTATGCCCTCACATACTACCACTTCATCTATGCCTTCACGAACCATTGCTCCTTTATCTGTGCTTTCAAAAACTATCGCTGTTTCCTCTATATCCACACCGTCTCCCAGTCCATATGTTCCATCGCAGACCACTGCTTCTTCCACTGTGCCATCACAAACCATCAGTCCATCCCCTGTGTCCTCACAGATCAGCATTCCTTCCCGTGTACCCTCACAGACCACCACACCTTCCTCTTTGCCCTCACAGACCACAACTCCTTCCTCTTTGCCCTCACAGACCACCACCCCCTACCCAGCCTTGCCACAGCAGCAGGCTGTATTAACTGACACATCAGTTTCTTGCAGCCCCCCACAAGATAATGTTGAAAACACTCAGTCTTCATCTAAACAGCTTTGTTTTCAGAGGCAGAAACATGTGGAAAATGTAGCCATAGACAAACTATCAGCTGTTCATGAGAAACAGTGCAGTGAACAGCTGTGTGTAAAAGAAACTAACCCTCAGGTGGACTGCATTGCAGTAGCTGCTGATGAATGTAAAGAAAACAAGCAGCAAAAAGAATTTGTTCCATGTCAGAAAGTTTCCTCACCTATGCATGTTAAACAAAGAGATGTCAAACCTGATGTTGTGGGCTGTGATTCTAATACAGATAACCCGTCTTGCGATACACACAGAAGTTACAGAACAAATGATTTAGAAGTCATACATGTAAAGGAGGTAATACATAATAAATATGGCAGCATTAACAGTGTGAGTACTGGAAATTGCAGTGCAACAAAAAAAAAGAAGGAATGGAAAAAATCTGAGAAAGAAGAAAGTTGGGAAGAAAAAAATTGCATGTCTGCGAAGCCATATCACTTGAATGATAAAGAGGTTGAGACTGAACTTCTCAAAGATTCAAATATTGCTTCCTCAGTGAATGAAGTTAAAATTTCTTTTGATGAAGCAGCTGACATTCAGACTTCCTTGTTACCAGCTGATGAAGCATGCTCCACCTGCACGTCTAATCATGGTGTAAAGAATAAAAGGGAAAGGAGTACAAAATTGCAAATAGCAAGTGCTCGTGTGCCTGTGAAGAGAAAGCCTGTGTACTCTGAGAAAAAACAGAGAAAACGTTTGTGCCTCAGACATGAATGCTTTGGTAAGAAAAAAAACATGAAAAAAGAACTGACGACTTGTTCATATGTCATGATGGACTCCCTTTCTGATACATGCCTCCTTGGACATGAGTTGGATGCAAGACATGCTGTTTTGAATGTCAGTACCAATAAAGTTAGTGTTTTTTGCTCCATGTGTAATATCACTATCTATATGGACTACAAGTAGTGATAATTCATGTATTTCTATATATAGACAGCTTCAATTATTGGTTAATTTGTATGCATATGGAAAACTGCAGTTCTTATGTTTTTTTCAGTGGTGCTATTTAATTTTCAGTAGGTCACTGTTTAGCTTAATAAGATTGATTATTATGTTTATGAACCTGTTCTAATTTAATTATTACCGGTAAACTGCAGGAAGAAATTGAACTTGGGTCTAAAAATTAGCTGTAGGCTTAAAAGTTATTCATATGATTTTGGTAATGTGAAATGAATAAGCTTCTCAGAACTGTTGCCTGGTAGTGTTGTAAAACTGAAAATATCAGGGACTATGGCAGTCATATAAATTTTAATTTCAGTCATTTGTTTCATGTAATCTACTGGTATGTATGCATTACTGCTTAATAAATTATTTATGTAACTGTTGTACATCATGCCAACTAGGTATAGTATTAGAGTTCACAGTATTATTCATTAAGATTTGATATTGTAATACTTTTTAGTAAGATGTATACAAGTATAGAGTACTGGAAGTACAGAGTATTACTGTTATTTAGATGTAGTTGTATACAAATATTTTATCAGCCAATAAAGTATATGCCGGTCAATTTCTGAATTAGCTCCAGTTGACTTGTTTGTCACCTATAGTTTTCCTGTTTCCAAAAAAATTATGCAACCCTCATAGCGCTAAAATAATAAATTGCTCTGCAACACAATATACAACAAGCTATAGTGTTAATGGTCAAGTTGGATAGTACACTACTCTCAGTATTGCAGTTTTGTGTGTATATATATATATATATATATATATATATATATATATATATATATATATATATATATATATATATATATACACACACAATAGAAGTCCTGTAATCCGAATGGCAGGGGACCGAGGGTCTTTCAGACTATTGTTTTTTACAGACTATTGGGAAGGACTTCTGAAAGCATTAAACACATTTACACTCACTAATATCTGCCCAGGGGTGCCCCCTTCCTACCCCTGTATACCCAGGGAAGAGGGGGGGGGGGATGAAACAAGCTCCACCCGCCACTACCCCAGCTTCTGAGCCTCCTCCATAATCCTACCCAACACACCCGTCATTCTTAACTGGCAGTTACATCTCAAGCAAGCTGATTTCATGCTTAACCCGTGGATTGCGAGCCACAGCTCAGGCTGGGTAGCGTCGTGTTGCGAGCTACAGTTTAGACTGTACTAACCTTCCAGTGGCTGTGCACTATCGCTAACTACTACATCCCCACGCAAAACTTATGCATGGTGCTACGCAAGAACCGAGAGAGGGAGAAATTTTTCTGTTTTCACCAGATGATGCTGTGGATATTTATCTTTAAGTTTATAATAAAAAAAAAATCATTTTTTCACTACACCCCTACGCAAACTTACGCTTGGTGCTACGCCAAGACGGAGAGAGAGATTTTTTCTTTCGCCAAGTGATGCCCTGGATGTTTATCTTCAAGGTTATAATAAAGTTTTTCTTCATTTTTTGTGCACCACGGGGTGGAATAAAAAACATAATTCCTCAATCCACAGGTTAACACTCTTGGTTCCACTGCTAATACAAACATAGAACACTAGGATATGTTAAAAGTATATAACTATCAACACGATGTAGCAAGAAATTAATGCATTATAACGTTGATAGTAAAACAAAAACGTTAACAATTGTCACCTCAGGCCTCATGTGTTGGATGCGCTGCTTGGCACACACACACACACACACACACACACACACACACACACACACACACACACACAAAATAATGATATTGAAGAGAAGTTAACACAGGTGAATGAAGTGATGCAGAGTTATAAAGACAATGTGGAAACAACATATGCTGAAATGGTGAAAGTTAGGAAAGACTTAGAAACAAGAGTTGAAGAAAAAAGCATTGGAAAGGAATCGAAAAAAATTATCCAAAATAACCCCAAATTGGTCAAAGATTCAGCAGATATTAATAAATCTATAGTAATCACCGGCATAGAGAATGAAGAAATAAAAAACAAAATTTCAAGAGAAAAGTGAGGTGGCAAATATAATGAACATATTGAAGGAAGTATCAGAGGAAATCTGCAATAAAGACATCAAGGAACACAACAGGCTAAAGAGGGAAATAAGACGAGGCCTCCGCAAGTAACCTTCCAGAGTGTGAACATGGTGGAGGCAATACTAAAAAATGCAAATAAACTCGTGGAAAAAAGAGGATATTAAAAAGTATGGATAAAACGATACCTAACTCGAGGAATTGGGAATACTGTACTGAAAGAGAAAAGGGAGGAGGCAAAAACAAAAATGGGGGAAGATCAGAAGAAAAGATTACTTTTTTTTTTTTTTTTACAAAGTAATTGGACTGCAGGTAAGAAAGTGGTACATAACCAAGAGGGAAGAGAAAGGAGGAGTGATACCAACTCTAACATACGAAAGTGAAGCTTGGGCGTTGTTGGAAGGACACAAGTCAAGAGTGAGAGCAGAGGAAATGAGTTATTTAAGAGGAGCCTGTGGAGTCACATGGAGAGACAGGCTGACGAATGAGGATATAAAGGAGCATTGTGGTGTGGATGTGGATGTGATAGGAAGAGTTATGAGGAACACACTGAGGTGGTTTGGCCATGTGGAGAGGTTGGAGGGTGAAAGACTGACAAAGAGAGTGTATGTGAGTGAGGTAGAGGGAAGAGGGAGGGGGAGGCCGAGGATGAGATGGAGGGATGGGGTGGAGAGGTATATGAGAGAGGGGGGTGTGAGTTGGGAGCAGGGAGAGAGAGTTGCCCCAGTGCATCCCTCTCCTGCTGTTCTCTCCTACAGGAGCAACACCGCGCCAATGGTCCCTATATGTGGAAAGGAAGGAGCGGCCCCATACGCCCTTCAGTTGCTTCTGGTCGGAAAGATCAGCTCCCGGCTACGGCCAGAGTACATACCAGGGTAAAGAGCCCCTGCTATCGTACGTGTAGCTTTTCCCTACTACGGGAGCAACACCGCGCCGACAGTCTCTATACGTGGCGGGGAAGGAGCGGCCCCGTATGCCCTTCAGTTGCTCCCTGTAAGACGGGTAGGCTTCCGGCTCCGGCCGTGGCACGTACCAGGGTAGAGAAGCCCCTGAAGATAGCCACAGTACGTACTGGAGAGAGTGTGGCCTCTGTGCTCCTTACACTGGCTTGTCCCCTACTACGGGAGCAACACCGCGCCGATGGTCCCTATATGTGGTGGGGAAGGAGCAGCCCCGTACGCCCTTCAGTTGCTCCTTGTACGACGGGTAAGCTCACGGCCACAGCCAACGTACGTACCAGGGTAAGGCGACCCAAGGCTCCGGTCCCAGGACGTACCAGAGAGGACATGGGCTACGTGAGTCCTTCTCCAGCCTCTTCCCCCTGTGGGAGCCCTTCGTCACCACCCGGGAATATAGCCCCGGAGGTGTCACTAGAGTGGTGGCAAGGCCCGATATCGGACATACCTCCCACGCCTGGGATCTCTTTGTTCCTGCCCGAGTCCCGACGGAGAAGCTGCCGCAGCCCAGCCCTGTCGGCGTCTCTCCCCCTAGGCACCCACAGTCCCAGGACCCCCAGGCCAGATCCACTGGCTCCCGATGAAGGCGATCCAGGCTCCTTCACTCCACGGAGCCAGAGACGACAGGCCCAACTGCTCCGGCTGTTTGGCCCCAGTCCTGAGGGCCACCTCTCAGGTCGAGGCCTCCAGACAGGAGGGCCTCCCTGCACCACACCGACGAGGCCCCAACTCGAGGGCCACCTCTCAGGTCGAGGCCCCCAGACGGAAGGGCCTCCCTGCACCCCACCAACGAGTGTGACCCGGGCAGTGACTCCCCTGCGGGTAATCCCTTGCCCTCTGCAGGCTGGGTCCCCCTAGGGCTCTACCCTCACGCCCTTGTCACGGAGTGAACATTATCCAGGAGATACAGGTAAATAGTGATGCCCCTTGTGCCAAGAACAAATCAGGGGAAATAACAGTGAACAGTGACTAAGTGAAGACCAGTGCAAAACTAGCAACAGTTACCATTAGTCCAAAAGAACTCAGTGCCGGCAGGACAAAGAATGAACCTTAGAGTAATTATACGTGTCCCCCGAATAAAAGAACTTTCTGTGAACGCATAAGACTAGGGTGCGCGGGCAGATTAAAAGCCTGTGCGTGAGTGTCGCCGTGACCAGGTGACTGTGTTAAGTGCCGCTATCCGCACCCTGTCTTATTTATAGTAGTATTTCCCCTACAGACTTCCAATCTTGTTTATCCCCTCTTTGATCAGTTCAGTGTATATCCTGCCTAAAAGTGACACATAGACAGTACCATATATAATTCAAGACATCCCTGTATGAGCATGGTATTGTGTACTGAGTGTGACTATATCTTGTGGTGCTGAAGGTTAACTCTGTGTCCCTGTTCCCCTGTATCTCAAATATCACTCTGTGTTGTATTGTAACGGTTAGAATTAAGGTAATAGATGTGTTAAGGTGTACTGCCTGGTTTTTATGTCCTGTTCCTTTGTGGGTGCTTTACTTCCGGTCTAGAAAGAGGACCCTGCTTCAGTCGCTAGTGTTTTTAGGACGAGAAGTCGCCTTAAAAACACCAGCATAACAAGGGCAATGAAATGGCGGGGGACAGGGCGACTTGGAGGCGATTTGTTTGTGGCCACCCCAAACGGGATTGAGGCGTCTGGCAATAGATAGATAGACAGAAGTATGTAAACAAGATGATTAGGTTGATGTACTCAAAAGTAGATGAAATGGTGTCTAAATTATTAGAGACAGAAGACTATATCAAAGAAAAGGAACTGCACATTATCTGCCTAATTGAAACAAAATTAACCTCAAGTATATCAAACGATACCCTAAAATTAGAGACATACAATATATGGAGAAGAGACAGAAATTTAAGAAAGGGGGGGGGGAACTATAATCCAAACAAACAAACATCTGCAAGTCAAAGAAATAAAAGTAGATATACCCTTACAAGCCGAACTGATTACATTGGAAATTAACACGTATGAAGGGAACTTAATTGTGGCAAATTTATACATGCCACCTAAAACAAACACCTGGGAAAGAGGCGAATATGAAGACCTGGCAGAAAGTACAATTCACAGTTTAAGAACATTATTACATAGAGTAGAAGAGAATCTGAAAGAACTGTATTAACTAGAAACTTCAATTCAAATATAAATTGGAATACTCAAGATGTAAAAAGCCATGAAAGCAGTTGGGATCAAAAGCTCTTAGATACTGTGCAGGAGTTCTTCCTAACACAACATGTAAAGGAAAATACCAGAAAAAGAGGATTTGATGATCCATCCATACTAGATGTTATATCAACCAGGCAAGAAAATGAAATTGATAATATATCACCCCCCATTCGGCAAAAGCGACCATGTAGTATTATATTGTGCTTTCTGGACTGCATATGACGTTACCAGCAATGAGAGTTACAAAAAGAGTCTAAGTTACAAAAAGGGCAATTATCCTGGCCTGAAGAAGTACTTCTTAGAAAGAGATTGGGTTAAAGAAGTTAGAGGACAAGATTTAAATAGTATGTATAGAAAATTCTGTGATCTTTATGAAACAGGAGCCTAAAATTACATCCCACAGCACAAAGCAATAGAAATGAAAATAAAGAGGTGGTTTAATACGGAGTGTTCACCCGTCACGTCCCGAGCTATTTTGCACCTCCGACACCCCCCAATCCCGAGCTACTTTGGATTTTTTTTTTTTTTTGGCTAAAACCTCCGGTTTTGTTGAGAAACAAAAGAAAATCACCAAAAAAGGGCTTACCATGGTCCATAAGTGGTCAGAACAGGTGAGGTCCCCCGCGCCAGGTATCGTATTCTGTCACTGACGTGAGAGGCGCTCACGTTTTCTATGGTAGGTAATTTTGGGAGAAACAACAAAGAACACCTCTACATTTAATGAATTTGCACTAATAAACAATAACAATATAATGGTTTTCAATGACATATATATGAAAAATAAGCATTGTTCCTTCTTGCGAGCATAGCGAGTTTGGTCAGAGTGGTAACACTATTCTATCTATCTATTGCCAGACGCCATAATCCCATATGGGGTGGCCATTTGACTGAGTTATTTGTTTTACAGGGAGGGACACTAACCCTCCATCAACCAACTTGACACGTAGGGAGCACGTATGGCTTGGTTATATGGTTACCACCCAGCGCTGTAAATGGTTTCCGCTATGTGCTAAGTTTCTTGTTTCAGTCAACATATCATTTTTTCTACTTGTATAATACTGTTTCAATGCCATTTTACCATTTTGTAATGTATGTAAATTAAAATCCCCGCCACCGGACCATTCACCCCGCCACCCCCCACCCCACCACCGGGCCACCACCACCCCACCACCCCAGGAAGGGACAAAGGGGGGGCTAATGACCCAGGGCAAGAGGGTCACCCAAACACCACTGACCTGTGCCCCTTTTCCCCGCAACTGCTCCGACACCAGGTGAGCCAGGATCGGAGACAACCTCAGAGGCGGGCTAACCATCGACAGCAGTGGAATGGGACTGATAAAAAGTCAGTCCCTAGTAGCTTTTTGGCGACGCCCATAGTTACACCCCTCAAGGGCAGGAGGCCCTTTGGTGAGCCACGAGGTGTCCCCACCTCTGCTACAGTGAGCCACGAGGGAGCAGTACCCTCTGCCACACCAATAATGAGCCACGAGGGGCTAGTACCCTCTGCCACAGTGAGCCACGAGGGAGAAATACCCTCTGCCACAAACAGGGCAGGAGGCCCAATAGTGAGCCATGAGGGGCCAGTACCCTCTGCCACCGTGAGCCACGAGGGAACACCACCCTCTGCCACACACCCAATAGTGAGCCACGAGGGGCCAGTACCCTCTGCCACAGTGAGCCACGAGGGAGAAATACCCTCTGCCACAAACAGGGCACGAGGCCCAATAGTGAGCCACGAGGGGCCAGTACCCTCTGCCACAGTGAGCCACGAGGGAACAACACCCTCTGCCACACACCCAATAGTGAGCCACGAGGGGCCAGTACCCTCTGCCACAGTGAGCCACGAGGGAGAAATACCCTCTGCCACAAACAGGGCACGAGGCCCAATAGTGAGCCACGAGGGGCCAGTACCCTCTGCCACAGTGAGCCACGAGGGAACAACACCCTCTGCCACACACCCAATAGTGAGCTACGAGGGGCCAGTACCCTCTGCCACTCCAAGGGTAAGAGTCCCTAGCAGAAAGCAAAAAGTGGGTCCCAGGGTAAAACAACCTGGAGCCACGGCTGTGACAGAGACAGGAGAGAGAGTCGCCTCCGTGCTGCCCTCCCTGTATATAAGAGAGAACACGGTCTCCATGTGCACTCTACCTTCAGCGATCCCCTGTGGGAATAGCTGGACACCACTCAGGAGCGTTGCCCCGAAGGTGTCACCGGAGCGGAGGCAAAGTCCCAGTCCGGACCTGCCTCCTACTCCTGGGAAATTCTTGTCTTCTCCAGGCACCAGCAAGAGATGAGGCCACAGCCCAACCCTGACGGTGCGTCCCCTGGCAGACCTCCACAGCCCCAGGACCCCCAGGCGAGCCCAGCAGCCTACCAGCGTGAGTAATGCTGACCCTCTCACACCATGGAGTCTCCGACGCCAGACCCGCCTCCTCCAACTGTTTGGCCCCAGCCCCGACGGCCACCATCCCAGGTCGAGGCCCCAAACAGGCGGGACTCCCTGCACCACACCAACGAGACCCTGAGCTGAGGGTCTACCCCAGGTCGAGGACCCAGATAGGAGGGCCTCCCTGCAACTCACCGACGGACCGGACCCGGGTAGTGTGTCGCCTGCTACGGGGAGAGTCCCCTGTGGTCCTCCCCCTTGACCAGAGTGACAGAGTGAATTAACCCAGGAAAAACGGGTAGATCAGTGACGCCCCCTTCGACTTAAATATACCTGAGAAAGAGGAACAGGAACAGTGACAGAGTGCCATAGTGCTATCCAGAGGAAGTCAACAGATAAGTGTTATTAATCCCAATATACTCACATGCCCCTTAAGAGAAAGTAATTCAACAATAGTAAGTAAAGTGTTGTCCCCCTCCCAGAATAGAGGAGTTTCCCCGTCAGTGTGAACGGCAGTCGGGTGCGCGGGAAACCTGAAACCCCAAGGAAAGTGTCGCCGCGCCTAGTTAACTGAGTCGAGAGTCATGATCCGCACCCTGCCTTTCTTATAGTAATACTCCTCCCCTAGACTCTTAATCTTGTGTATTCCTTTTACTACTATGAGTATAGATATTTTGGGCTTTAGTGAAAGACAATCACCCCCACTTATAGAACCACAAGCCATTGTTATATGTGATCATATTGTGTGTTGAGTACAGTGGTATCCTGTGTCATCCTAACATAACTCTGTGTCTCTGTATCCTATATCCTAAATATCACTCTGTATCATATTGTAACGGCTTTAGAATTAAGATAATAGATGTGTTAAGGTATACTGCCTAGTTTTTATGTCCTGTTCCTTTGTTGGTGCTTTACTTCCAGTCCGGAAAGAGGACCCCGCTCAGTCGCTAGTGTTTTTAGGGCGAGGAGTCGACCTAAAAACACGCAGCATAACACTGGTGGCAAGCGGTGGTTCTGGATCCGAGTAAAAGCACGGAGGAACAAAAAAGGAAACTTGCATAATGGCAGCCAAACCGCACATTCAATTGCCAAAATTCAACCCGGACCAATGTGACGTTGATGTATATTTGGATATGATCAAACCCCTCTTAGACATAGGGTTTGACTCGGATAAGGAGAAAATTGCGGTCACACTACCTAACCTGGAAAAAATAATCACCAATGTCGCATCAAAAGTAGTCCCAGAACTGACATGGGACCAGTTCACGAAAATTGTGAAACAGGCAGTGACGCCATCTCTGGGCACAGTTGTAGCCTTATCGCAACTAGACGCCCTCACATACGACGGAAGCCTCGATGACACAATCATCCAGGCTAGGAAGCTCGTCACCGCTGCGTACCCGGGCACAGACGCAAAAACCCGGGAACAACTCATATTCCACAAACTCCTCAGGATCCTCCCCGGTTTCATTAAAGACCACTTCACAATACATGAACTGACGGGAGACCTGGATAAAGAAACCAACCTAATAAGGCGCCTTCTAGCCGTCCACTCCTCCCCCAAACGCATCGGCGACATTAAGCAATTCCCCACGGATCTCATCCCTGTAAATCCGTGGAAATTTTCTCCCTGCTGCCCTGAGTGCCCAATCCACGACATTCGTGAACAGCTAAAAGCTGCTCGGTACAGCAGAGCAACACAAGACCTCCTACAGGCCTCCCCACCATGCGCCGATTGCCCCAAGCCTCGAAGCAGGAAAGCGGGACGAAGACACCACAGAAGGCACGTCCCCACTGCCCCCGCGACCCGCTGTAATGACGGGGGCCACCTCACATCTCTCCCAGTCTACGACAGGGAAAAACATCATCTTTCCTTTTCCTCTCCTCTCACTGCCTCTTCTATTTTGCCCTCCCCTATTCCTACCCCTATTCCTAACCTTCCCACCTCACACACCACTTTCTCCACTACTACCGCCTCCCCCCTGCCTATTCCTCCCCAACACAAAGCCTGCCTCCCCCTTCACAGACCTCCTAGAACCTTTACCTCATCTTCCCCCAACCTACTTCCCAAAACCGCCTCCTCCTGTCTACTCCCTCCCACCTACCACCCCGCACCACCCACCACCATCACTTCCCCGCCACTCATTTTCCCCGCCAACACAGCCAACTCATTCGCCTTCCCTATCACACCATCCTCCCCCTCAGCCTCACCTCTGCCTGCATCTCCTCCGGCTACCCCACCCCCTCCAACCCACCACTCCCAATCACCGCCCGCTACGCCCACCACCAACACCGCACCACACCACCCAGCACCAACTCCCACCTTCACCACCGCGGAAACAACCACCACCACCTTACCACCACAACTCCCACCACACCCCACCCTCACCCCACCACGCACCGCCCCACGCAACACATCACCTACCAACTCCCTACGTGCCCAACCACCATCACAGCCGACGCCCACCCTCACCACCACGACCATCAGATCACGACTCATCTTCAGCCCACCATCTACATACACCCCCACACCTCCATCTTCCCCCCATCCTGCTCCCCATTTCCCAACACATGCCACCCACACCCCAAACACCACCCCCATTACCCTCCCCCTTCATCAGGCATCGTGGAAACTACCAACGAGGAAAACTGAGAGTGTGCTATGGTGCCTCCACGACCGCCCACCCATCAGGATCCGACGGACATCCCAGCTTCTCCGCCTCCTACGCCAGACAAACCGCCCATCCTCCATCCGTCTCTCTTTCAGCCCCCACCGAGAGCCAAACACCATGACCAACCACTGGATGACCCTCCTGCAACACCTCACCCCGGTCCACAAGATATTCACTTCCACCACCTACCACCTGCAGTCACGGGGTCGTGACTTTTTCAAAGATGACGGTGGTAAAATGCCCGCTGCCGGACCATCCACCCCGCCACCCCCCACCCCACCACTGGGCCACCACCACCCCACCACCCCAGCAAGGGACGACGGGGGGGCTAATGACCCAGGGCAAGAGGGTCACCCAACCACCATTGACCTGTGCCCCTTTTCCCCGCAACTGCCCTGACACCAGGTGAGACAGGATCGGAGACAACCTCAGAGGCGGGCTAACCATCGACAGCAGTGGGGTGGGACTGATAAAAAGTCAGTCCCTAGTAGCTTTTTGGCGATGGCCATAGTTACACCCCTCAAGGGCAGGAGGCCCTTTGGTGAGCCACGAGGTGTCCCCACCTCTGCCACAGTAAGCCATGAGGGAGCAATACCCTCTGCCACACCAATAGTGAGCCACGAGGGGCTAGTACCCTCTTCCACAGTGAGCAACGAGGGAGAAATACCCTCTGCCACAAACAGGGCAGGAGGCCCAATAGTGAGCCACGAGGAGCCAGTACTCTCTGCCACAGTGAGCCACAAGGGAACACCACACTCTGCCACACACCCAATAGTGAGCCACGAGGGGCCAGTACCCTCTGCCACAGTGAGCCACGAGGGAGAAATACCCTCTGCCACAAACAGGGCAGGAGGCCCAATAGTGAGCCACGAGGGGCCAGTACCCTCTGCCACCCCAAGGGTAAGAGTCCCTAGCAGAAAGCAAAAAGTGGGTCCCAGGGTAAAACAACCTGAAGCCACGGCTGTGACAGAGACAGGAGAGAGAGTCGCCTCCGTGCTGCCCTCCCTGTATATAAGAGAGAACACGGTCTCCGTGTGCACTCTACCTTCAGCGTTCCCCTGTGGGAATAGCTGGACACCACTCGGGAGAGTTGCCCCGAAGGTGTCACCGGAGCGGAGGCAAAGTCCCAGTCCGGACCTGCCTCCTACTCCTGGGAAATTCTTGTCTTCTCCAGGCACCAGCAGGAGACAAGGCCGCAGCCCAACCCTGACGGCGCATCCCCTGGCAGACCTCCACAGCCCCAGGACCCCCAGGCGAGCCCAGCAGCCTACCAGCGTGAGTAACGCTGACCCTCTCACACCACGGAGCCTCCGACGCCAGACCCGCCTCCTCCAACTGTTTGGCCCCAGCCCCGAGGGCCACCATCCCAGGTCGAGGCCCCAAACAGGCGGGCCTTCCTGCACCACACTGACGAGACCCTGAGCTGAGGGTCTACCCCAGGTCAAGGCCCCAGATAGGAGGGCCTCCCTGCAACTCACCGACGGACTGGACCCGGGTAGTGACTCCCCTGCGGGTAGTGCGTTGCCTGCCACGGGTAGAGTCCCCTGTGGTCCTCCCCCTCAACCAGAGTGACAGAGTGAATTAACCCAGGAAAAACGGGTAGATCAGTGACGCCCCCTTTGACCTAAATATACCCGAGAAAGAGGAACAGGAACAGTGACAGAGTGACATAGTGCGATCCAGAGGAAGTCAACAGATAAGTGATATTAATCCCAATAAACTCACATGCCCCTTAAGAGAAAGTAATTCAACAATAGTAAGTAAAGTGTTGTCCCCCTCCCAGAATAGAGGAGTTTCCCCGTCAGTGTGAATGGCAGTCGGGAGCGCGGGAAACCTGAAACCCCAAGGAGAGTGTCGCCACGCCTAGTTAACAAAGTTGAGTGTCATGATCCGCACCCTCCCTTTCTTATAGTAATACTCCTCCCCTAGATTCTTAATCTTGTGTATTCCTTTTACTACTGTGAGTATAGATATTTTGGGCTTTAGTGAAAGACAATCACCCCCACTTATAGAACCACAAGCCATTGTTATATGTGATCATATTGTGTGTTGAGTACAATGGTATCCCGTGTCATCCTAACAGACTCTGTGTCTCTGTATCCTATATCTTAAATATCACTCTGTATCATATTGTAACGGCTTTAGAATTAAGATAATAGATGTGTTAAGGTATACTGCCTTGTTTTTATGTCCTGTTCCTTTGTTGGTGCTTTACTTCCGGTCTGGAAAGCGGACCCCGCTCAGTCGCTAGTGTTTTTAGGGCGAGGAGTCGACCTAAAAACACTCAGCATAACATAAATGTTTTCAGCTAGTTTCATTTATTATGATGACATGTAGCATAACTATAGCGCACATCTGCTTACTGAGCGCACTCACTATGACTCGTATCTCAACCTGCCATATTGTTTTATCACTTTCATAGTATTGTTTTCTTTACATTGAACCTTTCCTCCACCACAGTAAATGTCTTCAATTATTTACATTCATTACGAGGGCATTTAGCAAAATGCTAGCGCATATTCACGTAGCAAGCACACTCTCTACCACTCGTGTTTCAACTTCTACTTTATTTCTTCACTCCCAATATACTTCTCCACTTACATTACACTCGTTTGCACCTTATACTACACTTTACATATTTACGGGCCTTATTTATTCCACTGAGTGTCAGAATATCTCACCAAAATACCCTCGCAATGAATGTGTTATGCTGAATGTTTTTAGGTCGACTCCTCGTCCTAAAAACACTAGCGACTGAGCGGGGTCCTCTTTCCGGACCGGAAGTAAAGCACCAACAAAGGAACAGGACATAAAAACTGGGCAGTATACCTTAACACATCTATTGCCTTAATTCTAAAACCGTTACAATATGATACAGAGTGATATTTGAGATACAGGATACAGGGACACAGAGTTAGGCTTTGATAGGACAAAATACAGTTGCACTTAACACACGATATGATGCATGTATACCAGTGTCTTTAGTTATATATGTGTAGATACCCGTCTTTCATTCAAACCCAAAATATATATACACACGATAACAAGGGGAATACACAAGGTTAAGAGTCTGGGGGAGGAATATTACCATAATGAAGTCAGGGTGCGGATCACGGCACTCGGCTCAGGTACCTAGTCGCGGCGACACTTTACACAGGCTTTTGGTTCTCCTGCGCACCCTGATCGTCATTCACAATTACGGGAAGTTCCTTTATTCTGGGCAGGTGATATTACTCTACTTATTATTACTGAATATTTTCTACTCTATTGGGTATGTAAGTATGTTGAGTTAATAACAATAGCCATTGGTTTTATATGGATCACACTCTGTCACTGTTCACTGTTCCTCTTCCTCGGGCTTATTTTCGGTCTAAGGGGCGTCACTAATTTACCCGTGTTTCCTGGGTTGATTCACTCTGTCACTGTTTGAGGGGGAGGACCTCGGGGACTCTGCCTGTAACGGGCAACACACTACCCGCAGGGGAGTCACTGCCCAGGTCCGGGCCGTCAGTGAGTCGCAGGGAGGCCCTCCTGTCTGGGGGCCTCGACCTGAAGGGAGACCCTTACCTCGGGGTCTCGTCAGTGGGGTGCAGGGAGGCCCTCCTTTCTGGGGGCCTCGACCTGAGAGGTGGCCCTCGGGACTAGGGCCAAACAGCTGGAGGAGGTGGGCCTGACGTCAGCGGCTCCACGGGGTGAGGGAGTCGGGGTTGCCTTCGCCTGTAGTCTGCTGGGCTTGCCTGGGGGTCCTGGGGGTACGGTTATCTGCCAGGGGACGCGCCGTCAGGGTTGGGCTGCGGCCTCGTCTCCTGCTGGTGCCTGTGAAAGACAGAGATTTCCCAGGAGTGGGAGGCAGGTCCGGTCTCGGACTTTGCCTCCACTCTGGTGACACCTCCGGGGCAACACTCCCGGGTGGTGTTGAGCAGTTCCCGCAGGGGAACGCAGTAGGTGGAGTGTACACGGAGACCATGTCCTCTCCTACATACAGGGAGGGAAGCACAGAGGCGACTCTCTCCCCTGGGTCTGTCACAGCCGTGGCTCCAGGTCTTTTTACCCTGGGGCCCACTTTTAGCTGTCTACTAGGGCCTCCTGCCCTAGACGTGGCGGATGGTACTGACACCTCATGGCGCACTAAAGGGCCTCTTGCCCTGGACGTGGCGGAGGGTACTAACACCTCGTGGCACACTAAAGGGCCTCTTGCCCTGGACGTGGCAGAGGGTATTGACACCTCGTGGTGCACTAAAGGGCCTCCTGCCCTTGAGGGGGTAACTATGGCCGTCGCCAAAACGTTACTTGGGACTGAATCCCTTTCAGTCCCACCCCACTGCTGGCGATGGTTGTCCCGCCTGCAAGGTCGTTGCCAATCCTTGTTCACCTGGTGTCGGGGCAGTTGCGGGGAAAAGGGGCGCAGGTCAGTAGTGGGCGGGCGACCCTCTTGCCCTGGGTCATTAGTCCCCCCGTTGTGTCTTCCTGAGGGGGTGGTGTGGTGGTGGCCCGGTGGTGGGGTGGGGGGTGGCAGGGTGAATGGTCCGGCGGCGAGCATTTTAGAATGTCCGACTAAGATAATATTCATACACTTACATACTAATTTTCCACTTATATTACACCCATTTCCACTTTTTTACTCGTATTTACATATTTACAGGCCTTATTTAATCTACTGAGCATCAGAAAATCTCATCTATATACACTTGCTAGGAATATTTTGACAGAATAAATTTCAGCACTTACAAAACTTTCAACTACTATTACACCCGTTTTCAATTTTCATACTAATATTTACAGGCCTTATTTATTCCAATAAGCATCAGAATAAGGCATCTACATACACTTGCTGGGAAGGTTTCCACTTAGAAAATATTTATGCCCTTACAGATTTTTCCACTTATAATACACCCGTTTCCACTTCCATACTACTGTTTACAGATCTACGGTCCCTATAATGACACTGAGCGTCTGTTTGTCGCCTTTCTTTCTGAGTATCAGCGTCATATCGCATTCACACCATATCAAAAGTGCATCAAGGTGTGATACTGAAACAAAGGTGAATGCAGAGACCCACGTCACACTCAGTGCACTGGTAGCGGGTGTCTTTTCTCAGAGTGGTGGGTCTCACACGGGAATTGCTACACACATGGCACCTGCATTGGGGCTTAGGTCTTTTTGGCTGGGGAGGTATAGGAGTGGGGAAATGGCGGGTGGATATTCTCAGGGGAGTTTGGGCAGTAGGGGCAGTGCTTGTGCAGTGTTGGGGCCTTTCAACTGCATACCAGGCAAAAATCTCACGTGTAAGCTCCCTCACAAACCCTTCAAAGATTTACTGAACTCCTGTTGTCATGGCGTGCAGGTGGTGGCAATTCAGGGCAGTTATATCTAGCAGGTGAAAGAAGAGCTTCTTGTAGCACTTCATCGTGGTCCTGGCACACTCGACAGTGGATATCATGGAATCTGACTGGTCCACCAGGCGCATGTTGATGTTGTAATCGAGGACACACTCAGGTTTCCATATGTGGCACCTGTTCTCGCTCTGGTAATCCATGGACTCTGTATGGTGCACCAAGGGGCGGTGAACCGTGGACAAGAGGCTGACTTCTCTATTGTGGTTCCACACTATTGCTAGTATATTGTTCGCCTGGAAGAAGACAACCTCATTTCTGTCATGTTTCCGCTCCACCTTGACCATGTGACGCCGGTCACCTTGACGATACCACAGATTCCCGTGTCATGTCTGTGTAGATAACGAGCGAGAAGAGGGCTAGTGTACCAGTTGTCCAGGTAAAGGACGTGACCACAATGAAGGTAGTCTTCTATCATTGTCTTTACCTCTGCTGCAGACAGTCCAATACTCCGATCTTCTATTATGTCTGTCTGTGCACCGGTGTACAAGACTATGTCTTGCACATAACCAGTCCTACAGTCACACATAACAAAGATCTTGAACCTAAAACGGTGCCTTTTGCTGGGTATGTACTGCCGAAATGAAATATTGCCTCTCCACAACACGAGACTCTCGTCTATGACAAGGTCTCTATAGGGATAAAATGAGGAACAGAATGTTTGCCTTAGGTGATCAAAAACCAACCTAATTCGCCTTATCTTATCTGTGTCATTTGCATTTGCAGGATCATCAGCATCGTAAAAGTGGAGGCGACTTAGAATTTGCTGGAAGTGATTACGGCTCATAATTTGGCCAAATATTGGTGTCAGCATGATAGGATCCCTTGTCCAGTATGCTGGATTCTGTTTTTTCGTACAATACCCATCAAAAGTACCGGGGCAAAAAATAAAAACATTTCTGCAAGGGAGACAGGGTAATCATATTTGATGGAATGCCTGCTCCTTGTGCCCAGTCTTTCACTCTCACGGTGCTGGCTGCTAGCAAAACGGTTTGTTTGTTCCACTATGTGCTCCACAAAACCCTCACTGAAAAAAAGGTGGAAAAAATCCAGGCTGGTGGAACTAGGGTGAATTCCTGGAGCAGTGCAGCCAGCACGCCCCTGCTCAGTGAAGGAGTGAATGATGGGAGAAAAATCACTCCCATCCTCCCAATTCCATGTCACAAATCCCTCATCCCCACCGTCCCCATCGTCGCCTTCGTCTGGGTGGGGAGGAGATGCTGGTGGGGGAGGTTGGGGAGGAGGAGTGCGGAGGGCTTCCCCACTCGCACTCCTCTTCCCTCGGCCTTTACCCTTTCCCTTTCCCTTACCCTTATGGCCTTGGGGAACATTAGGGGACTGTTGGGATGAAGTCTGGGAATATTGGGGAGCATAAGACGTGCTGGGGAGTGGTTCCTCCTCACCTTCCCCCTCCATCACACCATGTGATTCATCATGCACCCTCACTCACCCACGTGTCTGGGAGTATTGGGGAGCATATGATGTGCTGGGGAGTGGTTCCTCCCCACCTTCCCCCTCCATCACAACACCACGTGATTCATCATGCATCCTCACTGCCCCACGTGATACGCCCTGCTGCCTCACACACCACCACGGGAAAGCGATGACTCACTCCCGCCACTCTCACTTTCTATACTCTCCCCTACACTTTCCATTTCACTCCCCACTCCCTCCACGCCACTTCCGCCCTCCCCAAACAAAAGACTAAGCCCATACCTGCTTGTACGACGTGGTGTGTGCTCAGGGCCACGATGGGTGATTATCTCTTGGCTGTACCACTTGGCAGCACATCCCACGGCTCCGTCCTTGTCCACGTAGGGGCTGCCGAGAGGATGTTGCACATTGTTTTTGTGCAGGCTGGCCCTCTCTAGCAGCACAATAAGTCATGTAGCGCCGCTTCCTGGGGGACGGGACCTCCTCATCACTGCTGCTGGTTTCCTCCTCCTTTGGTTGGACATAATCTTTGTCCACAAACTCGTCGTCCATTGGTGAATCACTGTCGCCTGTGAAGGCGTTCAGGGTGACTTGGATTTCCTCCTCCGAGAGACCTCTATGCGCCATGTGTGACCAGGGCCACTGCTAACAGGTGAGTGACTGAGCCGAGGGTGAGCGCGGGTCGCGTGGGGTAGCCAGGTGTCCCCGCCTGGTGGCATGTAGGGGAAGGTCGAGCAACCCTACATACCAAAAATCAAGTGCAAAATTTGAAAATTGTGCAAATTATGCACCTTGCAATTGCACGACGTACCAGTACGTCGATGGGAATGGCAATTACATAATGTTGCAATGTAGTCATACGTCGATGGGACGCCTCGGGTTAAAAAGCAAATGAAAAAAGAGATTTGCTGTGGAATAGATACAGAAGACACAATAGTGAGAGGGCATATAACAACTATAAACAGGCAAGAAATGATTATACAAAGATAAGGAGGGAGGCTCAGAGACAGTTTGAGGAGGACATTGTAAATAAAAGTAGTGATCAACCTAAGCTTTTTTACAGCTACATCCAAAGTAAAACCAAAGTTAAAGATAAAATATAGTCCATTACAGATGAGGGGATCATCTGTACACATGGAAAAGATATATGTGATATACTAAATGAAAACTTTCAATCAGTTTTTACAAAGGAAAGAAATTTTGAGAGAGATGATATGGAATATGCATGCCCACATGTATTACCAGATATACAAATATCAGAAAAAGAAGTACAGGAAGAGTTACGTAAATTGGACAAAGCAAAAGCAAATGGTCCTGACGGAATTTCAGGTTGGGTCTTACATGAATGTGCAGAAGAGCTAAGCAGACCATTGCATTTAATATTAAAGGAATCCTTAGGTCAAGGTAAACTACCTGACATTAGGAAGAAAGCAAATATTGTTCCCCTGTTCAAGAAAAGGAATAGACAGGATCCATTCAACTACCGACCAGTATCACTGACCAGTGTTGTAAGATAACAGAAAAGATGATAAGGGAAGTTTGGGTAAAACATTTAGCACACAGTATGATAACAGAGAGGCAGTTCGGTTTTAGGAAGGGAAAATCATGTGTTGCTAATCTATTAAGCTATTATGATAGAGTTACAGAAATATTACAGAAAAGAAAAGGATGAGTGGACAGTATCTATTTAGATTTTAAGAAAGCATTTGACAGAGTACCGTACCAAAGACTTTTATGGAAACTATACCATCAAGGAGGTATCCAGGGCAATTTCCACTGTTGGATGCAGGATTTTCTCAGAAAAAAAGGAAATGAGAACAATATTTAGGGGAAATTACTCATCATGGAGAGAAGTGACCAGCGGAGTACCACTGGGCTCAGTGCTGGCACCAATTATGTTTTTAGTATATATAAATGACATAGATAGTAACACTGGAAATGAAAGCTATCTAAATATGTTTGCGGATGATGCAAAAATTCAAAGGAAAATTACTAACATAGATTCTTGCAAAGAGCTGCAAAAGGAATTGAACAAGCTTCATGAATGGAGCAATAAATGGCAAATGGAATTTAATGTGGATAAGTGTCATGTAATTAAATTTGGTAAAAGTGAGAAAAGACCAGATTGGGATTATAAGTTAGGAAGATCATCCCTACACATATCAGAAAAGGAGAAGGACTTAGGAGTAATTATCAATAGCAGACTATCTCCAGATGATCACATCGGTGAGAAGGTAACGAGACATGTATACATTGCTTGCTCATATTATGAGAATTGCATTCACATATATAAATGAAGATATGCTGAGGAAGATAATAACATCATTCATCAGACCAACCCTGGCATATGCATCAGTAGTCTGGAATCCTTATCTCAAAAAACACATAGATAAGACTGAAAAAGTACAAAGGGCTGCTACAAGATGGGTACCAAGCTTAAGGGATCTAAGCTATGGTGAAAGACTGGAAAGATTGAATCTACCAATGCTGCAGGAGAGGAGGAGAAGGGGAGACATGATTATGCTATATAAATGCATCTCAGGGCAGGAGAAAATGGACATAAATGGTTATATATCTGTAGTGCTAAATGTATTACGGTCGGCTTCCCTTCCCTCTAACGCCTAGTGTGTAACTGGGTTCTCTTTCTGGACCGGAGCTTAGACAAATAAGAAAAAGGCAGGACACAAAAACTCAAGGCAACAACCTTACATGTGTATTGCTAAATTCTACAAGTGGAATGGGTAGATGTCACAAGAGTAATTATTCAGAGCAATTATAAACCTTAGGTCTAGATTGTGGGTATTAATATCGTGCACGATACTATTTGAGACAAGAACAGGTAAAGTGAATCGCAAGATCAGGAGTCCTAGGGCAGTGAAAACCAAATACTGTCACTCGGGGGAAGTCCAGGCCTTATCTATCAGGTGGAGTTCCATTCACTAGGGCCGTGGCACTGTTATCACTGTTGGCAGTCTGACTTGTTTGTCTGTCACATTATTAATTATTACTATGGCACCGGGAGCCTCTGATTGATCTCAGCGTGAGGTTATGTCACTGTGATGGTATTATGTTCACTCGGACAGACACTATACTCACTGCCCAGCTGTGTTCACTGTCTCACAGTCACTTTATCTATTCCATTTTTCTTTTACACTAATACTGACAGCTTTTATTTCTAACTTCCCGTATTCTAATTCACTGTTCTGCTCTTGCTTCACTGTATCACTTTCACTGTGCTTTCACTGTCACTCACTATTGGGAATGGGTGTGGTGGCAGTCAGGTACAAGGGCGGCGGGAACAACTCAGCCTGACTACTGACGGGGCTGAGCCCTGCCGGGGCCCCTCCGTATTCAGGGGCCATGGGATCACGCGTAGGGGTGTCCTCTTTTGTCCGGGGCTGTGAATGGCGAAGGCCCCCGCACTCTCAGGGCTTGGGGCTGGAATCTGGCCCTCTGTGCTGGGGCTGAACAGCAGTCTGAATCGTTCACTCAGGCGCCTGACAGGACGAGGGTCTCCAGCATCGGGGTGTAGGGATGTCCCACCCGGGGGTCCTTGGGGAGGTCTGGAGGTCCTGTGGGCTGCAGTCTCCGGTGGTCAGGGACGCTGTCAGGAGTGGGGTGCGGTGTCGGCCTCCATCGGGGTCTGTCAGGCGAGGCCTCTCAGGGACCGGCTGTATTGAGAAGAGCCCGGTGGTGTTCATGGGGCCTCTCCAGTATTCCTCCAGGCTGAGGCCTCCCTCTGGGTTGTAGTCTCATGGAGGGGAGTCAGCACCTGACAGAGGAGCAGCTACCGGCCGTCTCCTCTCGTAGGGCCTGGCTATTGGCCATGGCCTTCTAGGGGCATGGCTACCGGCCGTCGCAGAGGCCTGGCTACTGGCTGTGGCCTGTGTCGGGAAGCGGCTACAGGCTGACTTGAGAGCACTGTCAGAGCGGCTACCAGCCATCTCCTGATTACCTCCAGATTGGCTGCCAGCTGTCTCCTGTAGGAGGATTGAGTGGCTACCGGCTGTCTCTAAGGCACCTTCAGAGCAGCTTCTGGCCGTCTTCTGATGAAGGCGGGAGCGGCTGCCGGCCATCTCCTGATTACCTCCAGAGCGGCTGCAGGCCATCTGCTGTAGGGGGTTTGAGCGGCTACCAGCCATCTCAGGGGTGCTGACTGGAGCTAGAGTAATAGCTCCACCCCGATCCTGTTGAGGGTCGGGTCGCTTGCAAGGTAGTCTCTTTTTCCTGCTATGGTGGCAGCGGGCAAGTTCCGGGTCATGGGGGTGCGCGGTCCAGGCAAACTTACATCCCTCTCGCTCGGAGATGGATTGCGCGGTGTCTGGCCCTCTGTAGGCTCCTTCTGGGGGTGTCATGTCCTCGGAGCCTATACCCAGCATTTTAATATCATTTGGTGAAGCATCAGCAAGAGAACATTGGAAAAAAAATGCAAAAAAAGAGAGGTGATAAAGACGTAAGGAAATTCAGCATCCCAAATAGGGCAATTGATCAGTGGAATGCACTACCGAATGAAGTAGTGTGTGCCAAAACTCTCCATAAATTCAAGGATATGTATGATAAAAATGGTTTAATACATGGGACAGTATGAGCTTGACTCATTCCTGTAAAGATACAATTAGGTAAGAACAATGAGGTAAACACACACACACACACACACACACACACACACACACACACACACACACACACACACACCGAACCGAACAACACACAGACACACCTAAACACGCAGGCACGGACATGCATGCACACAAGCACCCAACGCATGAGGCCTGGGATGGCTATTAATGTTTTTGTTTTACTCTCAACGTTATAATGCATTAATTTCTTACTGCAGCATATTCATAGGTACATTATATACTTTTTACATATCCTAGTGTTTTCTTTGTGTATTAGTAATGTGACTATAAGTGTATAGTATGAGGTTAGCTTGAGATGTAACTGCCAGTTAAGAATGACAAGTGTGGGATTAGGAGGGGTAGGGGTATGGGGGAGGGTTGGGAGCTGGGGTAGAGGTGGATGGAGCTTGTTTCATCCCCCCCACCCGTCTTTCCTGGGATTATAGGGGTAGGAAAGGGGTACCCCTGAGCAGAAATTAATGATCATGATCATTAAATAAACATTTAACCCTTCCATGGCCATGGGTCTGGAATTTTATGTGCAGCCCAGGGCAACGCTGGGGCCATTTTCTGAAGTTTCGAAAACTGATTTTTTTTTCTTGCTGTATTGAAGAGAAAGTTCAGACACACCTAACAGTGCAAATCCCAGTTTCCTAGACCCATGCTGTGGCTTGCAGTGGAGCGCGAAAGTTGCAGAAATATCGACAACCAATATCTGCTGCCGAGAATGCTGCCACATTGCAATATTGCACTTGTTGTTATCATTTTTTTTTACCCCCCAAAACAATGTGAATGGTGCTGAAATGTTGCGCATATATTAGATATGATGATATCAAATGATTTCAGTACATAATATGTTAGGATTGGCTTGAAAAAAATTCTGAATATTTTTTCACCTTTTTGATACAGTATATGTTTATGGTAGTGTTGAGTTATTTTTTACGTTATTGTTGTGCTCATGCTTGGAAAAGAGAGTGAAAAGGTTGAATTTTCAGTCCTAAATGAGAAACTTGCCTGTCCCCCGAGGCTAGGCTCTCCTACGGGAGATGAAAGTAGAGGGTCAGATCCGATTAGCAGTAAGGAAGTTGAGTCACAACTTACTGCTCCCACACCACATGCATAGCTGAAAATAGAATTGTAATGCAGTTTCAAAACTATGAGTAAGTCTGATTATTACAAATACAGAGACCATCCATCCATCATCCAATCCTACATTGCCCCTTGAGGAGCATTGGAGCCCGGGGCTAGGCAGTTGGTCCCGACATTAAAGATGAGAGTGACCAGCCTCACTCATCTCTGATTGGCATTACATGAGCAATCAACCCCAACAATCCCTTGGATGTAAACCTTCACTGGCTCATTCCAATTGGAGCGCAATAATTACCCACTAAACCACCAGGTGCCAAAATTTGGTTATATGTTTACCACCCAGCATAGTAAATGGTTTCCTGGTGTACAAGGAACCATTTGGCTTGTCACTCAATGTAGAGTCACCCACAGGCAGAAGGATGAGGAAAGAACGAAGGAAAGAAAGACAGAAGAGGGAGTGTAAAGTTACCTGAAGGCAGAAGGATAAGGAAAGAATGAAGGAAAGGAAGACAGAAGAGGATGGAAGGAAAGAAAGATGGAGAAGAAAAGGCAGACACCCGACAGCAGCACTACATCGAGTGAGTGCATGGAGAGTGCCCCCACAGACAAAACAGAAATAAATATGTTTACAGACGGGGGGAAAATGTATTTTTTCCGTAATAATATGTTCACCTTTATCATTTACCTCGTTATTTGTGCAATATATGTTGCTGTCTGTCTGTCGTGAATGTGGGAAAGTATGATATTTTCTGCCTGGGTAAGGAAAAAGGGTACAGCTGGATGTTTCCCAACACTTTACATGGTCAGAACTGCGAGACAACCTGCCATTCACACCTCGCATGAGCTGATTAGCAGGAAGGGAAGGAAATTCTTTTAACCCGAGGCATCCCATCAACATATGGGCACGTCACAACGTTATGTCACAGCTAGTCCCATCGACGTAGCAGTACATCGCGGCGCGCAATTGCAAGGATCATAATTTGCACAATCTTCAATTTTCGCACATGATTTTTGGTACATATACACGGGACACCTTCCTCTACAAGATGCCAGGCAGGGACAATGCCTTACCCCGCATGACCTCCCCCCCCCCGCACGCCATTGTCTCGGCAATTCACCTGTTATCAATGACCTGGCCAATAAAGACATTCAGGGCCAGAGCGATTCCCCAATCGATGACAATGTGGAGGACAAAGTTTACGTAGCATTTGAGGAAGAAACAGTCAGAAATGATGATGTCATGGATTTCGGGTTTGAATATTCCCGCCCACGACAGCACATTTTTTGTAAATAAATTATTGTATTGCATAATTTGGGTAAGATATTACTTATCACTAGAGATAAATCTGGTCATGGAGAAAACAACGTATTTAGTTATATAATTGTTCAGTAATGTTAAGTTTCATTTGATTTACTTCGTGCACGAAGCTGCTCAAAGCTGACCAGTTCTCTCCCTGCTACCAGAGAGTTCGGGTCTCAACCTGTCACTAAATAGTAAATATATGTGCCTCAAACTCTCTACAATGATCAGCCATCTCTCTGCTGTCAATACCGTCAACACCACAGGTAAGTACTCAGCATATTTATTAGGCCTAGAATATTTATACTGAGTACTGATCAAAACGCCATATTCACATACCTTTTATTATAATGGTGAGTTGTTTTGCTTTATGTTTGTTAATAATTAAGACCCCCTATAGTGATAATAACTAACATAAATTGGTGCCGTGACCAGGATTATATTTGGTAAATAATTAATAGGAGGTTGCGGTTGTGAGAGCGGGAACATTGTTTGCTGCTGTGTCGGCGATCAACCATATGCTGCGTGGGGCACCAGGGGAGGCTGCATGTGGTTGGGAGGGTGTCGGGGTAGGGTTTGAACCCTCCCCAGTAGATTATCCGTCCCCTTTGAAGAAAGTAGCCTTCTTTGGGCATTCCTATGTCCAGAGATTCCCACTAGGTCATCCGGTGCAGTATCCAGACGATGCTCCAGCCTTTTATGTCCGCAAATTTGGCGTGCCTGGTGCCAAGGTCAGCACAATTAGAGATAGTAAAGAATACCAGGACCTCCTAACATACAAGCCAGACAACAATTCTGATCATCGGGGGGAACGACTTGTCCCGAGATACGGCCTTAAATCAGTTGGCCCTCGATATAGAAGCCTTGGCTAAGGAAACTGAGGATGAGACAGGGGGCCACTGTTTCATTGTCGGCATCGAGAAAAGGACGAACCCCCGAGGTATGATCTATGAAGATATATCCGGGCCAGAAACGAAGTGAACCTGCATCTGAAGAGAACTTTTCCTTTCACAAATGCTTGGTTTATCTTCATGGGGATGAATGAGTCTGACCTGTCATGGGATGGGTCACACCTGGATACACCAGGCAACAAAAGGGTGTTAGATGGCCTACTGAAAAGAGCGTGTTGCCTTCTTGGGCAACAAGCTCCTTGTGAGGGGGTTTAAGGTTTGATCTCCTGGACTGCCTAACATACTACCCTCACAGGAGCTTGACAAAATTAATTGTCAAAATTTTAATATCGAGATTTGGCTTAGTTTTATTTCATTTTATTTTTATTTGGATTCTGCCCTGGAAGGACTACATTTAACTTAAAATCTGCACTTGCTGTCATCCTCTTTCACTTAATTGCCTCTCATTAAAATGGATAGAATAAAATCATTAAAGAGGCTTAGGGCAGCCAAAAAGGGAGATACTAAACTGACCACTAACTTGACAGAATTTGTAGAACAAGCCGCAACCGTTCATGATATCAAAGGAATGAAAGTGAGGGCTGAGATCGAGTCTTACAATCAGGAGTTGTATGAATTATATCCTGATGAAGACCTAGAAGAAGAAGTGGTCAGTGATATGGAATATGTTAATAAGGTCAATAGACACTTGACAGAATTAGAGAGTGCTCTAGAATTACCCGCCAATGACTCGGTAGTAAAAGAACAGGCAGAGAGTCGAAAAGCAACGGAAATTAAATGACCGTCTCTTAAACTGCCAATATTTCATGGTGATCCGATTCAGTGGCTGGGTTTTTGGGAGCTATTTGAGTGTAGTGTGCACTCCCGAACAGATCTGACAGACATACAGAAATTTATGTATCTTAAGGGACAACTAAGTTGTGAAGCGCTCCAAATTATTAGTGGATTCAGTTTGGTAGCAGCTATTTATGAATCAGCAGTCACAGTTTTAAAGAATACCTACGGTCAAGAAGATCGGATTAAGGCAGCTCACATTGCAAAATTATGTAATTTACCTCCTCCAGTTCATGAAGTGAATGAACTAAAAGACTTTTATGCATCATTTGAATGTGCTTTAGAATCACTACATGCGGTGGGAGTGACCGTGAGTGAAATTTGTGCTGTTTTGCTCCATAATAAACTCCCTAGTACACTTTCAGAAGTGATCAAACGTGAACTAAAAGAGAAGTGGTTGGATGTAGATGATTACGTTCGTGTGCTAAAGACGGAGGTATGTAATATCGAAAGTAGACAGAATCCCATGGAATATTTGGGTGCGACCGCTACGGCAGCATATGCAGTGAAGCAAGTGAAACACGCTGAACCTATGCCGAGGAATGGATGTAAATTGTGTTTTAAACCAGGACATTTTTGGGCTAAGTGTGCAAAGTAAACAAAGAAGGCAAAATTAAAGAGAGCAAAGCAATTGAAGCTGTGTGTCGGGTGTGTGTCGGCAGATCATGGTAGTCAGGGTTGTACAAATCCCAAAATAAGGCCATGTCGATATTGCCAGCAGAAACACTACAACTATTTGTGTCCGACTTCTCGTTCTGAACCTCATGAACAAACAGTAACCCAAGAACCAACAGTGACAATGGCTGTGGCTTCGATTCGTAATGCAGTGTTGTTGCCAACGATTCAAATCCCATTGGTTCCGAGTACTCAAACGATCCAGCAGAGCAAGGTTAGGGCTCTATTAGATCAATGCTCACAATGTACAGCTCCGGACAGATGAAACGGCTACACCCCATCCACCAGCGACTTGGTTTGGGTCTCAGTGGTTCTGGTAACAGTTGCAGGTGGAGGGAGGGGGGAGGGGGGAGGGTGAGGAGGGGAGAAATGTGGGCGGAGTTATATAGAGGGTAGTGTGGGAGGGTGAAGAAGCAGCATAGTCTGGCTGGTGGGAGGGGGAGACGAATGGCTGGGTAGCGGAGACGAGAGTCAGCTGGAGGGTAAGACAGGTGCGTGTGATTAGATGAAAAGAAATTACAAAAAATGAATTATTATAATATCTGCTGCATATATTGCATTTTATCTACTAAATAAAAACACTGTCCATTATTAACCACCGTATTTGGGTATCCTACTCATTATTATTATCCTTTGGATATTAGGCAATAAATAAAGATATTGGACGGTCTTTCGGACCCGAACCAATTATTTCATAACTTTTTGCTTCAGCTATTTCCGTATTCCTATTATCCCTCGTGCTTGAAGTCCCCCTTTTTATCACTTTCTCCTACGCCCTACATTTTTTTTTAGGCATAAGGCAGTTTAACTTTCTCTTTAAATAACCATATTTGTCAACAAATATTCCTTTCATTAATCTATTTAATTACCTGTTTTCTTTCAATATGCATTTGTCTAATAATGGGTGTTACACCTTAATTGGCGCCGCTATTTGACGTTGTGAATAAATTGGGTCTAAATTTACGCATATATTGCAGTCTCTCTTAAGTAGGCTGGCAACCTCACACATCCTCCCCCCTGCTTTCTCCTTCTCTCGCTACCCGTTCCCTCCTTTCCTTTTGTAGTACTGTTTATCTATTCTTTCTCATATTATTAACCTCATTCCTTCTTACAAACTTTTAGTGCCATAGGAATTCTCCCTTATCACCTACAGTCCTACTACATGAAAGTGGAAAAAACTGCCATCGGGAAAAGAATAACTGGAACTTTATGGCGAAGGTTACGATATTAGTTATTTAGAATGAAAGTGTTGGCAGATACGCATTCTTGACGTGATTATCGCAGCCACAGCATTTCGCCTTCATAAAACAGAAGGACTATAGGTTTCATGCATTACCTCCTTACGTCCAGCATTACTGTGCAGAACGCCATGTATAACACATTAAGGACCACAAGGACAGTACTGGTAGTCATCGTGATTCTCATGAATCTCTCCATAGGCTATTGAAAACAGTGCTTTATGCTCAACTTCAGAATTATGTTCTCATCATGGCAATGATAGGCAAAGATAATAAAAACAATATATACAACCAAATTATCATTTATTATACAACAAAGCTCAAACTGCCTCCGTGCTGCAGTCTCAAGGGTGTAACCAGCTCACACAATCACATGTAACCTGAAGAAATTAAATACATGATCCTACACATATATATATATATATATATACATATATATATATATATATATATATATATATATATTTATTTATTTATTTATTTATATTAATAACCATGAACAACACTGTTTGATCTAAAATTTATTGTGTTGGGTAAAGCAGAGGACACTAACTAGCATGGCAACCTATCACACGGAAACCACCATGTTGCACTACACGCCACAGAAACCGATGCACAGACCATGATATCAGCGAAAAGACTATGAGAAGAGTATTGCACGAAGCAGGGTTGCATCACAGGACCCTAGCAAACGTTATGTTGACAAACCATAGGATTTTTGGAAGTGTGTCACTGAAGGCGCAACTGCTGGAGAAGGAATAATACTCGGTGAGTATTATTTCTGAGGTTTTGGCTTGTATAAACTAAACTATTCAGTCATACATGACCATAAAAATATATTAATAATTACTGCAGAGGGACAACCAGTTTCGTTACAACGTCAGTCCATGCAGAGAAAATTACTTTGGGCATATAGGGTTACTCGATGTTAGATTTCATAAGTGTAGAGCCTGTATGATTATATATATATATATATATATATATATATATATATATATATATATATATATATATATATATATATATATATATATATATGATCAGGTATTTAATTTTTTTCAGGTAGCACGGTGGCAGTTTGAGCTTTGTTGTATAATAAATGATAATTTGGTTGTATATATTGTTTTTATTATCTTTGCCTATCATTGCCATGATGAGAACATAATTCTGAAGTTGAGCATAAAGCACTGTTTTCAATAGCCTATGGAGAGATTCATGAGAATCACGATGACTACCAGTACTGTCCTTGTGGTCCTTAATGTGTTATACATGGCATTCTGCACAGTAATGCTGGACGTAAGGAGGTAATGCATGAAACCTATAGTCCTTCTGTTTTATGAAGGCGAAATGCTGTGGCTGCGATAATCACGTCAAGAATGCGTATCTGCCAACACTTTCATTCTAAATAACTAATATCGTAACCTTCGCCATAAAGTTCCAGTTATTCTTTTCCCGATGGCAGTTTTTTCCACTTTCATGTAGTAGGACTGTAGGTGATAAGGGAGAAATTCCTATGGCACTAAAAGTTTGTAAGAAGGAATGAGGTTAAAAATATGAGAAAGAATAGATAAACAGTACTACAAAAGGAAAGGAGGGAACGGGTAGCGAGAGAAGGAGAAAGCAGGGGGGAGGATGTGTGAGGTTGCCAGCCTACTTGAGAGAGACTGCAATATATGCGTAAATTTAGACCCAATTTATTCACAACGTCAAATAGCGGCGCCAATTAAGGTGTAACACCCATTATTAGACAAATGCATATTGAAAGAAAACAGGTAATTAAATAGATTAATGAAAGGAATATTTGTTGACAAATATGGTTATTTAAAGAGAAAGTTAAACTGCCTTATGCCTAAAAAAAAAAGGTAGGGCGTAGGAGAAAGTGATAAAAAGGGGGACTTCAAGCACGAGGGATAATAGGAATACGGAAATAGCTGAAGCAAAAAGTTATGAAATAATTGGTTCGGGTCCGAAAGACCGTCCAATATCTTTATTTATTGCCTAATATCCAAAGGATAATAATAATGAGTAGGATACCCAAATACGGTGGTGAATAATAGACAGTGTTTTTATTTAGTAGATAAAATGCAATATATGCAGCAGATATTATAATAATTCATTTTTTGTAATTTCTTTTCATCTAATCACACTCACCTGTCTTACCCTCCAGCAGACTCTCGTCTCCGCTACCCAACCATTCGTCTCCCCCTCCCACCAGCCAGACTATGCTGCTTCTTCACCCTCCCACACTACCCCCTATATAACTCCGCCCACATTTCTCCCCTCCTCACCCTCCTACATCCCCCCTCCCCCCACCTGCAACTGTTACCAGAACCACTGAGACCCAAACCAAGTCGCTGGTGGATGGGGTGTAGCCGTTTCATCTGTCCGGAGCTGTACCTTTGTTCTAAGATCAAGTTTAGTGAACTTGAAAGTTAACAAGATGAGAAAGGAACGTTTACAACTGCAAAGATTTACTGGCTCTATGGGTAGTGATGAGTATGAGGTAGTGGAGTTGTTTTTCCGCCATTGTAGAAAGATGTGGAAGTTGACGGCGGTGGTTGTAGACGAACTACCTAGCTATAAGCCAGGGAAAGGGCTGCAACATAATGTGCGGGATCTGAAGGCTCGGGGCTACAAGTTAGCAGATCAGAGTGTCACCAATGGGGATATGGTCGAACTGCTGATTGGGGCAGACCTTTATTATCACTTTGTACACACTGGCTATAAAAGGGAAGGAGGCATAATTCAGTTACCTACAATTTATGGATATACACTGAGTGGCACTTATCGGTCAGAAGAAGAAGGTACTCAAGTAGAGACGGTAACTGTTCTGAAACTGGCAGTAGATCTGATAATGGAGTTAGCAAATATTGATGGCAGGAATACTACTCCAGAAATCAAGGATCTGACAGCTCTATGGGACTTAGATCACATAGGTATTAGTCCCAATGAGACCAATAAGAAGGGAGAGAAGGTATTAGGTAACTTCTATGAAACGGTGCAACATTCCAAAGAACAGGGACAATATGTTGTGGAATTTCTGTGGAAAGAAAACGTTGATAAGTTGCCTGATAATTTTAAGTTAGCCTTGGGCAGATTAAGAGGTTTGCAGCGTAAATTCATGAAGGATCCCAACTATTGCAAACAGTATAGTAAAGTCATCCAGGATCAATTAGAAAGAACATTCATAGAAAAGGTGGAGGACAAGAGTCTGGTAGGACATCCTGTACACTATCTAGCTCATCATGGTGTCACTAAAGATAGCTTAACAACACCCATTAGAGTAATGTTTGATTGTTCAGCTAGAGAGCATGAGAGGGCATATAGTCTGAATGACTGCTTACACGCAGGCTCATCTTTGGTTAATGACCTCACATAGATATTGTTGCGCTTTCAGTATCATTGTTTTGCAAGGGGTGAGTGACATCGAGAAGGCATTTTTTATGGTGGGGTTAACTGAAAAGGATAGGGATGCCACTAGATTTCTTTGGCCTGTTGAACCTTTAAATCTAAATAGCCCTTACATGATATATAGGCTCAAGGGAATGTTGTTTGGAGCCACTTGTTCCCAATTTCTCTTGAATGCCACCATACAAAAACATTTATCAGTGGTTCAGGAGGATAAAGCCTTGATTGATAAATTAAGGAAAGGGTTGTATATTGACAATTTGCAAGGAACCAAGGAAGATGAGGATGCTTTACAACAATTGTGTTGGGATGCCCTGAGAGTATTTTCAAGTGCCAATTTGTCCTTCAAAGGGTGGATAACAAACAGTGTGAAATTGCAGAAGCTACACCTAAAGGGTTTGGCTTCTGAAGTTCAGGACAAGGTAAAAGTACTGGCTAACTGATATGTGTATGTTACAGGTGAAGGGACACGAAAGTAGACCCACAGTACTGACGAAACGTGAGGTGTTGAGCATAGCTGCAGGTGTGTTTGACCCTCTGGGAGTATTATTGCCGGTGACCATCCGTGCAAAAAAAATTTGTGCAAGATCTATGGCACATTGAATGCGGGTGGGATGTTCCCATACCGGAAGATAAGGAGGCTGAATGGCAGGGGATATATGGGGATATGATTAAGAGTACCAGTACTGTATTTCCCCGCCAAGTCACTGATAGTAAAAAGGTCACATTGCATCTATTTAGTGACGCAAGCACCACTGCTTATGGTGTAACAGCCTACTTAGTTAGTGAGGGAAGTAGTAGATTAGCTATGGCAAAGGCCAAAGTAGCATCCATTAAACCCCTCACTATATCAAAATTAGAACTGACTGCTGTCATGCTAGCAGCTCATCTCGCGAAGAATATTTATGAGGCCTATGCGGACGAGTTAAGCATAGAAAAAATATACCTCTGGACAGATAGCCAGATAACCCTATACTGGTTGTATAGTAAAAAACTGTTGCCAATATATGTTCAGAACAGAAATGATGAAATAAAGGCATTAGTCCCTGATGCTGAATTTCGTTATGTGTCTACAAAGGACAACCCCAGTGATATGGTTTCCAGAGGGAAGTCACATGCGTACTTAATAAGTTCTTCTTTGTGGTGGGGAGGGCCCACATGGCGACCTCACCACAAAATGTGGCCGGAAAATGGTCCATTTGAGGAAGTTGGGGACGCCACCACGGGTTGTCTCCTCGAAGAGACCCTGTCATTGCCAGTATCCGTAACCCTTCCTGCCATATTGAATTGGGACCGATATGGTTCTTATGTGAAGACAAGGCATGTGATGGCTTTGGTATTGAGATTTATCAAGACAATGAAAGATAGGACTCAGAGAACACATGAGGCAATGCCGGCATGTTTGACAGTACCGGAAATAAGGACAGCAGCATCAGTAATGATTAAGTTAGCTCAAATGGAAGAGTACCCTGAGGATTACCATTATTTATCCACTGGAAAGGGCACACCAAATAGTGTTGTGAAGCAGTTAGGCCTCTATATGGAAGGTGGGCTGTTGCGTTGTAAGGGTAGGTTACAGTTGTCGGACTTAAAGGAGGAAGCAAAATACCCTATCCTAATACCTAGTAAACATAGGTTAGCGGCTCTTCTTTCCGAGTACTGCCACAAGGTGTGTAGCCATTGTGGAGTAAGTTATGTTGTAAGTTACATAAGACAAAGATTTTGGATTCCTAGGATCAGACAAGTTGTAAAGAAGGTGTTAAGGAAATGTATAACCTGTAAAAGGTTACAAGGTGCCCCATATAGTGCTGTACAGGCTCTGCCATTACCCTACTTTAGGGTTCAGGAAGTGAACCCATTTCAAGTAACAGGAGTAGACTACATAGGTGCTCTACCCATTAAAGAAAAGGGTACCGTAGGAAAATTATATGTAGTCTTGTTTGCCTGTGCAGTTACTAGGTCTATACATATTGAGATGGTGTCAAACCTCTCCTGTGAGTCCTTCATTCATGCCTTCTGTCGGTTCTGTAGCAGGAGAGGCTTCCCTGAACTCATAATTAGTGATAATGCCACTACATTTATAAGTGGAGCCAGTGTGTTGAGGGAGTTGAAAAATGATCCAAGGTTACAGAATGAATTCGTAAAGGTAAATTGTGAGTGGCGGTTCATACCGGCCAGGGTGCCGTGGTTCGGTGCCATCTGGGAAAGAGTGACAGGTATCCTAAAGGCTTGCCTGAGAAAGGTATTGGGTTGAGCTTTAGTAACCCGTGAAGAACTGGATACCATATTATTGGAACTTGAGGCCACAGTCAATGACCATCCACTTGGATATACATACGGTGACCTTGAAGAGCCACTCCCTATCACTCCTTCACAACTTATTAATGGGGGCATCTTAGACAGTTCCCGAAACAGAAAGTCAGGGATGATGATCTCATGGACATGCCCTGGCAGACTAATTCGGGATTAAACAGATGTCTCCTATACGTGACAAAGATTTTGCGAGATCTGTGGAGGAGATGGACCACTGACTACCTAATATCTCTCAGGGAGCAACACCGTCAATTGACATACAAGAAAGGGAGGGCAGTGCCTCAAACTGGGGATGTCGTGCTGATACACGACGATGGGCCTCGACTTCTCTGGCGACTAGGTCAGGTCACCAAATTGTTATATGGTCCCGATCAAGAATGTAGGGTAGTACAGCTAAGGATAAGCGCCGTTTTGACCACGAGACCAGTGGTTAAGCTGTATCCATTAGAAATTGATATAGAAAGGAAAGAAGATGACAGCCAAACTGGCAGTATCCAACACCTCCCTACATCTATAAATGACAGATGTGATGCCCTGTTGAGGATATCACATCGGACCGCCTTAGGTTCCTCCCAGCTATGGTGTACCCTGATTGGGATGGGACAGTTGTAAATATTGTATATATTCTGGGTGGGGGAGTATGTCGTGGATTTCGGTTTGAATATTCCCGCCCATGACAGCACATTTTTTGTAAATAAATTATTGTATTGCATAATTTGGGTAAGATATTATTTATCACTAGAGATAAATCTGGTCATGGAGAAAACAACGTATTTAGTTATATAATTATTCAGTAATGTTAAGTTTCATTTGATTTACTTTGTGCACGAAGCTGCTCGTTCTACAACAATCAGCCATCTCTCTGCTATCAATACCGTCAACACCACAGGTAAGTACTCAGCATATTTTTTAGGCCTAGAATATTTATACTGAGTACTGATCAAAATGCCATATTCACATACCGTATATTATAATGGTGAGTTGTTTTGCTTTATGTTAGTAAATAATTAAGACCCCCTACAGTGATAATAACTAACAGATGATCAGGTAATGTCAGCAAAAAAGGTCAGGTATGTTGATGTGTTAGTGAGCGAAACACTGCTCATATCGCCTACATTACTGTATGAAAACCAATGTACTCTCGTACTACATATAAATTCGTACCAAATAAATAAATACCGTTTATGAGTGGTGTGGAATAGTAACCCTCCCATAGAACTCGTTTTCTTTGGAGCCAGCCTGATAGAAAACCCAGTAAGGTGAGGAGTACTGCTAGCTGTATTGAATATTTTAAACCTCAGGTGAGCGATTTCTCTATGAATTTTCGATATTTCTCACCAAAAGCAGAGGTTTGAGCCCGCCCAAATTTTTTTTCCAAAATTGGTCAGGATTGGGGGAAGTCAGTGGTGAAAAATCGGTCGGGACGGGGCGGGTTAACCCACAAAAACATCACGTGAACACAGAAAACTATCCTGTTATGCTTGTAATAGGCAAAGAATATCTAAAATGATTCAAAACATTGCAACAAACCTGAGCAAATACAGTAGGTAAAAATACCAAACAAAAATTAATTTTTATTTTCATGTCTTTTATGTTAAAAATGCGTGAGCTACAGCATAGTGCCCCCAGAAACTCCCCGACAGGTAACATGTGTGAGCTACAGCATAGTGCCCCCGGAAACTCACCGACCCCCCCACTCGGACCCCACAGAGTAGCCGCAGCCGAACCGCAGGATGCAGTGCAACAACAGCACAAGTCAGTCCGGGCCATGCGCCCCTATGACACTCGGCCTCCTCACCGTCGCCCTAGTAGGAATTCAACACTACCTTTGGGGAGAGGTACTGCCGGATCAGATCAGGGTGGAGCTGCCTATCCAGCTCCAAACAGCGCGCCTCAGGAGACGGCCGATAGCCGCTTCCGCCTTCAACAGGAGTGTGCCTATAGCCTCTCCAAAGGTGTCTTCTCCTTTGGGACAGCTGATAGCCGCCCGCCCCTCATAAGGGAATCGGTGTCTCACCGACCTGAGGGTAATCAGGAGATGGCTGATAGCCGCTCCCGCCTTCATCAGAAGGTGTTCTTCTAGGGATGGCCAATAGCCGCCCTACACCCCCTCCTGCAGGAGACGGCCGATAGCCGCTCCTCCCTCTGGAAGAAGGAGACAGCCTGTGGCCACTCCTGCCTTCGTCAGACAGCTGATAGCCGCTCCGAAGGTGCTGCCTTCTAGTCGGCCAATAGCCACTCCTCCCTCCAGCGGAAGGAGACGGCCTGTGGCTACTCCCACCTTAGTCAGATGGCCGATAGTCGCTCCTCCCTCCGGCAGAAGGAGATGGCATGTGGCAGCTCCTGCCTTCATCAGACGGCCGATAGCTGCTCCGAAAGTGCTGCCCCCGAGTCAGCCTATAGCCGCTCTCCCTCCGGCAGAAGGAGATGGCCTGTGGCAGCTTCCGCCTTCGTCAGACAGTCGATAGCCGCTCCGAAGGTGCTGCCCCCAAGTCGGCCTATAGCCACTCCCCCTCCCTCCCGCAGGAGATGGCCTGGAGCCATTCCCACCTTTGTCAGATGGCTGATTGCCGATCTGAAGGTGTCCAGAGGCATGCTGATTCCCCCACTCAGGCCACGGCAAATAGCCGGGCCCTGGCGCCTCATAGTTGCGCCCTTGGGCAGCCACGGCCAATACCCTGGCCCCACGGCCAGAGAGAGGTGAGAGCAGTGTTTCCGCCCCAGCTTGAGATGAGTGCCCGGACTCCCGACGCACAAGGACCCCAGAGAGGCCCTACAGCCTCCCCTGGCCTTTGCTGCCTACGCCTGGCCCTGGAGAAGACCCACCTGACGGACCCTGATTCATGTCGGTGCCGCAGCCTCTCCCTGAAGGCACCCCTTGACTCTGGGGGGCTGCAGTCCTAGGGTACTCCAGGCCCTCCCCAGGATGCCCGGGCGAGATCTCCCGATGCCCCGATGGCAAAGACCTCCACCGTCGGCTGAGACCTGAATTGGAGATTTCTGGACCTGTTTGGCCCCAGCCCTGAGGGCCACACCCGTGTACCCAGCCCGGAGAATACGTGCCCCTTCACCACCTGCAGCCCCGGATGAAAGAAGACGCCCCTGTGAGTCGTCCCGTGCCCTCTCGGCACACCCTCCCCTGGCGGTGCCCCTGTTCCAGCAGAATTGTTGCCGGCGTGTCTCCCCGCTGCCCCCACCATATAAGTGACTTATGTTAAGTGTGATGTTGCCCCAAAGATAGTGTAACAGTGATACGGTGACTTAGTATATGTCGAATAATGGCAAGTGTTCAGGAGAAGATAGCAGGAGAATACACGATATCACAGGGCGGATAAATAAGGATGAGTGCAGAGACTAAGGTCTGGTGAATCAGACTCATGAGTGACGCCCTTGTATAAAATCAGTAAGACTCCCAACACGAGGGATTCTCCTTAGTAAAATATCCAAACGTCCTTTGCTACCAGGAAACAAAGTGTTAATAATACCCTCCCCTTGTATTACCATAAACATAACGAGACTCTCAGTGCCTTCCACCCTCAGTTAATAAATCTCTTCTCAGCAGTCAGTGCATATGTAAAAACCTGGACTAGCAATATAACCAATTATCAAAATCCCCCTGCTACCAGAAAATACCAAGTCAGAATCTGTAACATCAATTCTCACCTAATATTACTATAACTATAATCAGACCCTCCGCACTTCACCCCTCGCTCCTCCCCCCGTGTGAGGCCCACTCCTACTCTCCCACATGCACTGCGACCCTGTGTTCCAAGTAAACCTGTGCACTAATTCTAGAGTGTTAGCATCAGTGTCTGGTAAGCTAGTATCCTGTGAGATACTGATTATCTAATTATGGTTTTATTATCCACCATATATTGTGTTGTACTATCTGCTGTTTTTGTCCTGTGTCTGACTGTAGTTATATACGTGTAAAAGTTATTGCCTGGAGTTGTGTGTCCTACCTCTCTTTATTGCACTAAGCCCTGATCTCAAAAGAGGACCCCGCTACACATTAGGTGTTCTAGGACCGAGGAGTCGGCCGGAGGGAGGAACGGCTATCGGCCATCTCCTGCAGGAGGGGGTGTAGGGCAGCTACTGGCCGTCCTTGGAAGAACACCTTCTGACAAAGGCGGGAGCGGCTATCAGCCATCTCCTGATCACCCTCAGGTCAGTGAGACACCGATTCCCTTATGAGGGGCAGGCAGCTATCGGCCATCCCAAAGGAGAAGACACCTTCAGAGAGTCTATAGGCACACTCCTGTTGAAGGCAGGAGCGGCTATCAGTCGTATCCTGATTACCCTCAGGTCGGTGATATACCGATTCCCTTATGAGGGGTGGGTGGCTATCAGCCATCCCAAAGGAGAAGACACCTTTGGAGAGGCTATAGGCACACTCCTGTTGAAGGCAGGAGCGGCTATCAGCCGTCTCCTGAGGGGCGCTGTTTGGAGCTGGATAGGCAGCTCCACCCCGATCTGATCCGGCGGTACCTCTCCCCGAAGGTAGTGTTGAATTCCTGCTAGGGTGATGGTGAGGAGGCTGAGTGTCATAGGGGCGCATGGCCCGGGCTGACTTGTGCTGTTGTCGCACTGCATCTGCGGCTACTCCGTGGGGTCCGAGTGGGGGGGTCTGTGAATTTCTGGGGGCACTATGCTGTAGCTCACGCATGTTACCTGTCAAGGAGTTTCTGGGGGCACTATGCTGTAGCTCACGCATTTTAATGTTTATGCCTATGTTTATTTATAATCATACACAGGGTGGTTGTGTGTGTTTTGCAAGGGAGAAAAAAAAAAAAAGATGATATTTTGTGTCTGGGCCCCACTGCAGGGGGTCACCTTGACGTGGTGGCGGGGCTTGAAGTGTGGTTGGCGGTGCCACCTACTTTGGAGGCATGCCTACCTTTGCAGGGTTCGGTATTTGTCAACCACGTGGACCGAGTGCCCCCTGCATCACTGGTGGAGGAGGCCTGCTAGTGATGTTAGTCCCTGCCCATTTGCCGTCTAGGGCGGGACTGTTGCCTCCCCACGTGTTTGCCGTGCATGGCGTCCCGTAATGCTGGGAGACAGGAGTCCTGGAGGTTGAGCGACGCTGTGTACGCTGCGCCCTGCAGCTAGCAATACACCTCTTTGGTCCCTTATTCTGGCTAGATGGGTGGCCTGGTTGGGCCCGACCAGGTCAATCGGCTGGTCACTGGCTAGCCACCTAGGCTAGTCACCTAGTGGCTTTAGGGTCAAGCGGACACTGGGGGACCTGGTGGCTCCTATCGTCACCCTTGTCAGGGTCCCTTGGTGGTTACCTGCGTATACTCTCCTGCTACCTCTGGGGTCGCCAGTGGTGTTTATCCCTGGCATATGACCTCCCCTTGTTGGACTCCGTGGTGGGTGGAGGGGTGGGGGAATGAAGTTCATGCTAAATAATATGGGTGACAAACAAAAAAATGTTGATAACACTGCCACTGTCCCAGGAAGTTCTCCAGACTGCTCCACCCTCATAGCCACTCTACAGCCTTTCCAGGCCACTGGTGACTTTCCTCTTTTGCCCCAGCATTCAACTGGGACTAGCAGGAGGCCACGTCTGGTTGGTTCGGTTGTTGAGTTCGGCTCAGATGATACTATGCCTGAGCATTTTGCCAAGTATCTGGTGCTCAGATCCTCCACAGGTGGATCTGTGCTGGATACTGATATATTTGAGTTACACCGTAACATTATTTCAGCATGTGGCAGAGAACCCCGAATAACCTCACAGGGCGATGGAAGCATCCTTATAGAAGTATCGTCTCCTGAAGAGAGCTTAAGATTATTGAATTTGACCTCAGCTTCTGGATCAGAGGTTTCCTGCACTCCACACAGTACATTTAATCAAAGTAAAGGAGTGATTTTTTCGCGTGATCTCCTTCGATTCTCGGAGGCCAGGTTGTTGGAGGAACTGCAGGCTTCAGGCATGGTGAAAGTTGAACGCCTCCAGAAGAAGATCGACGGTATTTTAACCCCGACTCCAACATTGTTCCTAACATTCGACAGATTGACACTGCCTACATCTGTGAAGCTCGCTTGGCTGTCACTTCCTGTGAAGCCATATGTGCCTACCCCAAGGCGGTGTTTCCACTGTCAGGGATATGGCCATGTCAGCAAATTTTGCCGCCGTGCACAGGCTGGACTTCCTGGTATTTGTGTTTCTTGTGGTGGATCAAGCCATTCCAACGACTGTACAGGACCTATTAAATGCTATCACTGTGGAGGTCCTCATGCTGTCTCATCAAAAAATTGTCCAAGATTCTGCCTTGAAAAGGAGATCCTATCCATTCGTACACGTGAGAGGGTTTCATTTCCTGAAGCCAAAAGGAGAGCCCACACACTCTTCTTTCAGCCGGGAATTACCTATGCTTCTGCTCTTTCTAGAACACCAATGCGACTCCCTGTATCTCAGAGGCAGCCTCGACCCACTCCAGTACCCACAACTTCCACTCACGATATGCAGAATGCTGTCCCCAAGGTTAGTACTGCAGGTAAGAATGATGTTTTCCCAACTGCTACTCTGACTGTTTCCGCTCCCACTTCGGTGACTGACGACTTGCACACTTCTGTGGTGGTGGCAGATGTCCACGTTGATCGGACTTCTCCCGTCGTAGCCACTATGCCCAAGATTCCATCTGCACCTGGTAAACGTCACCGTTGCTCGTCAGAGTCCTCTGATTCTGAAGACCGGCCACCTAAGGTCTCTGTTGTTGACCCTTCTGTTAACACCTCTCATGTTCCCTCTCTTCCTAAGGTTACAGTTAGGGAGCCCACTCCTCCACCTGCTTCGAAGCCTATGGCTTCGGCAGAGGTGAGTTCTGGGGCGGGCTCCTCGTCGGCTGTCCGGCCCTCACTGAATGGGGAGGGCAGGAAGCCATCACCCTCTCGGTCTTCAGAGTCTTTAGATCCTGAGAGAGCTCGGTCGCTTGCTGCTGAGAGGTCTGACAAGGCAGAAACTGCAGCTCATGGTCAGCCTGTGAACCAGTCCCAGCCCGAAGAGGATGTTGGGTGGACCCTTAGTGCTTCAGATCCAACACTCACGATGTCACCTTCACAGGGTTCTGACCCTGTACAGTCCACTTCCACATCTGGAACTTCTAGTGGTGCCACTGGCCACCCTACACTACCAAGGGCTCCATCCAGGCCACCTTCCAAGCAGGCTGGTATGCCCACTCCAAGAAGGAGTGTGGTAAAACATCCTTCCTCGTCCTCTCGTTTGCCCACAGATGTTCGACAGAGGGTGCGGGTTTCTGGTGCTGGGCAGGCCCCTGCGAAGGGCCTTCATAAGCATCAATCCAAACCCTCTCACTTGTCAGGTGTACAGTCCCGCACTTAGTCATCATTCCTCCATTATGGGTTCTATCATCCAGTGGAACTGTCGAGGTTTATGTGCTAACCATGAGGAACTTTGTCATCTTGTTTCTCAATTTACTCCTCTGTGCATGTGCATCCAGGAGACCATGGTAGGTGATGCTGTTCCTTCTGGTCCCTCTGGCTACCATGCCTTTTATTCAGATCCTGTGCCGGGTCAAGGTCGTCATGGAGGTGCTGCTATCTTCCTTCACGAGGATATTCCATACAGTCATATGGACATCTCTACTCCCCTGCAGGCTGTCACTGTCCGGATGTTTTTACATCGGCAGTATACTGTTTGCAGTCTTTATCTACCTCCCAGTGCTGTTGTTGAAAGGGCGGATCTGGAACGCCTTATTCGTGGCCTTCCTTCTCCCTTTTTGTTATTAGGAGATATGAATGGACACCATCCACTGTGGGGAAACAGTGAGGCCAACCCTCGGGGTGTCATGCTAGCCTCTTTAGTGGAAGATGAGGGGTTGGGCATTTTCAGTGCTGATAAAATGACTTATTTCCATAGCCAGACTGGAACTTTTACTGCCATTGATTTATCTTTGTGCTCAGCTGATGCAGTTTTAGATTTTACCTGGGATGTGTTGCCAGACCTATATGGCAGTGACCATTTTCCCTTACTTTTAACTGCTAGTGCAGGTGGACCTCAGCCATGTCTTCCTCGATGGCTTCTGGGTAAGGCTGACTGGCCACGTTTCAGGGAATTAAGTTCCACTTCCCTTTCTGTCAATGAGTTTGGCTGTCTTACTGAGGCAGTGTCACATTTCACTGACTTGTTGCACTCAGCAGCCCTTTTAACTATTCCAAGAACTAAAGGTCAGTTTCCTAAACGTCCGGTTCCTTGGTGGAACTCTGAGTGCAGTTCCTTAGTGAGAGCTAAACGAGTCGCCTTCTCTCGACTTCGTCATCACCGTGGGGATCCTCAGTATTTGGTGGCGCATCAGAGGGCACGAGCTCATATGAGGCGGGTTTTAAAGGAGGCCAGGCGATCATCCTGGAAGGGTTATGTTTCCTCCATCAATTCGAGGACTTCCATCACCCAGGTGTGGAACCGGGTAAGGAAAATTTCAGGGAAATTTACTGCCCCCTCGCCTCCCGTTTTATCTGCAGCAGGTGGAACTGTGGCTGATCCTTTTGCTGTTGCAGAGATGCTTGCTGATCATTTTGCCAGTGTGTCACAGAAGGATGTGGATACGCCTTCAGCTTGCCACCGTCGGCGCCTAGAGTCTCGTGATCTCAGTTTTACCTCTCCTGGGGGAGAGCCTTACAATGTTCCATTTTCAATTTCTGAACTCCAGGCAGCTCTGTTGCAGTGCCATGACTCTTCTCATGGTTATGATGATATTCCTTATGCCTTTTTAAGTCACCTATCTGATGAGTCTCTTATGTTTTTGCTTTCTCTGTTTAATAAGATTTGGTGTTCCGGGGAGTTTCCGGCTAGTTGGGGTGTTGCTGTGGTTATCCCCATCCCCAAACCAGATAAGGACCACCTACAGGCAACGAATTATCGGCCTATTTCTCTAACATCATGTATATGTAAAGTTCTGGAAAAGCTGGTGAATGTTAGGCTTGTGTGGTTTTTGGAGAAAGGTGACTTCTTATCCCCTGCCCAGTTTGGTTTTCAAACAATGCGATCTACCTCTGATGCACTGCTGTCCTTGGAATCTTCTGTCTGTGAGGCTTTCTCCACTAACCAACACCAGGTCACGGCCTTCTTTGACCTGGAGAAGGCATATGACACTGCCTGGCGTCATGGTATTTTACTCTCTCTTCATGAGTTTGGTCTTTGAGGACGCTTGCCTATTTTTATTCAACAGTTTTTATCTAACTGAATTTTAAGGGTGCGAGTGGGAGGAGTGCTTTCTAATGCCCGACCACTAGAAGATGGAGTACCACAGGGGAGTATTCTTAGTGCTGCTCTGTTTGCTGTAGCCATTAACAGCGTCATCAATGTACTTCCTGATGGTGTACGAGGATCACTGTATGTCGATGACCTCTCAATTTCCTTCACCGCGTCTAGAATGTCTCTGATAGAGAGGAAGTTGCAGCTGGCTCTCAATAGAATTTCTGACTGGGCAGAAACACCCGGTTTCCATTTTTCTTCAGCAAAGACAGTGGCTATACATTTTTGTCGTCTTCGAGAGTTTCACCCAGACCCTGACTTGTATCTCTATGGTAGGAGAATATCCTGTGTGGAAGAGACACGGTTTCTGGGTCTTCTGTTTGATAGAAGATTAACCTGGGTTCCCCATATTCGTTCTGTTAAGGTGGCTTGTCTTAAAGCTTTGAGTCTTTTGAGGGTTTTAGCTCATACCTCTTGGGGTGCTGACCGTCAGACCCTCCTCCTCTTGTATAGGTCTCTTATTCTTCCTAAACTTGAATATGGGTGTGAGGTCTACTCCTCTGCAACAGATGCCCGCCTCCAGTTGTTAAATTCTGTGCATCATGCTGGTGTACGTCTGGCAACCGGGGCATTCAGATCATCCCCAATTCCAAGTTTGTTGGTAGATGCTGGTGTACTCCCCTTGGACTTGCGACGTCAGTTGCTAATGATGAGGTGTTGGTATCGTCTTCACCGCATTCCAGACTCAATTTCATGTGCCATTGTCTCCCAGGATTCCCGATCTTCTGTTTTTGAGACCCGTCCTAATTTCCCAAAGCCATTTGGTTACAGGGTCCAGTCTGTTATGCTAGCCCTCTCTGTCCCAAGACTGGTAATTTGTCCACATCGGATCCCAAGGGTTGGTTCTTGGTTACTCCCTCGTGTGACATTCTGTAGGTCCGTTGTTGGAAAAAAGGGCTCACTTCCCTCTCAGGTGTCCCTCTCTCTCTTTTTAGAACATGCCTCCATTCATGAGGGTTCTGTCCCCGTCTACACTGACGGGTCTAAGACTGATACTGGAGTAGGATTTGGTGTTGTCTTCCCTTCAGTTAGTAGGGGTGGTAGCCTTCCTGGCATTACTTCAGTGTATACGGCAGAACTGACTGCAATTTTATATGCTGTTAAAATCATTTTTACTCTCCCCCAATCCGTTTTTGTGAATTTTAGTGACTCACGTAGTGCTTTGTCTGCACTGGAGTCTTTTAATGCATCCCATCCATTGGTTTTATCAATTTTAGAATGGCTTTTTCTTCTTGGCCGTCGTGGCCGCCGTGTAGACTTCTGTTGGGTTCCTGCACATGTTGGTGTGGTGGGCAATGAGAGGGCAGATATTTTAGCTAAAGCTGCATCTTCTCAACAGCCCCAACCAACTACCCACTTCCTGTTTCTGATGTAACACCTTAATTGCGGTACGCAATTCGTTCGTGTTGGCAGAGACACTAGGATGGTGTTTCTCATAATAAACTAAAAGAAATTTTTCAGAGAGTGGTTGTGCCAAGGGTTCTTCCCTCTATGTCTCGGCGACTGGAGGTGGCTCTTGCTAGGCTTCGCATTGGGCATTCTCGGCTTACACAGGGGTTCCTCATGTGTGGTGAGACTCAACCGTACTGTGATGACTGCCTTGTTCCCCTTACTGTTCGTCACTTGCTGGTCGAGTGTCCGAGTCTGGGAGACCTGCGTCAGAGGTTCCTTCATAGGCATGGGGTGGCAGATGGTGCCTACTGTTTGTCCTCGATGCTTGGTGAGGCTTTTAATGATTTTACTGATGTTTTTAGTTTTCTTCAGGAGGCGGGCCTCCTTTCACTTTTATAAATAATTGTTATTTTATAAACTATTTTAATTATTTTTAGTGTTTTATTCCTACTAACAAATATTAACTTTATTTTGAATAGGCACTTTTTATTTTGCTGTGTCTTTCACTTTGTCATCCGGCAGCATATGACCCTGGTAGTTGCGCCGCCAGATTTTTATTATTTTCAATCAATCAATCAATCAATTTTGTGTCTGGGTCGAGATAATGGATGTAACTGTTTGTGTTTAGGCATGGCGACGAGCGAAAAAATTGTACTTCCACTCATCACAGCAGCAGGTGGTGAACTGACACTGACACATGAGGTGTGAGAGCTTGCAGTGAGGGTCAGCCTCATGTCCCAGGAGTTCTTCACTTCCCGAAAGTTTCACAGTTTTCTACAAGTCGTACTGCATCAGATGATCCAAACCAGTACAACGAACCTGAACAAATAGGTAAAGATACCAAGACATAAATGTACTTTTCACTTATCATGTCTTTTTTGTTTGTGCCTGTATTACTTCATAATCATAAACAGGTGGTTGTGTGAGTTTTGCAAGAGAGGACAAAGTTGATATTTTCTGCCTGGATCGAGATAATGGGTGTAGTTGTGCTTGTTTTGGCATGGCCACGAGCGAAAAAATAAAAAATCCACTCATCACAGCAGCAGGCTCTGAACTGCTTGATGAGGTGTGTGGAAGTGTAGTGTAGGTCAGTCTGAAGATGTTCAGAACGTTTGTTCACTTCCCAGAAATTTTTGCAGTTTTTTATAGTCCTTGCTCAAATGACGCCTGCGGCCATTTATCAGCTAAACGTCATTCGATGCCGCCGGCCAGTGAAGGTTGATGAATAGTTGCAGGCAGGTACAGTTGGAGAAATTTTCGCGCGGGACACCGTGTAGAATGCAGCAGAAGAGGCAAATAAATTGATCTGGTAACAGTGTTGGGGGTAAAGGAGGGGTGGAACGTGTGGGGTACGTGAGGGATTGGGGGGGTAGTGGGGTAGCTGTGTGGTGGGAGGAGTGGGACGTGAGGGATTGAGGGGGTAGTTGGGGTAGCTGTGTATTGGGAGGGATGAGAGTGGGGGTAGCGGAGTGTTGGGGAGAGGCTTCGTAGCCATTTAATGTCGTAAAATAATTTGCTTTGATTTTAAATGAATGTGTTTTTATGATAGGGGAACACACGAAGTAGCAACAAGCTGTAAAGTGATGGTTCATGACATGATGAAAAATGGTCAGTTCAGTGATCATGCAAGGCTGATATAAATATATAGACATCATCAACACGTAACCCTATATAATTGCATGCCCCCCTTCGGTATTTATAACATCCCTATTGTAACACAGACTAACATCAGACGTTTACCTCAGATACATCTCAGAAAAGTTGCTCATACATTCTTAATTGTAACGTAGATATGTTGTGTATGGAAAATTATAGTATTCCATTTCTTCGTTGTTTCAGTGAACCATTAGTATTTTTTACCCCAGAAGGCATGAAACTATGTCAGATTTTAAGACAAATGCATCTTTGTTAGCTGTCAATGTGAATTTGATGCATTTCCTAAATCGTAAGCACGTGTTGGCTGCTTGTCACAAACTAATTTCAGCATAAACCAGACCTAGACTTTTCAGGTCAATCAGTAGCGTCTGCGTGTGTGTGTGTTGTGCAGTGTATAATACTGGGTCTCGTGTTGTCTAACTCTCTCAGTTTATCTCACAGAGACTCATAAGTAAGCTTAGGATAATCATGCATTTGCATATGTGCATATGCAAATGCATATTCTAGCCATTTATGAGCGTAAGTTCATATTCCTACTTTTTTGTTTATTTATACGGCATATTCTTTTAAATTTCCTGGGTATTATAACTTCTTCAACCTGTAATAATATTTAAAGTCATAATATCCATCAGATCATAGTGAATTATATACTGCTTAATTGTCTGTGGTTGGGAAGGCCGTGACTTGATGGTCAGTAGACAGCAGCTGAATGAGATGGATTCGTGTATCACCACTTGACTCAACAGAGTCTGAGACGCAGCATGGCCTGTGCCTTACATATATATATATATATATATATATTTATATATATGTATATCTATCTATCTATCTATCTATCTATCTATCTATATAGATATAGATATATATATATATATATATATATATATATATATATATATATAGATATAGATATATATATATATATATAGATAGATAGATAGATAGATAGATATATAGATATAGATATATATATATATATATATATAGATAGAGAGATAGAGATAGAGAGAGATTTATATATATATATATATATATATATATATATATATATATATATATATATATATATATATATATATATAAAATGTGGTAGATGGGGGCTCTCACCATCCACTCACTCGATGTAGTGCTGCTCTTGGGTGTCTGCCCTTTCCTCTCCTCCCTCCATTCCTTTTTCCTCTTGTCTTTCGTTACTTCATTTTTTCCTCGTCTTTCTGCTTACGGGTGACTACACTCCCTTTTTTGTCTTTCCTTCATCCTTTCCTTTCCTTCTACCAATGGATGACTCTACACTGTGTGTCAAGCCTAATGGTTTCCTGTACACCAGGACTCCATTTAGAATGCTGGGTGGTAACCATATTACCAAATTATGGCGCCTGGTGGTTTAGTGGGTAATTAAAGCGCTCTAATCGGATTGAGCAGGTGAAGGTTTGTATCCAAGGGATGGCTGGGGTTATTTGCTCACGTCAAGCAACTCAGGGATGAGTGAGGCTGGTCACTCTCATGTTAAATGTCAGGACCAAATTGCCTAGTCCCGGGCTTCTACGCTCCTCATGGGGCAACGTAGGATTGGATGATGGATATATATATATATATATATATATATATTTTGTTACATAGCCTATGATTTCATCATCCTTTGTATAATTCTAACGTACAGTATGCTGCATGTTTGATCACGATTCGCCTCGTGGCTTCCATAGTGACCAAGCTTCCGTGTTCTACCTCACTCCCCCCCTCTCCTCCCTTATAGTAGAGTAAGTCGTTCTTTCTGTTGTTCAGAGCAGGAGTGTCAACTCTTTTTCCCCTATGGCTTCATTTGCGCGTCCTTCTTACAAGTTGTATCAAGCTCTGCCGGCCCCTATATAATGAGCTCATTCTCTGCATTAATTGCCATTTAGATCTACTCCTCATTTTGTTCACATCTCTGTCCTCCCCTGTACAGTTGTTATTATTTTTGTGAGTGCTCAGGAAGTCTCCAACCATTTGGCTGCTGTGTAATTTGAGTTTAAGTGTTGTTGCATTTTTTCTTGTGCTGTATGGCATAAGGTGTTGGTTCGTGGGCCTGGTGAGGTTTTTGTGGTTCAAGTGGAGTTTTTGATGTCAGCTATTATTGATAATATTTTGTATCTGTAATAATATATCTTGCATTAACTGAGCATTATCCGGTTTTCTCATTTTATCAGGGCTGACTTAGATAAATTTACTCTTGCTAATTTCGTGTTAATAGAGGCTGTTTCAGTTAACCATACATTTAACCTGTTTTTTGCCATTACCTTATCCTTATGAGTCCTGAATGTTTAGTTGTTAGTTTGAGCATTAAACGTTAACTTGTAATTTTACCTAACTCTTTTGTTTTGAACCTGGAACTATGCGGGACAGTAGTGATTTTAGTATTCTCACTGGAAGTGTTCATTATCTCTCTCTGTTCCGTAACATAAATTTGGCGACCCCTTATCAGGATATTCAGGATATTATCATAAGGATATTGCTTGATATATTGTGACTGTGATTTATTCATGATGTCTACTATTACTACGCTTGATGAAGCCAAAGATTTTTTGTCAAATGTGCAAACAGTGTGTGATGTAGAAAACAGAACAAAGAATGAACTTAAGCTTGTTGCTCAACAATTGGGAATTGCTGTTCGCTCTCATCACTCTAATGATCAAATTGTTGACATGATTAATAAATGCTTGTTTAATGTAACTCCTCCAGATGAGCAAATGCAGACTGAAATAGCTAAGTTACAGCTAGCCCTGCAGGAGGCTCGTGCTAAGGAGGCTGAGTTTCAGGCTCGTGCTAAGGAGGCTGAGTTTCAGGCTCGTGCTAAGGAGGCTGAGTTTCAGGCTCGTGCTAAGGAGGCTGAGTCTCAGTCTCGTATTCAGGAGGCACAGGCACAGGCTCAGGCACAAATTGAACTTACTAGGATTCATGCAGACCATGAGTATCACATGAAACAAGGTGGAACTGGATCATCTAGCTCTGATGATTTTGATGTGGCTAAAAATGTTAAACTTGTCCCTCCTTTTAATGAATCTGATTTAACAAAGTATTTTCGGTTGTTTGAGAGGGTAGCTACAGGTTTTAATTGGCCCAAAAAGTATTCGCCAGTACTCCTTCAAACTGTTCTCACCGGTAAAGCTCAAGTAACTTATGCATCTTTGCCTCAGGATCAATCTGATAATTATGATGTAGTTAAGAGCTTGATTGTTAAGGCCTATGAGCTTGTTCCTGAAGCCTAAAGAGTAAAATTTAGGACAACTTATAAGCAAGATAAGCAATCCCATGTTGAGTATGCAAAAATCAAAGAAGATCTGTTAAAGCAGTGGTTAAATTCTAAGAATGTAAATTCTGATTTTGATAAATTTAAGCAGATGATTTTGCTGGAGGACTTCAAAAGGTGTATTAATAAAGATGTAAGCCTATATCTTGATGAGAAAAGAATAGATAATTTGTCTGATGCTGCAGTTTTAGCTGATGAATATGTTCTTACTCACAAGAGATATTCTAAAGAAAAAAGGAAAGCTGAGAGTAAGTACGTTGCCTCTACTCAGAGTACAGGTAACAGGAAAGAGAATAAAGATGATGTTTCTCAGGAAGTAAATACCAGCTCCACCTCTAGATTTCAGAAAAGTAAATGTACTTATTGTAGTAAGCTTGGTCATACTACGGAGAAATGTTTCAGGAGACAGCGTGATGTGAACAAAAAGGAGTCTTTAAATATTCAGTCAATTGGTCTAGTGTCCACCCTTGAGAGTTCCCATAATTCTTTAACCGAGTTAATTGAACCTGCTTTGAGGGGTAAATTAAATTCTCATGATGGAGCTCCTCTTTGGAGCAGTAACGTGGGTGACACTGTCAAGAGTTCATGTGCTAATTTCCTGTCTGATGGTTTTGTCAGTCCTCTGGACAGTAATAACAGGAAATCAGTTAAAATATATCGTGATACAGGTGCTTGCCAATCCCTTATGCTGACCAGTGTTCTAGGCTCTAATGTTAATTCCTCTGATGAAACTGTAATTTAACAAGGTGTAAGGAATAATTACTTCTCTGTCCCTCTGTGCAGTGTGAATTTAGAGTCTGGTTTTGTTAATGGTTCCGTTATGGTTGGGTTGGTTGAGACACTCCCAGTGTCAGGCGTAACTTTCTTACTTGGAAATGATATTGGTGGAAGTCAAGTGTGTCCAGCTCCTCAGTTGTCTAGTGAACCAGTGACTGCGACCCAGGACTGTGATGTCCCTGATTTGTTCTCTGCATGTGCTGTCACTAGGGCTAAGTCTGAAGTTACTGGTGACTTAGAGGATAATGGTGATGATGATGTTATCCTAGCTGACACTTTTCTTGCTAATTTGGACCACTCACCAGATGAGGCAGTACCCCGTAGTGTTGATAATTTGTCTCGTCAAGAGTTGGTTGAGTTGCAGGTTGCTGACCCTTAGTTGAAAGGTCTAGCTAACTCTGCTTGCAGTGAGGAAGAGTCAGCTGGTGCTTCTACTTGTTATTATATAAAGTCAGGAGTACTTATGAGGAAGTGAAGACCCCCAACAGCATCAGCCGACTGTGAATGGGAGGTTGTACATCAAGTTGTCATCCCTCGTGTTTGTAGGCAGGATATCATTAGAGTGGCTCATGATTCCAATTTGGCAGGACACCTTGGAGTGAGGAAGACTGTGGCACGCACTTTGAAACATTTCTACTGGCCAGGTATCTTCGGAGATGTTTCCTGGTATTGTAAGTCTTGTCACACCTGTCAAATTGTGGGGATGTATAATCAGACCGAAAAGGTTGCACCTCTAGTTCCCATTCCTCCTTTTGAGGTGCCATTCACCCGTGTGTTGGTGGATATTGTGGGCCCTCTTCCTAAGACTTCTTCAGGATTTTCTTATGTGTTGACCCTGATTGATATGGCTACTCGTTATCCTGAAGCCATTCCACTTACAAATATCTCAGCAAAGAACGTGGTTAAGGAAATGCTAGGGTTCTTCACAAAGTTTGGTCTGCCCAAGGAGGTACAGTCAGACCGGGGAAGTAATTTCATGTCAAATGTTTTCAAGCAGTCTCTGAAAGAGTTGGGCATCACCCAGATCACGTCTTCAGCTTACCATCCCCAGACCCGAGGAGCGTTGGAGAGATATCATCAAACACTCAAATCGATGCTCAAGAAATACTGTTTGGAACATCAGAAAGACTGGGATAAAGGTCTTCCATTCGTTGTATTTGCCGCAAGAGAATCTCCAAATGAATCACTGGGCTTCTCACCCTTTGAACTACTGTTTGGCCATGAAGTAAGAGGACCCCTTAAGCTACTCAAGGAATGCTGGCTGTTGGAGGAAGATGACGTCAACCTGCTGCAGTATGTGATGAAGTTCAAAGAACGGCTGTCCACTGCTTTACAGCTGGCGAGAGAGAATTTAGGAGCTGCTCAGAAGATGAAGGCTTGGTATGATAAGAAGTCCAGGTTACGCCACTTTCAGCCAGGAGATCAGGTTTTGATTCTGCTACCGGTGCATGGGCAACCTCTTCAAGCCAAGTTTAGTGGTCCTTATTTCGTGGAGAAGAAACTCAGTCATGTCAACTATGTCATCGCCACACCAGATCGTAGAAAGAACAAGCAACTTTGTCACATCAACATGCTAAAGTTATATCACAGGCGGGACGAAAATAACCCAGTCTGCACTGTAGCTGTTCCACCTGAGTCTGCAAGTGAAGTTCTCCCATGCAGCATGAGCCTGAGTGATAGTTTGGGGAAGAATCCTGATATCATGAATGATCTCCAGACTAAGCTTTCTCATCTAGCTCCCGAGGAAAGGCAGGAGTTTTCGGCATTACTGCAGGAGTACCCGCAAGTGTTCCGTGCCACTCCAGGAAGAACCACTGTGTTGATGCATGATGTCGATGTTGGAGACGCAAAGCCAATTAAACTGCCTCCTTACCGTGTGAAGCCCGTGAAAGTTCCTCTCATCCAGAAGGAGCTTGGCTACCTGTTGGACCACAAGATGATTGAGCCCTGTCAGAGCGAGTGGAGTTCTCCTGTCACTCTGGTCCCTAAGCCAGGTGGGTCACAGCGACTTTGCATCAACTACAGACGTGTTAATCAGATAACCAAAAAGACACTTACCCTCTCCCTCGCATGGAAGATTACATAGACAAGATCGGAAAGGCTAGTTACATAAGTAAGTTTGATTTGTTAAAGGGATACTGGCAAGTACCTATGACTGAATGTGCTAGGGAGATCTCATGTTTTGTAACACTAGGAAAGACTTTTGCATGTTCTGTAATGCCATATAGTATGAAGAATGCACCAGCTACTTTTCAGAAGCTCATGAATGTTGTAACAGAGGGTTTGACAGGGTGTGTTGTTTATATTGATGATGTATTAATCTTCAGTGACAACTGGAAAGATCACCTATGCCATGTCAGTAAATTTCTTGAGCGTTTGGTTCAGGCTAATCTTGTAGCTAATTTATCAAAGTGTGAGTTTGGTCAAGCTAAAGTTCAGTATCTTGGGTACGTAATTGGTGATGGACATGTTGCACCACCAGCCGCTAAGGTTCAGGTTATAAGTGATCTTCCCAGACCAAAAAGTAGGAAAGAGCTACAAAGATTTTTGGTAATGGTATGTTATTACAGGAGATTTGTTCTTAACTTTTCAATTCTTGTATCACCACTTACAGACCTACTGAAAAAGGGAGTTAAATTTGTCTGGACCGATAACTGTGAATCCTCTTTCAGCAAACTTAAAGCTATCCTATTAAGTCAGCCAGTGCTCGCTACTCCAAATTTTTCTATGCCTTTTAAGATGGCTGTTGACGCAAGTGATACAGGAGCTGGGGCTGTTTTGCTGCAAGAGGATGATCAGGGTATTGAACACCCTGTATCTTATTACAGTAAGAAGTTCACTCCACCTCAAAAGAACTACTCAACTATTGAGAAAGAGCTTTTGGCCTTGATTTTGGGTTTACAGCATTTTTCATTTTATTTGTGTTCTGGTTTTGACCCCATAGTCATTAATACCGATCATAACCCACTGAAATTCCTTAGTAAGTTTAAAGATAAAAATCAGAGATTGACAAGATGGAGTCTACTTCTTCAGGAGTATTCATTAGGCATACAGCATGTCAAGGGGAAAGAAAATGTTATTGCAGATTGCTTATCTAGACTTTAGACAGATTGTTTTAGAGTAATAAGAAATTTCCTTTGTAAATTTCTTTTTTTTTTTTTTTTTTTTGTGGGGAGGTGTTACATAGCCTATGATTTTATCATCCTTTGTATAATTCTAACGTACAGTATGCTGCATGTTTGATCACGATTCGCCTCGTGGCTTCCATAGTGACCAAGCTTCCATGTTCTACCTCACTCCCCCCTTCTCCTCCCTTATAGTAGAGTAAGTCGTTCTTTCTGTTGTTCAGAGCAGGAGTGTCAACTCTTTTTCCCCTATGGCTTCATTTGCGCGTCCTTCTTGCAAGTTGTATCAAGCTCTGCTGGCCCCTATATAATGAGCTGAGTCTCTGCATTAATTGCCACTTAGATCTACTCCTCATTTTGTTCACATCTCTGTCCTCCCCTGTACAGTTGTTATTATTTTTGTGAGTGCTCAGGAAGTCTCCAACCATCTGGCTGTTGTGTAATTTGAGTTTAAGCATTGTTGCATTTTTTCTTGTGCTGTATGGCATAAGGTGTTGGTTCGTGGGCCTGGTGAGGTTTTTGTGGTTCATGTGGAGTTTTTAATGTCAGCCATTATTGATAATATTTTGTATCTGTAATAATATATCTTGCATTAACTGTGCATTATCCGGTTTTCTCATTTTATCAGGGGTGACTTAGATAAATTTACTCTTGCTAATTTCGTGTTAATAAAAGCTATTGCGGTTAACCATATATTTAACCTGTTTTTTGCCATTACATTATCCTTATGAGTCCTGAATGTTTAGTTGTTAGTTTGAGCATTAAACTTTAACTTGTAATTTTACCTAACTCTTTTGTTTTGAACCTGGAACTTTACGGGACAGTAGTGATTTTAGTATTCTCACTTGAAGTGTTCATTATCTCTCTCTGTTCCGTAACAATATATATATATATATATATATATATATATATATATATATATATATATATATATATATATATATATATATATAAATAGTGAAGAGAATTAAATAGTGAAGAGAATTAAAACCCACCATATCGCAAAAACACAATCTCATTTGATCTAGCAGTGGCATCCTTTGGTGCCCAAGAGGTCGCACTCGCTGCTCAGACATCGTGTATAACAGACGTTGGTTCAGGTGAGCTGTCCACATTCCTCCTTTCCCCCCCCCCCTTTTTCTTGTGTAATCCTTACTTGGCGTGAACCATATGAAGTAATGTTGTTAAAAGCTTAACGTAGACACTCGCTGCTCAGACATGGTGTATAACAGACGTTGGTTCAGTCCACAGACACCGTGACGTCGGAGTGTGCACGAGGCCATCTCGTGGTATTGCCCATAGACTCGTCTTACATACACACTTACACTACCCATTAATTATTTTATAAACTGAATGTAGTAGAAATGGTATTATTGATCTATCAGGTGAACTTCTTTTTTTGTAGATAAGGAATAGAAATTTGAAAAGTGATGTGATCATGTAACGGAAAGGCGAAATTCAAACTCATTAACCGTTTTCTTTCTCTTATATTAATATGTTAGAAAATTAGGAGGGTTGAAGGGAACTTAGTGGTTGTGAGCAAAAATGTGATTTTGAGCTGTTCCTCGAGGCTAAACAAGCCCGAGTGATTATGTATTTTTGGTGATTATGCATTAATGATGATTATGAACTATTAATAATTATGAATTGATAGTGTTTGTGAATTATAGTGAATTGCATGATGAGGTTATACTACACGGACGAAATAGAACACGAGTGATTATTTTTCTTGGGTCGAGGCTATGCCAGCTCGAAAAGAGAACCCAAACCCATAAATGTCCCAGTCTTGAGGCTATTGACGAGCCCAAGAATAACCGACAATAAAGAACGAGGTATGACGTCCTCAGAAACCACTTGAATATTCCAATTGTTTCACTTGGTGACAATATTGTGATCAGACGTGCTTGGCGCTGCTCCTGCATATCGACAAATTCTCCACTTCGCCGACCCCCAGCACACCCTAGCTCTTCTTTAACCTGGTTTGGTGTTTCCCTTATTATAATTTTGCAGTTATGGCTCGGGGAAGAACTACTAGATGTGGACGGGGTAGGGGAAACTCTAACTCTGAATTGTTGCCACCGCGGTCTGAAACAAACATGGCTGGGGCTCCCCTAGCACAGGTAGTAGTAAACAATGATCTCGTCCCTTCATTAGACACCTTTCCTCCTCTGCCTGGGACTACAGTTAACCATCACTCTGATCAGTGTGGAACGTGCAATATTGTAACTAGATTAGATGCTATAGGCTGTGATCGTTGTGAAACCTGGTTTCACCCCACATCTATGTGTCTGGGCCTCCCAGACCAGCTAGTGGAAAGTATTAGAGAGTACGATGGTCAGGGCATTGCCTTTATTTGCACAGAGTGCCGTTCTGCTACTGGTAAGAGCGGCACCGTGTCTAACTCTGCATTTAGGCAATTGTTTCAAACGGTCAAAAAATTATGTGAGGCTGTCCAAACTCTCTCTGCTAGGCCTGACCTGAGCAGCATTGGCCAGGCAGGTAGGGCCGACCAACAGCCTGAGCCTGGGCCCGGCCCATCCATGACAGACAGGGATAGCCTGAGAACTCTTATCAGAGAGGAAGCTAAAGAAATGGAGGAGAGGAATAAAAGGAAGACATCAATAATAATTAGAGGCCTTGAGGTACAATCCACTGACGCTGTAAATACTGCTTTTGATTCCATAACCAGACTCATTCTGAGATCCCAGGTGACTCTGTCAGACGTAACATGCATTAACAGGGACAAAAAGTTGTACCGTGCTAAGATACTGGATGACGACGTGAGGAAAGACCTGCTAGATAATGAGAGGAAGCTACATAACACCCAGTTTAGCCACATCTATATCAATAGAGACCTGACATACAACCAAAGAATAGAACTGCGTGCCAGGCGTGCACAGCATAGCACTGCCAGTGGAGGAGTGGCCAGGGGACCCACCGATACCGGCCCAGCTAGTCCCCATGCTGCTGGAGATGCCATGGTTTTACCCAGGACCTCCTGAACCCAGCTCACCCCTTTGGACACTCAGGTTGCTGCAACCCACGCACAAGATAATACACTCATGAGAAATTTAAACCATCAACCTCGCAGTCCTCCCAGGGAACAGTGAGTTTTCACAATTTGAAATTCGGGTTCTGCAATGTAAATAGTATAATTAATAAAGTACATGTCATCACTGATTTTCTTTCAGACAATGGTATAGATATTTTTGGAGTCGCTGAAACCTGGCTGCTGCCTGAAATCCCCGATTCATTTGTTCAGATTAATAACTTTAACCTCTCATGTACCGACACCAAAGGCAATACCTGTAAGCATGGAGTATGTATATATATAAGGAGTAGAATAAGTTATGTAGGTATAAACACCAACTGTGATAATGTCTGTCATCCATTTAATTACATTTAACCTGTACGTAATAGTAATATATCGCCCTCCTTCTAACAGTGATGCTGATAACCAAGCATTACTAAATTTCTTACTAGACTTCTGTCCATCCAAAGAGGTACTAATTGTTGGGGACTTTAACTTACCCCTTATCAACTGGAAATCAAGCACAGCACTGGCTATGAAATATCCTCCCCTTCATCAGTCATTCCTGGACTGTTTTGCATGTCTGGGTCTGCACCAGTGGGTAACTTTGCCCACGTATCTAAGCTCAGGCACCACTCTAGATCTTGTCTTCACATCCGAGAATGATAGAGTAGGAGAAATTGAGGTAGTGAGTCCCCTGCCCAGCTGTGGACAGTGCCCTGTGCTAATACAATATTATTTTCAGGCTGCTTTGGTGACAGATAGCTATTTGCACACCAAGCGCTCCTGGCATAAAGCCAAATACAAAAAAAGAAAATCATCTGCGTGAAATAGACTGGCATTTTGAATTCCAAAGCCTGTCTATTGATGCCATGTATGACAGATTGCAGTCCATCCTTAGCCCACTAATTGACCAGTATGTGCCGAATATGCCTAGCACACCTTCCTCACCTCCCAGATCACCTCCCAAGGCCTTAAAAAACCATCGCAGGAAAACCTGGGAAACATACAAACACTCCAGGAATGTTTATGGAAGACTATCTCCTGAGGCTTCCCGAGCTCTATCACACTACGACTCTCTCAACAACACCTTTCGTAACTACTTTACACACATGCAAATCAATCACGAAATGTCACTGATTAGAAAACTACAGGTCTCCTCAAAACCATTTCACCAGTACATCAGAAATAAGAAAGTAGGTGCACCCTCAGTAGGCCCCATAAGATTGGACAATGGTGTGTTAACATCAGACTGTACTCAGATGGCAGAAACTTTTGCTACACATTTTTGTACAGTTTACTCAACTCATGCTCCTCACGCTCCCTTCCCTCACCAAACTTTTGAGGGTATCCTCGACACAGTGACCCTATCCTTGCAAGAAGTGAGAAATAGGCTTGCAGCACTGGACCCGAACACCAGTATGGGACCTGATGGCCTCCACCCCAGTCTTCTGAAATATTGCCCAGCCTTAGCCTTACCCTTGTTTTTGATATTTCAAAAGTCTGTCACCATTGGTAAATTGCCACATGATTGGAAAAAATCCATTATCATTCCTGTATTCAAGAAAGGCTCTCGACACAAACCTCTTAACTATAGGCCTATTAGCCTAACCTCTGTCTGCTGCAAAACCCTGAAAAGATTTATTACAGAGGCATTATACAACTACCTTGACATTAATGGAGTGCTGTCAAATGAGCAGTATGGATTCAGACAGGGTAGAACTGTAGATGACCAACTGTTACTCGTGTATAATGATGTTACGGCGTGGGTGGATACTGGGTATGTTGTGAATGATGTCTTGTTCGTCTTTAGCAAAGCCTTTGACATCGTCAACCATTCGATACTCACTGACAAACTGAGGCTACTTGGGGTCAGTGGTTCCTTGCAAACTTGGATCTCTGACTTCCTGTCCAGCCGCACCAAGCAAGTGTCTGTGTCCGGCTGCGCCAGTTCCTCAAGGAATGTTCTCAGTGGTGTTCCCCAGGGATCTGTTCTAGGCCTCTTGCTCTTTCTGGTATATATAAACTTTCTACCCTGATACATACGCTCCAAATGTAAATTCTTTGCTGACGATATGAAGATTTACCTCAAGTTGCGCCAAAACACTTGTTCCACATTAGCTGCAGATATAAGTACATGCCAGAAGGACATTGATATGGTCTACAATGTCGCTGAGTCCTGGGGTTTACGTTTCAATCTTGACAAGTGTACTGTTCTGCGATGTCAGAGAGGCCCAGTAGACTGGAATTCTATTGGCGCACTTCAGTACTTTTGGCTCCACTGTATGGAACACAGGCTACCACGGAGATCAGAGTCTCCTGGAGTCTGTACAGCGCAGATGGACTAAGCAAATCAATGGCCTGTCCGAACTCAGTTATGCTGACCGTCTGAAAAACCTGGGCCTTTATTCTGTAAAAGGGAGACTGATCAGAGCTGACCTCATTAAATGCTGGAAAATCTTCCATCGCCAGTCCCCAATTGCACTGCCTGAGCTTTTTTCTCTTCCTTCATTAACTCACACCAGGGGCCATAGATTCAAGGTGGCCAAGCCCCGCACTTCAGCCGAGTGTAGACGCAGGTTTTTCAGCATCAGATGTATAGACCTCTGGAACTCACTTTCAGATGATGCTGTTAGCGCTGACTCAGTTGCATCATTTAAAAAGTCCCTCCACTCACAACTAGGTCACATCCTGTTTGACTATATTGAATAACTACGACTCTTAATTCGAAGTCCTTCAAGTAGTGCAACTACCGTGCATATGGCACAAAACTCAGCCTCTGATCAATAGTCTATTCTGATGATGATGTATATAGGAAACGGGGCTGGCGTGCCAGCAGGTATGGGCTGCCCTACTTCTTGAAAAGCAGATTCTTACCGAGCCATACTGTTAATTGTAGTAGGGTAGCCAACCAGGTGAGTAAACCAGGTGAGATGGTCGCCCAAATCTTGGTTTTAATTTACAACCCTTTTCCATATGACTAAAGGTCATGTAATTAAAAATGTCTGTTGAAAACCAGTAGAGAATTATTAAAGTAAAGAATATGTCATTTTTTTTTTTTATCCAATCAAGGGAATTATGTCCTCTCATGCCTAACTCACTCCCCTTTCAATTCAAGATTCCTCCGCTTTGGGAACAACGACCACACATGGTACTGACTTAATCTCGACTCGGTCAAAAACTACAAATGCTACCAAAACGACCTTAAACAATTAACCTTTATCATACCAAGTCAAAACACCACCCCCTCCCCCCTTTTGTTTTACTGAAGTGAATTTTCTATCAATCACGGAGGGGAGACTAAGTCGAGTACCATTTGTATTATCAATGGGTAAGTTGAACAGAACCAACAACCAGTAAGATTATAAATCCTAACATTACACTGGTGTCAACCGGTGGGATAAAATACCTGGCGTTACGCTGATGAACAATAGTGGTGGGAGTGTAAATCCTTACGTTACACTGGTGGCAATAGCTGTGGGATATTCATCGTTCCCCAATTAGTGGCGTTGGTGAGAAAGTGAAGGGAAGTGAATAGCAAAGAGAGTGAGAATGTTAAGGGTAGCATTGGTTGGTCATTCCCAAATACCTCCGCAACTCTATGTTCAGAACATCCTGGTAGTAATGAGATTCTAATAGTGTACTAGTTGGTATTACCCCTGGGGAGGGAGGGAAAGAATACTTCCCCAGTATCCCTGCTTGTCGTAAGAGGCGACTAAAGGGAGCCTTTTTATCTCCAGTCTGTCTCCTTACTGTCCTCTTCTGCTCTTCTGTCCTACCTTTCGTCTTGATATTTCCATGTTTCCTCCAAGCTTGGTGCTAATTCTTCACTTTTCCTTCCTTCCAGCTTAGAATGTTAAGGGTTAGGTAATTATATGTTCACTAGAGAAATATTACCCATTCAGAGACAAACACATAACACATCATACACTGTCTTGAGCAATACTTCACCGACTTTGGGACGCACGAGGTATCGTTCTGGACAACGGAGGAGAGTTCACGAGTGGAGAGTTCAAGAAATTCTGCCGGAGGAACCAGGTGGACTTGTTCTACGTCACCCTTTATCATCCCCAGGGAAATTCCACCACTGAAAGGATGCTTGAGACTATGAAAAGTATTCTAGCATCCCTCTGCAACGGACACCCCTTGCGTTGGCCTCAGCTGCTCCAGTCGTGCCAAACCGTCATAAATCAAGCGGTGCACTCGAGCACGGGACAACAGCCATCCCCCTCGCCTCATTGGTACCTTATTGCCTTCCGTGGATGCAGAGGAGGACGACCTAGCGATAGCACACACGCTCATTAAGAGTACTCACCAGAAGATGACCAGGTGATATCGGGAGGTGGCCAACAGGCGGAGGGGAGCGCAGAAGGTTGGAGTCAATAGCTTGGTGTGGGCGAAAAAAGAAACCATACAGCCGGGTACCTGTAGGAAACTGAATGCCAAATGGGATGGCCCGTATAAAGTGATCGAAGTGCTGCTAGATGGAAGTGTTTACATTATTGAAAATGTATTTAGTGGCAAAAGAATACAAAGGGCTGCTGAAAAGGTAAAACCATATTACGGTACCGAGGAATGGCTCTTAGAACCGTTGCAACAGGAGCTCGCCCCAGAGCCCGAAGATGAGCGATTACCACCGCGAGTGAGGAATGCCCCTCGGAGGCTCATAGAGGAGTGTTAGCTAGAAAAGTATAGATAAGTGCATGAGACGAATGTTGTGAAACATAAGTGCTTAAAGTTATGTTCCGGGTGGACTCATCCCCGAGGAGAGGGTGTAAAAAGAAAAAGAGAGAAGAGTTCCTGTTGGAACCGAGAAGGGCCTTACTTCGAGGGGAGTAATTAATCCCCTCACCTTACAGTTAGCACGGTTTGTGAGGTAGTGGAGTCTTCAGGACAGAATGAGCACTCACCTTTGCGGGCGGAAAGCTGGAAACAAAAGAACAGAGTGAATGCGAATGCGAATTGAAGAGTGGAAGGAAGCGCCTCCTGTGGTGATCTCACTCTCGAGAGACCCTGTCAAGCTCAGGTGAGCGACAAGCTATCCTCCAAAACCTGAGGCTGACTGGGGGATAAATTCCCTCATAACATCAAGTGTAAGGAGTGATCATACCTCCTGATGAAGTGAGTAAGCGACCTTCCGAGGTACGCATCAGGTGTTTAATGTGGACCGACAGGTGCCACCGATTGTGGGGAAAGATATTCCAATTCAAAGTGTTCATAGCAGTTATAGGAGTAACAACATTCCATCCATGCACATGTCATAGATGACTGACTTGGGTAAAATTTGTCTTCCGAACGTGGGAGCCATGTAGTGCCACAAATTTAGTATTCATGTATGTGTTTAGAGGTACTGCAATTTCTAAGTTAGATAGGGTGTAATCTGAATACTAGTCTATAAATTCCTGTCCTAGGTAGTAGTTCATATGTTAATGATTGATGTAGGGTTAACTTTATTTTTACGTATACTTCTCTGTATCTATGCATGGGTGATGTAATTGTGAGTGTTGAGCTATGGGAATTCCTCCATCTGGTAGAGTAATGAATCACAGATGCGTGCGGCCTTTCCCCTTGTTTATGCGTCGTTGTTGGGCGCTAAGTTTAAACCTTAAACAGAGTAATGATGGGTATACAATTCTTTCCGTATCCTAGTTGTGAAATGCTTACTAATGAAGCTCCTAGAACCCAAATATGTAAGATTAATAGTCAAAAAAGGCCAAAATAATGTCATTTGTGAGGATCAAATAGTCCCGCTTGCCATAGCCGTCACTAGATGGCATAAGCTACCCCAAACTCAAGGCAGGATGGTGGTAAATTCAGTATTTAAATTAAGTAAGGATTGAATCCCAAATTTTCCCCAATTCAATCAAAAGTCCTAACGTCATATGTACACTACTATATATATAGTGAAGAGAATTAAAACCCACCATATCGCAAAAACACAATCTCATTTGATCTAGCAGTGACGTCCTTTGGTGCCCGAGAGGTCGCACTCGCTGCTCAGACATCGTGTATAACCGACGTTGGTTCAGGTGAGCTGTCCACATTCCTCCTTCCCCCCCCCCTTTTTCTTGTTTAATCCTTACTTGGCGTGAACCATATGAAGTAATGTTGTTAAAAGCTTAACGTAGACACTCGCTGCTCAGACATCGTGTATAACAGACGTTGGTTCAGTCCACAGACACCGTGACGTCGGAGTGTGCACGAGGCCATCTCGTGGTATTGCCCATAGACTCGTCTTACATACACACTTACACTACCCATGAATTATTTTATAAACTGAATGTAGTAGAAATGGTATTATTGATCTATCAGGTGAACTTCTTTTTTTGTAGATAAGGAATAGAAATTTGAAAAGTGATGTGATCATGTAACGGAAAGGCGAAATTAAACCACATTAACCGTTTTCTTTCTCTTACATTAATGTTAGAAAATTAAGAGCGTTGAAGGGAACTTAGTGGTTGTGAGCAAAAATGTGATTTTGAGTTGTTTCTCGAGGCCAAACAAGCCCGAATGATTATGTATTTTTGGTGATTATGCATTAATGATGATTATGAACTATTAATAATTATGAATTGATAGTGTTTGTGAATTATAGTGAATTGCATGATGAGGTTATACTACACGGACGAAATAGAACACGAGTGATTATTTTTCTTGGGTCGAGGCTATGCCAGCTCGAAAAGACAACCCAAACCCATAAATGTCCCAGTCTTGAGGATATTGACGAGCCCAAAAATAACCGACAATAATGAGTGAGGTATGATGTCCTCAGAAACCACTTGAATATTCCAATTGTTTCGCTTGGTGACAATATTGTATGATGGTCGCCCAAACCATGGTTTTAATGTACAACCCTTTTTCATATGACTAAAGGTCATGTAATTAAAAATGTCTGTTGAAAACCAGTATAGAATTATTAAAGTATATGTCATTTTTTTTTTTTTATACCCAATCAAGGGAATTATGTCCTCTCATGCCTAACTCACTCCTCTTCCAATTCAAGATTCCTCCGCTTTGCGAACGACGACCACACGTGGTACTGACTTAATCTCGACTCGGCCAAAAACTACAAACGCTACCAAAACGATCTTGAACAATTAACCTTTATCATACCAAGTCAAAACACCACCCCCTCCCCCCTTTTGTTTTACTGAAGTGAATTTTCTATCAATCACGGAGGAGAGACTAAGTCGAGTACCATTTGTATTATCAATGGTTAAGTTGAACAGAACCAACAACCGGTAAGATTATATATCCTAACATTACACTGGCGTCAACCAGTGGGATAAAATACCTGGCGTTACGCTGATGAATAATAGTGGTGGGATTGTAAATCCTACCGTTACACTGCTAGCAATAGCTGTGGGATATTCATCGTTCCCCAATTAGTGTCGTTGGTGAGAAAGTGAAGGGAAGTGAACAGCAAAGAGAGTGAGAATGTTAAGGGTAGCATTGGTTGGTCATTCCCAAATACCTCCGCAACTCTATGTTCAGAACATCCTGGTAGTAATGAGGTTCTAATAGTGCACTAGTTGGTATTACCCCTGGGGAGGGGGGGAAAGAATACTTCCCCAGTATCCCTGCTTGTCGTAAGAGGCGACTAAAGAGGGCCTTTTTATCTCCAGTCTGTCTTCTTACTGTCCTCTTCTGCTCTTCTGTCCTACCTCTCGTCTTGATATTTCCATGTTTCCTCCAAGCTTGGTGCTAATTCTTCACTTTTCCTTCCTTCCAGCTTAGAATGTTAAGGGTTAGGTAATTATATGTTCACTAGAGAAATATTACCCATTCAGAGACAAACACATAACACATCATACACTGTCTTGGGCAATACTTCACCGACTTTGGGATGCACGAGGTATCGTCCTGGACAACGGAGGAGAGTTCACGAGTGGAGAGCTCAAGAAATTCTGCCGGAGGAACCAGGTGGACTTGTTCTACGTCACCCCTTATCATCCCCAGGAAAATTCCACCACTGAATGGATGCATAGGACTATGAAAAGTATTCTAGCATCCCTCTGCAACGGACACCCCTTGCGTTGGCCTTAGCTGCTCAAGTCGTGCCAAACCGTCATAAATCAAGCGGTGCACTCGAGCACGGAACAACAGCCATCCCCCTCGCCTCATTGGTACCTTATTGCCTTCCGTGGACGCAGAGGAGGACGACCTAGCAATAGCACACACGCTCATTAAGAGTACTCACCAGAAGATGACCAGGCCATATCGGGAGGTGGCCAACAGGCGGAGGAGAGCACAGAAGGTTGGAGTCAATAGCTTGGTGTGGGCGAAAATAGAAACCATACAGCCGGGTACCTGTAGGAAACTGAATGCCAAATGGGACAGCCAGTATAAAGTGATCGAAGTGCTGCTAGATGGAAGTGTTTATATCATTGAAAATGTATTTAGTGGCAAAAGAATACAAAGGGCTGCTGAAAAGGTAAAACCATATTACGGTACCGAGGAATGGCTCTTAGAACCGTTGCAACAGGAGCTCGCCCCAGAGCCCGAAGATGAGTGATTACCACCGCGAGTGAGGAATGCCCCTCGGAGGCTCATAGAGGAGTGTTAGCTAGAAAAGTATAGATAAGTGCATGAGACGAATGTTGTGAAACATAAGTGCTTAAAGTTATGTTCCGGGTGGACTCACCCCCAAGGAGAGGGTGTAAAAAGAAAAAGAGAGAAGGGTTCCTGTTGGAACTGAGAAGGGCCTTACTTCGAGGGGAGTAATTAATCCCCTCATCTTACAGTTAGCACGGTTTGTGAGGTAGTGGAGTCTTCAGGACAGAATGAGCACTCACCTTTGCGGGCGGAAAGCTGGAAACAAAAGAACAGAGTGAATGCGAATGCGAATTGAAGAGTGGAAGGAAGCGCCTCCTGTGGTGATCTCACTCTCGAGAGACCCTGTCAAGCTCAGGTGAGCGACAAGCTATCCTCCAAAACCTGAGGCTGACTGGGGGATAAATTCCCTCATAACATCAAGTGTAAGGAGTGATCATACCTCCTAATGAAGTGAGTAAGCGACCTTCCGAGGTACGCATCAGGTGTTTAATGTGGACCGACAGGTGCCACCGATTGTGGGGAAAGATATTCCAATTCAAAGTGTTCATAGCAGTTATAGGAGTAACAACATTCCATCCATGCACATGTCATAGATGACTGACTTGGGTAAAATTTGTCTTCCGAACGTGGGAGCCATGTAGTGCCACAAATTTAGTATTCATGTATGTGTTTAGAGGTACTGCAATTTCTAAGTTAGATAGGGTGTAATCTGAATACTAGTCTATAAATTCCTGTCCTAGGTAGTAGTTCATATGTTAATGATTGATGTAGGGTTAACTTTATTTTTACGTATACTTCTCTGTATCTATGCATGGGTGATGTAATTGTGAGTGTTGAGCTATGGGAATTCCTCCATCTGGTAGAGTAATGAATCACAGATGCGTGCGGCCTTTCCCCTTGTTTATGCGTCGTTGTTGGGCGCTAAGTTTAAACCTTAAACAGAGTAATGATGGGTATACAATTCTTTCCGTATCCTAGTTGTGAAATGCTTACTAATGAAGCTCCTAGAACCCAAATATGTAAGATTAATAGTCAAAAAAGGCCAAAATAATGTCATTTGTGAGGATCAAATAGTCCCGCTTGCCATAGCCGTCACTAGATGGCATAAGCTACCCCAAACTCAAGGCAGGATGGTGGTAAATTCAGTATTTAAATTAAGTAAGGATTGAATCCCAAATTTTCCCCAATTCAATCAAAAGTCCTAACGTCATATGTACACTACTATATATATAGTGAAGAGAATTAAAACCCACCATATCGCAAAAACACAATCTCATTTGATCTAGCAGTGACGTCCTTTGGTGCCCGAGAGGTCGCACTCGCTGCTCAGACATCGTGTATAACCGACGTTGGTTCAGGTGAGCTGTCCACATTCCTCCTTCCCCCCCCCCTTTTTCTTATTTAATCCTTACTTGGCGTGAACCATATGAAGTAATGTTGTTAAAAGCTTAACGTAGACACTCGCTGCTCAGACATCGTGTATAACAGACGTTGGTTCAGTCCACAGACACCGTGACGTCGGAGTGTGCACGAGGCCATCTCGTGGTATTGCCCATAGACTCGTCTTACATACACACTTACACTACCCATGAATTATTTTATAAACTGAATGTAGTAGAAATGGTATTATTGATCTATCAGGTGAACTTCTTTTTTTGTAGATAAGGAATAGAAATTTGAAAAGTGATGTGATCATGTAACGGAAAGGCGAAATTCAACCACATTAACCGTTTTCTTTCTCTTACATTAATGTTAGAAAATTAAGAGCGTTGAAGGGAACTTAGTGGTTGTGAGCAAAAATGTGATTTTGAGTTGTTTCTCGAGGCCAAACAAGCCCGAATGATTATGTATTTTTGGTGATTATGCATTAATGATGATTATGAACTATTAATAATTATGAATTGATAGTGTTTGTGAATTATAGTGAATTGCATGATGAGGTTATACTACACGGACGAAATAGAACACGAGTGATTATTTTTCTGGGGTCGAGGCTATGCCAGCTCGAAAAGACAACCCAAACCCATAAATGTCCCAGTCTTGAGGATATTGACGAGCCCAAAAATAACCGACAATAATGAGTGAGGTATGATGTCCTCAGAAACCACTTGAATATTCCAATTGTTTCGCTTGGTGACAATATTGTATGATGGTCGCCCAAACCATGGTTTTAATGTACAACCCTTTTTGATATGACTAAAGGTCATGTAATTAAAAATGTCTGTTGAAAACCAGTATAGAATTATTAAAGTATATGTCATTTTTTTTTTTTATACCCAATCAAGGGAATTATGTCCTCTCATGCCTAACTCACTCCTCTTCCAATTCAAGATTCCTCCGCTTTGCGAACGACGACCACACGTGGTACTGACTTAATCTCGACTCGGCCAAAAACTACAAACGCTACCAAAACGATCTTGAACAATTAACCTTTATCATACCAAGTCAAAACACCACCCCCTCCCCCCTTTTGTTTTACTGAAGTGAATTTTCTATCAATCACGGAGGAGAGACTAAGTCGAGTACCATTTGTATTATCAATGGTTAAGTTGAACAGAACCAACAACCGGTAAGATTATATATCCTAACATTACACTGGCGTCAACCAGTGGGATAAAATACCTGGCGTTACGCTGATGAATAATAGTGGTGGGATTGTAAATCCTACCGTTACACTGCTAGCAATAGCTGTGGGATATTCATCGTTCCCCAATTAGTGGCGTTGGTGAGAAAGTGAAGGGAAGTGAACAGCAAAGAGAGTGAGAATGTTAAGGGTAGCATTGGTTGGTCATTCCCAAATACCTCCGCAACTCTATGTTCAGAACATCCTGGTAGTAATGAGGTTCTAATAGTGCACTAGTTGGTATTACCCCTGGGGAGGGGGGGAAAGAATACTTCCCCAGTATCCCTGCTTGTCGTAAGAGGCGACTAAAGAGGGCCTTTTTATCTCCAGTCTGTCTTCTTACTGTCCTCTTCTGCTCTTCTGTCCTACCTCTCGTCTTGATATTTCCATGTTTCCTCCAAGCTTGGTGCTAATTCTTCACTTTTCCTTCCTTCCAGCTTAGAATGTTAAGGGTTAGGTAATTATATGTTCACTAGAGAAATATTACCCATTCAGAGACAAACACATAACACATCATACACTGTCTTGGGCAATACTTCACCGACTTTGGGATGCACGAGGTATCGTCCTGGACAACGGAGGAGAGTTCACGAGTGGAGAGTTCAAGAAATTCTGCCGGAGGAACCAGGTGGACTTGTTCTACGTCACCCCTTATCATCCCCAGGGAAATTCCACCACTGAATGGATGCATAGGACTATGAAAAGTATTCTAGCATCCCTCTGCAACGGACACCCCTTGCGTTGGCCTCAGCTGCTCAAGTCGTGCCAAACCGTCATAAATCAAGCGGTGCACTCGAGCACGGAACAACAGCCATCCCCCTCGCCTCATTGGTACCTTATTGCCTTCCGTGGAGCAGAGGAGGACGACCTAGCAATAGCACACACGCTCATTAAGAGTACTCACCAGAAGATGACCAGGCGATATCGGGAGGTGGCCAACAGGCGGAGGAGAGCACAGAAGGTTGGAGTCAATAGCTTGGTGTGGGCGAAAATAGAAACCATACAGCCGGGTACCTGTAGGAAACTGAATGCCAAATGGGAGAGCCAGTATAAAGTGATCGAAGTGCTGCTAGATGGAAGTGTTTATATCATTGAAAATGTATTTAGTGGCAAAAGAATACAAAGGGCTGCTGAAAAGGTAAAACCATATTATGGTACCGAGGAATGGCTCTTAGAACCGTTGCAACAGGAGCTCGCCCCAGAGCCCGAAGATGAGTGATTACCACCGCGAGTGAGGAATGCCCCTCGGAAGCTCATAGAGGAGTGTTAGCTAGAAAAGTATAGATAAGTGCATGAGACGAATGTTGTGAAACATAAGTGCTTAAAGTTATGTTCCGGGTGGACTCACCCCCAAGGAGAGGGTGTAAAAAGAAAAAGAGAGAAGGGTTCCTGTTGGAACTGAGAAGGGCCTTACTTCGAGGGGAGTAATTAATCCCCTCACCTTCCAGTTAGCACGGTTTGTGAGGTAGTGGAGTCTTCAGGACAGAATGAGTACTCACCTTTGTGGGCGGCAAGCTGGAAACAAAAGAACAGAGTGAATGCGAATGCGAATGGAAGAGTGGAAGGAAGCGCCTCCCGTGGTGATCTCATAACATCAAGTGTAAGGAGTGATCATACCTCCTAATGAAGTGAGTAAGCGACCTTCCGAGGTACGCATCAGGTGTTTAATGTGGACCGACAGGTGCCACCGATTGTGGGGAAAGATATTCCAATTCAAAGTGTTCATAGCAGTTATAGGAGTAACAACATTCCATCCATGCACATGTCATAGATGACTGACTTCGGTAAAATTTGTCTCCCGAACGTGGGAGCCGTGTAGTGCCACAAATTTAGTATTCATGTATGTGTTTAGAGGTACTACAATTTCTAAGTTAGATAGGGTGTAATCTGAATACTAGTCTATAAATTCCTGTTCTAAGTAGTAGTTCATATGTTAATAATTGATGTAGGGTTAACTTTATTTTTATATGTATACATCTCTGTATCTATGCATGGGTGATGTAGTTGTGAGTGTTGAGCTATGGGAATTCCTCCGTCTGGTAGAGTAATGAATCACAGATGCGTGCGGCCTTTCCCCTTGTTTATGCGTCGTTGTTGGGCGCCAAGTTTAAACCTTAAACAGAGTAATGATGGGTATACAATTCTTTCCGTATCCTAGTTGTGAAATGCTTACTAATGAAGCTCCTAGAACCCAAATATGTAAGATTAATAGTCAAAAAAGGCCAAAATAATGTCATTTGTGAGGATCAAATTGTCCCACTTGCCTTAGCCATCACTAGATGGCATAAGCTACCCCAAACTCAAGGTGGGATGGTGGTAAATTCAGTATTTAAATTAAGTAAGGATTGAATCCCAAATTTTCCCCAATTCAATCAAAAGTCCTAACGTCATGTGTACACTACTATATAAATAGTGAAGAGAATTAAAACCCACCATATCGCAAAAACACAATCTCATTTGATCTAGCAGTGGCGGCCTTTGGTGCCCGAGAGGTCGCACTCGCTGCTCAGACATCGTGTATAACCGACGTTGGTTCAGGTGAGCTGTCCACATTCCTCCTTCCCCCGCCCCCTTTTTCTTGTTTAATCCTTACTTGGCGTGAACCATATGAAGTAATGTTGTTAAAAGCTTAACGTAGACACTCGCTGCTCAGACATCGTGTATAACAGACGTTGGTTCAGTCCACAGACACCGTGACGTCGGAGTGTGCACGAGGCCATCTCGTGGTATTGCCCATAGATTCGTCTTACATACACACTTACACTACCCATGAATTATTTTATAAACTAAATGTAGTAGAAATGGTATTATTGATCTATCAGGTAAACTTCTTTTTTTGTAGATAAGGAATAGAAATTTGAAAAGTGATGTGATCATGTAACGGAAAGGCGAAATTCAAACTCATTAACCATTTTCTTTCTCTTATATTAATATGTTAGAAAATTAGGAGCGTTGAAGGGAACTTAGTGGTTGTGAGCAAAAATGTGATTTTGAGCTGTTCCTCGAGGCTAAACAAGCCCGAGTGATTATGTATTTTTGATTATGCATGAATAATGATTATGAACTATTAATAATTATGAATTGATAGTGTTTGTGAATTATAGTGAATTGCATGATGAGGTTATACTACACGGACGAAATAGAACACGAGTGATTATTTTTCTTGGGTCGAGGCTATGCCAGCTCGAAAAGAGAACCCAAACCCATAAATGTCCCAGTCTTGAGGCTATTGACGAGCCCAAGAATAACCGACAATAAAGAGTGAGGTATGATGTCCTCAGAAACCACTTGAATATTCCAATTGTTTCGCTTGGTGACAATATTGTATGATGGTCGCCCAAACCTTGGTTTTAATTTACAACCCTTTTCCATATGACTAAAGGTCATGTAATTAAAAATGTCTGTTGAAAACCAGTATAGAATTATTAAAGTAGAGACCCCCTCCTCTGTTTTTTAGTTCCTGAAAAGAGACAGGCCAGAGAAAGGGATGGGGGATGGAGTTATCTCCGTACCCTGAAGATTGGGTCTTTGAATGTGCGTGGATGTAGTACGATTGAGGCTAAAAGGGAGGAGATTGGGAGAATGTTTGTGAGAAGAAAGTTGGATGTATTAGCTTTGAGTGAAAGGAAGATGAAAGGGAAGGGGGAATCTATGTTTGGAAGTGTGAATGGAAGATTGTCAGGTGTTGATAGAGGAAGGGCAAGAGAAGGTGTGGCCTTGTTAGTGAGTCCGGAAGTACAGCAATGTGTGATTGAATGGAAGGAGGTGTCATCGAGACTGATGTGGGTGAAAGCGAAATTTGAACGTGAGTTGTGGGTGTTTGTGAGTGCATATGGGCGTGGTAGTGAAAGGGATGAACAAGAGAGGGAGTCTTTCTGGAATGATGTTGATGAGTGTCTGCAGAGTTTTGGAGCGAATGTGAATGGGGTAATGATGGGAGATCTGAATGCTAGAGTGGGAAATGTAGCAGTTGAAGGCGTAGTTGGTATGCATGGTGTGCCTGGAAGAAATGAAAATGGGGAACAAATGATAGCGATGTGTGTTGAGCGAGAGATGGTGATTGGGAATACGCTGTTTGAGAAGAAAGATATTTATAAGTATACATGGGTGAGACAGGAGGGTGGAAGGGTTATTGATAGAGCTTTGATGGACTATGTGGTTGTGTCTAGGAATGTAATAGGAAGATTGTTGGATGTGAGAGTTCTGAGAGGGGAGGGTGGAGGTATGTCTGACCACTACCTGGTGGAGGGAAAGTTAAGAGTAGGTAAGAGATGGGTGAGAGCTAGGAGGGTTAGGTGTGGCAGGGAGGTTTTGAAAGTGAGTGAGTTGGATAAAAGAGAGAAAAAGATAGAGTATCAGGAGAAATTGAAAGATGAGTGGAACGCAGTGAAAGATCGGGAAAATGGCAGCGTGGAGGAGGAATGGCAGTTGTTTAAGAGTGCTGTGGTGGGGCATGCAGAAGAGGTGTGTGGTGTGAGACGTGTGGGTGGTGGTGTAAGAAAAGGAAGTGAATGGTGGTGCGAAGAAGTAAATATGGCAGTGGCTGAGAAGAGACGTGCATACGAAGTGTGGCTGCAGAGGAAGGATGAGATGTCATATGGAAGGTATAAGGAAAAGAGGAATAGAGCGAGAAGGGCTGTGCGTGATGCTAAAGTGGCAGCAGATGGGAGGTGAGGTAGGCGGCTGACAGAGAATTTTCAACAGAATAAGAAAGAGGTGAAAAGGGTGCGAAAGGGAGAGTCTGGGAAGGAAGAACGAGTAAAATCAGAGGATGGAAGGATGTTAATTGAAATGGATGTAGTAAGGAAGAGATGGGAAGAGTATTTTGAAAGATTGTTAAATGTAGAGGAGGAAACGGTGGCTGAGATTGTGGCGGATGGAAGGGTGCAAGGAATAAATGTGTTGGGAGAGTTAAATGATTCTTTGATCACGAAGGAGGAAGTGGAGAAGGCAGTAAAGGAGGTGAAAACAGGGAAAGATGTAGGTATGGATGGGTGTGCTGTGGAATGCCTGAAGGGTGGTGGAGTGACTATTGTTGACTGGTTATTAAGATTGTTGAATGTGTGCTTTGAGAAAGGTATGGTGCCAATTGACTGGGCAAGTGCTTGTGTGGTCCCACTGTATAAAGGCAAGGGTGATAGGTATGAATGTACTAGCTTTAGGGGTATAAGTCTGTTGAGTGTTGTAGGTAAGGTGTATGGTAGAGTGTTAATTATGAGAGTTAGAGAGGGTACAGAGGGAGTGATTGGTGATGAGCAGTGTGGCTTTAGGATAGGGAGGGGATGCGTTGATCAGGTGTTTGCTGTGAGACAAGTGTGTGAAAAGTATTTAGCGAAAGGCAAGGATGTGTTTTGGGCATTTATGGATTTAGAGAAAACGTATGATAGAATTGATAGGGAAGCTTTGTGGACTGTTTTAAGAGTGTATGGACTTGATGGTAGGTTACTAAAAAGGTTGAAAAGGTTTTATATAAATAGTAGAGCGTGTGTAAGAGTGGGAAATGCTGTGAATGATTGGTTTCCCGTGAGAGTGGGGCTGCGACAGGGATGTGTGATGTCGCCTTGGTTGTTTAATATTTATATGGATGGTGTTGTAAGGGAGGTGAATGCAAGAGTTTTAGGTGGAGGTCTGAGTCTGGTAAATGTTGATGGTGGAGAGTGGAATCTGAAGCAGCTGCTGTTTGCAGATGATACTGCACTGGTGACTGATTCAGAGGAGAGATTGAAACTGTTGGTAGAGAAGTTTGGAAGGGTGTGTGAAAGGAGGAAATTGAAAGTAAATGAGAATAAGAGTAGAGTGATGAAGTGTACGAGGTTGATAGATGGTAGGGGGATGAATATAGTTTTGAATGGTGAGTTGCTTGAGGAGGTAGATTGTTTTAAATATCTAGGGTCACATGTTGCTGTGGATGGAAGAATAGATGCAGAAGTGAAGTTTAGAATAAATGAAGTAGGAAAGGTGCTGGGAGGAATGAAAAAAGTGTTTAAATGTCGTTCGCTTAGAATGGATGTAAAGAGAAGGCTGTATGAGGGTGTTGTGGTACCGACTGCATTATATGGGGCTGAAACATGGAATATGGGTGTAGCAGAGAGGAAAAGTTTGAATGTAATGGAGATGAGGTGTCTGAGGAGTATGTGTGGAGTGACGCGTATGGATCGGGTGCGAAATAATGAAGTGCGAAGGAGAACTGGGGTTGTTCGGGAGATGGCTGGTAGAGTTGAGCAGAGGGTGTTGCGATGGTTTGGGCATATGGAGAGAATGGATAATGAGCGATTGGTGAAAAAGATAACTAGATCTGATGTGAGAGGTGTAAGGCTGAGAGGAAGACCACGAATAGGATGGATGGACAGGGTGAAGAGAGCGTTGGATGTGAGAGGGATGTCTGTTGAGCAAGGAAGAGTGGCTGTGCGTGACAGAAATAAATGGAGAGAAATTGTGAATGAATAAGTGATGACGCAGCCCTGAGGGGATATTCTCCCGCATTTGGTCTGATCAGCTAGTCAGGTCAGGTGCGGGTAAGGGGATGGGTCTGTTATGATGTGGCAGGGGTAAACCAGTTCTGCTGTCAGGCCCTGCTGCGGATGTCACTGATTGCATTGCGCAGTTAACCCTTGTGCGGTGTGGTGCGGTGAGGATCTTTCCCTTCTCCCCTTTGGGGCTAAGATGCAAATGAATGTGTTTGAATGGATGACTAAATGGGGAGTGTGTCGTCCTGTCTTGGCTACCTCCCTTTCCTTGGGGGAAGCAGCTTAGGTATATAGATAGATAGATAGAGTAAAGTATATGTCATTTATTTTTTATACCCAGTCAAGGGAATTATGTCCTCTCATGCCTAACTCACTCCCCTTCCAGTTCAAGATTCCTCCGCTTTGGGAATGGCGACCACAGGTGGTACTGACTTAATCTCGACTTGGCCAAAAACTACAAACGCTACCAAAACGATCTTAAACAATTAACCTTTATCATACCAAGTCAAAACACCACCCCCTCCCCCCTTTTGTTTTACTGAAGTGAATTTTCTATCAATCACAGAGGGGAGACTAAGTCGAGTACCATTTGTATTATCAATGGGTAAGTTGAACATAACCAACAACCGGTAAGATTATAAATCCTAACATTACACTGGTGTCAACCAGTGGGATAAAATACCTGGCGTTACACTTATGAACAATAGTGGTGGGAGTGTAAATCCTACCGTTACATATATATATATATATTGGAGCAGCAATCAGTTGTCTGACAAAGGCGGGAGCGGCAGTAGGCCATCTCCTTCTGCCAGAGGGAGGAGCGGCAATAGGCCGACTCGGGGGAAGCACTTTCGGAGTGGCAATAGGCCGACTCGGGGGAAGCACCTTCGAAGCGGCAATCGGCCTTCTGGCGAAGGCAGGAGCGGCAGTAGGCCGTCTCCTGAGAGGCGCTGTCTGGAGCTGAATGAGCAGCTCCACCCCTACCTGATCCTGCAGTCCCACTCCCCGAAGGTAGTGTCCTCCTCCTGCTAGGGTGACTGTGCAACGGCTGGGTGTTATAGGGGTGCACGGCCTGGGCTGACTTATGCCGTTGTCGCACGGCATCCCGTAGTTCAGCTGCGGCTACTCCATGGGGTCCAGGTGGGGGTGTCAGTGCATTTCCGGGGGCACTATCCTGTACACCACTCATCTTGTTTTGGGGGCCACTGTGCTGTATGCCACGCATTTCACCACTCTCCCCCTGGGAAAACTCATGTCCCCGTGGCTGGAGGTGGTATACGTGAGTGTCGTGTGTGGTGTACGCAGGCTGGAGGTGTTGTAGTAGGGCCTCCAGGCGGCAGTGTAGGGGTTTTCTTCCTGCTCCGCATCACAGGTGAGGAAGAGCGTGGAGGTGATGAGGGTGGAACGGAGGAGGGTTAGCAGGTGGTGTGGTCCGTGGAGCCTGCGGTTCTTGCCGAGGGTAGGCGCCCATATGGCCCGTCTCACCTTCATCTTGCTCGGTGTTGTTGCTGGTGTGGTAGGGAGCTGTGTGCTGGACACCGAGGGTTGGGGTCGGGTTTTGTGCCGTGGTAATGCGGCGTCGAGTCTCTGGGGAGTGTAGGTGGAGGGGATTTGGGCTTGGTGTATCATGACAGTGTGAAGTCATGGGGAGGTGGGTGGTGTAGGAGTATGGGTGTCTCGGGCAGGTGGGCATGAGAGACGGCCTGAGCGGGTGGTGGTGGTTCTAAGAGTGGGGGTGGGTGGGGAAGTGGGCATGCGGGGTGGGTGGGGTTGGGTAGTACGGGTTGCTGTGCGTGTTGGGGGCGCGGTGGGGGCGAGGCCGTCGGAGTGGGCATAGGGCAGTGGGCGGAGGGCAGTGGTAGTGGGTTGTGGTGAGGGTGTGGCAGTGTGGGCAGGACACATGGGATTGGGTGGTGAGGGTGGGGCAGCAGAGGGAAGGGGTGAGGGAGAGCGAGGGGAGGTTGGTGTGGCGGGGGAGATGTCAGGTGAGGTGCGAGGGGGTGGTTGCAGCCAGGGAGGCTGAGGCAGTAGGGGGGGGTGGAGGGGGAGGGCAAGGAGGAAATGTAACACTCATATGTGGGAGTGGAGGGCGGCGCAGGAGCAGGGGGAGGTTGGGGGTGTGGGGTCGGGGTGGCAGAGGCGGGCGTGTGGAGAGGACGCACGTGGCGGTTTCGGAGGGTGCGTGGGGTGCTGTGATAATCCACGATAACCTGGTAAGGGTTGGGGACATGGGTGATTGTGTGGGGTCCTGTGAAAGGGGGGGGTGAGTTTGTGAGGGGTGGGAAGTTGGGCGATAACGACAGTGTCACCCGGGCTGAAGGGGTTGGAGGCTGTGTCGGGGCCGAGGTCTAGAGTTTTTTGTAGGTTGTGCAGTCGGCCCTTCAGAAGGTGCAATGGGTCTGTAATGGGAGCGGAGGTGGGTTGTTGCAGGTGTTGGCGCAGTGGTAGTAGGAGGGGGGCTTTGCCGAATATCCTTTCATGTGGGGAAACCCCGTCCTCTCGGGGGCAGGAATTCATGCCCCACTGAACAATCTTCACATAAGCAGGCCAGTCGTCGTTTTTCATAGCCTCAATGCGGGTGAGTAATTGATTCATAAGAGTACGATGGCTACATGTGGCCAGTCAGGAGAGGAGTGGGAGATTTTATACCCAAAGATTCTGGCGAGTTCCTCCCAGATTTTTCTGGAGAATTCAGGGGCATTATCAGAATGGATGGCTTGAGGGATGCCAAAATAAGGGAACATGTGTCAGAGAAGGGTATCGGCGATGGCAACGGCATGATGCTCTTTCACTGGACAGGCTACTACAAATTTCGAATACATGTCCACAAAGGTGATCACATATTTATATCCAGATTTGGGAGGGAGGGGGCCTACTACATCTATCGCCAGGAGTTGCCAGGGCTTGTGGGCGGTGATGTGGCCTGAGGGTCCGGCGGTCCGAATGACATCTTTTCCCACTGCACAGGCGCGGCAAGTTTGAATGATTTCCTTAGTGAGGGTGGAGGGGTTTGGTGCCCAGTAAGTGTCGTTAAACACTTGTAATAATTTCTTAGTGCCCAGGTGGATGCCGTTATGGGCATGAAGATGGCGCAGGGTGTCACACGCCGCATCGGGGGTCAGGGGAATATGCCCAGATGGGGTTAGGAGGTGGTCACCCTGTCGGCATAGTTTGGTGAACAGGTGGGCGGGAATTCAGGGGGGCCATTCCTTGTGGTGCCATAGTTGTAGGAGGTCCAGATCTGGCTGCACCGCGTGGATGGGGAGACGGGAGAGGGCATCTGCGTTGGTGTGGAGCTTTCCAGGCCTGTAGGAAATTTCATACTGAAATTCCTCCTGGGTTTCGTGCCACCTGATGAGTTGGGCGTTATGTGAGTCAGACTGGTGCAACCACTGGAGTGACTGGTGGTCAGTGATGACCATGACCTGGGTCCTGGAAAGGTAAGCCCTAAAATGTGGGAGGGCCCAAATTATGCTGAGGCATTCTCGCTTGGTCGCGGCATAATTCTTCTTGGCTGGATTCAAGGTGCAACGGGTGCAGGCAATGATATGCTCCTGGCCGGCTTGTACCTGGGCTAGTATGGCGCCTATGGCGGTGAGGGAAACATCGGTGTAGAGGTGAAAAGGGAGGGCATAATCGGGAAAGGCCACAATGGGGGCAGAAATGAGCTTGTCTTTTAGCTGTTGGAAGGCAGCTCGCCTTTCTTCAGTCCAGATGAACGGCTCCCCCTTCCTGGTCAGATCGTGAAGAGGCTTTACAATTTGCGAGAACCCATTCACAAAACGTTGATAGTAGGACGTGAGTCCTAGGAGGGCGCGGACGCCGTGGACGTCCTGTGGTGCTATGGCACAGAGCTTGTCAGGATCCGGGGAGATTCCTGCCTGGGAGATAACATGTCCCAGGAATGAGACGGTCCTGGCATCCAGGACACACTTAGAGGGGTGAAGCTTGAGGTCTGCCTGGCGAATCCTAGTGAAGACTCGGCGGAGGCACTGCAAGTGGTCGGCCCAGGTCTGGCTAAAAACGATGACGTCATCCAAATGGGCCAGACATATCTCCCAAGTGAGGCCACTCAGGACAGATTCCATTAGCCTGGAGAAAGTGGCAGGGGCATCACAGAGGCCAAACGGCAGGACATTGAATTCGTAGTGTTTGCTGTTGCTTGTGGAAAAGGCCGTCTTGCCTCGGTGATCTGGATGTACAGGGACCTGCCAGTATCTGGACTGGAGGTCAAGGATGGAAAACCAAGACACCCCGTAAAGGGAATCTAAGGAATCATCAATTCGAGGGAGGGGAGTGGCATCTTTGATGGTGACGTTGTTCAGGCGGTGGTAATCGATACAAAATCGCATTGTGCTGTCTTTTTTCTTTACTAGAATGACGGAGGAGGACCAAGGGCTGGTGGAGGGGGAAATGATGCCGGCCTCTATCATTTCACGTACCTGGCGGTCCTCTTCCTCCCTTTGTCGGGGGTTCTTCCATTGGGAAGGCTGTCTAATGGGTGGGCCTATCGTGTGAATTTCATGAGACAGGTACGTGGTGTGCCCTATGTCTGCCGGTCCTGTCGCAAACAGGTCATGGAAATCCAGGAGGAGGTGACGTACGATGTCTGACTCCTGGGCAGAGAGATGGTTGGGAATGGAGGGTAGGGGGGCAGGGAAGTGGGAGGAGGATGGAGCACAGGGCTCGGCTTCCTCCAACTCTCCGATAACGAGCCCTTTGGGGAGGGTAAGGGGGGAAGGGGCGAGGTTGGCTATGTGGATGGCGGTGTGGTGTGGAGGGAGAAAAGTGGGAGATAAAAGGCAGGCAGAAAGGGCTCCTGGTGGGAGGAGGTTGGAGAACAAAATAGTAGGACCGGAGGGCCGGTTAAGGGGCACCCAAGCCTCGTGATGGAAGGGAATGGTAACAGCGGGGGAGAAGGTGGCGGGGAAGGAAGGAGAAAGGGTGGCGGGGGGGGGCACTTGAGGAGGAGGAGAGGGGGGGTGGAGGGAGGGGAGGAGGAGGGGGGCATGGGAGGGGGAGAGGGGGCGAATCTTCCGGCTGGGGCCGTCGCGTACAGGTGCAAACGGCCGGGGTGGGGCGGGGTGGGGGATGGAACTGGAGCTGTCAGTAGCGGCAGTCAATTGTAGCTCCGAGTTTTTGGAGCAAGTCCAGTCCTAAATACCCGTCGTAGCTCCGGCAGGAGGAGTCGAAAATAATGAATTGATGTTGGTTGGACACCGGCTGGTGGGTGTCGACTCGTAGGGCCTCAATCTCCCCAGGGATGAGCAGGGGGCCATCCCCCATGTCCACAAGGTGAGTGGCAGTAGGGCGGAGTGGGCCAAAAATCGATCTGTGGCGGGAGAAATAGTGGCTGTAAAGGCAGGACCTGGCTGCTCCCATATCGACTAGCAGTTTGGCCTTCACGCCATTTAATTCATCTTGTGGTTCACTGGGGGGCGATACTTAGGGGTAATGGCCCCCACCACCGTGGGTTGGTGCGGGGGCGGGCCTAAAAATCCAGCTGTCTGGGGCTTTCATTCTCTTGTTCCTGCTCCTGTTCTACCGGATGGGGCTCATCCATGGGTGTCAGTTTGTCTTCTGGGGCCTCACCTTCTAAAGAGGACACCTTACGTGAACCCGGGGCTGTGGTTCTGCGGTGAGCAGCTTTAAGCTGGTCCCATATGTCATGTAGGGGACAGCGGGAGCTGTAGGCTGTGAATTCCCACGGATCCACTAGGATCAGATTCGGATTTTCCCACGGGGCGGGACGCCAGCGGGAGGGGTGTGCCCTAGGCAGACTGGGTGCTGGGGTGGGGCTGGTGTGAGGCAAGGGCGGTCATGACATGGTTGGAGGAGCCGGGGGTTTAGTGGGAAATTTCTTTACCACATTAATTTGCTGGGGAGTAGGGCAGGCGGTCAGGAGGCGCCGTATGAGCTGGACATCTCTATCCATGTCTCCAGTTGGGTCATGGATAGTGAAGTGTTGTCTGACAACACTCGGAAGCACTCTGAGCAGAGTGTTAAATGTGTGCTGATCCTGGGTTTCCTCATCTGCCTCCGGGTAGGCAGTAGTAACTAGGCGTCTTGCCTGTATCAGGGTATTATCTAAATCCCCATCAAATGAACAACTATCCAATTAGGATAGAGCCACCACTCTCCCTAATGATGAGGTGATGACTTGAACAGCGAACTTTATAAAGTTCTGCCAGGTGAGCTCCGGGACGATTTTCGGCGCTATGTTCGCTGCCGCTTTGCCCAATAGTGGGAATGTGACTGCAATTTTCTGCTGGTCATTTTCAAAGCCAATATCCAGTAAGGGTTTGATTATTGTCAGATATGTGTGTATATCGTACTGGTCAGGGTCAAACTTGGGTAACTGTAAGTGCGGTTTAGTTGCCATGTTGCCAAATATTTCCTCATTACCCCTCTTCTATGCCCGGGTCAAGAACCACTGCTGGCCACCAGTGTAATGCTAGGTGGAAAAGGCCCGACTTCTCGGTCCTAGAACACCTAACTTGTAGCGGGGTCCTCTTTCGAGACCGGGGCTTAGTGCAATAAAGAGAGGTAGGACACAAAAACTCCAGGCAGTAACCTTTACACGTATATTACCACAGTCAGACACAGGACAAAAACGGCAGGTATTACAACACAGTACTGTATATGGCAAAGAAATAAAACCTTAACTAGGATATTAGTATCTCGCAGGATACTGGCTTAACTGATACGGAGGCCAACACAGTAATTCTAGTGCCCAGGTGTACAGGGAATACAGGCACGCGTGGGAGCGAGGGGGGGGGAGTCTCACAAGGGGGGGGCGAGGGGAGTGACTTGCGGTGGGTCAGAGCAGAGTTATAGTAATATTGGGAGAGAGTAAGTATTATTAATTTAAACTTAGTATTTTCTGATAGCAAAGGGGTTTTGACAATTGATTCTATTTCTCGTTTACGTTCACGCTAGCTGCTGGGAAGAGATTTGTAAAGAGAGAGAGGATGACACTAGGAATTCACTGTTTACGGTAATACAAGCGGGAGAATATTATTAACACTTTCTCTACTGTTTTCTTGTAACAAAGGACATTGGAGTATTTTACTACAGAGGATTTCTCGGGGGAGTAGTCTTACTGCTTTTCTGCAAGGGAGTCAATCGTGAGTCTGATTCACCAGAACTTAGTTTCTGCACTCGTCCTTACTCATCCACCCTTGATTTCACGTGCTCCGATATTCGACACACATTAAGTCAATGTATCACTGTTACACTAATTCTGGGGCAACGTCACACTTAAAATAAGTCAGTTCACTAGTTCTGGGGCAACACCACACTTAACATGATTCACTTATATAATGGGGGCGGCGGGGAGACACGCTGGTGACAACTCTGCCGGGATAGGGGCACCGTCAAGGGAGGGCGTGCCGAGAGGGCACGGGACGACTCACAAAGGCGTCCTCTCGCGTCTAGGGCTGCAGGTGGCGAAGGAGCCCGCAGTCTCCAGGCTAGGATCAGGAGTGTGGCCTTCAGGACTGGGGCCGAACAGGTCCAGAAATCTCTGGCTCAGGTCTTGGCCAGAGGTGGAGGTCTTATGCCGCCTTGTGGACGTGGAGAAATCACGCCCGGGCGTCCTGGGGAGGGTCTGGAGTGACTGAGGGCTGCAGTCCCCAGAGTCGAGGGGCACCGTCAGGGAGGGGCTGCGCCATCGACCTGAACTAGGGTCTGTCAGGTGGGTCTTCTCCAGGGCCAGGCGTAGGGAGCAGAGGCCAGGGGAAGCCGTAAGGCCTCGCTGGGGTTCTCCGATACTGGAGGTCCGGGCTCTTATCTCACGCTGGGGCGATGACACTATCGACACCTCTCTTTGGGCGAGGGGCCCGGCAGTTGGCCTTGGCTGTCCAAGGGCGCAACTATGAGGCGCCGAGGCCTGGCAATTGACCGTGGCCTGAGTGGGGGAGTCAGCGCGCCTCTGGACACCTTTGGAGCAGCAATCGGCCGTCTGACGAAGGCAGGAGCAGCAGTAGGCCGTCTCCTTCTGCCGGAGGGAGGAGCAGCAGTAGGCCTTCTCGGGGGCAACACCTTTGGAGAGGCAATCGGCCGTCTGACGAAGGTGGGAGCGGCAGTAGGCCATCTCCTTCTGCCGGAGGGAGGAGCGGCAATAGGCCGACTTGGGGTCAACACCTTCAGAGCGGTAATCGGCCGTCTGACGAAGGTGGGAGCGGCAGTAGGCCATCTCCTTCTGCCGGAGGGAGGAGAGGCAATAGGCCAACTCGGGGGCAGCACCTTCGGAGTGGCAATCAGCCATCTGATGAAGGCGGGAGCGGCAGTAGGCCGTCTCCTTCTGCCGGAGGGAGGAGTGGCAATAGGCCGACTCGGGGGCAGCACCTTCGGAGTGGCAATTGGCCGTCTGACGAAGGCAGGAGCGGCAGTAGGCCGTCTCCTTCTGCTGGAGGGAGGAGCGGCAATCGGCCGTCTGGCGAAGGCGGGAGCGGCAGTAGGCCGTCTCCTTCTGCCGGAGGGAGGAGAGGCAATAGGCCAACTCAGGGGCAGCACCTTCGGAGTGGCAATCAGCCATCTGATGAAGGTGGGAGCGGCAGTAGGCCGTCTCCTTCTGCTGGAGGGAGGAGTGGCAATAGGCTGACTCAGGGGCAGCACCTTCGGAGTGGCAATCGGCCGTCTGACGAAGGCAGGAGCGGCAGTAGGCCGTCTCCTTCTGCTGGAGGGAGGAGTGGCAATCGGCCGTCTGGCGAAGGCGGGAGCGGCAGTAGGCCGTCTCCTGAGGGGCGCTGTTTGGAGCTGAATGAGCAGCTCCATCCCTAGCTGATCTGGCAGTCCCACTCCCCGAAGGTAGTGTCCTCCTCCTGCTAGGGTGACGGTGCAACGGCTGGGTGTTATAGGGGCGCACAGCATCCTGTAGTTCGGCTGCGGCTACTCCGTGGGGTCCGGGTGGGGGTGTCGGTGCTTTACCGGGGGCACTATGCTGTACACCACTCATCTCGTTTTCGGGGGCACTATGCTGTATGCCACGCATTTCAGATCAACTTCCTCCATCCTGGTCACATGAGCATACCACTTCAAACGTGCCTCTCTTGCCTTCTACACAACTGACACAACTCTCACCTCTGCTCTGATGTCATCATTCCTCCTTCTTTCTCTCTGACACTCCTATCAGTCATCACAGCATCCTCATCTCTGTCCTCTCCAGCTGCTTCTCTTCATTCTTCCTCAACGCCCAGGCTTCTGCGCCATACAGCAATATAATAGCAACTTTTGGAAGATGACTTCAGGTCATTCCTCCAGTTCTCCAGTTAAGAAAGCACTGGTTTACAAGAACATTGCCAACCGAGTGCTAACCCAACATAGTCATTGGTATTGACACATTCTATCAGTGACGTTTTTTTGCTCTTGGTTCAGTTAATAATATTTGTTTATCCAGACAAATGTTAGAACGCGTAGTACTAGATTGATGCATGAAGTGTATCAGAAACTCAGTAGAATAGAGCAGTTGGGTTGAGAAACACTTCTTGTTTAAATGTATTGTGACAAATAAGTCCTTCCTTCGACCTAATTCCCAGAAAGAATTACTATTCAGCTATATTCACCTCAACTGTCAGTTGTATGAGACAATAAGTATGCAATATAATCTCAGTGTGTGTGTGGAAGAAGTGGGTGGAGAGCAGAACTGCCTGCCAAAATTTAATGCGTTTGGGTGAGTGTGTGTAATTCACTGGGTCAGTCAGGATAACGTGATTGGTGTGATCGTCAGCTCATTACCCTCCAGGAAGAGATCTGAGATCTCATATAGTCCGATCTAGGGCAAGGCTGTGACCTTCACACACGCACACAACCATTCCCTCCCTGAAGAGGAACAGCAACCTCCCACTTCATTAGTGAAACTTTTCGCACCAGATCTGGCGCGAACCCCCATCTTACTAGGTGGAAAGATGAAAGCATTACCAGTATGCCAGATGTGTGTGTGTGTGTGTGTGTGTGTGTGTGTGTGTGTGTGTGTAGGCTGGTTAGAACAATTGTGTGGAGGGGGCGACCGCTACTGCTAGTACATTTATAGACATTATATTACGAAAATTTCGTAAAACGTTAGGTGCATGCACAATTTGTAGCAATGCAAGTCTTACATAGTTCTGATAATTTTGTGTGTGTCGTGTGCTGATAATTTTGTGTGTGTCGTGTGCTGATAATTTTGTGTGTGTCGTGTGCTGATAATTTTGTGTGTGTCGTGTGCTGATAATTTTGTGTGTCGTGTGTATTTTGTCAAATATATCGCCATCTTTAACCCGCCCCATCCCGACGTTTTCTGGGCAGTGGTACGCCCCAGTCCCGACTTTTTTGGACCTTTTTTTTGGGCTCAAACATCCGCTTTTGGTGAGAAACATCGAAAATTCATAGAGAAATCGCTCACCTGAGGTTTAAAATACTCGATTCAGGTAGGAGTACCTCCTTACCTTACAGGGTTTTCTATCAGGCTGGCTGCAAAGAAAACGAGTTCAATGGGAGGATAACTATTCTACACCACTCATAAACGGTATTTATTTATTTATTTGGTACGAATTTATATGTAGTACGAGAGTATATTGGTTTTCAAACGGTAATATAGGCATTATAAGCATTGTTTCACTCACTAAATCATCACCATTCCTGACCTTTTTTTGCCACATTACCTGATCATCATTTCTGACGGTAATGTTTGTCCTCCACATTGTCATCGATTGGGGAATCACTCTGGCCCTGAATTTCGTACCATTCAATGACATGGCTTTACTGGCCAGGTCACTGATAACAGGTGAATTGCTGAAAAAAGGTCATGCAGGGGGGGGGAGGAGGTCATGCTGGGTAAGGCATTGTCCCTGCCTGGCATCTTGTAGAGGAAGGTGTCCCGTGTATACGTGCCAAAAATCACACACGAAAATTGAAAATTGTGCAAATTAGGGACCTTGCAATGTCCTTGCAATGTTGCTGCGTTAATTTACGTCTCCGGGATATGAGTGCACATCATGTGAGAACGGGATGCGGCAGGTTAATAGCGACATTATGTCAGTATTCACTTTAGATGACAACTGAAAAATAGACTGATTGTATCTTATTCCTGCCATCCGAATGGTTACCAGTGTGATTGTATGTAAGGTAATCTACTGCGGGTTTCAGAGAGAGAGAGATTATGCACATTTAATACTCGTATAATCACGCACACATGCAATTAAGCATAAAGTTATATAGGCCTGTTAAGATATGAGGGATTGGCCCTAAGAAAGTGTTGATTGGGGTATGCTTAAATTCATAGTCTGGTATGAAGGACAGGCTCATCCATCCGTAAGCAGGTTAAGTGCCTATACGAGTATGAAAGGATTACAAATTACACCGTCAGTCTAAAGGATGTATTTTCCTTATTCTGCCAGCGTTCGGTCTTAACAGTAGTTGACTTATACAAATATAAAATGGACTATTACAGGATGCTAGATTCGGTATTGAATACAAGTTGTAATGAAAGTTACCGTAGGCCCTATCTTTGTTAAGCAACTTGCATGAGAAGCAGCTGAAATCAATTCTAAATATTTGTAAATTCTCGGTCAACAATAGAAAGCTTTCCGATGAGGGGACGGAATGACGGAGGCGAAGGATAAGGTTAGGTATTGGCAATACCTGTTTCCTTAGGTATTGAACTTATTCCATCAAATACTGAACCATCATTAGCAGCCTGTTGCCACTACCTTTTTATTATTAATAGAAAAATTGTATTAGAATGATTATCTATGCAGAGTTTGTTGGCACAGTTAATGGCTTCTTAACCTCTCCCTAACACCCACCTACCTCCACCACCACCCCTCCTCTCCCTCATCACTCACCTTCCCTGCAACTCCCACCCCCTTCTTGACTCCCAACTCTGTTACCAGATCATTTCCGTCTGTCACGTCTACTGCCATCTACACAGTGTCCCGTGCGGAAATTTCTTCAACTGTACATCCAAGGCCAAATGTAAGTCCAAGCCAAGTAAATCCTTAGATAAAGCCCAGAAAACTTCAAAAAATTTTGCCTTGACAAATTCGGAGTTTTAGGATTTTTGGATTATTGGTGGCCAGATTAGAAGACTTTATGTATATACCCCCTGGGGGTAAGGGTTTTTTTCAAGAACACTCCCCCAGTATCCCTGCTTGTCGTAAAAGGCGACTAAAAGGGTTGGCGGAGGGTTAATGCCCCTCCCCGGAAAACAACTAACTAAAAAAAACAAACAATAAGCCTCGGACAAGGACTGACCAAACGATGACGACCAAGGACCGGACAAAGGACATGGTAATTGGAACTTGGAATGTAAGGGGAGCGAATGTGAGGTGAAAGAGAGAGAGAGTGTCCAGGTGCTTGAGGGTGCGAAAGTGGATGTATGTGGAATAACTGAAACAAAATGGTGAGGAGAAAGTGTGAGAGAATGGGAGTATGGATGGGGTATATGTGCAGGAGAAGGTGAGAATGAGAGGGCAAAGGAAGGAGTATGTATAGTTGTGAGTAAAAGATGGAAGACGAGCATAAGACAGTATGGATCAGTTGGGTCAAGGATTGTGTGGGTAAAGTTGAAATTTGGAATACAAATGTGGACAATTGTGTGTGTGTATGCACAATGCAAGATCGTGCTAGAAGAGTGAGAGAAGAGTTCTGGACAAATGTAGAAATGTGCATGGAAAAGTTTGGAAGGAATGAGAGAGTGTTTTTGATTGGTGATATGAATGGTAAAGTTGGGAATGTGAAGGTGGATGGAATAGTTGGTGAGTGGGGTGTGCCTGCTGAGATAGATGAGAATGGGAGTGCGTTAGTGGACATCTGTGATGGGAGGGGGTTGGTCATAGCCAATACCCTCTTCAGGCATAAAATGATCCACAGGTATACATGGCGAGTGATGAGAAGGGTGGGTGGTGAATTGAATGAAAGGAAGGCAATGATTGATTATGTGTGTGTGGATGAAAGGATGCGAATATGTGTAAAGGATGCAAGAGTGTATACAGGTTGCGGGAGTGGACTTTCTGACCACTACTTGGTGGTGGCCAGAATTAGAATTCAAGAAAGCTGGAGGAATAGAAGAAGGGAAAGACGAGAGGAAGGAGTAGTTGCAAGGAGAGTGGAAAGGTTACAAGAGGATGAGAAATAGGCAGAGTATAAGAGAGAAGTGGAGGAACGATTGGGCAAATATGAATTGGAGCAGATGGGAGACGTGGAAGGTGTGTGTAGCATATTTACAGAAGAAATATGTGCAGCATGTGATGTGGTGTGTGGAAGGAAGAGAAGACGGAGGGGGGTGCAAGGAACAGCGTGGTGGACTGAAGAGGTGAAACAGGCTGTGGCACAAAAGAAGAAAGCATACAATGAATGGATGAGAGATAGGGGCGTGGAAGAAGTTGAGAGGCGGAAGAGAGAGTTATATGTAGAAAGAAAGAGGTGAAAAGATTAGTAAGAGAGAGTAAGAAGAGAGTGGATGAGGAATTTGGAAGGAATTTGAGTGTAAAGTGGAGGGACTGTAAGAAGAAGTTCTGGAGAGAGGTGAAAAAAGTAAGACAGGGCGGAAGTGAAGTTAGCAGGGGAGTGAAAGATAAAAATGGTAGATTACTAGTGGAGAAGGGAGAAAAAGTGAGCAGATGGAGAGAACACTTTAAGGAATTGTTGAACGTAGAGGATGGAAGTAATGCGAGTAAAAGTGGCTGGGGAATGGCTGGGAGAAGGATGGAGGAGAGAAGACAGGAAGAAATCAGTAGGATAGAAGTTGTGGAAGCAATGAAGAAAGTTAAATCGGGGAAAGCCCCAGGAGTTGATGGAGTGTGTGGTGAAATGCTGAAGCATGGGGGAGAGATAGTAGTGGAATGGATGTGGAAGATGTGCAGATTGGCCTGGGAGGAAGGTAGAATCCCGGAGGTTTGGAAGTCAGGTATAATTATTCCCTTGTACAAAGGAAAAGGGGAAAAGGAAGTGTGTGGTAATCATAGGGGCATTTGTCTTCTTAGTATAATAGGAAAAGTGTATGGTAGGATACCTATTGACAGAGTTAGAGAAAGAACAGAGAAATTAGTTGGAGAAGAACAGGGAGGCTTTAGGAAGGGAAGAGGTTGTGTAGATCAGATATTCATTCTTAGATCTTTAGTGGAAAAGTTTCTAGAGAAGGGAAAGAAGTTGTATGCGGCTTTCATGGATTTGGAGAAAGCATATGACAGGATGGATAGACAAGGATTGTGGAAAGTGTTAAGAATATATGGAGTAGATGGGAAGTTGTTGAATGCTGTGAAGAGTATGTACGATGGTGCAAAGGCTGCAGTGCGTGTGGATGGTGAACTAAGTGAATTTTTCTCTTTGAAAGTTGGTTTGAAACAGGGATGTGTCATGTCTCCATGGTTGTTCAATCTGTATTTTCTCTTCGAAAGTTGGTTTGAAACAGGGATGTGTCATGTCTCCATGGTTGTTCAATCTGTAGATGGATGGGGTAATAAAAGAGGTACAAGGTAGGGTAATGGATGTTGGAGTGGCCCTGGTGAGAGAGGATAGTGTTTGGAAACTCCCTGTACTGTGTTTGCAGTTGATACTGTGTTATTGAGTGAAGACGAAGGGGAGCTGCAAGGCTTGGTGGATGAGTTTGAGAGAGTGTGTAAGAAACGGAATATAAAGGTGAATGTAGGGAAGAGTAAAGTGATGGTCTTTGAGAGAGGTGAAGTCAGTGAATGTACAGCGAGGTTGGATCGTGAGGAATTGGAAAATGTGAGTACGTTTAAGTACTTGGGTAGTGTGATGAGTAAGGATGGAGGTTTGGAGGGTGAAGTGCTTGAAAAGGTACAGCAGGGAAGAAAGGTTGCTGGTTTTTTGAAAGCAGTGATAAGAAACAGGGAAGTGAGCATGGAAGTGAAAAAGTTACTACATGACAGTATTGTGATACCAACTCTAACGTACGGAAGTGAAGCTTGGACGTTGTTGGAAGGACACAAGTCAAGAGTGAGAGCAGTGGAAATGAGTTATTTAAGAGCAGCATGTGGAGTCACATGGAGAGACAGACTGACGAATGAGGATATAAAGGAGCGTTGTGGTGTTGATGTGGATGTGATAGGAAGCGTTATGAGGAACACACTGAGGTGGTTTGGCCATGTGGAGAGGATGGAGGGTGAAAGACTGACGAGGAGAGTGTATGTGGGTGAGGTGGAGGGGGGAAGAGGAAGGGGAAGGCCGAGGATGAGATGGAGGGATGGGGTGGAGAGGTATATGAGAGAGGGGGGTGTGAGTTGAGAGCAGGGCAGTGAAATGGCGGGGGACAGGGCGACTTGGAGGAGATTTGTTTGTGGCCACCCCAAACGGGATTGGGGCGTCTGGCAATAGATAGATATATATACACAGTAATCCTCCCACTATCCATTGTAATAGAGCCAAAGGGATGTCCAGAAAGTGGTCCCATCCAGATAGTGGGCCATAGCCTCCTGGACTGGTACTTATGGACCCTAATCCACTCTGACTCAGAAAAACACCTATACAGCTCCCTACTGGACATGCATAGCACCTATTTATGACCCAATTCACACCAATAAGGGACATAAAAGAATTAAATAAATGCAAAAGAACCAGAGAATGAGGTTTTAGAGGTGAGTAAATACAATATTAAACATTCTGGGTACTTACAAAAAGTACCTGGCTCCTGGACTGGTTACTTATGGACCCTGACCTAGCCTAACTCAGAAAAACACCTCCCTACTGGACACACATAGCACCTAAGATCCTATTCACACCAAGAAGGGACATAAAAGAGTGAAATGAGGTTTGAGAGGTATGGAAAATACAGTACAGTATGAAACATTCTGGGTACTTACAACAAGTCACTGGCCATCTTGATGAATAACCCACCTCCTCTCAGACTCTGACAGTAAAAAGGAATACCTGAAGCACCTGCAGTACCCTGTACGTGCAGTCTTGCACTAAACTTAGTCATTTGCACTCATAAGTCCATTTTTTTAACACTACACACTCTAGTCTAATTTGCGCTCCATTGTACCTTAATGAAATAAGTGTTGCACTCTGTACTTAAGTCTTTGCACTCAGAATTCTAATTTCTTAACACTGCACACTGTTATTTTCCCTGCACAACACTGTAAATTCCCGTGTGGTCTAGTGGCGAGTTCTTGTTGTTCATTCACTGTCAGAGTCTGAGAGCAGCTGATGCAGGTGGCCTAGGGGTGCGTCGCTGGGGCGTGGTGATAGACTACCCACTGCAGATGACTCTGAGGACAGGCACAAACTCACGTCCAGTGGTGACTCCACCGTACCTGATGTGCTGGGCTATGGCTCAGAGGATGAGGGCCTGTCTTGGGGAGGCAATGGTGTGGAGCCAGGGCTGGGCACAGCAGGGGTCAAGGGTCTGAAAAAGCTGTCAATGGTTGATTGACACAAGGTACGACAATTTTGATGATTAATGATGCGCTGCCTGAAAGCGCGCACTTCCTCCACAAGTCCTAAGGGCCCCATCTCCCTGTCATAGTCCAGGTGTTCCAGGTAGTCGAGAGTGTTCCCGGAATGCACTCAGCTTTGGGATGGCTGGAGTAGTGTCACGTTGAGAGGAGTCCACATCATCGTTGCCGTCCTCATCAGAAAAATGTTGGGTACTGACACCTGCAACTAATGATGCGATCTCGATATCAGACATGGTCTGATACCCAGGATCGCCCTCATCGCCATCCAACCACTCATGCACTTTGTCCACATCAACATCGTCGCCATGCGCACGTAGATGTGCATGGAAATCATCCACATCAAAACCTAGGAAATCGTGCTCTGCATCCGTTCTGAGAAGCAAACGAGACCAACCATTTTCTAGAGTCCTGACAGGGACTTCCTTCCATGCACTGGCCCAGTTGTAGAGTGCAGACTTGATGCTGTAGCGGCGAATGTTTTCCAAAGTCCGCTGGCCTTGCATGTCCCATCCCTCCCTGTGCTCGTCCTCGTCCTCGAGAACAACCATCACCTCGTCCAAAAACTTCCTTTGGTACAGCCTCTTCATTGCCACGATCACTCCTTGGTCCATTGGTTGGATGAGAGCAGTCGTATTTGGTGGCATAAACATGCACCTAATGTGCCCATTCTCAGCCACAAAGTCCTTGTTGCATGGGTGGGCAGGTGCATTATCAAGGAGGAGGGCCTTTACCTGGTCGTGCGGGATTCCCAGTGTCTTCGTCTGGTAATTGATGACCTCCTTGACGAAATGGCAGTGGAACCAGTCTTTGAAGATCTGGACAGTGAACCAAGCCTTCAAAGAATAGTACCAAATGGCAGGAAGGACACCCATCACCCCACGAAGACACCGAGGCTGCTTTGCATGGCCAACGATAACGGGCTTGAGCCAGTGCATGCTGTTAGCATTGGCACAACACAAAGCAGGTATCCATTGCTTGCAGAGCTTGTGGCCAGGTACACGCTTCTCCATCTCCTCGGCTAGAGTGTTCATTGGCAAAGAGCGATAGAATAGACCAGTTTCGTCAGCATTGTAGACTTGACCTAGAGTGAGGCTCTCCCTGTTGATCAAGCCCTTTACCTTGTTCCGAAACTCCTCTACACCATCCTCATTGGCGTCCAAAGCTTCACCATGAGACTTACGGTTGGTAAGGCCACGTCGTAACTTGAAGGCGAAGAGCAAACCCTCGGATGCCTTGAAGTCTGGGGAGTTGTGAAGCCTTGCGAACTTCTTAGCAGTAGCCTTCAGCTTCGTGCCAAGCACCATCACACCAGCAGCACGTTGCTGTCGATACCAAATCAACGCGGAGTGGTCAACTTCTGCATACCGGGGAGTAAACATCATCTTCCTCTCCACGTTGCATTTGCTTTTCGACGAGAAGTCAGCCGTGTACTGCATGAGTTTGTCGTGGGAGCTCTTGATATCAAACAAAGTAGATCGGGCCAGGTTGAATTCATGGAGGATGAGTGAGGTTGACTATCCTGCGTCCACCTTGTCCAGTATCTCCCTCTTCTTCTCCAGAGTCAAAACCATTCTCTTCCTCTTCTCAGCCGGTGGAGCCATCATCACACACACTAACAAGAGGCAGGAGAGCCTGCAGGAGGTAGGGCACCACCACAAAAGCGAGCACGTGGGCGGCCATAATGACGAGCGTGCACTCACAACAAGAGACGGGCGGTAAGTGGGGAGGATGCAGGGGTGCTCTAGCGGACGGCGACGGAACTACGCACCAAAACACAGCTTACGGGGGGATAAAAGTCAGATTTGTTTTTTTATATTTTTCGCTCTTGGGGCAATTTTGGGAATATTGAATCCCGGGACCAAAATGTCCAGTAAGTGGGGTGTCCAGATAGTGGGCGTCCGGATAGTATAGAGATTACTGTAGATATATATATATATATATATATATATATATATATATATATATATATATATATATATACACACAGTAATCTCTCAATTATCTGACATAATAGAGCCAAAGGCATGTCTGGATAGTGGATCAGTCTGGATAATGGACTTCTCCCCTGGCCCCCATTCATACATACCCTACCTTTGAAAGCCATTGTAGAAGGCCACTACAGTACATCATACAATACTTATTCCTGGTGTTTTACACTACTCTGTCTGGTCAAGCTGACCTATAAACTACAGCCAAGCAATTACCACTGTCAAGCAGACCCTTCAACCACAGACAATCAGCCACCACTACAGTGCCATACTCAGAAGTGACATGAAAAAAACATGAAAAAAAGTGGCCCTGCCAGGTGAAAATGTTCTATCTATCACTTGGCAATAATTTCCACCCGAATGCAAGCATTCTGTCTGGATGAAATGAAAGAAATATATGAATAATTGTATCGAACAGTCAGATCACAGCGTCTGGATAATGGTTTGTTTGGATAATGGATATCTGGATAATCAAGGGATTACTGGGTAGGTGTGTGTGTGTGTGTGTGTGTATATATATATATATATATATATATATATATATATATGGACGTTGCTACTCCTCACTCTGCCTTAGGGTGGGAAAGGAGGTGCAGATGATGATGATATATATATACAGTAGTCCCTCTTTTATCTGGACACTCAGTATCTGGATGTGTTCATTATCTGGATGCTGGACCTTGGCTCTATTATACCATTATCTGAATTTACTTGCTATTATCCGAACGTAAAAGTCCCCGAGAAGTTCAGCCAGCCAGCTGACATATTCAAATATTCAGTATTGTGGCTGCTGGGCTCGAGCCATGAGTGGGAAGTAGTCTGTAACCCACAACCAGAGCTACAATGTCTGCCCACTCCTGTACTGAATGGTCAAAGTCGTGCGCTCGTCCCATCATCCGACGAACCTCCAGCACCCGAGAAATATGGCTGTAATCCTCAAGCCGTGTCAAAACGTCCGTGTGCATTCTGCACTAAATGTCTAATATCGTGTGGCCACGAGGCGAAGTCTTTCCCAGTTACCACCTCCATTGAACACAGACCACAAGCAATAAGTACATGTTCAGCGACAGAGGCTGTCCGCCTCTCTGCTGAACGTTGAAAGTCCCCAGGTCATGGTGAGTTGTGTTTCTGCATGGCCACTCGGCGTCTAACAGACCGCAAGCCACGAGCAAATGTACGGTAACAGTGCCCATCCACTTGTTGACAGAAGGGGTAGAATCCTGCCCACAGCTTCGTTTCTACCCTCCTCCTGTCCCTCTTCCATATCCTCCCAGCTCCCCCTTCATTCCCTTAGTTCCTATCTTCCTCTGTGATGGTAACACTGACTCTTGAGTTTTCAAAGTTTTTTTTGCAGTTTATTCAACTACTGTTGGTCGTATCGAAGTTCCAAAGTGACCACGAGAAAGCTCATGAAAAATTGCATCAAGACATATGCTTAACTCTTGGAATATGCTGGCAAAATTTTGCAGTAGGATGGTGGGAAGTTATATGAAGGTAAGTTTTACTCCTGAACACTTTATATTTGCTGAATTTCTGTACTCTTCAGTTTTATGTGTTTTTATTAGCTTATAGTAGAAACACCAGCAAAGACAATGGTATACAATTTATACCAATATAATCAATTTCCAGTGGCATATTTGGCGATGGATTTTTTTTTTTTTTTTTTGAACCCCAGGAGCAATCACTCATCACAGAGAACAGATTTTCAAACCGTCGTCAGTTTTTGTTGTGGATTTTTGCTGTTTATGCATTGTTTTCATTATGTTTAGCATTCATATGGATAATCCTATGTGTGTTTTGATGTCTCAATATGGCAGATTGGCCTGAAAACTGCTAGAATTAGGAGGGGTACTGTACATACAGTAATGTATAGGTACGGTGTTTTTATGTTTCAGTGTTTTTTTTTTTTTATGGTTTCCTTGGTGCTTAGCATTACTTTGGATATTCCTATGTGTGGTTTGATGTCCAATTATGGCACACTGACCTGAAAACGGCGCCAAAATTAGGAGGGGTACTGTACATACAGTCATGTATAGGTTTGGTGGTTTTTGGTTTTTAATGTTTGTTTGTTTTTTTCACGGTTTTCTTGGTGTTTACCATTACCTTGGCTATTCCTATGTGTTTTTGTCTAAATATGGCAGATTGACCTGAGAACAGTGCCGAAATTAGGAGTACTGTACATACAGTAGGTAGGGTGTTTTTTGGCTTTCAGTGTTTTTTTTTTTCTCTTCATGGTTTTCTTGGTGTTTAGCACTACTTTGGCTATTCCTATGTGTGTTTTTATGTCTAAATATGGGAGATTGACCTGAAAACAATACCAATATTAGGAGGGGTACTGTACTTTCACGAGCATTAGTTTCTTTACCCCCCTGACGATAGCGAGGTTGAAATCACGGTTGGAAAAAGACCAAGCGAACGAACACAGACAGTTCACAATGATCAGATATGATTCAGTATGACAGACTCGTTCACTCACTTGGACTCAGCATCTTTCATGCTAGCATGAGCAATTGTAACGAAGTTTAAAGGATGTTCTTATATCATCCTCTTGTTAACCACTGCCACCGTGAAATAAGCTTCGTAGTTCGTAAATAGGATGCCTAAGACAGATTCCTTAGAGTATTAGACCGAAAATGAGTTGAAAGGGGACCTAGAACGACATCGGGAATTACACAAAAACAGTAATGTATACACTGTAAGAAATGTATGTGGGAATCACTTTACAAACTGAAATACCGGCCATGGCAACCCAGGTCACCACCACCCCCAGGAGGAGACTATGGAGGGGTAGACAGAGCTCACGGCATGTCCAGTCTATATGGACGTAAGTTCACCCAGGCTGCGCGCCCCTATTCCCCGGAAGGCGCTTGACGAGACCACCCCAGTCCAAGTGCACTACCTCTTGGGCGAGCTAGCCCTTGTCAGGATCGAGGTGGAGCTGACCCTACAGCTCCAGGAAGCACCCCAGCGATGGCCCAAAGCTACGCAAACCAAGAGACTGCCCATAGCCACTCTGACCAAAGGGCCACGGTCTATAGCCGGGCCCCAGTGACGGCCAAAAGCCGCAAAAGAAAAAAGGCCATGGCCTACCTGTATAGCCAGGCCGCCAATAAGGAGACGGCCCACAGCCACTCTGTCAGGTGCTGCCTACGCTCCCTCTCCTTCTGCAGTTGCCTTGGAGGGCACGACACAGGCGACAGCCCACAGCCGGGCCCGTAGGCAGGAGACGGCCCAGAGCTGCTCCTCATCTACACATTGCCCTCCATACGGAACTTTGGTGACAGCCCACTGCTGCGCCGACAGGCAAGCGATGGCCCATAGCCGTGTTTCGTCTGTGTTCCCATTAAGGAGTCGGGCCCCGGTGATGGCCCAAAGTTGCACCAACAGCAAAGGGATGGCCCATAGCCGCCCTCTGTCTGTTGCCCAAGGGAACCCAGCGACAGCCCATAGCCGCACCAGGGAAGGACACCAAAGCTCCTCGCCCCCTGTGACTCTGCAACGTAAGGGTGACCTTGTGGTCAGCCCTGTCTACCAGGAGCACAGGTCGCCCCTCTGTTCACCCACACTGAGGCAACCTCCAGGAGAGGGACTTCTGTCCCGAGGACTGGTGGAGAGGCTTGGTGTAATCTCCGGGGCTCTTTTCCATCCAGTCGGCCCCTGAGGAGGACCTCCACCTGACTGACTCTGGCTGGGAGCGACACCACAGCCCCAATCTGACGGCGACATCATGAGGAGGAGACCGCAGTCAACGGGTCTCTGAGGGCACCCCCAGGACCCCGGGGAGAGACCTCACCCCTCCACGATGAAGATGGCGCCCTTCCTCCACCAGGCACCTGAGGAAGCGCTTCCAGGATCTGTTTGGCCCAAGCTTCAGGGGCCAGATCCCAGTCCCCAGCCCAGACAGTGAGTGGCCTTTTACCACGCCCAGCCCAAACCCTCGATGAGAGATGATGCCCCTGAGAGAGGTCCCGTGGCCGCGGGACGATGGGACTCCTGAAGGGACTCGGCCTACCCCAGGTTGACGACTGTGAGTCCCCCAGGCCACTCCCTTCCCCTTTGCCCAATCAGTGACATTCCCTAACAGTGACAGTGATATATGGCTCTTGCAGACTGACAACGAGAGGCCAGGACTGTGCAGTGTAAGTGAAAAGTGTGATTCAGTGAAGTCAGGAAAAATACTTGAAGCAGTGCAAATGTATTCTGTGTAAGGCGAGAGGCAAACACTCAGTGTCACTCTTATAACTCTATGTCAGTGTTTGACCACCCTGTGTAAATCAAGAAACAGAAAACAGTGACATGACTCTTATAACTGTCGTGAAACTAGAACCAGAGTCAGTGCCAGAGCAAATTCCCCTGAACTAGTAAAACCTGTGTTTTGCCTCCCTAGTGGAGAAGAGCCTCTTGTGCGGAGACTGTAAAAGTTGTGTATTGCCCCGCAGACCTGAATTAAGACGCCTGTCTATCAAGTATCCTGTGCGATACTCCAAACCCACCTACCAGCCTATGTATTAATTTTGATTAGCATGTTGTGTACACATCTTCCTGTTCCACAGTAAGGAATTTGTCAATACACATGTTAGGTTGTTGCCCTGTGTTTTTATGCCCCTGTTCCTCTCATACTGTGTCTAAGCTCTGGTCTAGAAAGGGAAATCAGCTACACTCTAGGCGTTCTGGGAACAGGAAGCCGACCCTTAAACGCTTAGCATAACACTGGTGGACAGTGATGGTTCTTGACCTGGGCATACACAGAGAGGAGCAAACAGGGAAATCGGCAAAATGGCAATGAAACCACACATGCAATTTCCCAAATTGGACCCAGAACAGTATGACATCCACACATATCTATCAATAGTTAAGCCATTGCTGGATATTGGGTTCGAGGATGACAGGCAGAAAATAACTGTCACGCTACCACTACTGGGCAAAGCCGCAGCTAACATTTCAAAATTGATAAAACCAGTGGATGGGATGCATTAAAAGACTCCAGTGCAGACAGAGCAGATTGGGGGAGTAAAAATGATTTGGAGAGCATATATAATTGCAGTCAGTTCTGCCGAGGATGAGATGGAGAGATGGGGTGGAGAGGTATATGAGAGAGGGGGGTGTGAGTTGGGAGCAGGGGGGTGTGAGTTGGGAGCAGGGGAGTGAAATGGCGGGGGACAGGGCGACTTGGAGGCGATTTGTTTGTGGCCACCCCAAACGGGATTGAGGAGTCTGGCAATAGATAGATAGATAGTTCTGCCGCATATACTGAAGCAATACCAGGAAGGCTACCGTCCCGACTTAAGGAAGGGAAGATGACACCAAAGTCTACTCCAGTATCAGCCGTAGATCCGTCAGTAGACTGGGACAGAGCCCTAAAGAGTTGGGACATGTTCTAAAAAGAGAGAGGAGACTTGAGATGGAAGTGAGCTCTTTTTACCGACAACGAACCTACAAAATGTCACCCGAGGGAGTAGCCAAAAACCCACCCTCGGGATCCAATGTGGCCAGTCTTGGAACAGAGAGGGCTAACCAAACAGACCAGACCCTGTAACCAAAGGGCTTTGGGAAACTATGACGTGTGTCATAAACGGAAGAGTGGGAATCTTGGGAGATCATGGCACAAGGAACTGAGTCCGGAAGGTGGTGAAGATGATACCAACATCTTACCAACAATGACTGGCGATGTAAATCCAAAGGGAGGGCATCAGCATCCACCAACAAACTCGAAATCAGGGAGGACCTGAATGCCCCAGTTGCCAGACGTACACCAGCATGATGCACGGAATCTAACATCAAGAGACAGTCATCTATTGCTGAGGAGTAGATCTCACACTCATATTCAAGTTTGGGAAGGATAAGGGACTTACGCAAGAGGAGGAGAGTCTGGCAGTCAGCATCCCAAAAGGTATGAGCCGAAACCCTCAGAAAACTCAAAGCTTTAATAGAAGCTTCCCTAACAGAACAAGTATAAGGAACCAAAGTTAGTCATCTATCAAACAGAAGACCCAGACTCTGAGTCTATTTCACACACGATATTCTTCGACCATAGAGATACAAGTTAGGGTCTGGGTGAACCTTCCGAAGACAACAAAAATGCACCGCCACTGTCCTTGCTAAAGAAAATGGAAGCCATGAGACTTGTCCCACACAAATATTCTATTAAGTACCAGCTGCAACGTTCTGTCAGAGACAGTCTAGATGACGTGACGGAAATTGAAAGGACATCTACATATAGTGAGCCACATACACCTTTAAGAAGTACACTGATTATATTGTTGATGGCCACAGCAATGACAGTAACACTAAGGATACTCCTCTGTGGTACCTTATGTTCAAGTGCGTGGACATTAGTAAGCACTCTTCTCACTCTTACCCATAAAAATGGTTATATAAGAACTGCTGAATAAAAATTGGCAAGCACCCACAAAGACCAAACTCCTGAAGAGAAAGTAAAGTGCCATGATGCCAGGCAGTATTGAATACCTTCTTCAGATCGAAGAAGACCGTGGCCTGGTGCTGGTTAGTGGAGAAAGCCTCACAGATGGAAGTTTCCACGGACAGTAGGGCAACAGAGGTAGATCGCTTTTTACGAAAACCATACTGGACAGGGGATAAGAAGTCACCTCTCTCCAAAAATCACACAAGCCTAATATCGACCATCTTTTCCAAGACTTTACACATGCAACATGTTAGAGAAGTGGGCAGATAATTCGTTGCCTGTAGGTGGTCTTTACTTGGCTTGGGAATGGGGATAACTACAGCAACACCCCCAACAAGCGAGTCACTAGTACACCAGATTTTATTGAACAATGACTGCAAAAACAAAAGGGACTCATAAGACAGGTGATACAAAAAAACATAAGGAGTATCATCACAGCCAGGAGAGGAATCATGGGACCGCGGCAGAGCCACCTGGAGTTCAGAAATGAAAAGGGGACATTATAAGACTTCCCCATAAGAGGCAAAACTGAGACCACGGGACTATTGGCACCAACCGTGGCAAGCCGAAGGCGAATCTGTATCTTTCTGTGACACACCAGCAAAATAATCAACAAGCAACTCCCAAACAGCAAAACAATCAGCCACAGTTCCACCTGCTGCAGATAAAACAGGAGGGGAGGGAGTAGCAAATTGTCCTGAAATTTTCCTTACCCGGTTCCACACCTGAGTGAGGGAAATCCTTGACGATGGAAAAACATAACCCTTCCAGGATGAACGCATGGTCTTCTTTAAAACCCGCCTCATATGAACCCGCACCCTCCAATACACCACCAAATGCTGAGGATCCCCATGGCGGCAATGAAGTTTAGAGAAGGTAACTCGTTTTGCTCATATTGTGGAACTGCACTCAGGGTTCCACCACGGAACTGGACGTTTAGGAAACTGACCCTTCATTCTTGGAGTAGAATACAGGGCTGCTGAGTGCAACACATCACTAAAATGAGACACTGCCTCAGTAAGACAGCCAAACTCATTGCAGAAAGTGCAATGGAACTTAATCCCGTGAAAAGTGACCAGTCAGCTTTATCCAGACACCAGCGAGGTAGACAAGGCTGAGGTCCACCCTCAGCAGCAGATAAAAGTAATGGGAAATGGTCGCTGTCATACAGGTCTGGCAACACGTCCCAGTTAAAATCTAAAACAGCATCAGCTGAGCACAAGGACAAATCAATAGCAGTAAAAGTTCCAGCCTGGCTTTGAAAATAAGTAATCTTGTTGGAGTTTAAAAGAGCCAGCTCCTCCCCTCTCACTAAGGAAGCCAGCATAACTCCTCAAGGGTTTGCCGCACTGTCACCCCACAGAGGATGATCATTCATATCTCATAGTAACAGAAAGAGGGAAGGAAGGCCATGAACAAGGTCCCTCAGATCTGCTCTTTCAACAGGAGCACTAGGAGGAAGATAAAGACTACAAACTATATCCCAACAGTATAAAAGCATCTGGACAACAACAGACTGCAGGGGAGTGGAAATGGCCAGACATGTGAATGGAATATCTGGGCAAAGGAAGATAGCAGCACCTTCATGACGACATTGGCCTGGCACAGGATCAGAATAAGAGGCATGGTAGCCATAAGGGCCGTAAGGAACAGCATTATCAACCATGGTCTCCTGGATGCACATGCATACAGACGAAAGGTGTTCAACCAGATGACACAGTTCCTCCCAGCTGGCATGTAAACCCCGACAATTCCACTGGATGATAGAACCCATAATGGAAGAAGGATCAGGATTAGGTGCAGAACTGTACATCTCCTGACAAGTGAACGGGTTTGGACTGATGCTTAGGAAGGCCCTTAAGTAGAGACTGCCCAGCACCAAAAACTCGCACCCTATGCCAAACATCCGAGGGCAAATGTGAGGACGAGAAGAAAGAAAGTTTCACAACACGTCTCCTCTGAGTTGGAATTTGGTTAGAAGGTGGCCCAGAAGTACATGTAGAGAGGACCAGAACCTTGTGAGGATGATATGCTAGGTGGCAGAACTGAAACACCAGCAGTCTGTGCAACACCATCCCCAGGTGGAGACTGGACTACAGGTGAATCATCAACTTCAGCCACCATCTGGCTTGACACCAGAGCCTCCAGGACAGAGGGAACAGGAGAGAGGTCGGCACAAGGTTCCATGACAGAGACCTTAGGTGGACAGTGTTCAGGTTCAGAGGATGCTGAAGAACCACGGTGTCGTTTACAGGTGCAGATGGAACTTTGGGCATGCTGGACAAGGCAGGACAAGGAGACACGTCAACGTGGACATCTGGTACCACTACGGAAGTGAGCAAACCGTTGGACACTGAGGTGGGGACATAAATAGTTGGAGAAAAGGGTGGGCGAACCCAAGTCTTACTTGCAGTACTAATCTGGGGGACAGCATCGGGCAAATCACCAGATGGAGAGACAGGGTGGCACACAGACATTCCGGGAAGAACAGCCGTATAAGTAACCCCGTGCTGTTCGAAACAAGTCTGGGATCTCTTCTTTGGTCCATAAAATGAAACCCCCTCACGTGTATGAATGGACAAAATCTCTTTTTCCAGGAATTACTGAGGACAGTTTTTAGAAGATACAGCTTGAGGACCACCACAGTTATAACATTTAAAGGGTCCTGGACAGTCACTGGTATGACTTGGTCCGCCACAGAAGACACAGACACCAGGAAGGCCAGCCTGTGCACAGCAGCAAAATCGGCTAACATGTCCATACCCCGGACAGTGGATACCACTTTGGGGTCGACACATATGACTTCACAGGAAGTAAAAGCCAAGCCAGTTTCACAGATGTTGGGAATGTCAATTGGTCAAATGTCAGGAACGAGGTTGTTATCAGTGTCAGGATACCCTCTATTTTCTTCTGCAGACACTCAACTGTCACCAGCACATCAGAAGATTGTAGTTCCTCCAACAACCGTGCCTCTGAGTATCGGAGGAGGTCAAAGGAAAAAAATGACACCCTTACATCAATTAAAAGTAGCACGAGGAACACAGGTACATCTATATCAGAAACAGAAATCAGAGCCAGTAATCAGGAGCCCTCCTCTGGGGAGGACACCTCATCAAGGATGCTTCCATCCCCTTGTGAAGAGATTTTAGGTTCTCTCCTCCAAACTGAGACAATGGCAGGGTGCAAATAAAAAATATCAATATCTGGCACTCACATGCCCACAGAGGATTTTATTACTAGATATTTAGCACATGACTCTGACACCGTCTCGTCCTGACCCAACTTCAGGGCCGAACCAATCCGACGTGAACGTCTCCCATTCCGAGCGTGACGCTGGCAAAGGAGGGTAGTACCCTGGGGCCTCATAAGGCTCCAGTGAGGGACTGTAAGTCTGAGGATCCAGGGACAGATGCTTGGTCATCAACAATATTCTTACTGAAAGAGGCCATGTACAGCAAAAAACATTTCATTCCCTCATCCCTCCACCCACCACAGAACCCAGCAGGGAGAGGTCATATGCCAGGGATAACACCATTGATGACCTCTGAGGTAGTGAGGGTGTATACGCAGGTAACCACCGGGGGACCCAGACGCACTGAGAAGGAGATCCCCCAGGATTGTTAAAAAACTTTGAGCAAGGGAGACATAAACGAATATTGGCCATAGGGGTGGCTTAATTTGTCAGTGGAAAGTACAGAGGGTACAAGTTTTTCTGGAGCAGCAGAGCTGGTGGCACGGAGATATGGGTCGAAAAAGTAATCTGTATAGAGAGAGTCAGCGATAGAAGAAGGACCATCATACTAGTGGTCAGAATAAAGTGTAGTATTGTTCTTGGTCTGCGGGCTGTAGTGTGGTAAGGATGACAGTGAAAAGTTTTATGACAACCTAAATGAAGCTGTGTCACAGATAAAAGAGAAGATGATAGTCGTCACAAGTGACCTAATTGGTCCTGTAAGAGACGTTGACTCGCGGGTCGGTTAAGTAGATGTACAGTCTTATTGATCTGTTCCCACCACAATATTATGGTGATCACTTGATAACATCACCCAAACTGATGAAACTCGAGTGGTTCAGAGCGACAGTGACAGAGAACTACGTGAGTGTTGCCATCAAGTAATTATATTGTGCCTGGAGTATTCCAAGAAAACTACGAACTTTTGTTTTTGGCTGAGCACGTGTTTAGACTATGACCGTAACACTGATGAAGCGAGAATCTGGACTTTGGAGATGCCATAGAAATGTTAGTAAAAAACACAGGTTTCAGAATGCAGTACAATAGTCGTGCAGCAGATAGTCTACAGCATAAGTTCCTGTCAGCCTGAGCGATGTGAGTCTGCTGATCTGATAACACTGAGGCCAAGTAGACTGGTGTGCGTTAAATGGCTTATAAGTCATACTGTTGTCGAGCAAGTGGGATAATGATGTAGATAAGGAAAGTATGACAGTGATGCATGAGGATTGTGGAGTAGGGAGTCTGACGCATTGGATCTATTTCTGTTTGTTGCCAGCAAGTATTATGAAACCTTGTAGAACGTTATCAGCCTTAAAGATCGCAAGACAGCACTGGTTACGTTAGGGGTATTTAGTGACTGAATGGTTTTGTCTTTTAAATCACTTTCACTTCTACTCTCTCATCCCACCTGTCTCTTCTGTTCCTATACACACACTGCCATCAGCCATGTTATATTCTTTATGTTGAAAATTGTATCTATGCCAGGTGAGCTTCGTTTTACCTTCTTTAAACAGTTATTTACGAATGCAACTGTCAGGAATAGGAATTGGTCGTTCTTGCGGGGGTGGAGAGACATTAATGTAACTTTCACTGACATCAGTGCTTCAAAATTCTCTTCCTTCTCACCAGCTTCTCGTTCTACCACCCCATTTTTTTTTTTTCCCTCGCAGCTGCATCTATCGTTCCACCCCCCAACACCTTCCTCTCTCCTACCCTCATCCCCGTCCCTCCGGGTTTCATTCCATTCCTTCCCCCTCCCTTCCCACTTTTTTTTATAACCTCCTTAACTATGAGCAACTGTTCGTGATGAATACAGTTGCCAGTAGGCCTACTAGCTATTACCGTCGTTGTGGTGGCATACTATTCAACAACAGTTACTCTACGGATTCGAACCCTTTCCACCTTTAGTCGAACTCTCCCTGTCTCTCTCTCTCTCTCTCTCTCTCTCTCTTTCATACACGTAGCTTCGTCTTCATTTAGACCTCCTTTCCCACCCCAAGGTGGGGCGACTTAGGGTCCAGACAGCAAGAAAAAGTTGGCAGAATGAGGTATTAATTTTTTTTCTTAATATATACTTAACTCTCGGCATAGGCTTCACAGTCCGGTTCTTGAGGTCAGCAATCCTACGTATCACACCTCCACATGACACCACTTCGGGGCTAACACACACCGACTATACTAAATACATGCTAGGGTTGTCTCATACAGGACTGATATATTGGAATTAGCGGGGGTACTTTTACATGTCGGCGGGCTTTCTGGCAGATCAGGAAAGTCTGCTTTTGTAAAATTAAGTTCTAATCCTTAAACTGTTCCCTGTCCCAGCCGGAATTCGAACCTGGGTCCATTAGGACTGCAAGCCGCCTCTCTACCATTTCAGCCACCGCCTACCCCATCAACGCCATAATTCTTCGCTCTTTCTGAGAATTTTTTATTTGGTGAGGAGCAGGCTGACCGTCATAAAAATCATGGTTGGAAAATTGTATATAGTGGAAGACCTTCAAGTAACCAGACGAACACACCTGGGAAGTTTCATTCAGTCCCGTCAATCTGCCAAGGAGGAGTTAAAGCACACACACACACACACACACACACACACACACACACACACACACACACACACACACACACACAATGGACGGGGGCTCGGGGGGTGGGGGCGGGGCTGAATCTCCCTCAACGGTACAAGGCGCTATTCCGAAACTGATTCCATCCTGCTTCGCGGGATTGAGAAATAATAATAATTATTATTTGTATTAGATTTTATAATTACAACAATAGTAAGGACAAAAAATACTTGTATTTCCTTGCCATTTGAAGGGCTAATGGCATTGTGTATATGCAGCAGCCAACACAAATACCTTAACCACCTGATTTTCACAGAAGGAAGGAGTAAAGTGAAGCAGCAGCGATGGGTAACAAGTGTTACATGTGAGAGGAGCTGTCGTGGCGTCGTCCGTCATCCGGCACCTGTGTATGCACACCTGAGTAGGGCAGCTGTTCACAGAAAACGTAATTACTCAACCGCGTGAAGGTTCGAGCGCTGGTATTTACCCTTTTTGGATTAAGGGTTATAATATAAGTTGCTCTGTATATTTCGTAACATCTAAGAAGCGATTTATTCTGCCTAGTACTCGTCAGTGATGGAAACTATGCTAATATTAAAACAGTATAAATAAAATACAAGAAAACGTTAAGGAGTAATGTGCATAATAAACAGCCGGAAAACAGAGGCTACAAAGTCTCCTAATGCCACTTGTAACACGACCGTATGTTAGGTTTGATCAATATCTAAAAGACTTCAGTGGAAATCTTGTGCATGCTTTTATAAATATTTAAACATTTTCTAGCTCAGCACGTGGCATACCTCTGCAAGTGGAAATCATAAACTGTTTTACAGTTAATTTTTCTGCATAATGATAGTAAGTTCAAGGATACAAGACAAATAATTATCTCAATAAAAAGCCCCTAAATTAAATATGATACACTTCTCGATGCGCGCGCGCACACACACACACACACACACACACACACACACACACACACACACACACAAATGACAAGATCTACCCTTCACTGTAAAAATCACCAGGATGTATCTTCAGATATAGATCCATTCCTGAGTTTGTGGATGTGACATTCATTAGTTTAATCCCTCTTGTAAAATTATTGGTTCTTTTGTGTGAAAGTGGCCATCAGCATGCAGCAGTCTTTTCAAGATCTTTATTTAAGGAACCAGCGACCCCAGCTCTATCATTATGTGAAATAATAGTTGCAAACATGGCAGCATCATCTTCGCAAGTATACTCGCGACAGCGAGAGGTAGCGGAGAAGCTCATCCCACTCTCTTCCCACTGGAATGCCTGTGATTGGTGGATGGTGGGGTGGGAGGTGCCTGAGTGAGGTTAGGAGTCCATTTGATGACCAGTACAGGTGTACCGTCTAATTGGGAAAGACATCACCTCTCTCTCTCTCTCTCTCTCTCTCTCTCTCGAGAGAGAGAGAGAGAGAGAGAGAGAGAGAGAGAGAGCGCAACGGAGGGAAGAAAGCGGTTTAGGCCAGGCACTCTCTTCAGCCCTCCATGAAAATCCCCAGGGACCTGAGAATTTTACTCAAGAATGATGTCAAAAGTTTCGTCCGCTGTTTTAAAGTGACAAGACAAAGCTTACAAAGATGATTTTATGATGTACAGTACACTCATTGCACACTCATTCTCAGCTCTCTCTCTCTCTCTCTCTCTCTCTCCCTGATTTTGGCTTATGATGAGTACTATATTGTCCTTTCTAATGTTTTACTCCTTACATATTTTTACTAGTTTTTCACATTCTAGAATACCAACATGCACACCTGTATGTATTGTAATGTACCATAGGTAATATTCTACGTACGCATATTAACTGTTGTAACCAATAATTAAAGCTTCGAACAATGGCGATCAATTTGGTGACAGTACCAGAGGGGAAATATAAGCGCTGTCACACCTCCTCATTCTGCTCATCTCCGGAAACCAATCAGGGACGAGAGAAGGAAAGCCTTTTCCTCACTCCTCACTGAGGGAGGCGCTTCACCGCCACCTCTCGTTATGTTAACTCATGTCATGTATGTATATAACAATGGTCCTACAATGGCGTCCTCAGGAACCTAAGATAATGACATGCCCAAAAGCACCATGACAGCCAGCAGCAGACCCTGTGCGGGGGCTGGGTCACCCTTCGGAATCTCCCAGCGCCCGCACACTGTCTACCCTCTTATCATCAACAGCCCACCCCTACCGACCGGGCCAATGTGTGGCCCGGCCTTCATTATAGGTGGAGGATATCTTCTAACGAACGAACGAACCATGACAGCATATTAACAACAAGGCGCTGGGTCTTATTATTTAAAAAATTTCATTAAGATGTTACAAAAAAGAAATACCAATTAGTAACGGTACCTATTTACTTATTGTGTAGCCATAATAGGAAGCTTCGCCATAACTATTTATGATATTGATTGTCATGCAGTTTCTTGTGTAATATTAACAAGATCTGAAGACAAAGGTGTGGAAGTACGCATGGGTACATTTTACATTTGTCTCAATAACTGGCTAACTGTATGATTAACTGTAACCATGTATCCTTCAAATAATGAGGGGGAGCACAGCTATATTTCTGTAAAGTTACAGCTTTATAGCTTTTGTGGGATTTTCTAAAACATGTTACGGAGAAAACACTGAACAGGTTGAATTGGGTACTTTCCACTAGGCTGAACGGCAAAATTATGCAGCCAAAATCATCAGCATTTTTTGTTTTATCTTAGGATTTTCAATCAGATAGCGGTATCTCAGTTAATTTCTGAGATATTTCAATTTCAAATATGCAATTTTTGCACCAAAAATAAGTATATGACCTTCAAAAATTGGTCAAGGTCATGTATATCTGTCACAAGTACATGGGTTACCCTAGGGTACCTCCCTGTATAATATAATCAAGATATAGGAATAAAACGTGCAAAGAAAAATAATAATAATACCAAAACAATAAGTATCGCCATGTATATGGCGAAGCTTTATAGCCCAATTGCCTAAGTATGAATGTCAGAGCTTCCTGATTCACCCTATCAAAGGAGGAAAAAAAAAAAAAACATCAGTCAGATGACCCTCTTGACCAGAACCAAGTTGTACACTCGGCAGGGGTTACACCTGGTTCACCTGACTGCGAAAAATGGCTAACGTGGCAAGAACATGTGTTCATTTTTTTTTTAATGCAAGGAAGAAGGTACCAAAGGCCAGGAGCCCACAAACTCTTCCTTCCAAGGAAAAAACAAAAATAATACAAAAGAAATCCAAATTCAAGATCCATTAATTTCGAGATGCCTGGACATACTGCGTTCGAAAGACTGGAGATCATAGGAAGTAGGAAATACAGACAGAGGGAGACAGTTCCAGAGTTGACCTGTTGCATAAATGAAGGACTGGGAGTAACGGTTAACTCAAGCATCAGAGAGTTGGACAGAAAAGGGATGAGAGTATGTTGCTCGACGGGTGCTACGCGCCCGTAGTAGAGATGGAGGGATACAAGCAGACAGTTCAGAGGAGCAGTGACCATTGAAGTAGTGACAGACAGAAAAGAGATAAAGATGCAATAGTGCAGTGAAGAGACAGAGGTTGAAGGGAGCAAGTAAGAGGTGGAGAGTTAATGAGACGAAAAGCCTTTGACTCCATGCTATACAGAAGAGCTGTATGTAGGGAGCCTCCCCACACATGAGAGTTGCACTCTGCACAAGGGTGAATAAAACCCATGTGTAAAGTCAACAACTGTGCAGGGGTTAACAAGATAGGGAGTCGGCTTAGCACACCTAATCTCTTGGAAGAAGATTTTACAAGAGATGCAATATGATCTTTCCAAGATAAATCCCGAGAGAATGAAACCCCAAGTATGTTTAAGGATGATGCATGATTAAGCTGGATATTATTAAATATTAATGGGTACTCCTGTGGAAGTTTTTGTCGGGTTGATAGATGTAAGAACTAAGCCTTTGATGCATTAAAAACAACTAGATTATTTTTACTCCAGTCAGAGATACGAGCCAAGTCAGACATAAGGTGTGCCATAGCTTCATCCCTTGTTTGTTGAAGTAACTGCTGAGATGGACGTTGTGGGAACCGAATGGAAAGGTGAAGGGTGGAATCAGCAGCATATGAGTGGATAGGGTTAGATGTACAGCTTAGAAGGTCACTGATGAATAAAAGAATGAGAGTTGGTGATAGGACAGAGCCCAGAGGAACACCACTGTTGATAGATCTAGGAGAAGAACGGTGGCCGTCTACAACAGTAGCTATAGAACGACCAGAAAGCAAGCTATAGATGAAGGCACAGATAGATGGATAGAAACCGTAATAGGGAAGTTTGGAAATTAAAGATTTATGCAAGACTTGATCAAAAGCCTTTGAGATGTTAAGTGCAATGGCAAAGCTTTCGCCAAAGTTGGATAACCAATCCTTTCCCACGGGGAAACAACTGTCTCTTCTTCACTGTTAGGCAGTCATAAGTTCATCCACAGGTGGTGTAAGATCATGGCGCAATAAAGAGGGAGGGGAGTCACTGTTTGTGAAATTGAGAATCTGAGGTCATCTGTGCATGGTCACAGGAAGTGCAGATATGTTTCTCGTATGCTCTCTCCTGAAGCATTTTAGGGCTGCCTCACTGGAATTAGCTTTTTTTTTTTTTCACGTCTGGTGACATCTACGCTAGCCAGTTATCATTTCTCTCCCTTCCCTGTTAGATACAGTAGGTGTCTGTACCTTTGTAATGAAAATGTCTTTATCTCCTGCCGACAGAGGGTCCCTGCTCACTGATCACTCTGGGCGTGAGAGTATACAAGCGGGCCTCCCTGGCGTGGGTTGAAAGGGTAATCTCAGGCATATATATATATTTTTTTTCGTGGGAGTATTGTCCCTTGCACGTCCTTTTCTTCCCACTTCCTCAGCAAGTGGGAGGTGGTTACTATAGCAGATGCCTCTGCTGCCTCTTTCCCTTTAGGGGGGAGGTGGTCCTGACAACAGAATGACTGCTCAATGGACTGACTGTCTACAGACTGACTGGCACCAGACCTGTACCCCTTTTGACATTTCTGTAAATAACGTTTTGTCAGTTTTATTACATGAGGTTGGATTCTGTCCCCTGTCCAGCCTCAATCCTTTCAACATTAAGAAGGTAATTGACTGCAGTGCTGGTGAGGTGGGACAAGTGAAAAAACTTGCCAGCAAAGACCTTCTCTCTCAGGTTAAGGATTTGCTCAACGTGCACAAGATCCATTGTTACCATGTTGAGCCAAAGATCCTGCTTTCCATAAATTCCTGTAGTCATGTTATCACCTGCACTGATCTCATGGTTATGGTGAAGGACGACATCGAACATTAACTTGCTCAACAAGATATAGCAAATGCACGATTTATTACTAGGTTCTTGGAGGGTGAAAGGCTGAAGACCGCCACGGTTATCTTGAGCTTTGGCAAAGTTTCTCCACCTTCCAATGCCGAAGTTGGGTACGAAATTGATAATGTAAGACCCAACATCCCAGACCCTTTTTGTTACTCTAAATGCCAACTCTTTGGGTATCATTAAAGGGCTCGCCAGGCTATTAATTCGGTGTGTGGTAAGTGCGCTACTGTGGTCATTCTGCTGACCACTGAGTGTACATCCATGACTGAATGTTGCTTTCACTGAAAGAATGCTCACCCCACTTCCTCAAGGGATGGGCCCAAGTAGAAAGAGGAGGAGGAAGAGGTCTGCGCAGTGAAGCAGTAGAGGCCTATTACAATGCTAGGAAGAAGTTGAGGGAGTTGCATGTAACTCCCAAGCCTTATGTCTCCTGTGCATCAGTCGCTGTGTCTCGTCCCGTGATGTGCACTGTGAAGACACAGACTGACCCTATCCCCAACACTCCCGCCATTCACTCTTCTCCCACATCTGCTCCCTCTGTGAAATCCAGTTCTCATACTGATGTGGCTGGTGTTGCTTTTTCCTATTCTAAAGTTACTGCTTCCACTTCTGTGAAGCAGACACAGAAGCCTATGAGTCTGATAAGGTAAATCTGACCCCCCCCCCCCTAGATCACATCCTCATGTCTTACCTGCTCCTGCTCCAGTGAGGAAAAGATGAGTTGGCTCTTCCTTGTGGGAGTTTGGGAGCCTATCTATCTATCTATTGCCAGACGCCTTAATCCCATATGGGGTGGCCACAAACAAAGCGCCTCCACGTCACCTTGTCCCCCGCCATTTCACTGCCCTGCTCCCAGTTCACACACACCCTCTCCCATATACCTCTCCACTCCATCCTTCCATCTCATCCTTGGCCTTCCCATCCCTCTCTCCCTTTCCACCTCACTCACATACACTCTCCTCGTCAGTCTCTCACTCTCCATCCTCTCCACATGGCCAAACCACCTCAGTGTGTTTCTCCTAACGCTTCCACATCCACACCACAACGCTCCTTCACATCCTCATTTGTCAGTCTGTCTCATTATTGATAATATGGAGGGGGATGGGACCCCTGGTAGTTGCTCACCTGGTGGCAGGCCACATAAAAAAAAGAGAAAAATTAAGCACATTGCCCCGCCTCGTAAATCATAAACCGTCACATTTGCTGTGTTAAGATGGAATTGTAGACTCTTGGGAACAAATTACACAAAACAGCAATCTCGCTATTTATACGAGTACACAGGCCAAATGTTATTTGTTTACAGGAGACGTGCTTCGTGGATCATTTTGATAATCCAAAATTCAGACACTACCACTTGTATAGAAGATGTGACAGTCACGGAGTTGCCATATACACATACAAATCGCAGTCACAAACAACAGCGGTTCTAAATTTTAATTTGAGACCCTCCACTTTGAAAATCTAACTTTAAGAAGGCAGACTGGGGATCCTTCTCAAAGATCGCTGTCTAGATACTGTATATCTGGGGAGTCCGTAGATATAAAAGTCCAAAATTTAACCACTTTCATTTTACACGTGGCTGAGGCTGCTATTCCCTAGACTTCGACATTTCTTGCGAAGCATAGAGCTCACTGGTTGACGCCGAATTGCCAACAAGTATTACGAAAACTTAATAGGAGATACAAGATTTTTTATAGTCAGCCAGCTTACAAACAAGCACAGGATGAGGCAAGAATAACACAGTAAGTAGAAGGGTTTAACGTTACTTCTAGTGGTCTTTGTGTCCACAGTCAATCGTTTTACCTCACTCAGTGAAGCCTGGTCTACTATTAAAATATTAAATAATAAACGCCCTAACATCCTTGACCACTCTGCAGGTGGATAATAACATCTATGGCAATCCCCTGGACGTAGCTAACATTCTCGCCGGGAGTTTTTCCTATGTGAATAGCTCAGTCAGTTACAACTTGCACTTCCAAGACCACAGATGCACGGCTGAGTTGGAAAAAAAAAAAAAAAAAAAAAAGTGCCACAGACAACGTAAGGTGCTCATACGACCAAGAGTTTACAATAGATGAACTTCTCCTTGCCCTGAAATCCTGTAAAGACACCAGTCCTCGTCTTGATAACATCACGTATGGTATGATCCAACATCCTAATTAGGACAACCTAATTAAGCTGTCAGCATTGTACAATGAGCTTTTGGCATCCCGGATGTTCCCAAACTCATGGCACTTTGCGCACATCATTTCGATACCCAGACAGGTTGGTCGTCTAATGAATCTCATTTCATTTTGTCCTACTGTGTTAACTTCTTTTCTGTGTAACGTCATGGAACGAATGGGTAATAATATGCTTCTTTTTGTTTTAGAGTAGGAGAATTTGTTAATGATCGACAATGTGGCTTCTGTAAACACTGAAGTTCGCTAGATCATTTAATAAATTTGGTACATTGCATTTCAGAGGTATTTGCCAATAAAGAAATTCATGCTAGGGGTGTTCTTGGACGTCCATGAAACCTATGAAATGACGTGGTGATGAAGTATAGTAATGAAGCTCTAGGATTATAGTTTAAGAGGTAATTTGCCTATTTAATTCCAGTTTATTAATGGACAGAATTTTCTTTGTCAAATAGCCCCGTAACGTAACACTGGATATATTTATCTAAGGAAACGGGGGGCCTCAGGGCAATGTGTTTAGTCCCACTTTGTGTAGTATTATGGTCAGTTATATTCTGTCATCAGCTCCCATCCCAAGGAATCTTAAATACTCACTCTGTGCTGACGGTTATGTAATATGACACTCTTAGTGTAACTGACAATTTTCGGCTGGGTGGATTCAAACAGCCCTTGATTCTGTCCACCAGTAGGCCTTGCAGTGGGTATTTGAGTTTTCCGTCACTAAATGTGCCACTAGTTTTTTACCACTCGTTAAGTTTCTGATTTGAGCCTGTCTTTGGATAATCAGCCAGTACCATTTCAAAATTTTTGTAAAGCTTTCGGGCCTCCATTTTGATCGCCGATTAACTTCAAGTGCTCAAGTGTGCTAGTGTCTCAGTGTGCTAGTGTCCTAATGTTGTAGTATCCTAATGTGGTGCTGTTCTAGTGTGCAGCAGTATTCTAGTGTGGTAATGTCTTCGTGTAGCAGTGTGGCAATATCCAAGTATGGTAATGTTGTACTGTCCTGGTGTGGTAGTATGGTAGGATCCTAATGTGGTAGTATGCTAGGGTAATAGTGCATTAGAATCGTAGAATGGTATTGTCTTAGTGTAAAAGTATGAATTTGTCCCGATACGGTGGTGTGGTAGTGGGGTATTATCCGAATATGGTAGTATTATAATGTGGTAGAAATAATGTATTCTAGAGTGTTATTGGCCTACTGTCATAATACCGTAGAATGGTACTGTAACAGGTTCCGAGTCTGGTAGTGTCCTACGGTCGTAGTATCCTAATCTGGTAGGTGGTAGTTTCGTAGTGCTATGATGGTATTGTCCTATTCCGGTAGTTTTCAAGTGTGGTAGTATCGTTTTGTGGTAACGTTTATTACCCCAGTGTGGTGGTATGTTGGCACGCTCCTGTGGTAGTGTTCAAGTGTGGTTGTGTCTTACTGTTTTAGTGTCTGCTTGAGGTAGTATGGTGGTGTCCTGCTGAGGTAGCATTCTAGTATAATAATTTATTAGTGTGGTGGGGTGATAGTGTCCTAGTTTCCTATTATAGAACGGTGGTATTGTCTCTGTGTAGTATCCTAGCATCCTAATGTGGTAGTGTAATAGCATGAGAATTTGATACAATGGTGTGTGGTAGTAATGTGGCGAGCGTAATGTGGTCTAGATACTTTTGTCAAAATTACCATCAGATATCGGGTTTAGATGAGTTAAGTTATAGGTATACGAATATTCTTCGACGTGGATATGAGTGATCGTAAGTGTGGCAACTCTGCATGGAAGAACTAATGAAAAACTAAGTGATTCCTTTGAAATATGATAAAGTGAAATTATCCTTCCTTTGCCTTCCTCTTTCCCCACCACACTGCTGACCCAGACAACCTCTTATCAGTCGCCAGCGACCTTTATCACTATGTAAACCATCCCTCCTTCCCTCCCTCCCTCCTTATCAGTCCACCTCCCCCTCCTCAAGCAACCCTAACTTCTCTAGCCCCAGTTCCATATTGAGACCAACTCCATCATATCCTATATCACTCCCGCATCACAGAATGATTTCATACCCCATCTTCACGAAGCTTCATCTTCATTTCGTATCATCTTGGTGTCATATTTCTTTGTGATCAAGTGTAATGTTTACGCTTATGGGATAAAGACAGTCGCACAATATGGCAACATCATAGTATAGAATTAATAACATTGTAATTGTTACGGGATTATGGCGTCTGGCAATAGATAGATAGATAGATAGATAGATATTTGTATGTGGTCGGTGCCTTTGTCGGCAGCCCACGGCTTTCCCTCCCCCTCTCCTCTCTCCGTCCCTCTCCCCATCCCCCTTCCTCTCCCCCTTCCCCTACCGACCCCCATCTCCCTTCCTCTCCCCCCACCCATCCCCTCTCTACCTCCCCCTCCCCATCCCCTCTCTACCTCCCCCTCCCCATCCCCCTTCCTCTCCTCCCCCCCCCCCCAGCCTTACCCTTCACGTGCCGCTCCAAGTCTCCGTCTGTGTTTAAGCACTCACCCTTTCATTGTGAATGATCATTAAACGCTACTTACACTATTTTCTTGGTGGATATTCACAATATCTAACTTACAATATTGCCATCTGGATACCTGTGACTGGTTCCGGTACACTGTTGGTAGTCACACTGATAACCTGGTAATTATTAATCTGGACTGACATAATTTTTTAATGTCACTATCTAATTTGTAAGAAATCACACGTGTTACGCCACTACTCTCACTCGATGTAAATACCGTAATTGTACTGTACATGTGTGCAAAGATTGCGGCTAGCAAGGAAATAATAACTGGCAGTCATACTCAAAATTTTAAAATATAGTATTCCTTAAACATTTCATTGCTTAAATTCAGCTAACATCACTCATAGTTCTTTTATATTAACTTGGTCAAAATTATCTTCCTTTCCCAGCTTACGTCACGTGGCTCGTTGGCAAAAAAAAAAAAAAAAAAAAGTCTCTACATCCTTACAATAGCACTTCTTCGTGACTTGACTCACATTCTAGTGCTAATCATTTGTTACAAACGGAGGATTCAGGATGAGGATATGGTGATTTTAGGCCAAGTAAGTTAAAAAAAAAAAAAAAGCATAAATGCGTACCTGCAGTTATACGGTAAAAACAGTGCATAGGCGATGTAGGCAATGTAAGCGAGTATGATGAACAAGCAGAGTGGCTGGTGGGTAAAGCTGACTGACCGCTGTGCTACCAGCGTGAAAAGTCGCGTATCAACAAGCCAGCCCTCGCGCCTCCAGTACACAGCTCTCATCCTTACCTCCTCACAACCGATATATTAAAGTTCACTGTAGCTGAGTATTTTAGTTAAACTCTGTTTATAGTGAAATTTGGTATCTTTGCTGTACTTGTCACATAATACAGAGTCTGACACTAATTGTCAGTCATGTGTATGGCACTATATTGTAGGCTATGGTATCTCACATGTACTGTAATCTTGTTTCTTTTTACGTATGGCACTATATTGTAGGCTATGGTATCTCACATGTAGTCTTGTTTCTTTTTACGTTAGTAGAATATTTGACATTTTCATCTATTGAATCAACACACTGTGTGTGTGTGTGTGTGTGTGTGTGTGTATTCTTACGTAATTGTACCTAACTGCATCTTTAGAGGAATGAGTCAAGCTCGTACTGTCCCGTATTTTGAACCATTTTTATCATACCTGTCTTTAAATGGATGAATTGCTTTGGCACATACTGTTCCATTCGGCAGTGCATTCCAATGATTAACTTCTCTATTTGGGAAACTGAATTTCTATCTATCTATCAACCTATTGCCAGACGCCATAATCCCGTAAGGGGTGGCTATTTGACTCTGAGTTATTTGTTTTACAGGGAGGGGCACTAACCCTCCACTAACCCACTTGTTGACATGTAGGGAGCACATATGGTTTGGTTATTTGGCTTACAGGAAACCATTTGGCTTGTCATTCAATGTAATGCCACCTGTAACGGAATGGCAATAAGAAGTGACAGGAAAGATGGGAGAAATAGGAAGAGAGGAGGACAGACACCGAAAAAGAATGATAAAGGTTAAGGAAGAAGTAGGCAGCACTACATCAAGTGAGTGGATGACGGTCGCCACCACCTACCGCTAAGCTGGATTTCCTTATGTCTTTATCATCTCTTTTTTTGTACAGTTTTCTGCAGTGTCTTCTTAATGTTGCTTCCCCATAGGTTATAATTATACTCAATTACATCTATTTTGTCTTTTCGTGTGATGCATTTCTATAACATAATCATGTCTCTTCTTTTCCTTTTCCTGTAATGTTGATAGGTTTAATTTTTCGAGTCTTTCTCCATAGCTTAGTTCATTTAAACTTGGTGCCCATCTTGTAGTGGCCCTTTGTACCTTTTCAATCTTATCTACAGTATGTGTTTTTTGAGATGCAGATTCCAGACTACTGATGCATACTCCAGAACTGGTTTGATGAATGATGTTATTATCTTTCTGAGCATGTCTTCATTTATATATGTGAATGCTATCCTCATATTAGTAAGCAGTGTTTACACTCGGTAAAAAAAAAAAGTATCGGTGCATAGAGGGTTCGATGTCGTCCGAAAATATTCACTCACGTGCTGGCTGTGTGGGAGGGTTGGTAACTTGTTATGCCTGGCTGTAGCAGGTTCAGAATGTTTATTCATATTTTAGCGAGGGGATATCTCAGATGACGTTATATGACACCTCCCAACACCTCCCAACACGTCGGACACAAATATTTCAGAGACCTTCGTACCGTGATCCAAAATGTTTCGTCAATATTGTGCACCGATACTTTTTTTGCCGAGTGTACATGTTCCTTACTTTTTCATTTATGTAGTCAGCCGGTGATAGTCTGTTCTTGAAAATCACTCCTAAATCCTTTTCCCATTCTGATGTGTGTAGGGTTGAACTTCGTAACTTATAGTCCCCGTCTGGTCTTTTTTCACTTTTACCAAGTTTTATTACATGCCATTTGTCCACAATGAATTCCATTTGGCATCTATTGTTCCATTCATGAAGCATATTCAATTCCTCTTGTTGCTGTATGCAAGAGTCTGTGTTTGTAATTTTCCCTTGTATTTTTGCATCATCAACAAACATATTTAGTTAGCTTCCATTTCCAGTGCCATTTGTATATATTAAAAACATAATTGGTGCCAGCACCGAGCCCTGTGGAACTCCACTTGTTACTTCTCTCCATGATGAGTAATTTCCCCTTAGCACTGTTATTACCTTTTTACTGAGAAAATCTTGCATCTAGTCATACAGATTACCTTGGATTCCGCCTTGACTATAGTTTCCACAAAAGTCTTTTGTGTGGTACTCTGTCAAATGCCTACTTGAAATCCAAATAAATGATGTCTACCCAGCCATCTCTTTTCTGCATTATTTCTGCAGCTGTTTCAGAGTAACTTAATAGGTTAGTAACATGATTTTTCCCCTTCTAAAACCAAATTGTCTTCCAGTTATAATATTGTGTTTTTCCAGGTGATTTACCCAAATTCTTCGTATCAGTTTCTCTAACGTCTTGCTGGTCAGTGATACTGATCGGTAGTTATGTGGATTTTGTCTGTTTCCATTCTTGAAAATGGGCACAATGTTTACTTTCTTCCAAATTTCAGGTAGTTTTCCTTGTCGTAAGGATTCTCTGATATGAAATAAATACTAAATATAATGGACTGCTGAGCTCTTTGTGTGTGTGTGTGTGTGTGTGTGTGTGTGTGTGTGTGTGTGTGTGTGTGTTCGAAGCAAAACATTAGTTCCTCACTGCAGACTTTTGAATCTTTACAATATTTGTACTTTAATGCTCATAACTGAACACACTGACCATGGCAGGCGAGCCTGTGCACAAAGAAGATAGTTAAATTGAAACAGTGAGCAAAATATAGTAGCCTACACGTCAACTGCCAACGCTGTCGGTGTGGTTAGTTCGGAGCGTTTGTTCTACTTTCACATCCATCTCAACCCTTCCACCCTCACTTCCTCTCCAACCCCACCCAGCTGATCATGGCCACACCACAACCACAATGGAGAGACAAAATGGCCGGAACTTGTGGATGTGTTTGTTTTAGTATCAACCAAAAATGCATAAACTGCCCCTGTGTGAGACAACGCAGGAGACCTGGAGGTTGCAGAAGAGGAAAGAGCCGCCTAAAATCCAGTGGCCATAATTTGTTACTAAGTAATGATGAGATAATTAAGGATGTGAGTGTAGAAGCTGCAGCAAAGAACGAGCGAGACCAACAGGATAACCTTTTCATTATCCTTCCTGAAGAAGGACATGAGAACCAGAAGAGAAGGAAAGGTCAATATGGAACCAGGATGTGAGCCTAACAAGACAACAGACAAAATCCTGGGTGGACAGTGACCTGTAAAATTGTCCACTCGTCATCAAACAATCTATTTCAGCCACTACAGTGCACTACTAAAAAAGAAACTAAAAAAAAAATAATCCCTGAGAACATACCTCCACAAACGCCAATATAATTTCTTAGCCAAACTCCCTCTAGCATCGTTGGGGGAAGGAAGTATTCTACGGTTTTAATCTGCCATCTTTATGCAAATCAGTGAAGGACACCTCCCACAATGCCAATAAAATGTATTTATTCATGTACCAGATTCGGATCCTCCGCAAAAATGAATCAATTTTTCCTTCACCGAATGCCCACCTACCACCAAACTTCGGTAAACTCCAGTTTTAAAAAAATGTTGAGATATCTTGTCCACATACAGACAGACAGACAGACAGACAGTCGCGGGTGAATACAAACCCTCATCCAACTTCGATGGATGATGTGATGATAATGTAAATGCTTAGAATTATTGCAGTTATACTGCATACTTCTTTTTTCTAAATCCACGAGAACATCCACAAAATATGAAGGTCATAAAAAAACGAATCAGTATGTGGAAATGTCCATGAGTCATCGTGTAGCTGTATCCTCGACCCGAAGCACTGAGGCAACGTCCGATTGTGGGACAGTGTTACAATCCTCTAGTGTGGTATTGTAGCGCGGTAGTGTCCTAGTGCGATAGGGTGGAAGTGTCCTAGTGTGGTACTGTGGTAGTGTTTGAATACGATAGTGGTACTGTCCTAGTGTGGTAGTGTCCAAATGTGGAGTGGTTAGAATAGAGGAGGGGAGAATGGGGGATGGAGAGTACACAGGGAAAGGAGAGGGGGATGAGAAGTGGGGTGCACAGAAGGAGAAGAGAGGCGGATGTGGTGAGTGTACACAAGGAGACAAGAGGAGGATGAAGGATGGAATAAATACAGGGAGAGGAGAGGGGGAATGAAGGGTGGATTGTATATAGGAGGAGGAGAGGGAGATGAGGACTGGAATGTATGTAATAGAGAGAGATAAGGGGGATGAGGGGTGAACTGTATGTAGGGAGAGGAGAGCATAAGGGGTGAAGTTATGGAGAGGAGTGGAGGATGCGGATGGATTTGCCAGATGAGTGAGAGATGTAGGTGAAGAGTGGATAGGGAAAAACGAGGGAATGAGAAGTGAACAGTGGAGAGAGAAAAAGGTGGGATGGTGGTGGAGGCGAGTAGAACAAATGGATAGAAAATCGAGAAATGAGAGAGGAAATAGGGTTGAATGATGAGAGTAGAGGAGGATGAAGATTGGAAAATGCGTGGGGAGAGAATACGGGAATAAATGGTGAAGAATGGATTTGAGGGATGGATAGTGAATTTAGGTCGAGGGCGATGAGAAATGGGGCTCAAGTGTCACAGCTGCTGATGGCCTGTGAAATCTCATTAATAACTCTCGAAAAGGACTGGTTTATCACATCACTATTTCACATAATTTCCCCAGCATGTAGTGAGGACGAAATGAGTCAATGAACTTTACTGAGGCGTAGAAACAGCCGCGGTCTACCATCATATCTGTCCTTAATGATGGAGTTCAAGCACACCACAATGTACAGTGCGTGAGTGATGATGTGTCAACTGAGAGGTCATCTGTTGGCAGGGCTTCAGGGAACGGATGTCCTAATTAATTTCCACATTAACACACATCAAAAACTAATTCGTGCTTGGCTTAATCCGTTCACCGATCGTCAAACGCCAATGTATCCCCCAGTGGTTGTTTCGTTGGATAGCGTACCACAATGAACATTACAATAATCAGTAGACTGAACTCTTTTCACAGATCTAATGTGTGTGTGTGTGTGTGTGTGTGTGTGTGTGTGTGTGTGTGTGTGTTTAATACTGCATGATAATTAATTAATTAAGGTAATGCTAATTAAGGTAAGGCTTCTAAAATATGTTAGTAGTGTGGAGTGGCGGAATTCTCTAAACTCTGAAAATCAGCTGGCTAAAGCTCTACCATGGCCTGCTGGTGTATGTGTAAAGTCGCACAAAGTAGAGCCATGAAAATCAATGTGGTTCGTCGTTACCACTGGTCCGCTGTGTTTGTAAAGCAGGAATCCCGAAAGAGATCCGATTATTGAGGTACAGCACCCATGAATGCTGTTGGTGGCAAAGTTCCTAAAAAAACATAAAATCTAATAGCACGTTCTTCATCATTGACTTTGTATCTGCGTGAAACAGGAGTCAGGGATGGCTTGGTTAAAGAGACAGATTCATTTTATGATGCAGGGTGGTGGTGGAGGGTTAATGAGAGAGAGGGTTGAGCTTGTTCAGACACATGAACTTTACTGTAAGAAGATGGCAGATGTTGGCTCAGTACAATGGAATTGTTGTGTAGGAAACTGGCTTTTTCTAATTTCTTTCTCCAACATGCCGTTTTCGTGATAGGTCCATCCGTTTATTTTTTGAAGAGTTGTATATGGGAGTGATGGATTTCATATTCAAAGATAACTCACTATAAAAGACAATAAAATACAGCACCAAAGAAGTGATATATGCGTAGATAAATTCAAACGGTACTCGGAAGGGGGGATCTGGAACCATAAGAATCGACAGGCTTTGCCTTCACTGTAGGTCTATCGCATGGATAAAGTACACAACTAAAGTGGTCCAATTAATGAGATGCGGCATCCACACTTTGTGATGCACAGCTGCTGAAGAGGGTCGGATCTGAAACCTTGAAAATTAATGGCTTTGGTCTTTACCATGGGTTTATTATGTGTGTAAAATAGCAGTGAACATGAGTTACTTGAGAGGAGCATGTGGAGTGACATGGAGGGACAGGTTGACGAATGAAGAAGTGAAGGAACGTTGTGGGGTAGATGTGGATGTGGTTGAAAAGATTAGGAGAAATACACTGAGGTGGTTTGGACATGTGGAGAGGATGGTGAATGAAAGACTGACTAAGAGGGTGTATGTAGGTGAGGTGGAGGGAGGGAGAGGGAGGGGTAGACCGAGGATGAAGTGGAGGGATGGAGTTGAGAGGTATATGAGGGAGGGGGGGGTGAGTTGGGGGGAGGGGAGTCAAATGGTGGGTGACAGAGTGACTTGGAGGCGTTTTGTCTGCGGCCACCCTTTGCGGGATTAGGGCGTCGGGCTATAGATAGATAGATAGATAGATAGTAAAATAGCATAACCAAGGTGACAGTTTAAATGAAATGGTGTTGAAAAGTTGCAGAGCGTGTTTGGGTGTTCGCAGAAGTAGGGGAGAATGTGAAACCTTGAAGTTCAGTCAAGTCCACCTTTACTATTAGCCATTGAATATGCAAAGCTGCATGCTCAAAAGTGGACCTGTAAACGAGGTATGATATTCACGCCCACACCGTTCTAACCGGTGATTGAGAAGCCTACAACCATGAAAATCAATAGACATGACATTTTTCACAGCCTCGTGCGTGTGTAAAATGGCGCAACCAGATGTGACCCAGTTAGTGAGATACAGCGTCCATAACCTGTTGGGAGAGGAGACGGAGGGAAGAGTGCCGGGATAGTTAATACATGAGATCTGATGTATGAAACCGACAGATACTGACTTGGAACAATAACTTGTTAGTACAGGTGTTAAGTTTCATCTGCTTTCTTGTCCAACACATCGTCATCGAGATGTGTCCACTGTTAATAGGAATGGTCCTATATGGGAATGGGAGAATTCAGATCACAAGGTGGCACAGAATAGTTGCATAAAATATGTCAGAGGGTTGGCTTCATGCATATAATAATAAATGGCCCCTGGAGGATGGGTGACCTATATTAGCAATCAACAGGCTGTCTTTGCTCAGCTTACTTTTGCACAGCAAAAGGTGGGCTGGTTTCTAAGTTATGGTATACACAGGTTATGTGACAGAGGGCTTGGGACCTTGAAAATTTATGAGCTTTATGTTTACCGTGGCCTTGTTGTGTGTGTATAAGTGCTGAACAAAAAATGTCCTGAGCACTGATATACAGCATCCCAAAACTGTGATGTGGTGGTGGTGGTGCATGGCGAGAGGGTTTGTTGGATAATGGAAGAACTGAAGACACTGAAAATCAGTAAGTTTAGTTCTTACCGTCTACCCAAAGAACTCAAAAGCTTTCAAGTTTTACCTTATCTTAGGTCTAGTGTGTGTGTGTGTGTGTGTGTGTGTGTGTGTGTGTGTGTGTGTGTGTGTGTGTGTGTGTGTGTGTGTGTGCGCGCGTGCGTGCGTGTGTGTGCGCGTGCGTGCGTGCTTCCGTGTGTGTGTGTGTGTGTGTGTGTGTGTGTGTGTGTGTGTGTGTGTGTGTGTGTGTGTGTGTGTGTGTAGGCAAGCAAAGGTGGCCCGGTTATAAAGGTGTGGCATCATCATGTTTTGATGTGCCGTGGCATCACCACTGCTATCACCTATGTAATCACTAATGCCATCATCCTTATTATCACCACAGTCATTACCACTACCATCACCATTACTCATCCAGTCACCATTCGCATCATAACTGCCATCATCTCTGCTGTCAGGATTACCATCATCAGTACCGTCAATCATCCTACTGTATTACCACTACCATCTCCACCACCCACCCCATTACCATTGTCATCATCACTGCCATCACCACTAACCTATTCCGCCACTGCTGCCACCTTTACCATCATCGTTATCATTGTCACCATCACAGCCAAAGGCAAATGATGGAAGACAGGTGTTGCAAGGTAACACTGATGGTGATGTAAAGGTTATACTGGTGGACTGTGGTAGTGTTGATGCGTGAATAGTCGATGCCCCTTGAAAGCATCACCCTTAGGGCGCGTCCACACTTGTGCTCGAACAAGTGCTGGCAACATGTATGCAACACAGTAACGAACACGTTGCAAACATGCTGGGAACAGCAGCGTCCAGATCATGTTGGCAACATCTACGTAAATCATTCAAGCACAATTTCAATATGGTCTGTCTATACGGTCAAATAGCCATGTTTCAGACATACATGGCTCAGTAGTTTTATGACTGATTGTGCTGTAGAAATTATTCAAGCATTGTCAGTCTTTATGCCAGCGGTTCTCAAACTTTCTAGTGTGCGACCCTATCTGGAATACTGTATTTGAAGACCTCGCGACCCACAGGGGAGAGAGAGAGAGAGAGAGAGAGAGAGAGAGTTACCGGTATATAGCCTATCGTAGTTACTATGAATATGCTAATAGTGTAATAAGGATAATCTCAATTTCAGTTAAGTAAGTAAAATACATTGAAAGCACTGGGCGTATTCTATGTCCCTGTAACCCATCAAAATTCCTCTCGCGACCCACCTTTGGGTCGCGACCCATAGTTTGAGAATCACAGCTTTATGCTGTCTTGTCTCTCCCAGAGCCGAATTCACTTTCGCCTCAAATGATTCTTGCGTAAACGAAAACAGGAAATCAACATTTGCGATCTTACCTTTGCACGAATTGCATCCAGACACTGAGCAGCTGGTGGGCATGTCTTATTATTGGCTTTAGCATAATTAGTACTATATACAGTATACACACACCATGGGACAAACTGTATGAGAATGTTAAGTGATCTTACAGTAAGGCAAATGCTCCCGCGATACTAGTCTTTCTTCTTACTAGCCACATTTTTGTTATCTATGCTGGCTTCTAGGATTCAAAGCTCTGCTTGAATCGCCTGGTTTCTGCTTGCAAAAAACAGACTGGTTTCGAATATTGCATCAACCAAACAGATAAACTAACCTTGCTGTCCTTCATTACCGTACTTATAACGCATGTTATCAAGCCAAAGTCACCTTAAGTCACATCGTTGGGAACTTGTGTAAATATAGGAAAATAATCAGGTAAAGGAAAAAAAAAATTATCCGTCTTTGTTGCTACCCATCGCTGTATGGTCCGTCATCACAAATACCTGATTCTGACACCTCCTACTCTCATGGAAATGCTTGTGAATACTACATATAGGCTGACCTACTTTATAGGGCTGAAACAGCACTTTCATCATGAAAATCCGCAATAAGAGCACAGCTGAAAAGCCCTGAAGTTAGTTTGAGCTGAACTGGCTATATTTAGCGATAATATGTTTTTCAGCCACCAAAACGTATACGGTGTTAATTCACGCGATTTAATACTCACTCCTGCTGACCATTTTCATTTTTTTGTTTTTAAGCCAACACATGAAACGCCAAGACTATTTTCGAGCTCGCTTTTGAGAGATGCGATGACGATTTAGGTTTAACTAAGAAAGTACTTCAGGCAGATTCATATACATTTTGGCCAATAAAAATCAAAGACGTGTTACGTCCCCGTCCCACACTGCCACAGACTCCAACAGCAGTAGTACAGTATGGAATGGACGTTGCCAAGTGAGCTGTTCTTCCCATAGTCAGCCTTTTGGTGTATAGGACACAAGATCAGCTCAGGCATTGTAAATAAACACTGGCTCCTAAGGTTCGCTGCCTATATTTTCCAGATAATTACACTTAATGCTTGCCAACACTTCACTGTTTTCACAAGCACCGAAGATACACAAACTGCACTGACATTGAACTACATTCAAACTGAATTGAAAACTGACTGAAACTACTCTAGTCTCTTCCCCATCCTTATACAAGCTTCCTATATTCTAGAGCAGGGGTGGGGAACGTCCGGCCTCCGGGCCGTATAAGGCCCGCAAGACCATTTGATCAGGCCCGCGAGTCAATTCATAAATGCAATTTCATGTTTTGATAGGGTTAGGCATATGACAGAGGAGCTAGTTGGAGAAGAACAAGGGGGATTTAGGAAGGGAAAAGGGTGTGTAGATCAGATATTTGTTCTAAGATGTTTAGTGGAGAAGTATCTAGAGAAGGGAAGGAAAGTGTATGCTGCCTTCATGGACTTGGAGAAAGCTTACGACAGAATAGATAGGCAAGGTATGTGGAAGGTAAGAATATATGGAGTGGAGGGGAAATTGTTGAGTGCTGTGAAGAGTATGTACGAGGGAGCTAAGGTTGCGGTGCGAGTGGATGGTGAGCTGAGTGAGTTCATTGATCTCAATGTGGGACTGAAACAGGGTTGTGTGATGTCTCCATGGCTGTTTAATATATACATGGATGGGGTTGAAAAGGAGGTGCAGGGTAGGACAGTGGATGTGGGGGTGGCTCTAATGAATGAGGGTGAGATTTAGAAGCTTCCGGTGTTGCTGTTTGCTGATGATACAGTACTGTTGAGTGAAGATGAATGGGAGTTGCAAGGTTTGGTGAATGAATTTGGGACAGTGTGTAGGAGGAGGAATCTGAAAGTTAATGTAAACAAAAGTAAAGTTATGGTGTTTGAGAGGAATGAAGTCACAGAGTGTGCAGTGAGGTTGGATGGTGAGGATATGGAGAATGTGAGTGCATTCAAGTACTTGCGTAGTGTGATGAGTAAGGATAGAACTTTGGGGGATGAAGTGCGTGAAAGGGTACAGCAGAGAAGGAAGGTTGTTGGTACACTGAAAGCAGTGATGAGAAATAGGGAGGTGAGTATGGAAGTTAAGAAGTCACTGCATGATAGTATTGTGATCCCTACCCTGACATATGGAAGCGAGGCATGGACCTTGCAAGAGGGGAACAAGTCAAGAGTGAGAGCAGTGGAAATGAGTTACTTGAGAGGAGCATGTGGAGTGACGTGGAGGGACAGGCTGACGAATGAAGAAGTGAAGGAACGCTGTGGGGTGGATGTGGATGTGATTGAGAAGATTAGGAGAAATACACTGAGGTGGTTTGGACATGTGAAGAGAATGGAGAATGAAAGACCGACTAAGAGGGTGTATGTAGGTGAGGTGGACGGGGGGAGAGGGAGAGGTAGACCGAGGATGAGGTGGAGGGATGGAGTTGAGAGGTATATGAGGGAGGGGGGGGTGAGTTGGGGGGAGGGTAGTCAAATGGTGGGTGACAGAGCGACTTGGAGGCGTTTTGTCTGCTGCCACCCTTTGCGGGATTAGGGCGTCGGGCTATAGATAGATAGATAGATAGAATTTCATAAACTCATGAACGAATATATATATATATATATATATATATATATATATATATATATATATATATATATATATATATAATGTACTGGGCTACAGTTGATTGTAAGTTGATAATATTGTATGGCCCGCGAACGATGTTAAAAATATCCTAATGGCCCGTAACAGGAGAAAGGTTCCCCACCCCTGTTCTAGAGTGTTCTACACTTCTCCACAGTTATCGTGTATTCCCAGAGAGCAACGGTTACAACAGTTACCAACTCGGAGACATCCAAAACATGCCAGAGTTTTCTTATACCGGTACTTCATAAAACTTTAAATTATTTAGCAAAAAAGTGAGATAAAAGTACATAATTTAACAATCACATGAATAAAACATTATAGAAAGAGCACAAAATTAATGTACAGTTGTGGACATATCAAACAGAAACACCCCGTCCACCAGCGAGGTGGTGTAATGCTCTCCGCATCTGGTAACACTGATAGGTATGGAACCTCAGCAGGTTTCATTCGGTCGCCAGAGCAAACAGAACCCGGTGGTCATTGCCGTTGTGCGCAGTTATTAGTGGTAATATAATATATAAGCAATGTTCCTTCAGAAAATATAATAATAATATCATGCCATGATTACAGTATTTTTTTTTTTTTTGTCACACAATACACGCTGTACATAATGGCAGTTATTATAAATGACACGGATTTCATGAGTGGTTTATAGTTTCGAGTCATGAACCATGGAGCAGTTAACAATTCATCATATGTCATAATTATTAGTTTCTCCACAACTATTAAGGAACTGAGAATTATCGTGACGCCCACCCTCCTACCGTGAACCTGACATTGGTAGACCGCTGAAATCGGAGAAAGTTCACTACATACAGGAAGTGGCGCCACAGGAGGTGGTAGGGTGGGGGTGGGGGACCTTGGAGACAGGAGAAGGGAGGTGGGTGAGGCAGGGGGCAACAGTGGTCGAACTGGGGGCTAGAGGAGAGAGGTGATGGGGTAGAGGGCGGTGGACTTTGGCAGACGATAGGAGCTACAGTGGAAGGAAGAGATTACAAAGTGATGTCTGGGCCAAATCATTGTTTCATGGAGAATGTCGAATTTTTCAGTCAGACCATGACACGTTATGCTGACGTTGCCACGTGCTGTAGTTGACCCTAATGGTTTGTGACAATTCACGATACACTCTCCACTGGATGGCTCAGCACCCCTGTATTATGAGTATGGTGACTGTTCGTTAATATGCAAATATATTACACGTCCCTACAATTTGTCAGATGTTAGAGCTGTTGTCACAGTGATTGGGAATTGCTCTTGTAGCCTATTACTTAGTATCATATTGGATGACGACTGATATCGCAAACAGAGTAGGGATCGGCCTATATATATTTTTCCTTCATTAATAAATAAGAACAGCCTAAAACTAATGACGATCCCCATGGCTTTCATTAATATCTGTATGGCACAGATGCAAAATGAAGGTGGATTTACTTAACCCAGGTTTATGTTACCGTTGTCTGAGTGCAGCGTTTGGCTGTTGATTTTACACATCTGCAGTGGTTATTAGTTATATTTACGTTCACATTGAGTAACTTTCGTGTGTCCCAAGCATTCCTTCACAAATCCTGGAGCCAGTAATGATGGAACAAGATTGTAATGTCTACAGTTATCCAGTCTGAGCACGTGCATATTACATCAACAGTGCCGTTAGTTACAGAAATCGCTTGCATTAAATGCAAACACACTTTACATGGAGTGTGTTTTGTTATGCCAAACAACCGAGTAGCGTTCACACTGTATGAAATTGACAGGAAAAAGATAAATACGAGGACCATTGCCCTGTTTGCAGAGAGCAGCTACTGAGCCACACATCTCAGCAGTGTCCGAACATGGAGCTGTTGCCCAGGCTAAGTAACTGTGTATATTGCAATTCATTAAAGAAGACAGGTGAACCTCTGTCGTTGATGTAAAAACAAGTGATCCGCCGTTCATGGTGTAGCAGTCATTACGGCCATCTCCCCTCCCCGTCAGCACCCATGTCTGAGTGCACGCAGTAGTCGGGAAAAGGGAGGGGCGGACGGTGAACTGGATACTGAGGTTGTGAATCAGATTGCTTAACAGTTACACGTCATTCATACCACGATTTACTCTATCAGTATAGGGTTTACAGTAATCCGACATAAAGATCATGTAAAAGAGCTGATAAGGCAACTCTCCACCCACCTATTAACCCACCCCAGTATCGCCACCTAAGTTCTGCGACCCAGTCCATGTGCCCTTAGTAAATCAGGTTTTAGTTTACATCGGTGCCATACAATTACAGTATTAACGAGATCATAGGCACGAATCACTACTGTTAACTATTATTTACTGTAGCAACAGAAAACTCCTCCCTCCCCCCTCCTCTGCTTTCGATATCACAGTCGTCGTCGTCATCCATGATGTTACTAAGTAAAAGCAACAACAATAGCTCCCAATCACTATGACAACAGGTGTGATGTACCACCCCGTGGGGAGTAGGTCGTCCTATAGACGATGTAACAAAACATTCTTGTAGACTGTGTAACATGCCAGAGTCTGGATAACGTTTAACGGCCTGACTCAGATTCCATAATCAACGTTAAACTCTAGCTAATTTGAAGAGAGAAACCTGTACTGTACACAGGAAAACTCATCCAATATATTACCAATATGCTGTAATGGTATGCTACCTGGCTCTCACCCAAGAGTCCCGGGTTCGATTCCCGGCATATTGGTAATATATCGGATCTAGCTAAGTTGGCACCTTATCACAAGCGTTGCCCATCCCGTCCTAGTTTCCTGCCACGGTCCACTCACCCCTGCCCCATCATTCGTCTCCTGCAGAGCACCCCCTCTCACCAGCCAGACCACTATTGCCCTTTCCGCACCCACCTCCCTCCTGTCTCCCAGGTGCCCCACCCTGCCTCCTCCTGTGGCGCCACCTCTTATGAAATTGCGTCGATTAAAAAGGTCTACTAGTTTCAGGTTCACGGTCAGGGAGGAGGGAGGTCACGGTAATTTTGTGATTATTATGATAGGTCCAGGAATGCAGATAATGTTTTAATGGCTTATATGCTAGCCGTCGGTAAATGTATTGTTCGTTATGTTTGTCGAAAGTCAAACTTACGAAACCTGTGTGTTTCATATGAATAAAATACGAAATGTATGGTGTGAAATTATTTTATCACCATATTCGCAGAACGTTGTTATTTCCAGTGTCTTGTCAGGCGGGACATTGTTTATGTACTACCACCAATATGGTAACTGTGCACAGCGGCAATGATCACGGCATTCGGTTCGTCCTAGCGACCGCACGAAACCCGGTGAAATCCCATATCTACCAGTGTTACCAGATACAGAAAGCATTACACCAGCTCGCTGGTGGACGGGGTGTTCTGTTTGATATGTCCGCAACTGTACAACTTACATAATAACTACGCTCACAAATAGCAGGCTAACTGGCAACTCTGATGCATAGCAGTATTATGAGAAAAATAGGGAATTCTCCAGCACAGTCTAACTAGCAATCTGGCTTCTTAACACTACCTCCTCCCTAGTTCTTTGTTGTCCCGACAAAACTACACAGTGTATACAAACATAGTCCTCATCCAAACAAAAAATTTAACTATACACAAAGTAATCCTTCAACTTATCAGGTCTTCTCCTAGGCCACTTCCGACGACATCCCTGCTCCTCCACACAGTCCACTTCTCCTGGAATGTCTTGGTCCTCTTCCTGATGCATTTCTTCTCTTGGGAAACTGTCATCCTCCTCCTGTACTTCAGCTCGTTGGTCCTCCTCAACATCCTCGGCTGTAGAAGAGCATGATTCCTTGGAGATGTCTCAGCTCAACTGTCATGGCCCATAGTACTACCACAGACGATTCACGTGTACCACCTCTGGGCGAGACTTCCTGCCTCCCCGAATCCAGTACGTTACGTCTGATAGGTGGTCCAACACAGTGTAAGGACCGTCCCACTGGCTCTGTAGCTTCGGTGACTGTCCCTTATTTTGCTGAGGATTGTATAACCAAACTTAGTCACCATCCTTGAAGCTCACCTCACTTGCCTTGGCATCGTACTTGCATTTCATAACTTCTGAAAACGTAAGGGTTCCTCACACTTGATGTACCTCAGCCAGCCTTTCCTAAAGGTGCCTTCACATAAGTGGAGGTGTCTGTAGGCAGCTCTTCACCAGGTGGCCTTCCCAATTACAAGTCAACAGGTACGTGTAACTCGTGGTCCAACATCGGTTTTGCAGGGGTGTAGCTGGTAGACTCATGGGATGCAGACCAATATGCCATCAGCAACATAGGTAATTTCTGGTCCCATTCTGTTTGTCCTTTTATGCAGTACTTGGCCAGTTCCTGTCCCAGGGCCCCGTTGAATTTCTCCACCATCCCATCTGACTGTGGCCTTAGTGGGGTCGACCTAGTCTTCTTGATCCCCAATAACTTGCAGCACTCAGGGAACACAGCAGACTCGAAGCTTCTACTTTGGTCTGAATGTAGCTCTTGTGGCATCCCAAAACAACAGAAAAACTGGCCAGTCAACACCTTAAAAACAGCCGCAGCCTCTTGATCGGGGATCACATAAGCTTCTGGCCACTTTGTAAAATAGTCCATGGTGACACATATATACTGGTTTCCTCTTTCAGTGAGTGGCAGAGGTTCAGCAATGTCCACCGTGACTCCATCGGTGCACCAACTTGGTATAGCTGAAGAGGGGCACAATCACATTTCTTGGGTACCCTCTTGGCACAACACACATCACAGGCCTGACACCACTCTTCATCATCCTGACGCATGACAATCCAGTAGAACCTTTGACGCAGCCAGCTTAGAGTTTTTTTCATTCCCAGCTGCCCACTAGTGATCTGGTTATGAGACTCAGCCAAGATCCCAGACCTCATTTTCTTCAGAACTACTAATTGCCAATACTTGCTAAGGCCATCGGATGTCTCCCACTGATGCTCCTGTAGTCCATTGTTAAACGAAGAAGGTCCCACTGACTCCAGTAGCTGTTGGTCTTAGGGCTGACTCCAGAAACCTCTTCCCAAGATGGTCACACTGTACTCTGCTGCAGCCACTCTAGCACTGGTTGTAAATCTACATCCTTCAACTGCATCCTCTTCAAGTCTTCATCTGACGATGGTCCTGTCACCACAGTATGGTGGCATTTTTTTGCTAAGATTCCCATTCCTACTACACTGCTTGCCATCTGTTCTTCCGTCTTCTGCAGCCTTCTTCTTGCCAACTTTCTCATTTGGACAATCATAGCTGAAATGTTCCACCTCATCACATGTCCAACACCCATTTGTCACAGTCGTGCATTTCCTTGCACTGTTCCGTTCTTGCTCCTTCTTCCATTTATAACAATGCACCTTCTTGTGTCCTGGCTTCTTGCTACTCCTCTGAACTGTCTACTTGCATCCCTTCAACTCGTCAACGGGTGCATAGCACCCGACTGGCAACAAACTCTCATTCCTTTTCTGTCCAACTATCTAATGCAAGAGTTAACCATTACTCCCAGTCCTTCATTTGTGCAACAGGTCAGCTCTGGAACTGTCTCCCTCTGTCTGTATTTACTATTTCCTATGATTTCCAGTCTTTCAAACGCAGTGTGTCCAGGCAACTCGAAATAAACAGATCTTGAATTTGGCTCTCTTTTGTATTGTTTTTGTTTTTTCTTAGAGGGAACGGTTTGTGGGCTCCTGGCCTTTGGTTCCTTCTTTCTTGCTTAAAAAAAAAAACTCCTCTGATCTCCTGTTCTCTCTTCCACTTGTTGCAGGCCACTTCCCGATGTCCTGGCTTCTCATAATACCAGCAACTTCCTCTGATCTTCTCCTGTTCCCTCTTCCACTTGTATCAGTCTTCTTTCCTATGTTCTGGCTTTTCACACTACCAACAACTTCCTTCAAATTTTTCCACTTCATGTACCTGCACCTTTCTTGCCTTGAATCCCGCACTACGACCTGCCTGAAAAGTGGACTTACTGGACCTGACGAAGGACTCAAATTCTGAGCCCTGGCTAGTGCTTCTTGCATTCTTCTGGGTTGTGCCTGCTTCACTTGTACTTTCAACTCTGCACTACTAGAGCATCGATGAACTGGTCCCTCAGAAGAATGGCCAACAGGTTAGGTGCCGCTCCAGGGTACGCCTGGTATGTCATACTCTCCAGGTTATAAGCAAGCTGCTGTAGGGATTTGCCTCAAGCCCATACATGGGTCCAGAATCTTGTTCTGTAAACCTCAGTCTGGCATATGGTCCCATATCTACACTCCAGCACTTCTACTAGGGACTGAAAACTGTTCCTATCCTCCACTGACAGCTGGCCAAGAATTTCCATTGCAGCACCCTTAAGGCTAGTAGCAAGCTGCACTGCCCTCTGCCTATTGTCTCAACCATTCTGATCCACAAGTAACTCAAACTGTGCACGGTAAGCTTCCCAAGATACACTGTCGTCAAATTCCTGAGGTTTCTTTTTATTTGGACCCCCATCATAGCCATGCACTGCACTGGTTTTGGGCCCAAAAACTTGGGCATCAGAATTAAGTCCAGGACTTAAAACTTCTATATTTTGATTATTCAATTCTGTAATGCTACCTTTAGATGCCTTATGATCCGTCAAGATTCGCCATACACCATTTTTTTTTTTCTTTTTTTTTTTAATGCTGCCTGTACACTAACCTGAGGCTCAGAAGTGCAATATTTCCCTACAGCCTCAATTCTCTAACATTATAATTAAATGGCCATCTACATGCTTCAACTGGTCATCTACATGCTTTCTGCACTCCATCACATTATTGCTTCCCTTATACTTCGGCTGCTCTAGCTTGGCATCTACTTCCTCCTTAACCCGCCCCATCCCGACGTTTTCTAGGCAGTGGTACACCCCAGTCCCGGCATTTTTGGACCTTTTTTTTTTTTGGCTCAAACATCCGCTTTTGGTGAGAAACATTGAAAATTCATAGAGAAATCGCTCACCTGAGGTTTAAAATACTCGATCTAGGTACGAGTACCTCCTTATCTGACTGGGTTTTCTAACAGGCTGGCACCAAAGAAAACGAGTTCTATGGGAGGGTAACTATTTTATCCACTCATAAACAGTATTTATTTATTTACTTGGTACGAATTTATATGTAGTACAAGAGTATATTGGTTTTCAAACAGTAATATAGGCATTATAAGCATTGTTTCACTCACTAACTCATCACCATTCATGACCTTTTTTTCCCACATTACCTGATCATCATTTCTGACTGTTTCTTCCTCTAATGCTATGTAAACTTTGTCCTCCACATTGTCATCGATTGGGGAATCACTCTGGCCCTGAATGTTTTTATTGGCCAGGTCACTGGTAACAGGTGAATTGCCAAGACAATGGCGTGCAGGGGGGGAGGAAGGGTTATGCGGTGTAAGGCATTGTCCCTGCTTGGCATCTTGTAGAGGAATAGAGGAAGGTGTCCCGTGTATACGTGCCAAAAATCACTCGTGAAAATTGAAAATTGTGCAAATTAGGGACCTTGCAATGTTGTCGCGTTAATTCACGTCTCCGGGATATGAGTGCACATCATGTGAGGACGTGAATTCACGTCTCCGGGATATGAGTGCACATCATGTGAGGACTTGAATTCACGTCTCCGGGACGCGGCAGATTAAGCTGTTGCTGTTCTTCCTTCATTTCCCCAGTGAAAGTATCTGCCTGTCCTTGCATCTTCAGTTGTAATTCTCTCTGTTGCTTCTGTAATACCTCTTGAAGTTGTTCACATCGTTCTTTTTGTTCTTTTTGTTGTGGCTGTAGTTGTTCACTGTGCTTGCAGTAGTTCTTTGAATTCTTTGTCATTCATCCTGTGCCTGTAATTGTTCTTTGAGCTCTTTCTGCCCTTCATTACGTGCCTGTAATTGTTCTTTGAGTTCTTTCTGTCCTTCATTCTGTGCCTGTAGTCCTTCATTCTGTGCTTGTAGTTGGACACTTTGTGCTTGCAATAGCTTCATGACTGCATCCAATAACTCCTTGTCCTCCTGCCCAGCTCGGGATCTTGTCTGCACACCCCCTTGCTCCATGTCGAAGATTAGACCCACTGCAGTACTTGATCCACACTCCTGATACCTGTGTTAAGTTCCCGTCCCACACTGCCACAAGCTCCAACAGCAGTAGTACAGTATAAAAGGGACATTCCCCAGTGAGTTGTTCTTCCTATGGTCAGCTTTTCAGTGGACAGCACACAAGATCAGCTCAGGCATTGTAAATAAACACTGGCTTCTAAAGTTCACTGTCTTTATTTTGCAAATCTATCTGTCTGTCTATTACCAGATGCCATAATCCCGAAATGGGTGGCCATTTGACTTTGAGTTATATGTTTTACGGGGAGGGGCACTAACCCTCCACCAACCCACTTTGTGACACTTAGCAAGCACGTATGGTTTGGTTATATGGTTGCCACCCAGCACTGTAAATTGTTTCTTGGCTTACAGGAAACCATTTGGCTTGTCACTGAATGTAAAGCCACCTGTAAAGGAAAGAAAAGCAATAAGAAGTGACAGGAAAGATGGGAGAAATAGGAAGAGGGGAGGGCAGGCACAGAAAAAGAATGATAAAGGCCAAGGAAGAAGTAGGCAGCATTACATGAAGTCAGTGGACGATGGTCGCCACCACCTACCACTAACCATATAATTACACTTAATGCTTGCCAACTTCACGTCACTGTTTTCACAAGCACCGAAGATACACAAACTTCATCACCTGCACTGACACTGAATGCTTGCCAACAACACTTCACTATTTTCACAAGCACTGAAGATACACAAACTGCACTGACACTGAACTACACTCAAACTGAACTGAAACCTGAAACTACTCTAGTCTCTTCCCCATGCCTATATAAGCTTCTTATATTCTAGACTGTTGTACACTCCTCCACAGTTCTTGTGTATTTCCGAGAGAGCAACGGTTACAACAGTTACCATCTCGGAGACATCCAAAACATGCCAGAGTTCTCTTACACTGTATAACACTCTAAATTATTTAGCATACAAACTGAGATAAAAGTACATAATTTAAGTCACATTAATAAAATGTTATAGAGAAAAAGAGCACAAAATTAATGTACAACTTACAAAATAACTACGCTCACAAAGATCAGGCTAACTGGCAACTCTGACGTGTGGCGGTACTATGAGAAAAATTGGAAATTCTCCAGAACAATCTAACAAGCAATCCAGCTTCTTAACAGACGGCTTCGAATTTGATCTGTCAAACAACAAAAATGCGGCTATCGACGCCATATGTGAGGATGGATACTTTTTCTGTGTCTGGGCAAACTTTTTATTCTTTGGACTTTGAACAAGTACATACTTTACCTGGACGAGAGTACGACACAATGATTTATTTGGTTAAAAGTAAGACATATTAACATAACTGTACACTAGTAAACAGTGTTGGAAAAATAACCCTCGGGGAAAAAAAATAATGGTTTAGAACAGCATAACAGATGGCATCGGTCAGAATGACAAATATGAATATGGTCGACTCACACCCTTGAGGAGAAAATGATAATTTCATGGACAATACTGAAATGAACCATCAGTGAGCTAGATCAGAAAGAGAAAATGATAACCGTCACTATCAACCTGCACTTCCTTAGATTTGTTTGCATGGTACGACATCGAATCACTGATCATACCATCTGGTGGGAAAATACCAATCCCTCACATTCATTGGCTTTAGACAATCATGCAACAAAATGTCACACATTAACTCGTCCGAGGCGATTGACGTCTTCTCATTGGTAATTTTCTCTTTTCATGCTATCAGATGACCTTAGTCTAGGAGAACCCCCAGGTAGAGAAGTTTATGAATACTGTGCTTAAACTCTCCATTTCGAAAAGTCTATCCTAAGGAGAGAAATTTATCTGGAAAGCAATAATTAGAAAAAAAAAAAAAAAAAAGGGAAATAGCTGCTCACTGAACTGAAAGGCTTAATGCTTAAAACAACAGTTTCTGTATTTTCTGCATCGTATGATAAAGATAAATGTAAGTATCTGCGAAGTTTACACTGAGAGCGGGTGTGCAGAAGCCCATTCAGTTGAACTACCACTGACACTGCAGGTGTTGTGCCGACACGTCGTCATTCACAACCGAGTCACAGGTGCTGACGACACCTATTCTACGTCACGCTCTGACCTGACGTATTTTGGAACGTTTGTTAGTACGACTCAGTGACGTGCACAGACTTTCACAAGGGCAGGGACTTAGTTGATAAAAGTGCACTCCCCTAACGTTGTGTGTGTGTGTGTGTGTGTGTGTGTGTGTGTGAAATCCGCTGTGCCATATAGGCTGAATATATGTATATACACAAAGGAAAACTTTAAAATTGCATGTGGTTAATGCAGTAATTTTATATATAAAGCTGACTAAAGGAAAAAAAATTATTTGTTAAAAGGGCATTTTTTTTTTTATTGCAAGATTTTCAAAAGCTATGAAGATATTGGAATACTGGAGTGTTTACAATTATTCAGTTTTACGTATATTGACTTTTAGCAGGGCAGTGAAATGGCGGGGGACAGGGCGACGTGGAGGCGATTTGTTTGTGGCCACCCCGTACGGGACTGAGGCGTCTGGCAATAGATGGATAGATAGACTTTTATCTCGCACATCATAATAAAACACAGTATTCTGCTGTGTGTGTACTTTTAAATATGGAATAATATGAAACTAGGAAATAAGGATTTACAGAAATATACTGTGGGCTATTTAATATGATGGCCACAGCTCTTTAGTAGCAATAGAAAAATATTAACCCTTATCAGGAAAATACAAAAGCAAAAATTATATTCTTGATCATCTACAATGAAATGCATACTTAAGAATAAGGAGGCCAACATACGGTAATATATTAATCATAATAGCATTCTCCCGCAGGACATGTGCTTGAAAACGTTGATCAATTCTTCATATCAACAGGGATGTCTTTCTCAGTGCCAAGCAGCATGAGATCTGTGAGTCTCTTTTCTCCACACAGGCTCTGCAGTTTATTCTTCACTAATCTGAGCTTTGAAAAGGAGCGCTCCACAATTGCTGTGGTTACTGGAAGTGTTGCATAAATTTTAAGCAACTCATACATAATTGGGACGACAGGATTGGCATCGTTGTCTTTGGAGCAATTGAGGGTGGATTTTAGATCATTTTTTGGCAGTGAGTAGGATGAGTGAAATACCCTCAGTTCAGTCAAACGTTTATCATCCTCTTCTTCAAACCCGTAAAACTTGCAGAGTATTTAGACGCTGAACTTTACTTCTTGTTGCCAAGTCTTCACCTGCCCTCCAGTTTAGTGACACAATTTGGTTATGGGGCGACTTTAAGATTTTTCCTGTATTATCTTCATCTATTCCTTTAAATCTCCTCCTAATTTCTTGAACAGATGTATACAGAATTGTGTAATAAACTTTCACACGATACAACTCCTCTAATCTCTGTGATGGTTCATGTATTGCAGACATAGAGCTATATATACTTGAACCTTGCTGGCACTTTTCTTGGTTTGCTCTGAGCAGGAATTGCCTCTGAAACCTCAAGATCTGCTTCTGGGGCTTATTGAATTCTATCTATCTATCTATTGCCAGACGCCTTAATCCATAAGGGGTGGCCACAAACAAATGGCCTCCATGTCGTCCTGTCCCCCGCCATTTCATTGCTCTGCTCCCAGCTCACACCCCTCTCTCTCATATACCTCTCCACTCCATCCCTTCATCTCATCCTTGGCCTCCCCCTCCCTCTCCCCCCCTCCACCTCACTCACATACACTCTCCTCGTCAGTTTCTCGCTCTCCATCCTCTCTACATGTCCACATCACCTCAGTGTGTTTCTCCTAACGCTTCCTCTTACATCCACATCCACACCACGACGCTCCTTCACTCCCGCATTTGTCAGTCTGTCTCTCCATGTAAGTCCACATGCTCCTCTCAAATAACTCATTTCCACTGCTCTAACTCTTGACTTCTGTCCCTCCAACAATGTTGTTGAATTACTTCCTGATATATTGCCTAGAATTCTTCTTCGTTCCTTAGCTCAGAAAGTCTCTTCAGCACACCATCAGTCGTTGTACAGTACATGCCGCATGTAAATCAAGGTCTTGCGGTTGAAGAACATTCGAGCAGTAGCTTTCTCTATGAATACTGGTGTTACAATTTCAAGACGAAGAAGAAATTGAAAAGTTGATGCTACGTAACACTGTTGCTGCATCTCCACTTGCTGGATCTGGTGGACTATTTTCACATATCTTGATCAGAAATTGTACCAGAGCCGTAAACACATTCTTTAAGGTTCTCAGATCGTCTTTTCTGCAAGCCCATCTTGTGTCAGAGAGCTTTTTCAGTTCTTGAGCACGGAACCCAGAGTAGAAGGAGAGTTGAGATTGTATGAAGAAAGTATGCCGCTTACTTGAGACTTAAAGGAAACTGTATAACTTTTGAATTAGAGTAAAAAATGAGGCGAAATAGTGGCTTGATTTCGCACTTTCTACAAGGGCAAGTTTCAGGAAGTGTGCATGGCAGTGAACATATAAAGCTTTTAATTCTGTAGAAGAATTCTTGACTAAAACCCCTTGTACGACCCACTCATATTAGCAGCTCCATCATAGCCCTGACTCATGTTTTCTATCTGTAAGCCATATTTTTCCAAAAAAGACAAATCGTTCCCTCCAGCTCGTCATCAGTAGTAGATTCTAAATCACACACTTCAATGAAAAGCTCTTTGATTTCGTTATCTGAAACATAGCGTATGCACATAGAAACCTATTCAGCGTGTGAAACATCTGTTTTTTCATCCATAAGAAATGAATATATTTTTCTTGCCTTGATTTCATTTAATACTTATTTTTTTACATAAGTAACCAAAGACTTGATTATGTCATTCAGAATACGGTTTGAGAACAATGACATCTGTGGTATCTTTTTTTTAGATGGTGAGGTGCACTGTACAGCATCTAAATGGTTCTTGACGACAATGTCATATTTGGCAATTAGCTGGACCAGTTCAAGGATGTTTCCTCTACTTAAACATGCTTGGCTTTCACCCCCCCTCCCTCTCTTAATGATAGTCCTTGTCGAGCTAAATACAAAATTACATCTATCAGCCTTGATATTATTTCTCTGGTTCTCTGTCTTCATTTTTTGCTGCTTATTTTTGTTTATCTGTCGTTTCAAAAGCTTTTTCCAAGGTCTTCGTAAAATTATTCCATCTGACCATAACAATCATGTGTGCTTCAGAAGATGCATGTTTCTTTGTCAAGTGCATGATGCCCTGTATTTACTCCAACTTATCTCCACAATATTTTGGTGTTATATTTGCCTTTATCCAAAAACAGTCGACAACTGAAGCAATACATACTATCGGTTTCAACAGAGCACTCAAAATAAGGTCTGTTCTGATAACAGTGCTTCTGAAAAGAATGTCCCCTTTCATATTTGGGATAGCTTACTGTTATGCTGGCACAAACCTAATTCCTTTGGGTTCTTCTAAACAGGAGGAAACAAACAAAGTACGCTTCTAGTATACTCTGGTAGCACAAGGAAGACACACAAACTCTGGATGGCTATAGTACAGCATTATTATTGACTCTTTATACAGCCTGGATAAGTAGAGTGAATGACAACAAAGGGAGGAAAATGGCCTATTCTGGGTGTGGGGTCTTGATCTGAGGGTCTGGAGGGAAGCTCTCTCTTCCTTTGCACTGGAGACCACCACCAGGACTACGCAGTGGAAAGTTGGGAAATCCGGGGGTCGAGTCTACATCAGTACGTGTGGGTGTTCTGGTGTGTAATGTAAGATACAAGTAAAGCCCGTAGGGAGAGACTGTGACTCTGGCTTCGAGAGGGAGGAACCCGATGTCTGGTTCTCTATGTGGAGGACAGACATAAGTGTGCTTTGTTCCCAGAGTGGGCATGTAGGGAAGCTAGAGGAGACCCAGGAAAGCCAGGACAAATAGGTCATCCACTGTTATCACCAGGATCTCCTGAGGAGAGGTGAAAAGGGGAATATGGGATGGGGATCCACTCCGAAGGCAGCGGTATCTGGTGGCAGTTGGTCCGAGCCCAGGGCACATCATGGCCCCTCCGAGGCTGAACTGCCTCTAGCAAGCTCAGTGGTTGAAGAGGGGTGTCGGAACTCCAGCATAGCTGGACCGCGCCTAGCAAGTCCAGAGGCCGAACCGCATCTAGCAAGTCCAGTGGCTGGGGAGAGATGTCGGTGCTCCTGCAGAGCTGGACCACGTCTAGCAAGTTCAGTGGCCAGAGGGGTATGCCGGTGCTCCTTCATAGCTGGACCACATCTAGCAAGTCCAGTGACCGAAGAAGGACGTCAGTGCTCCTGATTAGCTGGATCGCGTCCAGCAAGTCCAGGGGGAATGTCACTTCTAGCAAACATAGGAGGGTCGTCTCTAGCAAACTTGGTAGCAGAGATGCATCTAGGTTTCCCTGTAGTGCCGCCTTTAGCAAGCACTGGATTGGAAAACTCCAGTTGCTGGCAGTACTTGGGGCTCGGGCAGTGATGGCAGGTGGGTGACGACTCAGGGCTAGGTCTGCCCATAGCTGTGAATGTGTGCTCCTTGTGCCCCTCTTGTCTGGGCGTTCATATTGTAAATATCCTGGCCATCGTACCTGGCTGCCGGTAGTTGTTTTCTGGGGAGCGCTGGTTTTCCATGGTCACAGCTGGAGTGGAGACTGTAGTAAGTCTCGTCCTGAACGCTTTATTTATTACTGATTGATTTGGCCCTAATGAGGAGCATAGTTTGCAGAATTCATCATTTACGTTATTTTTTTTTTTTAATAACAACAGAGGAAGGAAAAACAAGTGAATACAAAAATAATCCACATACCAGATTACTGGTGTCCTGCATTCATAAAAATTCTGTAACAGTTGGACTTGAACAGCTGTAGGTTGAAGTGTGGGGGAAACAACTCCGGGGAAGCGAGGTCCAGAGAGATGCTGTTCGGGGAATAAAAGAAATCTGATAGGCAGAAGTTCTGCAATCTGAGTGTGTGAAATTCCAGTCATGAGCACTACCAGATGCCTGTGTAGCACGGGGGAAGGCATGGGGAGGTAGAACAATGGACACAACTTCGTCCGAGCATTTGCCACAAAAATGTCTGTAAAATAATGCAAGGGGGGTAACACTCCATCTTACTTGTAGGGGAGGTAGTTTATTTGTAATGACAGGGGTATTAATAATTCCAACAGCTTTGTTCCGAATTTTGTCTTGTTTTTTTAGTGCAACCTAACCATATCTATTCCACAAGGGTGAGCAATATTCCAGCAGAGAGTGCACATGACTCTTATAAATTATAGTTAACTGCTCGTCAGTGAAGAAGTACGGACTCTGTACAATAATCCAAGTTTCTTTGAGGCAGTTTTAGCAAGTGGTCTGACATGAGAGGTCCAACTGAGGGCACTGTTAAGTGAAACATCGAGAATTTCAGTACTTTTGGAAATGGGAATATCAGTAACATTGAAGGTAATATACGAATCTGGCAGTATCTGTCTATTAGTAAACTGTATATATTTGTTTTTTCTAGCATTAGATGAGACGAGGTTATTTTGTCCCCATTCAGTGATCTTAGACAAGTCTTGATATAAGGAGATGGCTGCACTGAGTTGAGAGTTAGAGATATTAAACTTTGTGAATGGGTGTTTGAGTGTGAATGAACTGTGAAGCGTTGAGTCATATGCATATGAATGGATAGGATTGTGGGCGACAGTTAAGAGGTCATTAATATGAACTAGGAATAGAGTTGGTGCCAGAACTGATCCTTGTGACACACCGGCGTTAACTGAGTGGAAATTGGAATATGCATCATCTACTTTTTCTCTTATATTACTGTCGCTGAGATATGAGGAAAGCAGAGGAACAAAGATGTTAGTCCATAGCAAGGGAGTTTGGATAGCAGGGAACGGTGCCACACTCTGTCGAAATATCAAAGGCTACTGCATGAGTTTCTCCATATTAGTCAGTTGATTGATGGATGGTATGAGTCAGGAGATTGAGTATATCAGTGGTGGATCTTTCGTGACGAAAACCATAATGTTTGGATTCAAGGTGTTTAACTATTTGCTTATTATTTACAGTTTCAAATACTTTACCAAGAGGAGACGTGAGAGCTATTGGTCTGTTTCTTGGATCAGTCAGAAATCTTAGCCCAAGCCAATTAGGAAAATTTTCATATATCTCTCCTGTGCTGAAATGTGTTTCTATCCCTTGCATATCCTATTGTGCTTCCATTCCTTGTATCTGAGCTTCCATCCCTTTTATTTTATCCTCTTTATCTCCTAGTTCACCGAGATACATTTCTTTCGTCAGTAATCTAGGTCTCCATTCTTTCTGCTTCCTGCCCATCAGTTTAGTTTTTTGATACACAATCTAATGCATCCTCTTCTTAGAACTGTTTTTTTCTTTGTTTCCCCTTTGTTTGAACCCCTCCCTGCTTCAGTCTCTGATTTGCTTGTTTCTTTTCTGGCACAATGTTGTAAATCCAAATAAAATCCTCCTTGCGTCTCCTGTTGTTCTACGCTTGTATGTTCTCCAATTTCTTGCTGGTTTGCTCCTCCAAATGTTGTGACGCGTCCAGGTTCACCTCTCGAGCTTCCTCACACCCTGGATCATCCAGATCCTCTTCCTTATTTCTAGTGAGGATCCACTTTGGCAAGGTTGTACTGCCACGTGTTGAAGCTTGGAGTTCCTTATCTCTGTTTCTTAACCCATGGGCTGCGGCAAAGGGTTGCGCAGACATCCCCCGTGGTACGGCAAAATGGCAATTTTGGTCACTCTTACAGATTTCTATGAAATGTATATTAGTAGCTAGGAAATTGCATCATGCAGCTACCCACGGATTTTAAAAATTGAAATTTGCTTAGTTTTAGAGAAATATTTGTCAGAAATTGCATTTCTAATAGGAACATAAAAACTATGCTTTGAGAGAGAGAGAGAGAGAGAGAGAGAGAGAGAGAGGGAGGATGTATAATGCGTATTGGGGCTTACATGACAGATTGTGAACAGGCATTTGCCAGTCTCCCCGTTCGCCAGGTGGGTTGCCAGCTCACTCCGCACGCTGCAATACAGGCTTAGGGCGCTACTTTTACACCCATTATTTACCACCCTAATTCTGTTCCATTACCTCCTATTGACCTTAGATATGATTTTTTGTTTTTCCGAACAATTTCGATCCATGACTGCCTTTCCTGGAGGGAAAATATTGAAGAAAATGCATTACGAAGCCTATACTTTTGGGTCATTGTTGCTGGTGCAACTTGGTCACTGGGCACAAGATAGGATGTGGGAATGAGCTACCAGTTACCCTACTACCTCCAGTATTTGGGTCATGCTGATCCTTCTAGAATCTTTGTGGTGCATTGTTGAAAATCACGCTCATAAGAGCTTTATGAGACACCCCTCACATGAGGTATGTCTCAGTCCACGGGTTAAGTCCATCCTTGTGTGGCATTTTTAGTTCTGAAAGTAAAAAAAAAAAAATGCTTCAAGACTATATTAATGACATGGGTAGCAATATTGAAAATGGATGCTATTTAAATATGTTTGCTGATGATGCTAAAATACAGAGAAGAATTGTAAATACTCTTGCAGAGAGCTGCAGGGAGAACTAAATACCTTACAAGACTGGAGCGGTACTTGGAAAATGGAAAAGACCAGATTGGAACTACAAACTAGGAAGTTCAACTCTACAAACATCCGAAAAGGAGAAGGATTTAGGGGTGATCATTAATAATACACTAACACCAACAGACCATATTAATGAGAAAGTAAGAAGGGTGTACAATTTGCTTGCTAACATGAGGGCAGCCATCACTAACACAGACGAAACCATGTTGAGGAATTACTTCATTTATATGGCCAGTTCTGGAGTATGCATCAGCAATTTGGAATCCACATCTTAGGAAACATACTGACAAGATTGAAAAGGTGCAAAGGGTTTCTACAGGATGGGCTCCTAGCCTAAGAAATCTAAGCTATGAAGAGAGATTGGAAAAGCAAAATCTACGAACCCTAGAAGAGAGAAGGAGAAGAGGGGACATGATCATGCTATACAAATGCGTCACAAGAAAAGAGACGATAGACTCAGATGAATATATCAGTTTTGGCGATTCATCAGTAAGAGAATATAGCAAAAAAAATGATAAAAAGAGAGATAACAAAGATATAAAAAAGTTTAGTTTCCCTAACAGAGCAGTGTATTTAGTGGTAGGTGGGGGCACTCACCATCCACTCATTCGATGTAGTGCTGCTCTCGAATGTCTGTCCTTTCCTGTCCTCCTTCCATCTTTCTTTCCTTCCCCTTTTGTAATTCTTTCCTTCATTCTTCCCTCGTCCTTCTGCCTACGGGTGACGTTACACTCCCTCTTCTATCTACCTTTCCTTCATTCTTTCCTCTTCCTTCTGCCTATGGGTGACTCTACACTGAGTGACATGCCAAATGGTTTTCTGTACACCAGGAAACCATTTACTACGCTGGGTGGTATCCATATAACATAATTATGGCGCCTGGTGGTTTAGTGGGTAATTACGGCACTCCAATCGGATTGAGCCGGTGAAGGTTTATATCCAAGGAGTGGTTGGGGTGTATCGCTCACGTAATGCCACTCAGGGATGAGTGAGGCTGGTCACTCTCATCTAAAATGTTAGGACCAACTTGCCTAGCCCCGGGCTCCTACGCTTCTCATGGGGCAACGTAGGATTGGGATGATGAATGGATGGATGGACAAAAATATAAAAAAGTTTAGTTTCCCTAACGGAGCAGTGTATTACCAAACCCAAATGAAATTGTGTGTGCCAACACCATTCACAAATTTAAAGATATGTATGATAAATATAGCTTAGAGAACGGGACAATACGAGCTTGCTCAATCCTATAAAAACACAATTAGGTAAGAATAATTAGGTAAGAAAACACACACACACACACACACACACACACACACACACACACACGTGTGTGTGTGTGTGTGTGTGTGTGTGTGTGTGTGTGTGTGTGTTTTAAACACCACTCTTCGACCCAGTGTGTGTGTGTGTGTGTGTGTGTGTGTGTGTGTGTGTGTGTGTGTGTGTGTGTGTGTGTGTGTGTGTGTGTGTGTATGTGTGTGTGTGTGTGTGTGTGTGTTCTTACCTAATTGTGACGGTAGGTAAGAACACTCACACACTGGGTCGAGGACTGGTGTTTACCACTTTGTTTTATGCACATTTTCACCACAAATAAATCGCAATTTCTTGGGCTTACATCAATTTAGAAATCTGGTCCATCTGGCAATAGGAAAAAATGATTTGATCAAAAGAAGTAGACCCAAAAATTATACTGGAGACACAAAGATATGATTTTCTTACCTGAAAAGTTAGATTGGCGTCGCGATACCAACACATCCAGCTGGCTTGGCCACTGAGCTGTACAGTCCAGGCGGCAGGCCAGCTGACGAAGCAGACCATTTTATTATTATTATTATTATCATTTTAATGTATAGCTTGGGCAGACTCAGGTAGGCGACTGATATTCGTCATAAATTGGTTTGAACGGTAAAAATTCACCACTCAGTGTGTACCCTTGAAGTAAAAATACATAATAATAATGAGTTTAGGGTAAGATAGCGCGGATTAGTGAAGGAACATTTTAAAATACTGAGTGAGCATAAACTCCCAGATTTTGACTTAAAGGACACTTTTCTTTCCCTGATCTTGACTAAAAGGTCATTTTTCTTTCCTTGATCTTGACTAAAAGCGCACTTTCTTTCCCTGACCTTGACTAAAAAGGCACTTTCGATATGAAGAAGAGCAGGGGCTCAAGCACCCCGAGCACCCCCCCCCCCACCTGCACGTCCCTGTCTTGAATGCCCATTATCGGCTGCTGCGTGACACATTAACTATTGGAAATGCTTCGTGGCGTTGAGGTTGAGATTTAAGAAGTTTCAGTTTTATGTCAAAACACTTTTTCATCCTTGATAACGGAGAAAACAACTTTATAGCTGATTCATCATCATCATCATCATCCGGACCTCCTTTCCCACCCAAGGGCAGGGTGAGGAGTAGCAATGTCCAGACAGCCCAAAATTGCCCAATCCAATGGGTCACGCTTCCATTCACTCATCATTCAAGCCCCCGGAATCCTGGCTCTATCGGATACGCCAAAAACATTCACTACGTTCTGTAGCTTCACATATCGTATCCGACAGAGTCAATCCAGACGCTGCCACGTTAATAATAATAAACCACATGAAGCAAACTTCAGTTAAAGGAATCATCACAACTCATTTGGCAGTTATACACATACCTTCTATTCAGCCTAGCGCACCTGCGGCGGTTTCTCGGTAATGGTGGTAAGGTTAACACATCGAGTATAAGATAAGTGGCCGCAGCTGAACTCACTCTGACACAGTGGAGGCGACGCGAGGCAAAGCAGGCAGTGCAGTCCAGGCTGCAAGACAGGCAAGACAAGCAGTCAGAGCAACGACGTTATGGCGTACTTCAAAATTCAGTTGCTGGTCCTCGTGGCATGCATTGCGCTCTTGGGTCAGGTGAGATAGTTTAATACATCATTTTTCTACAATTAACCTCAGTGAGTAGACCCTTTACTTGTTATGATCATCAGAACGTAGTGCTATTACATACGTCCAACAGGAGTGGACTCTGAATCTACAGTCCAATGAGTTGGGCAGGAATGTTAAACAGCCATTACTGACATTCGTATGCAGCACAAACTAACCTACAATGGCACAACAATATTCGGGCAGACTCTGTGCCATATAATACTGGAAAATAATATAAACAAACAAACAAAGCTTCGCATTGAGTAGTGCATCAAGAACTTTAGAGAGATAGTAGTTGTTTCCTTGTGTTGTCAAAATAATGAACCCATCACCGAATCTGCATTTGACTGTGCATGATTTGGATCGTTATTTTTTTCCTGAAATATTTTTACGGGAAGTCTTAGAGTAAAATAATATGCAAACTTCAGTGTTGTCCCAACCCTTCACATTATTTTCAACCTGGGCTGCAGTCCTTCTTACTCTTTAAAAAATCAATGGATAATTCGTTCTCTATTATTTTATTGTGCAACAGTGCAAAGTACATTTTACGTTTCCATTCCGTCTTTTGCCATCCGATGTGAAGGCCCTATCGATCCGCCATGCGTCTGCTTCTGCCGAGGGCACTCGGGTTTCGTCCTCTATTTTAACTCTTAATTAGTTACCACGAAACTTGACATGGACTTGCTCTGACTTACCGGGAAAGCCCGTGCGAAATTTCTGCTCATTCCACCCTGCTATATGACCTGTAAAGGGTTCCCAATATCTGGTGAAAAACTGGGCATTAAAGTGCTCGTGGCTCGAGCGTAACTGAACGCACACAATTATAACTTATTCGTACACCATCGTTGTCAGTTCGTCGTTCTGCATCTTTTGATGTATGGCACGTCGAAATCCAAGGGGGTCAAATGTCAACAGACACGCAAACAGACAACGCTTAATCACATAATATTATTGACCATCTTGTCTGTTTCTGCTCTGAGATGGTTGTAATCAGTGCCGTAACAGCCTTCTGACTGTTTAGTTTTTAACACATTAAGCCACAATGACTTTTTTTGTTTTGGCTTCAGTCTGTGTGTCCCAATCGCGATAGATGACATGACACTTTTTTTTTTTTTTTTTTTTTTTTTTTTAATGTGTCCGACTCTGGGCATAGGCTTCACAGCCTGCACTCAAGGCCCAGTAGTCCTCCTACATACCATACACCTCTCTACTTGTCACCCAAAGGGTAATAATAACCACTGTCCACACTTTCACTTACAGATATAACTTGTTCAGGACAATGAAAAGGCGTTATGTTGTTGAACATTGTGTAAGACCATTACTGCTGCATATTTTAATGTATATAACCTTTCTCAGAAGCATCAGCTAAGCCTTAAATACGAACCGCGATATCATCAGGCCACTTGTCTGTTCACGAGACAATCTGCATTCACTTTTCGTAGACATTAAATTATGTTAACTCATCCATCCATGGCCCTCACTGAGCACTAGAATAACTTGTTAATACAGACAGGTCACTTGGTATCAGACGTATGAGTACTATAGACCACCCGGGGACAGGTACCGTACTCATTTTACTATAACTTGGCCTAAAACTGCCCTCTCTTCATTTTAAATGCTCATTTATAACAATAGATTAATACCTGATTATGATGCTAGTCACAATGAACTGTTGAGGGACAGAAGCAGAGCCACAACACGTCTTTTCTGTCACCAAGCTATGTGAAATACCCTCCAAAAGGACGAAAATCTGGGGACAACGGTAAGGGAGTATAACAAATTCTTCCTGGAATTAGGATGCGTTAATGTCGAAAACAAAAGACGGCATAGATGTTTGTGCATTTAGTGTATCGGGTAACAAGTACCTGCCGCCTTGCTGACATGAACATTTAACTAGGAAATTTGAATTTACTCTTCCCTGGGCTAAGGGATGGATATTATTATTATTATTATTATTATTATTATTAGAGGGTGAAGTGCTTGAAAGGTACAACAAGGAAGAAAGGTTGCTGGTTCATTGAAAGCAATGATAAGAAACAGGGAAGTGAGCATGGAAGTGAAAAAATTACATGACAGTACTGTGATACCAACTCTAACGTATGGAAGTGAAGGTTGGACCTTGTTGGAGGGACAGAAGTCAAGAGTGAGAGCAGTGGAAATAAGTTATTTGAGAGGAGCATGTGGAGTCACATGGAGAGACAGATTGATAAATGAAGAAGTTAGAGAGCTTTGTGGTGTGGATGTGGATGTGATAGGAAGCGTTAGGAGAAACACATTGAGGTGGTTTGGCCATATGGAAAGGATGGAAAGTCAGAAACTGACGAAGAGAGCGTAAGTGAGTGAGGTGAAGAGAGGGAGGGGAAGGCCAAAGATGAGGTGGAGGGAAGGAGTGGAGAGGTATATGAGAGAGGGGAGGAGGGTGAGCTGGGAGCAGGGCAATGAATTGGCGGGGGACAGGGCGGCATGGAGGCGATTTGTTTGTGGCACCCCTTACAGGCTTAAGGCATCTGGCAATGGATGGATTATTATTATTATTATTATTATTATTATTATTATTATTACTACAACTACTACTACTACTACTACTACTACCGGTATTGTTACAAGCCGCGATAGAGAAGCTGGTATTGTTTTCGATTTGTCTGTCTATCTGTGTGTGTGTGTATCTGTTAGCACAATAACTTCTCTCCAATTCTCTAAAGACTATGACCTCCAGTCTTTTAAACACACTGTTTCCAGGCATCTCGAAATGAACGGATCTTGAATTTGACTGTTATTTTTTATCTTTTCTTGGAAGGAACAATCTTGAGGGGTTCTGCCCTTTGCTTCCTTCCACCTTGCATAAAAAAATAGCATAGGGAAGTTGTATAACAGATACTGTGAGGAGGAGAGTATTGATTTTAACAAAATAGTTAATTACTGGACAATTTAATCCATCATAAAAAGAAACCGTACCAGTAATTATCCCGTTCCTTCTGAACGTAAGACAGCCATATGAAATATTTAAGAACTGAGCAATACTGTGAATACCAAAATGATTATTTCAGGATTTCAGAGACAACTACAATACTCCAAGTGAGCTGTGAGAGTGAACTCTCACTAAAAAGGAAAACCAAAGGCTTAAAACTTGCCAAAATCGCTCCTTTCATGGATATATGAACTAAAGAAAGAAAAAAACAACATCCGTTGATCTCGAGATGTCTGGATACATTGATTTAAAAGGCTGAAAGTCAAAGACAGAGGGAAAGACAGACCAAGGGAGACAGTATTGGAGCCGATCAGTTCAGTACATTGATGACTGAGAATATCAGTTAACTTTTTCACTGGGGACCTGGACAAATCATGGATGCTAAGGTTATTTTACCCTAACTTGGCCCAAATCTTTGTCCTTTCGTTGCTCGTTTCACGTGGCTCAGTGACAAAATAAGACAATACTGTGGCACTAAATCCCTTCCACAACACTTCTTTGTGATTTACATTATATTCAAGCGCTAATCTTTTGTTGCAACTCGGTATTCAGATAGAGATGGCAATTTTAGGCCAGATTAAAGTAAAATGGGTATAGTGTTTAGCTAGACAGGTTGGGTTGACCGTCGTGATGGGTGAGGGATATAGGCTTAGGCAGTGACCATTAAAATCGTGATCAATCTATATACCTAGGTTGCTTTTCCCCCAAAAAGGGAGGTAGCCAAGACAGGACGGCACACTCCCAATTTACTCATCCATGCACACCCGTACATTTATTCGTATCTTAGCCCCAAGGGGAAAAGGGACAGATCCTCACCGCACCACACCGCACGAGGATCAACTGCATAGTGCAATCAGCCTAATCCGCGACAGGGCCCGACAATAGAGCCTGTTTACCCTTGCCACATCATAATGGACCCATCCCCTCACCCGCACCTGACATGATAAGCTGATCAGGCCAAATGTGGGAGAATATCCCCTCGGGACAGCGTCACCATTTATTCATTCACAATTTCTCTCCAGTCATCCCTATCACGTACAGCCATTCTTCCTTGCTCTACAGACATCCCTCTCACATCTAACGCTCTCTTCACACTGTCCATTCATCCAGTTCGTGGTATTCCTCTCAACCTTGCACCTTTCACATCTGATCCAGTTATCTTTTTCACCATTCGCTCTTCATCCATTCTCTCCATATGCCCAAACCGTCGCAGCACTCGTTCAGCCATCTCCCACGTAACGCCAGTTCTCCCTCGCACTTTATCATTTCACACTCGATCCATACATGTCACTGCACACATACTCCTCAGACACCTCATCTCCAATACATTCAAACTCTTCCTTTCTGTAACGCCCATATTCCATGTTTCAGCCTCATATAATGCAGTCTGCATCACTACACCCTTATACAGCCTCCTTTACATCCACTCTAAGCGAACGACATCTAAACACCATTTTCATTCATCCCAGCACCATTCTTACTTCATTCATTCTAGACTTAACCTCTACATCTATTCTTCCATCCACAGCAACATGTGACCCTAAGTACTTAAAACACTCCACCTCCTCAAGCAACTCACCACCCACACCTACTGTACATGCATCCTTCTACTATCTACCAACCTCGTACTCTTCATCACTTTACTCTTATTGTCATTTATTCTCAATCTCCTCCTTTCATACACCCTCCCAAACTCCTCTACCAACTGTCTCAATCTCTCCTCCGAATCAGCCACCAGTGTAGTATCATCCGCAAACAGCAGCTGATTCAGATTCCACTCTTTCATCAGCATTCACCAGGCTTAAACCTCCACCTAACACTCTCGCATTCACCTCCATTACAGTACCATACATATAACTATTAAACAACCAAGGTGACATCACATCCTTGCCGCAGCCCCACTCTCACGGGAAATCACTCATTCACAGTATTTCCCACTCTTACACACGTTCTACTATTTACATAAAAAACTTTTCACTCCTTTTAACAACCTACGATCTAGTCCATATAATCTCAAAACAGTCCACAAAGCCTCTCTATCAGTTGTCATATGCGTTTTCTAAATCCATGAACGCCCTACATCCTTACCTTTCGCTAAATACTTTTCACGCACTTGTCTCACAGGAAATACCTGATCCACGCATCTCCTCCCTCTCCTAAAGCCACATTGCTCATCACCAATCGTCCCCTCTGAACCCTCTCTCTCTCTTAATCAACACTTTACCATACACCTTACCTACAACAGTCAACAGACTTATATCCCTATATTCATACTTATCACCCTTACCTTTATACAACGGAATCACACTGGCTAATGGAGGGGTACTGGGGTCAGTGAGGGGAAAGTTGATAAAGCAAAAATCTTTAGCTCTACGCTGTCTAGACGTACTGCCCTTAGTACGACCCCCCACCCTCTCCCACCGTAACACACACACACACACACACACACACACACACACACACACACACACACACACACACACACACACACACACACACACGGCTGGGCAGTTTGAAAGGATGGACGCGTTGGATGGAGCTCCTGGGAAAACAGTTGGGAAGCCATTGCCTAGCTAAGTGTAGCCTTTTATTAGCAATATTGGTCAAGCTCATATCTCTATTGCAAAATGAGTGAATAAGACAAAAAACTCTAAGTGGTGTATTTTATATAGGAAAAAGTAGATAAAAAGATGATCATATATGTGACAAACAAGCAATTAGCGACAGTGGCAACAAGCATCTGGCTGAATAGTGTCGACGCAGCAAATAAGTCAAAACCAGCAGAAGATTCTGAAACAATGGCATTCTCAGACAAACTAGGAAAAAGAGATAAAACTAAGAAGAATCCCTTCTATTTTGACTTGGAAGATGTAGAAATTTTTAAAATGTTAGCAGAGAGTCAAGAAGTTTGAGGAAAATTTTTTTGAGATTAAATGGATATTAGAATATGAGAAGAAAAAAACGATTTTTTATTTTTTTTAATGAAGAACTGACAATAGAGGTGAATAAAAAAGATGTTGAAATAAATGAAATGTCAGCAGATGTATATGACTTGAAAAACAAAATGAGAGAAATGAGTACTGATGAGGAAAATCATCAGCAGACGTTAAACAAAAAGGAAAAGGATGAAGAAATAAAACAGGCAAACAACAAATTACAGAAAAACAAAGTGTTTGAAAAATCTGTTGACACAGTTTTTACAGTCAAGGATGACGTGAAAATAACTTAGGCCCAGGTCTTAAAAGAAAAGGATGAAAATAATGAGCAGACAAAGCACTAATTCAATAGGGTTTGAAAATGTAAACATCATGCAGTAAGTTAAAGAAATAAGGAAAAATCCAAAATTATGAAGGGAGACAGTTGACATGAACAAATCAGTAATAACACTGTGTAACAAAGGATTTGTTTATTCAGTTTTTTCGGCCTTGTTAGATTCAGTTTTCCACGCTGATTCCAATGATGTATGTTTGTTTGTCTATCTCTGGGTTTTTGTCAACAATTGGCAATTGTTTCTTTCCAGCACGTATGTAATGGCTGACGTATCGCTTACCACACACACACACACACACACACACACACACACACACACACACACACACACACACACCATCTGCGTCCAGGCAGATGTCGCTGATATGACCATTATTGCATCATGCAACGCGGATCGAGTCAGCTCATTTGATGGGCTAGTCTCACATTGCTAGTTTGGCTGGTCGACGTGTTTTTGAGCTGTTCCTAAAGGTGTTTCTATTGATGAGAATGAGCAATAGACATTCTTGCAAGCTGTCAGCCATTGTGTTATGTTTGTGGCGAATATATTGGACCGAAGATGATCAAACACAAAATCCACCTTGATACTAAATTTGCTTGAGCATACAAAGCGTATTTCGAGTACAGTGATAGAAAAGAGAGGAAAATGTGCAAAAGAAGTGGAAGTAGAGTGACAAAAGGAAGGAAAGAAGCTGGTGCAATGGAGATAAAATGCCGGCTGTGGCAGCTCAGGTCGCCACCACACCCCCAGGAGGAGAACACAGAGGGCTAGACGGCGCGCAGAACTCGCCCGGGCAATTCGGACGTAAGTTCACCCGGCCTGCATGCCCCTATTCCCCGGAACTCACTCACCACCACCACCTTAGTCGAAGTACACTACCTCCTGGGCGAGCTGACCACCGACAGGATCAGGGTGGAACTGGTCTAGCAGTTCCAAGCAGCACCCCAGCAACTACCTGTAGCTGCGCAATACCTGAAACGGCCTGTAGCCGCTCGGAGATAAAGGAGACAGCCTGTCGCCGCTCTGATTTAAGGGCCACTGCCTGTAGCTGGGCACCAGTGACGGCTTGTAGCTCCATACAAAAAAGGCCACGGCCTGTAGCCGGGTCACCAATTAGGAGACAGCCTGTAGCCGCTCCATCAAGTGCTGCTGACATCCCCTGCAGAAACCAGCAACGGCCTGTAGCCGTGCTGGGGAGAGACTGGTACATCCCCTCTCCTTCTGTAGTTGCCTCGGAGGGCACGACACCGGCGATGGCCTGTAGCCACGCCAGTAGGCAGGAGACAGCCTGTAGCCACTCCTAGCCTGCACATCGCCCTCCTTGGGGGGCTTCGGTGAGGCCTGTAGCTACGATGACAGGCAAGTGACAGCCTGTAGCCGCACTTCATCTGTGTTCCTGTCAGGGAGTTGGGCCCCAGTGACGGCCTGTAGCCGCACTGACAGCAAAGGGACAGCCTGTAGCTGCCCTTCGTCTGTTGTCCAAGGGAACCCAGCAACGGCCTGTAGCTGCACCAGGGACAGACACCAAAGTTCCTCGCACCCTGTGACTCTACAGCGAGAACGTGAGCTGCGCTCAGTCCTGCCCTCTGGTGGGAGCGCAGATTGGCCTTCTGTCCACCAAGACCGAGGCAACATCCAGGAGGAGGACCACTGCCCTGAGGACTGGTGGAGTGGCCCTGTGTTGTCCACAGGGTTGTTCTCCTTCCGCCCGGAGGAAGAAGGTTGCTACCTGACGGACTCTGGCAGGGAATGACGCCACAGCCCAGCCCTGACAGCGGCGCCACCAGCAGGAGACCGCAGCCAACGCACCCCGAGGACATCCCCAGGACCTCCGGGCGCGCTTTCTCCCCTCCCTGACGAAGGTGACTCCCGTCCTCCACTGGTGCCTGATTGAGCGCCTCCAGCACCTATTTGGTCCTAGTCCCCAGTCCCCAGCCCTGATAGTGAGGGGCCCTTCGCCACACATAGCCCAAGCCCTAGCCGAGAGACGACGCCCCTTAGAGTGGTTCCATGGCCACGGGTTGAAGGGACTCCCAAAGGGCCTCCACCTACCCCAGGCCGAGAGTTGTGAGCCCCTGGACCTCCCCTTCCCTCTGTCCCACTCGTGATATAACAGTGAATATAAAGACAGTGAAATATAAATGAACAGTGAGGCTGGAATGCGAGGCATGAGAGTGAGTGTAACGTAATATAAGTGTACAGTGAGGCCAGAAAAGAATGCATACTAGTGAGTGTAAGAACAGGCGTCTCAGTGATACCAAGCAGTGAATATAGACAGTGCAATGAACATGAACACCGGGATGAAACATGACCCCTCGGCGTAATGCCTGTAACATAGTGTCAAAGTCTACTCCCCCCTTTTGTGCAGAGTCAATAATCTCCCCCCGCTGTGACCAGTCTAAAACTTAGTGCCAGAGCAGTGTGAGCCTCACGGAATTGCCTCCTCACAACTGACAGTGAAACAGTGCCTTGCCCTCTGGAACAAGACTTAGACTCCTGTACATCTAGTATCCTGTGCGATACTCTGCCGACTAATACCAGCCTATGTATTGATTTTTGCCTAATATACTGTGTAAGACTGTCTGTCTGTTCTACAACACTGAATTTGTCAATATACGTGTAAGGTTGTTGCCCTTTGTTTTTATGCCCTGCCCCTCTCTTGTTTGTCTAAGCTCCGGTCTAGAATGCGAACCCAGATGCACTCTAGGCGTTCTAGGGACGGGAAGCCGCCCCTTAAACACCTAGCATAACAGAAGGCCTTGATAAGAAATAGAGGCTTGAGTGTCGCAGCTGCAAGAAGCTTACATGAAAGGGGATTAGTGCCAACTTTAACATACTGATGTTAAACTATGGTGGCATGAAAAGTCAAGGCTGAGAGCAGTGGAAATGGGAATGCTGAGGGATGTATGTGGAGTAAAGAGAGTTGACAGGATACGAAATAATGTGTTTCGTGAAAGATGTGAAGTGAGGAAGTCTATGGACACCAGAAACGAAGAGAGTGCACTGAGATGGTATGGTTATGATCGAAGAGAGCGCACTGAGATGGTATGGTTACGTGGAGAGAATGGATAACAATATAATGGTGAACAAGGTATATCTGAGCGAATCCGAAGGAGAGGGGAGGCGAGGTAGGCCAAGAAGAAGAAGGAGGGATATGGTGGATGAGTGTAAGAGGAAGGGAGGTATGGAAGACGGTGAGGCTAGAGGACTGACAAGAGATCGAGCTGGATGGATGAATGTTGTGAGAAGAAGTGCATGATCAGGGATTTGGCACCCCATTTTAACGTGACGGCGTCTGGATTGACTCTATCGGATACGTTTATGCGAAGCTACAGAATGTGGTGAATGTTTCTGGCGTATCAGACAGAGCCAGAATTCCGAAGGCTTGGATGATGAGTGAATGGAAGCGTGACCCATAGGATTGGGCAAATTTGGGCTGCCCTAGGGTGGGAAAGGAGGTCTTGATGATGATGATTAAAGAAAAATATGATAAAATAGTATTAGAAGACTGGACACAACGAGCTTGACTAAATCCTGTAAAAATACAATTAAGTAAGAACAATTAGGTAAGAACACACCCACACAAGGGCAAATAATATTTTTGTATAAAATCAGCAACTGAGAAGGAATCGAGAAAGTACGGGGTCTGTTAGGCACATAACCCCTGTGGAACTGATTTCACAGGAAAGTAATGTGATCTCTTCAAGATCGATCGCGAAAAAGAGACAGAGAATCGTAAAAGATGCAATCCTGACGTTGTTGTTAAATATGAGGAAATAGTCACGTGGAAGACGGGCTAATCGAAGATAGAGGAAGTGAGTTTCGAGACACACACACAAAAAGAAACAAGGTTTCTTTTGCCCACAGTCAGAAGGAAGAGAAATCAGAAGTTACGTGTGCCACAGACCTGTTCTGTGACTGTAATGTACTGCTGGACCCTGGGAATTCGATGGCACAGTTAAAGGTAGGGTTAGCAGCATATGAGTGTCAAGCAATTGATGGACAAGAGGAATGAGGCTAGTGAGAGAACAATACCTCAAGAAAAACCACCAGTGCTGGTTTTATACGAACAGTAGCGTTGTAAACCAGAAGCCACAGAGTGACGAAAAACAAACTGAGACAAAAGCATAGAAGGAAGGACGCAGTCTACAACGGGACAGTCCGGAAAATACGGATTTCGGCACATTCAGTCGAAGTCCTTCAGGGCTTGAGTTGTTATAATAATAATAATAATAATAATAATAATAATAATAATAATGATGATGATGATGATCATGATGATGACGATCTGAGCATTTTTTCTGAGTTTTGAATGAAGAGACCTAAATTTTAAAAAAGGAGAAAGAAAAGAGAAAACGTTAAAAAAGGGTTTGATAAGGCAGCACAGTAACCAGAAAGACCTTGCTTCTGATGAGTCATAGCACTTGCAAAGTATGAGGTTTCTGCTGAGAAGGAGTAAAGGCTTTGCACACTTCCGGACAGAAATACAGTGTCAGAATGAATACGGCTAAATCAAGGCTCTTTGGCTCAAGTCAGTGGGTACGAGCGGCAATAAGACTATGCTTCCATGGAGAGAGAGAGAGAGAGAGAGAGAGAGAGAGAGAGAGAGAGAGAGAGAGAGAGAGAGAATGTTATATCTGAAAAAGACTCAGAAGGGTGATAGAACAGGTTGCATTTAAAGGAGACCAGTAAGAAAAGAGAGAAAAGACAAAGATGATGATGTACTGTGCATGAAAGTCTCCAAATGTGAGTATTTCTGGGAAGGGACAATCGAAAAGAATGTGTTCTGTTTTATAAACTAGATTGCAGCAAAAGAAACTGCATAGACTATAAGAATTAGCAGGGTACAGAGGTCTATAGATTCGAATACAGAAACTTAAGGACAGTTCCTTAATTAGATACATACAGTATATTCGTCAGCCATCTCTGGCTTTGAAATGAACACAGAAAAAGGAGGAAGCAGAAAAGTGTATTGTTTTATGCAGGAAGAATGAAGCAATGACTGAAATCCAAAATCAAAATACCTTGTACATTCATTTTGAGATGCCTTTGCCCATAACATTTCAAAGTGTAGGTAGATGGAAGTACATAATGAGGAAAAATTGTGTTATCAGCCTCATAGCCATATCAGCCACGGTAAGGGAGTGAAGGCGAGGCTTAGGGAAGGAGACAGAGTTCTCAGTGAAGAATTTACGGGAAACACTGCCAATATTGCTGAAAAATGTGGAAAGTCAGGCAGTGGTGTCAGAAATCTCACTGAAGGTTGTTACAAAGGAACCACCAGTGAGAGTATAATGTTGTGTTTCCCTTCCCTGGGGACTCTGGAGTCCGATTTTTTTCCAATCATATAGGCTAAATTTTGAAAAGATTAAGGAGTGTGCGCTAACCATGTGGTTTGGCATAGACGACTCAAAGAAAATGCCTGGGAAAATATGCATGACTACAAAAAAACAACAACAACAACAAAGGAAAATGCCCACAAGTATGACTATCGTTCTCAAATTGAATAAGAGGAGGAGGTTTTCATTTTCCTCATTCTGTATTCCAGGAACTTTGAGGCCGCTTGGACCACAAAAGGCAAGGGAACTGCTCATTCCCATGGCTTTTGTTAGGAAAATTATATCCATATACTAAAAAATTGTGCTTGGCGTTGGAGAATTATTTATCCATATCAGCTTGCAGAAGAAAGTTATACAAAGAAGGGAGAATTTCCAGCCTTATACTAACTTTACTGTTAATTTTGGTTTACAATAGTTATACTTTCATGCTTATCTCACTTGCACTATAACAACCAGCTCTATAATTATAATTTTAATATTATGGACGCAGGAAACCTGAAAATAACTAAGCAGATGCTATACACAGACTGTGAGACAGACATCATGCGTTTCCTTTGAGAAACTGGCCGATTAGCATCAAACAACAGAAATTATTAAAATAACTGAATTTACATAAATTTACAGTAGGTGGTAATATGATGAATAGGTGTTCAGGCTAGAGAAATTATGGACACAATTATTCCCAGCTTTACAGTAAATGAAATAAAGGTTTGAAAAGAATGAAGAGGAGCAAGATGGGAGGAGATGACGGTATGACCATTGATCCTATTAAAAATGCAGGTGATTTTCCTTTAATCATGCCAGCAAAACTGTCCGTGAAAGGCTTATAAGTCAGAGCAGAAAAGAAGTAATGGAAAAAAGAATAATGAAAAACAAAAGCTTCCTTTCAGTAAGTCTTTGGAAAGTTTTTACTAGTTTGCTCTCACTCGACTTCATGTTCATCTGTGTTCATTCTGATGAATTTTCGCAATTTCTCCGATTTATCCACTTCTATTGCATGTCACATGTTTTTGCGGTATGACTTCACCTCCGTATCAGTAATGGGAGAGAAATCATTTTTTTCGGGAGGGTTGAGTTGGGGGGAGGTGCCACAAAAACGGGTGATTTGGAAGAAAACTGAATTCCAGAATCACAATAAATACCCTAAAAACTATCGAAAAAGGTGAACATTTGAATTAACCTCACTAATTCTAAGTTAACCTATGCAATCCAGTCCTCCTCTGGAGTGATAGCCTTATTTTGTTGAGGATGGCCCGGTGGATGAGTGTCAGTCCTCCTCTTCGTCATCAGAGTCTCATTACATTTGCCTTGAGACCGGGGTTCGAGCAAGTCCTGGTCGGGGTAGGAGATTTATCGCAGTCATTATGGAAATATATGAATTTCTATGGTAAAATCTAGGAGGCTGACCTGCTGTTATGTTTATGGTCTAAGTCCTATCACTTTTGTAAACCATGCCTAACAGATTGCAGTCAGTCAAGGACGACTGAGTAATAAATAAATGCAAATGAGTATGTTTCACAGTTATATGATCCTTTACTAGACTGCGGTTTATGCAACCAGCACAGGTAAAAGCACAAGTATTATTAGCTATTGTAAATGCATCAAGATAACATTTTTTATCTCCCAGATCATGTCACTTTTGTTCTCTCCCACTATCTTACCTGCTATCTCGATGGTTATGAATACCCGAGTCTGAAACAGCAAAACAAACAACAGCTTCACAACTGCCCTCCACCCTCTGCCCAGTCGTGTCCCGGTCGTTTCGGCCGTAAACGGGTTAGGCTGTTAAGCCCCTGTCACACATACGCGACTCAAGGGCCGACCGCGGCGAGACTCAAGGTCATGTCCTAGTTGGCTCCCATGCCTCCTGACTGGCCCCGAATCTGCTCTGCTAATGACTGCCTAACGACCGCGTCAGGACTGCTACACGACCTGTCGTGACGTCCTCAAGAACGTGACATGATCACAAGGCGACCACAAGGCGATGGAGCTACGAGTCTTCAAATTTGAAATTTAACGAATTTTTGTCAGCCACGACCGTGATATGACCGCCCACGAACACAAGACGACTGCGTGATCCGTTTGGGGAATGCACCCCAACCCCCCCACGTCCCCCCACGACCGACCCATGGGGCGGGGTATCACATCTAGACCACCAATGACATCCAGCGAGTGGCAGGGCATCACAACTAGACCACCAGTGACACCCAGTGTGGGGCAGGGCATCACACCTGAACCACCAATGACACCCAGTGTGTGGCGGGGCATCACACCTAGACCACCAATGACACCCAGTGTGGGGCGGGGCATCACACCTAGACCACCAATGACACCCAGTGTGGGGCGGGGCATCACACCTAGACCACCAATGACACCCAGTGTGGGGCGGGGCATCACACCTAGACCACCAATGACACCCAGCGCATCACCTTTTTCTCCCCTGTGTCTAGTCAGTTGATGAGGTACCCACATTCATAACGGATATTTTTTCAGCGATAGCATCACGACATGCAGGGACCGTATCACGATGCATCCAATTGAGCTAAGACTGCTTCACAACTGACATACAACACTCTCGACTATGATGCAACTGTGACCCGACTTTCGGCAAGTCGTGAGGCAGCCATGATTTTTTAACCCACACGTTAAAAATTCGTGAGGCTCGAGGAGTCGTCCAAGAGGCTCACGACCGCCCTCCAGAGTCCGGGCTTTGTCAGAGAATCAAGGGACGACTGATGACAAAATCTGTTACGACCATGAGTTGCGCCGCGGTCGGGCCTTGAGTCGCCTATATGTGACAGGGGCTTAACAGCCTAAAGTGTCAGAAGGCCGAATCGCCTTACTGCCTAAACAGCACATACCCTAAACAGCATATTGCTTGAATAGCACACATGGGAAAGAACCACAGAGCTTAAATAATCAGCTTAGGGATGGCTTTGAAATGACTATGATGTTTCCACCTAGTCATCACCCTCGTAAACAAACTGCTTAAGTCATTTTTCGGCGATTTCTGGATTTTTGCCTAAATCAATTCTTCTTCAGGTGGCACACCTATTAGTATAGTTGCCTTCGTCATGTCTAGGGTGCGAGTGGTCTAAAATTTATACTTATAAATTGATTCCATCCATCCATCATCCAAACCTACATTGCCCCATGAGGAGCGTAGGAGCCCAGGGCTAGGCAGTTGGTCTCGACATTTAAGATGAGAATGACCAGCCTCACTCACCCTTGAGTGGTATTACATGAGCAATCAACCCCAACCACCCCTTGGATATAATGAATTAATAGGAAAATTAAGAAAATGAGACTTTTTTCGGTTTCCCCCAAAGTAGAAAATATGACTTAAGCAGCTGGTTTATAAAGATGACGTTATGTTATGCCCCAAGTGCTATTACATGGGAATAAATATTGTGCTAATGTATGTCTGATTCAGTTTGACTATAATGTGAAAATATACATACAGTAAGGCTATTAATTTGTGCTGACATATTTTTATTCTTTTTGATTCGCCTAGAACTGAGGTAATATACAATACTGCACAACCCTTCCACCTATACATCTTATGGTCTAAACGTATGAGGGCTTAAACATGATACAGCCCAGACATCTTACGGCCTAGACATCCTAAGGCCTCGTCATATTACGGCCTAAACATCTTCGGCATTAACGGGTCACGGTTGGAAATAAATACGGCCGAATAGTCCCCAACTTGCCCATTCACTCTCTCCGACACGTCATCTATAAGCGACCCACCGCCTCTGCGTAAGGACTGCTGGGATGTGTCTGTTTTTTGTCCACCATCACTCACTTTGCACAACTACACCACAAGCGTCTGCGTAGTGGTGTGTTGACAGTACAGTATCTCAGTCAGAAGTGGTGTCATTGTTAACATCTTCACCCCGAGGACGCCATTATTATCAAGTTTCGGCATATAAATAATGAAGGTTCTTGTTTTCGTTTGTATTATTATTGTTTTTCTTTGCACCTTTTTTTTTCTTCGATCTTGATATTATGCACGAAGGTACCCTAGGGTAACCCAAGCCGTTGTGCCAAATATAATTGATCTTGACCTATTTTTGAGGATCCCATACTCGTTTTTTCTAAAAATGCATATTTGAAATTGAGATATCACAGAAACTAACTGAGATACAGCTATTTGGTTGAAAATCCTATGAAAAAAAAAAATGTTTGCTGAATCATTTTGGCCTCACATTTTGCCATTTAACACACTTGAAAGTACAGAACTCAAATCTGCTCATTTTTTTCTTTGCAACACGTTTTAGAGCAAACCAGAAAAACTTTAAAGCTGTAACATTAAAAATATATAGCTGTGGTTTCTCTTATCATCAGAAAAGAATATGGTTACAATTAAGCAAACAGTTAGCCAATTATTGAGAAAAAAGTAAAATTTACTCAAGCGTTCTTCAACACCTTTGTCTTCAGATCTTGTTGATATTGCACAAGAAGTTACCTTAGGGTCTTCAGATCTTGTTTATATCACACATACCTTATGTATCCAAAAGCAGTCAACAGCCATACCACGTTGAGTGCACTGCCTCTCGTCCGTCATAAATAGGACAGCGAGGGAGTTCGTGACCAGCCGTCCCAGAGGTCAGACGTGAGTAAGTGCTGTCTTACCTTCGACCTGTTGTGGGGGGGCTTTTTGCAGTCGACATGCCAACACCGCCAATTTGAGGGATTGTGGTTTAGTTCAACTGTAAGGCGGGGTATGGTTTCATCACACTGGCACTGATGTTTTCGTGCACCGCCAGGCCACAGTTGCACCCAATCCACTGCACCTCCAACAATCTCTCGGGGATGATGAACTGGTGGAGTTTTCCATCTTTGGGGCTCCTAAGGGACCTGAGGCACGGGATGTTACTGGGCAGTGGGGTGCCGCCATTCAGGGTTCTGCCCATGAACAGCAACATCGCCCTGCCCAGTGACACCAAGCCAGAGTCCCTGGTACTCCTGGAGAGGTTAGCTCTATCGCTGAGAGGTGCATCACGATGGCAAAGGCTTTTTGTAGGGGTGACAAGGGGGCGTTGCGTGTTTTCCCCAAGATTATGGAGGAGAATGGGCTCCCTCACGTTGTCACCTCTGAGTGCATCGCCTGTGATGTTCATTCTGCCTCCTGCCATTGAGAGCATCGGGTCTGACAGCCACAGCCTACTGCCCCTCTCAAGACATCACAGAAGCTGCTGTGACTGGAAACCCCGATGAATTGGCACAACTGCCACAAGGAAACCGATCCAGCTTTAGAACAGACTACGATGCAGACTAGCAAACCTGATGAGCACCATCAGTTGTCAGCACATGAGGAGTGGCAGGATCCTTCTGACTCCATCTCTATGGTCAAGGGGGTGCCGTCCGACCCCTCAGCTGAGGTGGTCATTGCTGGGTCCACTCCTCCTCAGATTGTGAAGGGTGGTCAGTCTTGCCCTGCTGTGAAGACCTGCAGGGATTGGCTCAATGTGCATGTATTGCCACCTGACTATCGGTGCCCATACCTGGTCGTACCAGTTTGGGAACTCCACCTTCCTAACACTATATGATCTTTTCCAAGTGGACGACCTGGGTGAAGAGGTTCCATCAAGCCTGATTGTCATCTTGCTGATCTTCATGCATTCTATTTTATGCTTCCCAAAAGCTGGGCCCTCTAGACTGGCCGCACTGTCTCCTGCCAGATTTTTGCTCCCAAACAACATTGCAACTTGTCTTATTTGACTCAATGCCCCCTTAGTGGGCGATGGCCATAAAACATCAGCTAAGGAGAAGATTCATAAATAGTTATGGTGAAGCTTCCTAATAATGGCTACGCAATTAGACTGGGGGTAGGGGGGTTTCAAGAATACTCCCCCAGTATCCCTGCTTGTTGTACGAGGCGACTAAAAGGGTTGGTGGTGGGTTAGTGCCCCACCCCGTAAAAAGAACTAACTAAACAAGCGAATAAAGTGCTTCAGACCAGGACAGAACATACGTTGACGACTAAGGAACGGACAAAGGATATTCTTAGGGTGGGAACTTGAAATGTGAGAGGAGTGAATGATGAAGTGAAAGAGAAAGAGATTGTTCAGGTGCTTGAGGGTGCAAGAGTGGATATATGTGGATTGACTGAAACTAAATGGGAAGGGTGAGAGAATGGGAATATGGTTTAGGTATATGTGCAGGAGTTAATGAGAATGAGAGGACAAGAGAGGTAGTATGTCTGATGATAAGCAAGAATTGGAAGGAGAATATAAGAGAGTATGGAACAGTGGGTGCAAGGATTGTATGGGTGAGGATGAAAGTAGGTATACAAGCGTGGGCGACTGTATGTGTGTATGCTCCGACAGAGGACCGAGTGGCAAGACTGAAAGATGAGTTTTGGGCGAGAGTAGAAGCATGTATGGACAAATTTGAGAGAATGCTTTTGATTGGAGACATGAATGGCAAAGTTGGGAATGTACGAGTGGATGGAGTGGTTGGTCAGTGGGGTGTGCCAGCTGAAGTAGATAGGAATGGTAGTACTTTGGTGGACATCTGTGCTGGTAAGGGCTTGGCAATAGCCAACACCTACTTCGACATAAGATGATCCACCAGTATATATGGAGAGTAATGAGGAGGATGGATGGTGAGCTTGTTGAACAAAAAGCAGTGATAGACTATGTGTGTGCGGATGAGCGAATGAGAAGACAAGTGTTGGATGCAAGAGTGTGGAGAGGGTGGAGGAATGGAGTCTCTGACAATCACTTAGTGATGGCCAAGGTAAAGCTGCAATGAAAATGGTTGAGGAGACAAAGGAGAAGACAGGAGGAAACAGCTCCTGTGAGAAGAGTGCAGAATTTGCAAGATAGTGAGAAAATGGCAGAGTATATGAGCATAGTGGAAGAAAGATTGGGAAGGTATGAGCTAGAGCAGATGGAAGGGGTGGAAGATGTATGTAAGACATTCATGGAAGAGATAGGCTCTGCGTGTGAGGTGGCTTGTGGAGTGAGGCAGAGATGCAAGGGACAGCATGATGGAATGATGAGGTGAAACGAGCTGTGGAACAAAAGAAGAAGGCATATAAAGAATGGTTGGCGAGTAGAGGTAGGGAAGAAGATGAGACAGAGAAGAGAGAGGTATATGGGAGCAGGAGAAGGGAGGTGAAGAGACTGGTGAAGGAGAGTAAGAAGAAAGTGGATGAAGGGTTTGGGAGGAATCTGAGTGTGAAATGGAGGGAGAGTAAGAAATTGTTTTGGAAGGAGGTAAAGAAAGTAAGGCAATGTGAAAGGGGAAATAGTAGGGAGGTGAAAGATAGGAATAATAGATTGTTGGTGGAGAAGAGAGAGAAATTGAGGAGATGGAAGGAGCACTCTGAAGATTTGTTGAATGTAGAGAGTGAAAGCAGTGCGAGTATAAGTGGTTGGGGAATGGGTGGAAGAAGAGATGAGAGGAGAGAGGAAGAGATCAATAGGGCGGAAGTAGTGGAAGCAATGAAGAAGATCAAGTTAGGAAAGGCCCCAGGAATTGATGGAGTGTGTGGTGAAATGCTGAGGTATGGGGGTGATATTGTTGTGGAGTGGATATGGAAGTTGTGTAGATTGGCTTGGGAAGAGGGAAGGGTTCCAGAGGACTGGATATCAGGTATAATTGTTCCTTTCTACAAAGGAAAAGGGGAGAGAGAAGTATGTGGTAACCATATGGGTATTTGCCTTCTTAGTGTGACTGGTAAAATATATGGTAGAATACTCATTGATAGGGTTAGGCATATGACAGAGGAGCTAGATGGAGAACAGGGGGGATTTAGGAAGGGAAAAGTGTGTGTAGATCAGATATTTCTTCTAAGATGTTTAGTGGAGAAGTATCTAGAAAAGGGAAAGAATGTGTATGCTGCCTTCCTGGACTTGGAGAAAGCTTATGACAGAATAGATAGGCAAGGCATGTGGAAGGTATTAAGAATATATGGAGTGGAGGGGAAATTGTTGAGTGCTGTGAAGAGTATGTACGAAGGAGCTAGGGCTACGGCACGAGTGGATGGTGAGCTGAGTGAGTTCTTTGATCTCAATGTAGGACTGAAACAGGGTTGTGTGATGTCTCCATGGCTGTTTAATATATACATGGATGGGGTTGTAAAGGAGGTGCAAGGTAGGGCAGTGGATGTGGGGGTGGCTCTAATGAATGAGGGTGAGATTTGGAAGATTCCGGTGTTGCTGTTTGCTGGTGATACAGTATTGTTGAGTGAAGATGAATGGGAGTTCCAAGGTTTGGTGAATGAATTTGGGACAGTGTGTAGGAGGAGGAAGCCGAAATTTAATGTAAACAAAAGTAAAATTATGGTGTTTGAGAGGAATGAAGTCACAGAATGTACAGTGAAGTTGGATGGTGAGGATATGGAGAATGTGAGTGTATTCAAGTACTTGGGTAGTGTGATGAGTAAGGATGGAACCTTGGGGGATGAAGTGCGTGAAGGGGTACAGCAGGGAAGGAAGGTTGTTGGTTCACTGAAAGCAGTGATGAGAAATAGGGAGGTGAGTATGGAAGTTAAGATGTCACTGCATGATAGTATTGTGAGCCCTACCCTGACGTATGGAAGCGAGGCCTGGACCTTGCAAGAGGGGAACAAGTCAGGAGTGAGAGCAGTGGAAATGAGTTACTTGAGAGGAGCATGTGGAGTGACATGGAGGGACAGGTTGACGAATGAAGAAGTGAAGGAACATTGTGGGGTGGATGTGGCTGAGAAGATTAGGAGAAATACACTGAGGTGGTTTGGACACGTGGAGAGAATGGAGAATGAACTACTGACTAAGAGGGTGTTTGTAGGTGAGGTGGAGGGAGGAAGAGGGAGGGGTAGACCGAGGATGAGGTGGAGGGATGGAGTTGAGAGGTATATGAGGGAGGGGAGGATGAGTCGGGGGGAGGGTAGTAAAATGGCGGGTGACAGAGCGACTTGGAGGCATTTTGTCTGCGGCCACCCTTTGCGGGATTAGGGAGTCGGGCTATAGATAGACAGATAGAATTATTATTATTATTATTATTATTATTATTAGTGCAACTGGGCGATTTTATTCAGCACCCTACTAGTGAACAGTTGATGAAGGTTGTATCTAGCTCATGTTCAAAGAATCTCTGCTGAGCTTAATGAAATTATATGGAGATAGAAGAAAATAGACGCCATTGTAGTCAGTGGATTAATGGAGTGTATTTTCATGATGGCTGGCAGGGGCATTTTAACCCCCAAAAGGTGCCGTGGGGTCCATTGGACCCCAGCCGTTTTTTTTTTTTTTTTTTTGTTCATATATTACCAAAAGACGTAAGGACTTGTCCTCCCCTGTAACTTCCTGATTAATCAAGTAGTTTAGGGGGGTGATGGGGTCATTCCTGGATTTGGCACTAGCGAGCCTTTGAGGTCCAGTGGACCCCAGGTTACCTTTCATATAGGTTACTGATCAAGGAACTACAGTGTGCTCCAGGTGGGATAATTTTTTTTTTTTTTTTTTTTTTTTTTTTTTTTTATGTGTCCGACTCTGGGCATAGGCTTCACAGCCTGCTCTCAAGGCCCAGCAGTCCTCCTACATACCATACACCTCTACATGTCATGGCATGGATTATCATTAATTGTACCTTAAAATACCTTATAAGTTGTATTTATGCCCTAGACTTATGTAAACGTACGCAAGATGCCCATATGACGTGTCCCTTTGATATTATGCAAATAGTTTATGTCACTATTTTGCTGTACACAGATCCTTGTAAGATCATTTTTGATATGGATTACCATTCTACCTTCTAAATATGAGAAGTATATGGACCTATATGGTACAGTACCTATAATTTATAAGCATGTAAGACTTATGACATATCCATTGAAAACGAAATATGAATTATTTGTCATTTTTTACTTCCTCATTTATATATTTTTTTCGTTTGCTCTGTTTCTCCTTTTCTTTACAGGAAGTGTGATCATAGATGTCAAGAGGAGGATCACTAAAGAGAATAATTAACTTTTAGTTTTTGTAGAGTAGAGGTTACAATTAGATTATGTAGATTTTTTTTATTCATTTTTTCCCCCAAAAAAAGTAAAAAAAAATATTTTCCATTAAATTTTTTTTCATTTAGGAAAATAGTTTAAGTAACTTGTATCCCATAGTTGATTGCAATAAAACATATATATATAGCCGATATATATATATATATATATATATATATATATATATATATATATATATATATATATCTCTCTCTCTCTCTCTCTCTCTCTCTCTCTCTCTCTCTATCCAGGGTTAAAGCTCTGTACAAGTCCGTGATCTTTGCTAACGATTTCAAATATCCATAATTTTACTTGCAATACTGTCAGATTCTGTCTCACAATCACGACCCTGTCACCGGTCTGCCATCATTATAACCTCTCCTGTCCTTTATATTTATCTCTGATGTCTCTCAGTACAAAAATCAGTTTATCTCTCGTTCAGTAGGTAAGACAGTTCTGTCGATCATAGTATACTGACTCCTTTCATGCTGTGGTATCAGGTGGTGGCAGACCCAGTCATCAGGATTGTCGAGTCCTCTCAGGACAGCAGCATTAGCAGCGGGGAAAATGGAGGCTCTTCCTACACGTCCTTCTCCTCCTCCTCCTCGGCATTGGAGGAAATCAGCTCTAGTAGCAGTGTCTGAGACTTATCTGGTTTCAGGACACTTTTGGCTGCTGCTATGGTCCAGCCTTCCTGTAATGGTGAGAATCACAGGTTGTTCAATATCATGCACAAGGCTACTTATCCCATTTCTATTCAGTGCCATATTTTGGACATCTAGCCTGACCAATTACACCATTATTGCTAGTATTTTCAAAGTTACTAAAACTGAAATTGTTACTGAGTTTTTACTGTACTGATAATTAAACTACACTGAACATGTTAGTAATGATCATGTAAATATGGTACTATCCTCGGATATAAGAAAGAAAGAATATACCCAGAAAATACGACTGATCGGAGCGGAATGGGCTGGAAATCTTGTTAAAATGATAAATATATGGTCAAACAAACTGATCACTACTTATAATTTACTGACATCTAGACCTGTTTGTTTTGAGAACTGGGCAACTTGTTAAGTATGACGACATTGTTGCAGTTATTATAGCTGCCACAAGACGATGTTATTCAACAGAGGAGAGCCCCCTGGTAGTGGTGTGGTTTTAAGATTCTACCCGACTATTCTAATTTGAAATATCTAGCGTGAGCTGAATAAAAGCGTCAGGGCACAGGATGAATAAAATACATAACGCGTCCTTGGGCTTAAAGAGATAACCAACCCCGCAGTTTCTATCCATATCTCTCTGGGATACAGTCAGATACAAGAGTTCGATCGCCTCTCATGCCTTTCTCATCGCTGGATACATAGTTACTTGAATGACATCAGATGGATATCCATGTTGATGCGCACCTGAGGCAGGCTTAGCATATTTCCCTGTCCATAGGTGATGCACTTTGTTGTGATACGTCAGGGAGAAAAGTGATGGATATACCCAGGTGTGAAGTAGATGCAGTGGAATTGTGGGAGAACTTTTGTCTTTGTATATTAAGAATAAAACTGCATATTTCTTCCCTCCAGACTCAAAATTTTGGAGACGACCCGACCACCCGAAGGATGCACCACACACGACAAGCCACCAGCAGAGCACACACCGAAGTTAAATCATTCCCTACGATGACGTCTCTTTGATTTTATTCTTGTTGCTACCAGGCGATTCATTTCAGTATCAGAGAGTTTTATTGTAGAGAAGCAGGTAGTGATTATATATAACTCCTTCGGCACGAAAAGTCTCTCATGGGTTGAATACATTTGTTCGGAGATAGCATGAATAAATTTTAAACCTGTCATCGCACAGAATGAATTAACCCCTCTGATGACTTTCTTTTACATTTAGGATAATTCTTACTGTTTTCAGACTTTTATTTTAAGAAGGGGCTTTCGTGGTGAAGAGGTTAGGAAAGCCTGAACTAACCCATTTAATTCGAAAGTCTCTCACAATCTGAATAAATTCCTTTGCAGTTGCGAGAGTGAAGTGCTAAAAATGTCATCGTATTGAAAATGTTACTAGGGGATTCTGACACGATTTTCCTTTCTCCCTTTTCTTTTTTCCTTTATACCGAACACTACTTCACCTGCTACTTTTTAGCTCCTTCCTCTCGAAAGCTTTTTAAAATACTTTAATCTGCTGTCTGCAAACGATTATATTTAACTGCAGGGAAACCTCTCGCAGTGAAAGGGTTACAGAAACAATTTCCATTTATCGTTTCTGCTGTGAAAGTTTTCCTTAAATTTGCATAAAATCAAGTGGTTAAAAAAAAAAATCGGCTGAAGTGGTTAAGTTTCCAACAGGCTCTGTACATCTGATCAGAAAATGGAAAAATTAGTAGGTACCCTGTAGGCAAAAAATGGTTTCGTTAAACAGCAAAAAGTTATCACCTCCTTGACAACAGTGACGTCTTTTGTACCGTACTCGGGCTGCCCTCAGTTGGAGATGGCTACTGACACCTGCACTACGAGAGATCCATCCGATAATGAGTAAACACGTTTGATATTAGCACGAATATCAAAATCATCGTACTAAACTGTGTAAACAGTAGCAAAATTTTAATTGGTACCACTTTAGCAAGACTAAGAACACAGTAAGTGGCAAAACATTAATATAAATATTTTATAATTTTCTTTAGAGCAGACGTCATCCATAACAATAAATTCAGCAAGTTGCATGTCCTATATAATATCAATATGAGGCTTTAAATAAAACTGGCATTCCATATTCAGTTTTATTTTCAATCCTATAGGAAAGACGAATTTAAATCTATTAGGGAGGTACAAATAATGTGCACTGTATTGTTTTTCCGTTTTGTGCCTGAAAAACATGCAATGTGTACAGTGTAAGATAAGGACACCTTTGAAACTATTACCATTATTACATAGATGCTCTTCTGTTAGGTGACTCTCAGATTCAAATGACCCACTCTTAACTGAAGAAAGTAATCTGGTGTTAGCTGGAATTCAACAGTAAAGTTGTCCCCACCATGAAAGGGTTAATGATATCAGTATTAAAAGGGAGGCTCCTGTAACAGAAAAAAATAATTTGACATTGGCTAGAAGAGAATGCTAAAGCTGTACTGACCATGAGAGTGTAAAATGCTTCGTAAAAATATAAAATATAAAATGAAAAGGAATACAGGCTAAAGAATATGAAGACTAGGGTAGGAGAAAGGGAAGCCACAGGGAGGTAAAACGTGATATAGTATGGGTTGACAGAAGAGGCGAGACAAGAGAAAAAAAGAGCGAGAACGGTTAATTAGAAGAAAATGCACAAGGATAATAATGTGAAATATGTGTACTTACCTTAAATTTGCTAGACGCGGGGAGAAAGGTAAAGAACAAATACTTTCCGTGATCAGTGGTGGAGTCAAAAAGGCGTGACACAGGAGGCTGAGGTGAAGATAAAGAAATAAAGTAAACAGGCAAGATGAAGTGATGAGTGGGAACAATGACTGAGATACCCCAACACTCCATTTCTATATTCATTTGTTTTTACTTGATGGAACTAGGTCACTCCCACGCTGAAAGCTAAATCGTAGCTGCATGAAATTCAATAACCCTTAGATATAATGCAGGCATGGGGCTGAAACCATGACTCAGGCCACGAGCTACAACACGAATCACATCCAGCGGTCGAGACCGATCCGTTGCAACGGGACTCTAGGCCGAGGACTTTTATGCGAGGCCAAAGTTAACTATATGTTGTATTCCACTGTTGTTGTTTTTTTTCATGTTTTAAGAAAAGTATTACATGGGAACGTAAAACCCTGAGAAGAGAGAACAACTGCAATAGGCCAGTTGCCCCATGCTCGGCAGCTCCTACTAGAGTGTAAGTAGATAGTTGCCATGTAATTTAACAACGACTTATGGACGATTCTTTTCTTCACATGCAGAACTAATATATCATGTCGAAATTTGATTCTCCAGCAACAAATATACACTGACAGGCCTGTGACTCAAACCTAATTACCATATAGGCTGCCTGCCACCCTACTGAATACCAAGTCAGATTACAAAAAATCTTACTTCCCCACTTCACCATCCTCAACCTTCACTCTCTCTCTCTCTCTCTCTCTCTCTCTCTCTCTCTCCCTCTCTCTCTCTCTCTCTCATTTGCTGAAAGTGGTTCTCAAACTTTTTCGGGCTGCTGCCCCCTTGGCTCTCAGGCTACATCCCTAGCGTCCTCCCCCCCGCCCCGCACACACACATATACGAACACACACCGCTTCTTGGTATTAGGTATACTGCAAATTCAAAACAACTAATCTAACACTGTGAACACACGTATGTATTTCACAAAAAAAAAAAAAAAACTAGTAAACTAATTTATTTAGCTGTTTTAACAATATGAAAGGGCAAATTTACATCTCACCTGTAACTACATTGTCTTCACAGTTTTAATGGTGCAAGGATATCAGCTTCTCAACATCAGGCTGGATGGCACTAAGAAGAAGTCTTAGATCCCGGCGTTCAGCAATTTTCGGTCTGTTTCTTTGCTTGGAAACAAGCTGGGCGACTGCACTGAAGCCCCGCTCTACTAAATAAGAATTTAAGGAGGCAATAAGGTACATCCTAATTTTATTCCATAGTGCAAGGTAGCGGTCAGAAATGTGTTTTTGTATCCAAAAATCTGTTTATGTTTTTTTGAACTTTGGTCTCAGTTTATAGTCATTTTGGGGTGAAACCAGTTCTTCCTCCACCATTCCTGTTTCCTCACGGCTGATAGCTAGGAATGGATTGATCACCCAGTCTGCTATTTTAGTAAAAAAAAAAAAAAAATCCTGAAACCTGTCAGACATGTCTTGATGCAGCTCATCCAGGTGTGCACAATACGCTTGAAGGTCATCGTCTGGTATGCTCTTCTCCAATTCAGAGAGGCTGAGAAACTGGAAGAGTTCAGGATTGGGTGTTAAGTATGAATAACTGTAACTTACACAGAATCGTGGAGAGGACTGATTTGACTTTGATAAGGTTAACTTCATTTTCTTGCAGTTGCAAATTAACTTCGTTAAACTTTGTGTATAGGCTACATCTGACAAGTAAGCAATGTCATGCTTGGGTTTCTTAGGTCATCACAGAGAACAGAACTAGAGTCTTGGAAGAATTCAATAACTGTTTTGAAAAGTTAATAGAAAAGTCACAGGCAGTCTCCCTTTGACAACCATCTAACTTCTGTGTGCAACAACAAACGTTCAAAATCTTCATCATTCTCAGTGCAGGGCTGTTGAAACAGTCGGGAACTGAGAGCATGTGCCTTGATTTTATTTACTGCTGTGATAACAGTGCTCGGTGATTTGTGAAGTCCACCGCTTAGGTTTTTTGCGACCAGATTTTGCCTGTGGATTACACAGTGCACCGTAAACACACCAGGAACAGCTTTTTTCAAGAAACTGATGAAGCCACGATGATGACATATCATCGATGGTGCCCCATCTGTTGCACAAGCAAGAATGTTGGTAAGCGAGATGCCTTTCTCTTTGAAATAATTCTCAACAACTCGAAACACTGACTCCCCTCTTGTGTCTGTTTCTAGTTGTTTTGCAAATAACAGCCCTTGAACCAAACTTTCATCTTTGACGAAAAGAACATAAACAAGACGCAAAGATTTATTGCCTGGCAGAGTGGAATCATCTAACTGTAAGTTAAATTCTGTTATCCTAAGTGTGTTGCACAATATGTCTTCAATGTTTTCAGTCATTTCATCCACTCTTCTTTGAACACAGTTATCACTGAGAGGAACAGCATTAATAATTTGTTCAGGTGACTTGTGTAACACTGTGTGCAGATCTTACTGCTGGCAGAATAAGCTGTTCTTCAGTTGTATGAGGCCTACCAGATCTAGCAATGAGCAATAAGATGTTGTATGATGCACGCAAACCATCACTGGATTGTTGTGAAGTGCTAGTAAACATATTTCCAATGGTTTTCCGTTTCTGAAAGTTTTCTCGAAGTGGCTGAGAATATGCTAAGTTTTTATCTGTTTTATCAGAGTGTATTTTCATCAAATGTTCAAGAAGCCTGGAGGGTGCCATGGATTTATTTGAAAAGACTCTTTCACACAGCAGGCACATTGGTTGCTGTTGGTTAACTGGTGCTGATACAAATCCATATTTCAGATATTCCGCACTATATTGCCTAAAATTCTTTTTTGTTTGCTGTGCTGTGACAATATTTTATTCTGGAACACAAAATAATCTCTTTGTAAAAGTCATGCCAGTCACAATAAAATGCAGCAGAAAAAACAAGGAATAGTCCTGCAATTACTAGGAAAAGTACAAGACACAATGATCCCCGTACGAATGTGAAACTAAACAATCAAAATAATACTTAAGAACTACTTGACAACTGAAGTTACAGTTAAGGCCGGTTCTAACGAATATGGATCCTCACTCCGGATTTCCGTCCGGACACCATGCGGACCACTTTTTTTTTTTTTTTTTTTTTTTTTTTTTTTTTGCCTATCGACCATTGAGGCCGAAGCCTCTGGTCATTAAGGCAAATATATATATATATGTATATATATTGACACATATATACATATATATACAAACATATATATATACATACATACATACATACACACATCCATGCATATGAACATACACACTTTCATGCACACGTACATATATATATAATAATTTTTATTTTATTATTTTTTTGTAGTTTTATTTTTATTATTTTTATTTATTTTTTATATTTTAAACCTTATATTACTTATAAACAAAATATCTAATTTAAAGACCCTAAAACTAACCACCTAACAGACAAATCGTTAACCTATACTAAATCCTAAGAGGCAAATAACTAGGCCTACACTAATATTCAAAAAGCCTCGACCAAGAGAACACCATCGACTGCAGATATGTAATGCCTTTCTACATGACATACCTGCACTCATCACCTGATGACTGTCAGTCGAGGCACAACCTAATATAGGGGACATCAATATATGAAAGGGAACCAGACGAGTCAGGAACATTTCCATATACGTCAGCTGTCGTCCCTAATTAGAATAACTTAAACAAGATAATATAATGTATTTACATAATTTATACAAAAATTGAAGAACCTCGCCCAGCAGACTACCATCGACTGCAAGTGCCCAATACCTTCCTATATTGCACACTTGCACTCATCAGCTGGTGACTGTCAGGCAAGGAACTTGGCTTAATGTAGGGGACATCTATATTAGAAATAGATCGGTGGGAGGAGGAACTATTTAAAATATGTCAACTGTCAACCCTAATTAATATTACAATATATACATATTTACTGTTCATAAAAACCATAACCACACAGTAAAAAAGTCACATCACTCTGATCAGTCCGGTCTCTCTCAAGAAAGCCATCAATTTATCAGTCATAACAATGTCCCCATCACCCAGGATGGTGGAAAGGGTGAAGGGGACGTCTACTGCGCCGCAGTAATTCATAAGTGAAGCGCGTTCACGAATAAATCGCCGACAGCGCAGGATGATATGACTGATAGATAACACCGCATTACAGATGTCACAGTGCGGTGGGAAGCGTCTTTCCATATATGGTTTTATGTGGGTTAAAACGGTGGCATTCAGCCGTAGCCGTGCCAACACTTTTTCTTCTAGGCGACTGGGACGGTTGGCAGTGTCCCAGTCGCCCAGGTACGGCTTACAAGTTGGAATATTTAGTCTGGTCCACTGACCTTGCCACAGAAGATTTATTGATTTCTTTCCGAGAGATAGACTCGACCGTAGATCACGAGGAACGTCCCAAGTCTCCTCGAGCTCCACAGCCGACTTTGCAGTGGGTCAGCCTGCTCATTGCCGTAGATACGACAATGACCAGGCACACAGATCAGCGTGAATGACTTGTTGCATGAATGCAACTTATTAACGATGCGGCCCTGGATCTCATGAGAGTCCGTAGTGCAAGATGCAATTGCCTGAAGGGCTGATTTTGAATCTGAAAATATGACAAATGAGTCATGTCTAGAATTGAGAGCATAGTCTATGGCTTTGTCAATAGCAAAAGTTCTGAAGTAAACACAGATGCATGAGTCGGCAACCGATACCTGAGGGCACATTCAGTCGACCACACACTTGCACCCACACATTCACTCGACTTGGAGCCGTCGGTGTACAATTGATGGGACCCCAAGTGACGAACAATGATGTTACGAAACAAGTGGTGGACCTCCGCCTCCGGCGCCTTGGCCTGTGGTGCTGGGAGCCACGTAACATCGACTGTAAAGCCGGGTGGCTCCCAAGGCGCTATATTTTTAAGCACCAACTTGTCACAGTCACTGGGGTCCACATCAAGCTCCTGAGTCAGTAAGTGGAGGCGAGCGGCAGTAGCCGACGCACCCCACAGAAGGTGGTGGTATTGACGCAGGGGGTACAGGCCACATTGCCGATATTACTTTTTCTTAATGTCCTTATGCCGTAGGACAAGGCCAGGTGGTCACGGCGAATATGGAGGGGAGGCACATTCGCCTCCACTTCCATACGAGCCACACGGGTACACCGTACAGCTCCAAGACACATTCGCAAGCATTTATTCTGTAACACATCCAATCCTTTCAGCGTGGCATCAGATGCCGAGCCATACACCTGTGCGCCATAGTCTAGCTTCGATCGAATAAGGGACTTATACACCATTAATAAAGATTTTCTGTCGGGCATTCAGGTAGTACCCGCTAGGTACTTGAGGACATTTAACGGTTTATCACAACGAGCAAGCAAAGTATTAACGTGAAGTTTAAAATTCATTCTACGATCAAAATGTATTCCTAAAAATTTTACAGAATTTTGAAAAGGTACCGCCTGATTATCCAAAGTTAAGCACAAATTAGGTACGTTACGATTAGTGAAAACTATAGCGGCACACTTACGTACGGAAAACTTAAATCCCCACTGCAAGGCCAATTGGTGGACGGAGTCAAGGGCTGCTTGAATCCGCCCAGCCGAAAATTGTGCATTACGGGAAGAGTGCCATATTGCACAATCGTCAGCATAGAGTGAGTATTTAAGATTCCTTGGGATGGGAGCTGATGACAGAATATCATTGATCATAATACTAAATAAGGTAGGACTAAGCACACTTCCCTGCGGCACCCCGTTTTCCTGGATAAATATATCCGATGTTACGTTACGGGGCAATTTGACAGAGAAAGTTCTGTCCCTTAAGAAATTTGAAATAAAAACAGGCAAATTTCCTCTTAAACCATAAGCATAGAGCTTCATTAGTATACCGTGTCGCCAGGTCATGTCATAGGCTTTATGGATGTCCAAGAACACCCCTATCATGAATTCTTTATTGGCAAATGCCTCTGCAATACAATGCTCCAAATTCATTAAATGATCTAGTGAACTTCTGTATTTACGGAAGCCACATTGTTGATCATTTAACAAATTCTTCGACTCTCTAAAACAAAAAGAAGCCTATTGTTAACCATACGTTCCATGACCTTACATAGACAAGAAGTCAACACAATAGGACGAAATGAAGTGGGATTCATAAGACGACCAGCCTCTTTGGGTATCGGTATGACGTGCGCAAAGTGCCATGAGTTTGGGAACGTTCGAGACGCCCAAATCTCATTGTATAATGCTAACATCTTAATCAGGTTGTCCTGATTAAGATGCTGGATCATACCGTACGTGATGGTGTCTGGTCCAGGGCTGGTGTCTTTACAGGATTTAAGGGCAAGGAGCAGTTCATCTAGCGTAAACTCTTGGTTGTACGGGGAGTTTACGTCTTCTGTGGCAAAGTCTAATATCTGTAGCTCAGCCGTGCGTTTATGATGTTGGAAACGCGGGTCATAATTGGCTGAGCTACTTACATGAGAAAAACTCCTGGCGAGGATGTTAGCAACGTCCACGGGCTCGTCATAGATGTTATTATTTACTTGCAAGGTGGTAATGGGGAAATATGGGCCTTTATTATTTAATATTCTTATGGTGGACCAGACTTTACGTAATGGTGTTGTAAGAGTCACCGTGGACACAAAGGACCGCCAGGAGTCACGTTTGGCCCTTCTTATTATTCTCCTTGCCTCAGCCCGTGCTTGTTTGTATGCAATAAAATTTTTCTCAGTGGGCTGACTATCAAAACTCCTGTATCTCATATTGCGTTTTCTTAATGCCTGTCGGCAATCCGGCGTCCACCAATGTGCTCTATGCTTCGCATGAACTGTAGAAGTCTTGGGAATAGCAGCCTCAACTGCGTGTAATATGGATTGGGTTATATTTTCGACCTTAACATCTATGGTCTCCCCAGATATATCTAAATTGGCGATCCTTGAGAAGGATCCCCAATCTGCTTTCTTATAGTTAAATTTTGGAGGTGGAGGGTCCGAAATGATGTCGCGTGTATAAGAAAGACAGATGGGTAAATGATCACTTCCCAAGGAGTCGTCGTAAGGGTCCCATGAGAGATCTTGATGTATACCAGGGGAGGCCAAAGATAAGTCAATGGCCGAAAAGTTACCAGTACGATCATCTACACGAGTCGCTCTACCATCGTTCAGAAGACAGAGGTTGGACTGTAGTATTAGGTCGGCTACTTGCTCCCCACGACCATCGATCCTCAAGCTACCCCATTGATAGTGATGGGCGTTAAAATCGCCCAACACTAACTTATTTCCAGGCAGGTGTTCCACTAGTGAATTTAAAGCATCACTATCAATGGGGCCATGTGGAGGACAGTACAGAGAGCAAATAGACAGATACGTGTTATTAAATTTTACTCTGCACGCGACCGCTTCCAGAGTAGAATTTAGAATCACTTCCGTTTGTGGGTGTGATTTGTGTGTGTAAATGGCAACTCCGTGACCTTCATATCTTCTATACGAGTAGTAGTGTTTGAACTGTGGAGGATCAGGACGATCCTCCAGGCGCGTCTCCTGTAAACAAACAACGTCTGGCCTGTGTATAGAAAGCAAGCATGCTATATTGTGTAACTTATTGCGGACCACATTAATGACGTCACATTATGGCCTTTCAGACTGAACATAAGGGGTTGAACTGGGCGGTAAACAAAAGTAAACAGGGACCACCGCTTAGTAATACTAATGATTTTACTTCTTAGCTGTTGTTATGCTAAGTGATACTAGGATACTTTTAATAATACGTTCATTATTGTACTGAGAGATAGAAAAAGAATTGTAAACATAGCCTCTTCCAACATTCGATTCGAAAATTGAAAGAGGCTAAGTTTAAATTTTACAAAACATTTCTAGCAAATGAACACTATAGTAAAAAGCACTCAAACCTCAACAAAGCTTAAATACCCACCCGAGGAAGTGACCCCGGGGAGGGTGCGACACCCACCCCAAGAGAGGGCTATGGGGAGGTGCACAGAGGCCCCAAGCCACACCGGCCCACGTCCCCCTCTACCATATGCCCCTCTTCCACCTAGCCAGACCAGCGGGAAGTGCATCACCCAGGTACATTACCCTCTGAACAGGACAGCACTCACCAGACTCGGGGTGGGACTTGTTATACAGTCCCACATAGTCCCTCAGCGGCAGTGTCCACTGGACCTGCCACTAGATAAGGAGGAATGATCACTGGTCTTCCCAGTCCTGAGGGGAAGCAGCAGCACAGTAGAGTCCACCAGACCTACTGTAGAGGGAAAGTCTATCAGATCTCCCTCTTCTGCCACCCATCTTCGGGAGCTGGGGCACCGGAATGTCCATTGGACTTCCCCCACCTGTAGTCCCAGGGAAGGGAGCGGAGCCTTGGTAGAGTCCAGTGGACCTGCCACAGAGGGGGAATCCACTGGATACCCCTCGGCTGTGACTTTCCCCAGGCAGCAGGACCATGGCAGAATCCACCAGACTTGCCGCAGGAGTCAGAGTGTCCATCGGACTTCCTCCTCCTGCTGTCCCAGGGACGGGTGGTGTTCTGGCAACGTCCACCAGACTTGCTGGGCGGGAAGAAAGTCCACCAGGCTTCCTTCCTCCACTATCCCAGGAGGGAGCCTTGGTAAAGTCCACCGGACTAGAATCCACCGGATCTCCTTCCGTTGCCTCAGAGTGGAGTTCCGGCAGAGTACACCGGACCTGCCAAACTGAGGGAAAGACCACCAGTCTTCCCTCCTCCACTACTCCGGAGGCTCCCGCCGAGGGCAACATCACTGGCTCAGCCCGCCCCTCCAGAGGCTGAGTGAGACACCCTCACACTCCCGCTGTACCACTAAGGGTGGAGATTGCTCCCCTACAGAGTTCCTGCTGGAGAACGTCTGGAGCAGACCTGTTGTAAGCCTGGGTGTCATGTCCCTGCAGCCCAGTCCTCGACGCCCCCAGCAGCTGTTGGACTCCCCAGGAGCAAGCAGCCGTAGACTACTCCTGACAGCCTCCCCCTCCTGACGAGACCGCAGCCTCCAACCCTCGAGGGGCGCCCCGATGACCCCGGGCTTGGACCAGCCCAGACCCTCCACCAGGACTCCCACCACAGCTAAGGGCAGGCGCTGACCAGCGCACCTATCGGCTCTAAGGGCCACCATAACCCTAAGGCCCCCACTAGGAAAGAGCCTCCCTTCAGCCTACACCAGACTACGCAGACCAAGACCAGTGCCTCTCCCGAGAGTGCACCCCTGATGGCCCCCCTCCCACACCTGGCCGCCACCTGCACCTACCTGTGACCTAGACTCTGTGTTTCATTTGTGTACCATATAGTGTTGTGTTGTGTTCTATGTATTGTGCAAATCCACTGTATCTTGTAAGGCAAAATACATATAAGACTGGTTAGCCTGTGTTTGAGCCCTATTCCTTTGTTGCATGCTCTGGCCTGGTCCTGAACAAAAGAACCCAACCCCATGCCCGTATGCTGAGTTCGGGAAGTTGAACCCAGAATACTCTGCACAACAAAAATATATCAGAAAAGCATAAGATGTTGTGGGGGTGTTGCTTTATTAATGTGAGTATTACAACTAAAAACGAAAACAGTCCAAATCACAGGCTTAGCACAGCAACAGTTCCACACCCTTTGGCGTCCCTACAATACCACTCGGTCACATTTTTATTATATTATGAAATTATGTACATTACAAGACTGAAGATAACTTGCAATGATTTCAGACCCAGAGCCTTGGTCTTTGCAGACGTCTGCTGTCTGATCTGGCTGGCGTGTGACGCATGTTCTGTCCAGATCACATCACAAAGATATAAAGAAACAAACGTCCGGATTTTTAACTCCGACTTCGGACCACAAAATAAAAGAAAACCATGCTTTCGTGTATAATTCATTATGTTAATTTTATTCTTTGTAAAGCATACATGTTCCTTAAGTGTTTGTGACTTAGATTTTGTCATACAGATTTTGTAAAAAAATAAAAAAAATAGTATTTGGTTCTGATGCCCCCCTGCCGCCCCTCTACTTCCCCCTTTTACCTCACCGCCCTTCCTGGATCTTTCCACCGCCCTGTAGGGGGGCGGTACCACCCACCTTGGGAACCACTCCTGTAATAAAACGTAAGAAAATTTAACTGCATATTATATGCTGCTGTCAATGAGGGACTTTCAGTGTGTTGAGTCCTACCCCACTCGGTCCTACAACAGTCATTTGCTGATTACCATGCTTGTAATAGTGCTATCTATCTATCTATCTATTGCCAGTAGTTGTGGATTATTTTTACTCCATTATCGAAGTGTGAGATATGGTAATGGCATATACTGTACCCTTTAATTTACTAAAGTATTTTTAAAAAACATGACCAATAGGAATGAACTTCAAAAATTGCATAATTTTATTATTTACGATCGTAGACTTGCTACTCAACTGTAGCCAATCTCTTATATGTATGGATGCCTGCCTGAACCCACATGGGTCTTCGTACTGACAGTCCTTGTATTTCCTGAAATTTAATGTTTTGTAAATTTAAGCATTTAACATGCACCGAAAGACTATGCGGATTAAAGGGATAGTCCTGAGAAGAACAGCCATGCTTGTTTACCAACTTACCCAAAGCAATGAAACTGCAATAAAGCATACTCCCACAGTAATGAAGCCAGGCTTAGAGCAATTTCCTTGAAGAACACCTGCAGTTCCTGCACAGTGAATGCAACCAGAGGAGAGCCTGGGTGGGGGACGAAGTAGGAACAATTTTGTCGGCCGACTGTGGAGTTGGGGCCGTAGCAAGGTGGTGAATCTTCGCAGGCACTAACTGATGAGCGAAAGCAGATGGAAGGGGTGCAAATGCACTTGTGTTGAGCGCTGGAGGGGGAGGCACTGCTACTCGGTGGTGCTGACCCCAGACAAAGGTCCAAGGAAGTGCAGGCGTGGTGCTGGCAGCTTGCTGTTGCTGCACCCAGGCTACCTGGCACTCCCATCCCTGCAGTACATGCGCCACTCTGGTGGGGCAGCCGGGGTGCCATGCATGGAGTGGGCCAGAGCAGTTGGGGCAGTGGGAGGTGATTGCATCCTTTGCCTTAAATTTCGACAGGCAGCACAGCCTGGCTGCAGGTGACTCTGATGCCCATACCTTTGACACCTGCAGCAGCAACGTGGTTGGGCAAAGTTAATAAACGCCTCAGTTCCCTAGGCCTAGGGATGGCAGCAGAAGACCTCCGAGGGTGAGGAAAACCTGTCATGTCTCATCTCTGGTGCATGCTTTCTGTCAGCAAATAGTCTCTTCAACCTGAGGATGGCGGAAAATGAGGTCGGCCAGCATCCTCAGGGGATTCTCCATTAGAATTGCTGTGGTCATCCTATGCCTGTGACAGTTCTATAATCCTGTTGGGAGAGGCCTCGTCCAGAGCCACAGCCTTCAGTTGGTCACAGGAGGCCTCATCTTTAGGCACCAAGATGGAGCTCCCATCTTTGCCGATGATATTGGATGTTTGCAGGTCCAGCAATTGTTGCTCAAGTGCAGCTACAGCGTCGTAGCTGGTCTCGTGCCCATCCTGGGGAGGCACATGAAAGGCTGGGTACATTGAGCGGGGTGGAGGGAGCACACCCACAGTCACTGAGGGTCGAGCAGCAAGTAGAGGTTGGTGAGGAGCTTCTGAGTGTGGTGCTGGACTAGGACTGCTTCCCTGATCACAATGCCTTGATCTCTTATTAGTGACAAGGGTAAAGCTCCCATCATCAGTAGGAGCCTGAGCTGCAGTAGGTGAGACGAGTGTCACCCCACTTGCCCAGCCCACCACCGCAGAAGCAGCAACAGGCAAGGCGAGTGGGACAACACGAGCATTAGGTCCCACAGCTATTCACCTGTGGACACGAGCGGACTTGGCCGGGCGAGATGTGGAAGCAGGGCAGCAGGCATCAAGGAAAGAGGAAGGACCAGGAACTGGAGACATGGGGTGAAGGCATCACAAGCAGCAAAGGAGTGGGTTCTGGAGGTGGACGGGTGCCGCTTTCTCTTGCCGCCTAGGAAACTAGAAGATGGAGCAGGATGGAGAGAAGACAACACAGGTCAGGGGATGCGGGAGGGCCCTGAAGGCTGAGGGAGGCGAAATGCCTGTATGACAAGTCCCTAGCAGACAGACAGCATGAGCAAAAACACAACAAGCTATAGTAATTCTAATCCTAACCCTAACAATCAGGCCAGACGGTCCTACAATGACCCGCTAAAAGGTGGGGAGGTTATCACTGCAGGAGACCCCATCACTGCCCCATAAGGGACATACCTAACCCTAGCAGTGCCTACCCTTACTGCCTCCTATAACCAGGCCTCTAAAGCCCCCTTTCATGGAAGTACCCTAACGGTACCCCTTCAGGATTCGGCATTGTACTACGGCAGGGACTCTAAGTGGCAGGCCAGACTGACAAGCTGACACAGCCAAAAAGTACCCCCACCACCGAGAAAATGCAAGAGGACAGCAATTGAGTGTGTGAACAGACGGAAGGATAGATGGAAAGAAGTGTTCTCTGGTGATTGATTCGGCCTCAGAGCAGACTTTTGTGAGGGCTGATGTGTTACATCATCGGTATCTGCCTGAGTCATCAGAACAACTGTGTGGCATAACTGGGCACTGTGCAGAACTGAGGGGACCCATGGATGTCCGGATTGAAGTGGCAGGGCAAGAGGCTACTAGTCTACCTGGCCGACATGGAGGATCTCTGCCTTCTGGGTCTGGACTATCTTATGTCCATGGGATGTGAGCGGGACTTCTGCTCTCTGAAGATGAAGGTTCAGGGAAGGTTGGTTCCTGTCACAGCAGTGAAATGTACCAGTTCTGGCAGCAAGGTGAGGGTGCTTCGTACTACAGTGATACCCCCAAAATCAGAACTGTTGCTCCAGTGTAAGGTGAGTGGCTCTTTTGACAGCTGTATAAGGGTAGTGGAGCCTGATGTACAGTGCAAGACGAAGATTGGGGTGATGGTGGGAAGAACGCTGGTGGAAACAGGTGCAGATGAAGTGCCGGTTGTGGTGGCCAATTTCTCCTGTGAGCCACATGGGAGAAATTGTGGGACTGTGCCAGGCTGTGGACCCTGAGTGGCATCGAAGGATGGCCTGTAAAAGGAGCATGGCCTAATCAAGGAAGACGGGTATGTGCCAGACTACCTACAAGACCTCTTCTCAAGGAGTTGTCAATGCCTGGATGGTTCACAAGTGCCAAAGTTGAGGCAGCTGATGACGGGATTGCTGATGTCTTTTCCACGGGAGACCTAGACCTGGGGTGTGCTGAACCGGTGGAGCACAGTATAGACATCGGGGATCAATGCCTGATTAAACAGCCAGCGTGGAGGATGGTGCCAGCCCAACGGCAAGAAATGGAGGTGATGGAGAATCTCCATAGTCAAGGAGTAATAGAAAAGTCCAGTAGTCCTTGGGCATCAGTAGTGGTTCTGGTGAGGAAAAAGGACGGCTCAGTAAGGTGCTGTATAGACTATTGAGCCCTGAATGAAGCGACAGTGAAGGATGCATATCCCTTTCCAAGAATTGATGACACCCTGGATGCTCTGTCAGATGCTAAGTGGTTCTCCACCCTAGACATGAAGGCAGGATACCACCAGGTCAAGACTGCAGAGAAGGACAAAGAGAAGACAGCCTTTTCATACAGGCGGGGTTTATGGCAGTTTAAAGTGATGCCATTTGGCCTATGCAATGCCCCAGCTACTTTTGAACGCCTCATGGATCGTGTACTTGAAGGCCTGCACTGGCAGACGGTTCTGATCTATCTCGACAATTTAATTGTGTTTGGATGGACTTTCGACTAGGAACTGGAGAGGTTGTTGGAGATGTTGAACAGGATCCACATAGTGCACCTCAAGCTGAACCCCAAGAAATGCTACTTGTTTCAGAAGGAAGTAAAGTACCTGGGACACATTGTAGGTAAGAGCGGCGTCCGTACTGACCCAGAGAAGGTGGCAGCTGTGGAAAACTTGCCAGTTCCAACTTGTGTGGGGGAGCTACGGAGTTTCCTGGGCTTGTGCACCTACTGTTGGCATTTTGTCAAAGACTTTCAACAACAGCTGCACCTCTTCACTAGCTGTTGGGGAAATGCCAGAAGTCTGCATGGACAGCACAGACTCAGAAAGCCTTCAACGAACTCAAGCATGCAATGGCAAGCTCTCCAGTATTGTTGTACCCAGACCAGAATCAGCCATTTATCTTGGACTGTGATGCTAGTGACCATGGTATTGGTGGAGTCCTGTCACAGATGAAGGATGACAAGGAGTATTTGGCTGCACATTACAGTAAGAAGCTCAGCCCACTGGAGCAGAACTACTGTGTGACCCATAAGGAGCTCTTGGCAGTGATGAAGAGCCTTGATTTCTTCCATCCCTACCTGTATGGGTCAAACTTCATCATTAGGATGGACCATGTGGCACTCAAGTGGCTGAAAGTGCAAAAGAATCCGGAAGGACAACTGGCATGCTGGGAAGCTAGACCAGCACAATTATGAGGTGCAACACCGTCCTGGGCAAGTTACCACATGGCAATGCTGACAGCCTGAGTAGTCGGCCTTGTGATCCAGAATGCCAGCAGTGTAATAAAAACAAACATCATGGTAAGAAATGCAGCTGTACAACAATGACAGGGCCAGTGTCAGATGAAGACCTGAAGAGGATGCAGATGGAGGATGCAGGTTTACAACCAGTGCTAGAGTGGCTGCAGCAGAGTACAGTGCGACCATCTTGGGAAGAGGTTTCCAGGTTAAGCCCTGCGACCAAGAGCTACTGGAGTCAGTGGGACCTTCTTCATTTGAACAATGGGCTACTGGAGCATCAGTGGGAGACACTTGATGGCCTCAGCAAGCATTGGCAACTGGTGGTTCCGGAGAAGATGAGGTCCGAGATCTTGGATGAGTCCCATAACCAGACCACTAATGGGCACCTGGGAGTGAAGAAAACTCTAAGCCGGCTGTACAGAGGTTCTATTGGATTGCCATGAGTCAGGATGGTGAAGAGTGGTGTCAGGCCTGTGATGTGGCTGTGTCCAGAAGGGACCCAAGAAACGTGGCTGCGCCCCTCTCCAGCTGTACCAAGTGGGTGCACCGATGGAGAGAGTCACGGTGGACATTCCTGGACCTTTGCCACTCACTGAAAGAGGAAACCGGTATATATGTGTTGCCATGGACTACTTCACAAAGTGGCCAGAAGCCAATGCTATCCCTGATCAAGAGGTTGCAACTGTTGCTCAGGTGTTGGTTGATCAGTTTTTCTGTCGTTTTGGATGCCACAAGAGCTACATTCAGACCGGGGTAGAAACTTTGAGTCTGCTGTGTTCTGTGAGTGCTGCAAGTTACTGAAGCACTCACGGACCAGGACGATCCCACTAAGGCCACAGTCAGATGGGATGGTGGAGAAATTTAACTGGACCCTTGGACAATAACTGGCCAAGTACTATGTAAAGGGACAAACAGAATGGGACCCGAAGTTACCTGCATTGCTGATGGCATATCGGTGTGCATTCCATGAGTCTACCGGCTACACTCCGGCAAAACTGATGTTGCCCCACGAGTTACGTGTAGCCTACCAGACGACATGTTGATGGGAAGACCACCTGGTGAAGAGCTGCCTACAGATACCACTGGCTATGCGAAACACCTTCAGGAAAGGCTGAGGTACATCATCAAGTGCGAAGATCCTTTAAGTTTTCAGGAGAGGTGATGAACTGCAAGCATGATGCCAAGGCAAGTGAGGTGAGCTTCCAGGATGATGATCAAGTTTGGTTATACAATCCTCAGTGAAAGAAGGGACGGTCACCGAAGCTGCAAAGCCCATGGGACGGACCTTACACTGTGTTGGACCGCATATCGGATGTAACGTATCGAATTCAGGGAGGCAGGAAATCTCGTCCAAAGGTGGTACATGAGAACCGTCTGTGCCAGTACCATGGGCCAGGACAGTACACCTGGGATGCCTCCAAGGAAGTGTGCTCACCTGCAGTTGAGAAGGACCAAGGAGATGAAGTGCAAGGGGATGGTGACAGTTCCTCAAGAGAAGAAGTGAATCAAGAAGAGGACCAAGACCTTCCAGGAGAGGTGGACTGTTTGGAGGAGCAAGGACGTTGTTGGAAGCGGCACAGAAGACCTGCTTAGTTGAAGGATTATTTTGTGTTTAGTTAGATGTTTCAGTAGGATTAAGGTTTATGTTTGTATATATTGTGTAGCTTTGTTAAGACGACAAAGAACTTGGGAGGGGGTATAATGTTAAGAAGTGAGATTTGCCAGCTAGGTGCTTGAGAAGCTTCTCGGCATTTCGTGTACGGTAGTTCCGGTGTCGGGGCAAGTCAGAGTTGCCAGTTTGCCAGATGTTTGTGAGCATAGCTATTTCGTAAGTTATGCATTAATTTTTCTGCTCTTTTTCTTTAAAATGTTTTATTTAAGTGATTACTTGTTAAATTACGTAATTTAAGTTCGTATGGTAAATGATCTAGAGTGTTATGTAATGTAGGAAAACTCTAGCATGTTTTGATGTCTCCTAGTTGGTAACTGTTGTTGCTAGGGGCAAGTACAAGACCAGCAGGTTCCAGAATTATGGAGAAGTAGATGATTCTCGAACAATGCAAGTTTATATAAGGATGGATAAGAGACTAGAACAAGTTCACTTGGTTTTTGGTTCAGTCTGAATGAAGTTCAGTCAGTTTTGGTTCAGTTTGTGAAGTGTTGCTGGCAAGCATTAAGTGTACTGTCAGTGAAGATCACTGTATTTTCGGTACTTGTGAAAAACTGTGAAGTGTTGTCAAGCATTAAGTGTAATAACTGTGAAGTGTTGTTAAACAATAACCCCTCCACCCACGATGACGCATTTGTCGTCATATGGGCGTGTCTGTGACCATACTCAATGACGCATTTGTTATTTAAGCATAAAAACCTTCATCAAAGAAATAAGTTTTCAGCCGATCAGTGTCATTTTTGGAGGCGTCATAGTTCTCGCATTTCTCATCAAAAGTAATGACTTGGCAACCCCTGGGCCCGAGACGCATGGCAGCCTGGACAGGTTGACTAGTTCCACATCAGCTGCTGAGGGAGAAGGTAGCACGCGGCTGGGCATTTTACCCCGTCCTAGGACGCATGACATAATTTATTCTACTTTACCTATAGTGCTTGTGTTTACTTTTTGGGCATTATTGTGATTAGATTTGGTGTTCGCAATAGGGAATTAGGTTTTTATGAATCATTCATGGCCGTTATCAGCTGTTGGCCCAATGAAGATTGTGCTAGGCCCACCCTGATTTTCGGCGTGTCCCAACAACTACACTCCCTCTACCCTGCACCCATTGTGAGTATTCAACCACTGAATGATAGTGACAGTGAATCAGGTGAATATAGTGTGCAATAGCTAGTGAGGAAGGACATGGTGACACATTTAGCAGGGGGATGCAGGAAACTGACTGACAACATGGCGTTGTCTTGAACGGAATATTTGGCAAGGTGTTGATGAAGTCCTTGTTTTATGCTGATATATGGTGGATAGTGTTATTGTGCAAAAGATAGGAGTATAGTGCAACGAGTGTACATGATGAAATATTGGCTAGGGCAGGAGTTATGTACAGCATACAATCACGGCATGCCGTTGTCAGGAGGGGATAAAATAGAGGAGGCTGATAGGGATATTTGATTTTATCATATTGTTATATTTATTCTGTATGCTTTCTGTGTGAAATAAAGCATGAGTGTTATATTGATATGTTTATCATATGCTTGTGCGGATGAACATAAACACTGCACCATGTGCTCATCAGAAAATATCTGCTATACCTTAGGTATCGCAGATGTGACATACAGAGCACGTTCATGTACTGTTGTGGTGAAATATACTGTATGTCTCATAAAATGATAGATTTGATTATACTGTATGTCTCATAAAATGATAGATTTGATTATGTATATTGTGAAATAAAATCGTAAACACTGCAGCTTCTTCAGGTAAGGGAAACATCATCTGCTACACCTTAGCACACAGGTAAGGGCCACATTCTTGTACTTGTTGTGGTGTAATATACTGTGTATCTCATATATTGATAGATTTGGTTATATTTTATGTGAAAGACAGAAAATGTCTGACCCAATTGCTCGTAGGAAGAGTGCGTCTCGTACATCTGAATTAGCTCAAAGGTAGCGACATGCAACGCGAGGTTAGGAACAAGTGCATTTACATTTCATTGGTGAAGTATACTGTGTATCTCATATATTGATAGATTAGGCTATGTATTATATGAAAATAACGTGAAGGACTGACCCAGGTGCTCGTAAGAAATAGAATGTCTTGTACACCCAAGCTAGCACAGAGGTAGCGAAATGGAACATGAGATATGTAATTATAGATGGTATGATATACTGTGTATCTCATAGTGATATATTTTGTTATGTGTTTAGTGAAAAGTAAGTGAAAGTGAACCATGTGATCGTCTGGAAATCATCATCTGCTACACCTTACCGCCCAGGTATGGGCCAAGTAATTAACCTATGGATGACGTGCATTTACGTTTTATTGGTGAAATATACTGTGTATATCATATATTGATAGATTAGGCTATGTATTATGTGAAAATAACATGAAAGACTGACCCATGTGCTTTTAACCCCTTAACCACGGGGCGTCACTTTCGTGATGCTTGGGGGCAATGGATCATACCGCGGGGCGTCACTTTTGCGATTCTGTGTTATTTTGAATTCTCCCGGGCTTTCAAGTGGTGGCTTTATCATCTAGCAGTACTGCCAGTGTCCAACAATAGTCAGCACTGCTAATGTCATCTGCACTCCCATCCATTGTTGACAATTTAGCCATTTATCCCCCTTCTTGACTCCTCTCCCTGCCTCCCCTCCATTACCCTCTCCTCTTGCCTGCCCGGCCACACTGCGCTAAGCAAATCTTCCCCGGAATTTTCCACTGATTTCATCCATTGAAATAAGCCCTATGCCCTATTCTTATACAAACTAATATATACCAAAAAAAAATAAGGTATTTGATAGTGCCATACACCTGGAGTTGGCTAATCATCACCTGGCAACACCCTACGTGCACTGGTTCGTTAATTTTCCCTGGTAACTTCCCCTTGAAATATGCCATATAATCTATACTTATAACAAAAATATATATATCAGAAAGGAAGGGAGAAGCCTAAGTGATATTTACATTTACCTGGAACTACCTAATTTCCTGCCAGTCATTTCACAGCATATAAATTAGAAGCTGTCATCTCGCTGACGTTGTCAACCCTTGGCGGCCCCATATCAGCCTCGTCATTTAGTTCAGTGTTGTTTCTTGAGATGAAAGCATGTAGCACTCGCACCCCTCCATTTCCGCCGCTTCTAGAGGGCCCTGTGACCTCTACCCCTAATAAACCTCATGTGGGAAGGGGTAAAGGACTAAATGACTCTGCTGTAGAGCGTGAACTGGCTAATTTACCCATGATAATGATGGACAGTGACTTCAATCTTTCTGGTGAATCGTGTGATGAACCAGTGGAGAAAATGGTGATAAACAACGAGTGCTTCAGTGTCCCAAATTCATCCTGGCTCCAAGGGAAAGGAGCCCTTATTTACTGGAAGTGAGTGTATAACATAGTGTAAATAAAACAGAAATGTAAATAATTACTAATATAAGAATATGAGTGCAAATACTTAGAGTAATGACAGTCAAAGCTTTGCTCTCTACGCTACTTTACTGAACGAGAAAGTTAATGCCTGGAGTGAAAATAAATTACTATTACTGAAGGAAACTTATGGATAAATATATATATATATAAGTGTAATAAGGTAATAGGAATATAAAGTGTGAGTGTGTTTATGAATAATAGATGACAGAACACCAGCGGGGAACAAGCGCAAGTGGGAAGCTCGTACGCGCTAGTAATTTTCATTGCTTTCACGGTGTTTTTTTTTGTGTGTGTGTGGGTGTATGGATTCCAAACTACTTGAAAATCATAGAATAATGTTTCTAGTGATAACATCAGGCTGTGGTAATCATATTACGGGGTGTCAGGAAGTATAAAGTGGAGAATTCGGTACCCAACTTCAGAAGTCTCCACAAGTCCTACAGTACTCGATGAAGGCTCAAAAAACATCCCAGGAGAAAGCTGAAGGTATGTGCCATATGCACATGTAATTATAATATTCTAGGACTAATAGCTGATTTTTGGCAAATATTTTTAAAAAGTCAGTCGGAGTGCAAATATCCTTGCGGGACATGCAAGGAGCGCAAAAACATCACCGCAGTGTAGGGGTTAAGAAAGAGAACGTCTCATACACCTGAGTTAGTACAAAGGTAGCGAAATGCAACGCGAGGTTAGGGACATGTGCATTTATTTTTATTTGTTTTGGTGAAATATACTGTGTATCCCATGTATTGATAAATTTGGCTATGTTTTATGTGAGACGAGAGTGAAAAACTGACCCACGTGCTCGTAATGAAGAGTGCATGTCATACACCTGAGCCAGTACAAAGGTAGTGAAATGCAATGTGAGGTTATCAACATGTGCATTTACACTTTTTTTTTGTGTGTGAAATTTACTGTGTATCCTATGTATTGATAAATTTGGCTATGTTTTATGTGAAAAAATAGTGAAAAACTGACCCAAATGCTCATAATGAAGAATGCATGTCATACACCTGAGTTAGCACAAAGGTAGCGAAATGCAACGTGCGGTTAGGAACACATACATTTACATTTTATTGGTGAAATATACTATAATTCTCACACAATGATGGACTTGGTTATGTGTAATGTAAAATAGAAGCATAAACACTGCAGCATGTTCTCGTAAGGGAAACACCATCTGCTACACCTTAAGGTGGAATCACAATAGACCAAAAGTGACTAACATGGGAGCCAGTTTTGCGAGCCGAAATGGCTAGCCGAGTCGAGCGTCCGTCACACTCGTGTTTTTGCGAGCCAAAACGGCTAACAGTGTCGTCTGTCTTGGCACCTCGTGGTCATTTGTAAACAAACCACCACGGCATATCCACTACTAACATGGGAGCCAGTTTTGCGAGCCAAAACGGCTAGCAGAGTCGAGTGTCCATCACACTCGTGTTTTTGCGAGCCAAAACTGCTAACAGTGTCGTCTGCCTTAGCACCTCGTGGTCATTTGTAAACAAACCACCACGGCGTATCCACTCCCTTTTCCTCAGTTTCTACAAACTCCTACGTACCTTAGCAACTCCAGAGCCACAAAGCAGTCTGCTAGAGTTTTCCTTGCTGCAGGATTCATATCGAAATCTGACTTCTACTTGTTTGGAGACAAAACAGACAGCCTCCGCGGGCTGGTCACCCGAGTGTCCGAATATTTACTTCATGTTACAAGAAAAAATAAAAATGAATAAAAACCACATGAATTAAATTTTATTTACTTAACAATTTTAGTTAAAGTTTCCTTCTGTGAATAACAGAATATTTTCTAACCAATTACAAAATTAATTTAGGCTCATTTGAGTTTGAATCCCATCAACAAGCTGTGAGTGAGAATTGTTATCCATTTCACCTCACAGGTGAAATCTCGCTCACCGTGAGTCAGTTTGGCTAACGGGTCGCAAAACTGGCTCGCATGTTAGCCACTTTTGTCCCAGTGTGACACTGCCTTTAGCACACAGGTAACAGCTTACAGAACACATCCATATACATATTAGTGGTGAAATGTACTGTGTATCTAATAAAAATGATAGATTTGGTTATGTGTAATGTGCATAGAAAATGAAAGAGGTAACCACATGCTAGTGGCCCCTACCTGTGCGCTAAGTCAGGTGTAGGAGACGAAGTTTTTCAAGGATATACACGTATATCATGAACCTTTGTGTTGTGCCAGTGTTGGGCCAAGTTCTTGGCTGGCTGTGAATAAAATATCTTGACTCATAAAAATTGATAGATTGGGTTATGTTTTATGTGTAAAGACAGTGAAAGACTGACCTACTGCAGTGTGTTCTTGTAAGGGAAACACCGTCTCACCTTAGCACACAGGTAACAGCCTATGGAACACATCCATTTACATATTAGAGGTGAAATGTACTGTGTCTCATAAAAATGATAGATTTGGTTATGTGTAATGTGCAAAGAAAGTGAGAGGTAACCACGTGCTAGTGCCCCCTATCTGTGTGCTAAAGTCAGTTGTAGGAGACGATATTTTTCAATGACATAGACGTATTTCATGAATCCTTGCATTGTGCCAGTGTTGAGCGAAGTTCTTGGCTGGCTGAGTAAAATATCTTGACTCCTTTATTTCAGCTCACACTCCTACCACAGCATTGGACTACCACAGGGTCCAGAATCCCTTCGACAGCAATTTATTCTCCAGTTGGCTTGCAACGACAGCAGTCTTCCAGAGATGAAATGCGGGTTGGCACCACACAAGTGGCATAAGATCCTCGATGAGGTAGAGTCGAAAAGCGACATTGAAAGCACCCGTTCTGGGGTGGAGGAGGTTGAGCTGCCACCATCCGATCAGCAAGTGGAGCTACCCTACCGCCTTCCATCGCGGGAGACCACACCACGATCATCGGCTGGCTTCACCAGAGAACACTCCCCACCTCTAGGACCTGCCGGTCCCACTGCTCTCTTCGTCGGCTCCCAATCTCCGGGCCCCTCTGCCCCCATTGGCGAGCCAGTGCTACCGGACGCCGGGCCATCGTTTGTTGTGATGGCCCCTCCACCTGCTTCTGTTGTGCAGGATGCTATGGTGACATCCTCACTGGCCAGGCCAAGGAGACTGGTGTCCCCAGAGCCCTCTGTCTCGTTCTCGTCCTCATCCGACAAGTCCCCTCCCAGATGAGGGCACCATGGTCAGCTGCCTGGACACAGGGGACATCCAAGGGGTCGGAGGGCAGGCTGAAGGGTGTTGACAGCCCGATCCGCTGTCACCGCCACTGAAGAGGATCCTGGCTTAAGCAGTGGCCCGTTCACTGGCTCCCCAGGGATCAAGGTGGATATTCCAACAACTCCCCTGCAGTTCTTCCAGCTCTTTTTCACACGGAAGTTGTTGTCATAACTCACCATGGAAACCAACCGGTATGCCACATTCCCGGGGACTCAGCTGGATGCCTGGTTCTCCTGCAATGAAGAGGAGATGGCCAAGTTCCTGGGGTCATACCTTTTGATGGGGGTCGTGCACATGCTGACCATTAGGCACTACTGGCAGAGCTCTGAGCTGCACGACTGCCCTAGGGTCCGGGGGGCGATGACCGGAAAGCGCTTCACCGCCATCCTCAAGCACTTCCACGCCTTCAACTCGCTCGCCATTCCCCAGGACAACCAAGATCGGCTCATCCAGGTTCGCACGGTCATGGAGTACCTCCGTCAGTGGTTCCAGTCAGTGTACCTACCCAAGGAGCAGCTCAGCCTGGATGAGGGCTCTCTGGGGTGGAAGGGCCGACTGTCCTTCTGCGTGTACAACCCCCAGAAGCCCACCAAGTATGCCATCAAGATGTTCAAGTTGGCTGAGCCATCCCCGGGCTACATCTGGAACCTCGAGGTCTACACGGGGGTGCAGCGTACCCTCAAGAACACTGTGCTGGGCCTCGTGGAGAGGACCAGGGCTATAAGTTCATGGACAACTATTACAATTCTATAGCCCTGTGCGAACGACTCTTCACGGCAGGATTTAACGTGTGTGGGACCCTACGGCTGCCTAGAGGAGCGCCACACCAGCTGCAGGCCATCGCCAGGGCTAAGAGCCTGCCTGAGGGGGGCAAGGCATACAGGAACAAGGACAATGTGCTAGTCCTGCTGTGGAAGGACAAGCACATTGTGAACATGGTGTCCACCTTCCACACTGTGGACACCATTCCGAAGAGGGTTCAAGGAAAGGTGCGGGGTAATTACAGGCGGACAACCTATGTGGAGAAGGTCGTTCACAAGCCCGTCGTTGTGGAGGAGTACAACAGGTACATGGGTGGGGTGGATCATTTTAATCAGATGGTCCAGTACAACCCCATCCAATGCCGAACTGTCAAGTGGACGAAGATCACATTCTACTTCATCCAAATGGCACTGTTCATCGTGTCTGCTTTGTACAAGAAGTACAGACACGCACAAGTAACTCTCCTTGAATTTGTGGAGCAGATCATTTACGATTTGCTGCATTTCCATGGAGAGGACTGGCCCGGGTCTGGACACACACTTCACCACACCCCAGACCTACCTACCCAGCAGCCAGCACCAGCAACACCTGGCACCCAGCAGGCACGACCACCAGCACCAGGATGGGCCCAGCCACCACCAGGACCAGCACAGCCTGCAGGACACCCCACACCAGCACCACCTGCAGCAGGGCCATCACAGGTGCCACCATCACCACCAGCACCACCTGCAGGAAACCCATCAGGGGTGCCAGCACCGCCACCACCTCCAGTTGCTGGTCCGTCGGGAGAACCCATGCCTGGGCCTGCATCTACCGCACGACAGGACCACAGAGGACAAGGGTATTCAAGCAAGCGTCGCCAGGTAACTGACGACGACGTGAGGTTGGATCGCACTCTGGGCCACCACCGGGCGAGGATCCCCAAGAAGAGGCTCAGGTATACCTTGTGCTTCAAGTTGGCGGTGAGGAAGGACACAAGGAACATGTGTCCTGTATGTGATGTGCTGCTTTGCATAGGTGATTGTTTTGACCGGTACCATACCAAGCGATACCTTCACTAGTGGAGAACACACACACACACACACACACACACACACACACACAATACAAAATTTCTCACCTCCCAACCAATCAGGTCTTGCAGGAAGATCATCGCCACTGGAGATGTAAGTGATATTCTTTTTTTATTTATTTATTTACCTTTATTTAAGTCAGTATATTTACATATACATGTATATTGTTATTAACCTCAATTTAAATGACGGAAATAAGTACAGCTTCAGTTTCAGTTGCTAGCAACAGGTTTGGTGTTCATGTGTATTTTCAGAGAGGACTAAAAACAAAACAGAAGTAATTATACAAAACAGTTGTTGATATAAAACCAAAGAAAGTGTAGCCAGCAAGCATAAAAGTGTTAGCGCGGTACGGGAAAATAATGTACGTGTGCGCAGCTGATGGTGGGTCAGCGCATAGGAAAATACACCATAGTTTTTTGTTTTTTTTTCATTTTTCTCGAAAACTATGAGGCCTAGGATCACCGTTCTAGGCTCAAATGAAATTCTGCACAGGATGGTGAAATACAAACATAACAGTGCCGGAAAAGTTCTTCACTGAAGCTCCCCGAATAAAAAAGTTGTCTCGGAAATGGGTTTTACTTTTTCGTTTATTACCCGAAGATCATACCTCATATCAAACTAGGACCTCCCCCCCACATTCGAAAGCTAATAAAATTCTCTCTTGATTGATTGTATAACATGTGGAGATTAATTAGTAAACATTCAACTTATGATGCTGGAAGTGAAATATATGATCCCGAATGTTTATTCCGAGGGCTCTAATGTATGTATAGTGTTTTTCTTTTTTTTGCATATCATGTAGAACAAACATCGACGAATAAGAATATGTTTGTTTTGTGGCAAAATGAATATGTTTGGGTGGTGAAAATAAGCCAAGAATATACATTTTTGGAGTGCGTGGCAGCCGGGGGGGGGGGGAGAAAAGCCGGTGCGTCATGTCCCGCAAAACTTATTAACTTATCTGCGCGCGAAAGAGTTAAGTGTAATTGCAATCAGTAAAATGTGTATACAGTAGCTCCAGTGCTTGTGAGAATAGTGAAGAGAAGTTGGAAAGCATTAAGTAGAATTACTTGGAAAATTAAGACAGTGAACTTTATGGAGCCAGTGTTTTTTTTTTTTTTCCTCAGCTGATCTTGTGTACTGTACACTTTGAGGCTGACCATAGGATGAACAACTCACCGGGCAATGTCCTTCCTGTACTGAACTACTGCTGTTGGAGTTTGTGGCAGTGTGGGGTGAGGACGTAACAATTGTTTAACACTCCACGTTCTGTTCTTAACCCGCCCTATCCCGACCACTTTTCCTCCACTGACTCCCCCCAATCCCGACCATTTTAGGAAAAAATTTTTTTTGGCTCAAATCTTCGCTTTTGGTGAGAAACATCGAAAATTCATAGAGAAATCGCTCACCTGAGGTTTAAAATGCCTCCTTACCTTACTGGGTTTTCTATCAGGCTGGCACCAAAGAAAACGAGTTCTATGGGAGGATAACTATTTCACACCACTCATAAATGGTATTTATTTATTTACTGTTACGAATTTATATGTAGTACAAGAGTATATTGGTTTTCAAGCAGTAATATAGGCATTATAAGCATAGTTTCACTCACTAAAACCTGACCTTTTTTTGCCACATTACCTGATCATCATTTCTAACTGTTTCTTCCTCTAATGCTATGTAAAGTTTGTCCTCCACATTGTCATTGATTGGGGAATCACTCTGGCCCAGAATTTCGTACCGTGGCATGACATGGCTATGCTGGCCAGGTCACTGATAACAGGTGAATTGCTGAGACAATGGCATGCAGGGGGGGGGGAGGAGGTCATGCTGGGTAAGGCATTGTCCCTGCCTGGCATCTTGTTGAGGAAGGTGTCACGTGTATACGTGCCAAAAATGACTCGCGAAAATTTAAAATTGTGCAAATTAGGGACCTTGCAATTTTTTCGCGTTTATGTACGTCGATGGGATTGGCAGTGACAAAACGTGTGGACGTAAAAGAACGTCGACGGGACGCCGCGGGTTGATTGCACCAAGCCAGTTTCAACCGCCAGTTTGTACTTTGTGCTTGATCTTTGCACTCTGAATTTTAATTTCATAACACTGCCCAACACTGTAAATTCTCATGTGGTCTAGTGGTGAGGTATTGCAGTTTATTCACAAAAACGAGCACGTGCAGCATCCATTGCGATGAGTGTCTAGTCAAAATGGTAGTTAGGTGGTAATTGGGGAGGGGGAAGCAAGGGGTGCACGTAAACACAGCTGTTCAACGCCACACGCCAAGTTCAAAGTACGGTTGAAAAAAAATTTGTTTTTTTGTTTGTTGTTTTTGCTTTTTACGTTTTTTGGCCATTTTTGGGTTATGAAGACCTGGGCCCAAAATGTCCGGGCAGTGGGGTGTCCGGTGATTGGGCGTCCGGATATTACAGGGATTACTGTATATAGTAAATACACATTTTATACCTTACAGTACAATAGTATAAAAACTAGACAGATAAGTTGGTTACTCACATCCTCTAGCAGTGTTGTAATGTTTCTGGAGAGGAGATGGAGTTGCAGAGAGGAGGAAAGGTAAGATCACAGCCTGTGTGTGTGTGTGTGAGTATCTGGGATGTGTTTGTGTGTGTGTGTGTGTGTGTGTGTGTGTGTGTGTGTGTGTGTGTGTGTGTGTTTGCAATGTAATTTACTGTTGTATGCTTTCATCAGTACGGTACTGATGAAAGCATAGTCCTGTGCAGAGCGGCACATCACAAATAGGACATATATAGCTGGTGTCTTTCCCCCTCTTGTGCAAATAGCACAGCAAACATTGCGCCTTTTCCTGTTGGGAAGTCTTTCCAGGGTGTGGTGCAGTGTTGAGTCCAAGTGTGTCCTGTCGTTCACATATTGACGGCATTTGGATGGCAATGCTCCTCCATCTCCTCGCCTCCGTACTCCTGCTGGAGGTGCAGTGGGAGGAGCCAGCCAAGTAACTCCTGATGGGCCACCTACTGTGGGAGGTGGAGCAGCAGTGGCAGTAATTGGCCGAGTTACTCCTGACGGACCAGCTACTGCAGAAGGTGAAGCGATGGTTGCAGGAGGTGGAGTGATTGTTGCAGGTAGAGTGGAGGTTGCAGTTGATATGGAGTGGTTGCTGCAGGTACTAGTGATCATCGTTGTGAAGGAAGGTCAGGGGCATGGTGGAGGACAAGACCCAATCCAGGCCACACCTCCTGCCGAAATGTCAGGAGCTTGTGGCATATGTGCTCCTGGAATTCTAGGAGAGTCATAGGCCTGGTACAGGGTGTAGGCATTGAAGAGGGTCATGTGAATGAAATAGAAGGACATTTTCTCTGTCCACTTGACCACTCTTGTTTGGGCAGGGTAGTATTGGATTATCTAATTGAAATGATCCACCCCAACCATGTGCTGATGGTAGTCCTCCACCATGACGGGCATGTTGACGGTTTTGATAATGTGCTGGAATTTCCCGTCTGGACCCTTTACCTTCTCATGCATCTGCTTAGGGATGGTGGTGTCGCTTTGGAAAGTGGACACCATACTTACGATATGTGTGTCCTTCCACAGCAACACCATTACATTGCCCTTGTGCCTAGCTTCCATTCCATCATCAGGAAGGTGCCTAGCACTGCTGATGCCATGCAGCTCCCTCGATGCTCCCCTTGCAAGTCGTACTGTGCCACACACATACACTCTCTTGCTGAAGAGGCGTTTGCACAGTGATACAGAGTTGTAATAATTGTCCATATACAACTTGTATCCTTTGTCCTTCAAAGGTTCAACGAGGCCCCACACTGTGTTTTCTGGAGATTTCATCTCACCCGTGTATATCTCAAAATTCCAAATGTAGCCACTCTTTGCCTCAGCCAAGATGTAAAGTTTGATGCCATACTTTTGGGGCTTCATAGGGTTATATACACAGAGAGCCACCCCTTCCAACCCAGAGATCCCTCATCCAGGCTAAGATGTTCATATACGATGTAAACCCCCTTGAACCTCTGAAGGAGATACTGCATCACTGTGCGAATCCTTATTAGCGAGTCTTGATTGTCCTTGGGTATGGCAAGACTATTAAATGCATGAAAGTGCTTTAGGATTGCCCTGAGGCACTTTCCACTCATTGTCTGCCAAAATATGGGATAATCGTGTACCTCCGTGGACTGCCAATAGTGTCTTATAGTTGGCAGGTCGCAAATCCCCATAAGGAAGTACTGCCCGAGGAACCTGGCCATCTCCTCTTCATTGCAGAGATACCAAGCATCTAGTGCAGTTCCCAGGAATTTTGTATAGTTGTTTGTTTCGACCATCAGGTAGGTCAGCAACTCCCTGGTAAAAAAAAAAAGTTGGAAATATTAGAGTGGAGTTGCTGGTGCCGCCACTCTCAAACCAGGAGTTTCAGTGAAGGGGCCAGCATTGGGTGTGAATAACCCAGAACTCCAGGTTCCATCCTGAAGGTCTTCACCTGGAGAAATGCTTGCTTTGTACACACACGACCCCAAGCCAGACAACGACCTATCGACCGCCCACTGCTCCCTCGCCTAGACCCATGTTGCCCTCGTCTTTATGGTGGGGAGGGAGATGGTGATGATGATTGTATTGATGATGGTTGAGTTGATGAAGGTTCAGGTGATCATGGTGATGGAGATTGTAGTGGTGGAGATGGTTGTGGTGAAGATGGTTGTGGTGGAGGTGGTTGTGGTGGAGATGGTTATGGTGCTGCTGGTGATGATGATGATGATGATGGCTGAAATTCAGAGGGAATGAAGTCTTAAGGGAACAGAGAATTTGATGATTTCGTAGGAGAAGATGAGACCGAAATATCTTGGATGGGTGGTGAAATACAGGCAGGTTGGAGTGTTGTGAGAGTGTAGGATGATTGTGGGGATAATGAGGTCTGTGTTTGCAGTGGGGGGGTGGAAGAGAGGTGGCAACAGCTCAGTCTCCGTGGTCATGATGGAATCAGTGGTGGCAGTGGTGATATCAGTGGTGGTAGTGGTGATACCAGTGTTGGTAGTGGTGATACCAGTGGTGGTAATGGTGATACCAATGGTGATACCAGTGGTGGCAGTGATGGTGCTACTGGCTGTGGTTGTGATAACTGCCGTGGTCTTGACCGCGGCTTTGGGTTTATTGCGTCCCCTGGGGGAGGGCTTAGCTCTCCCTTTCCTCCTCACCCCAGTCACTTTCATATTCACTTTCACCAGATTCTTTGTCACTGTCTTCCTCACTTTCTGTCTCACTGAATAAGTATTTCAAATATTCTTCCTCAGATAAGCCCTTGCCTGCCATCGTGGTTGTTTTAGTATTGCAGGGGAATGTTCACGATCGGTTATGGATTTCAAATTTGCATTTCTATGAAAGTATATAAAAAAACACTTATACACCTTCTTCACTGGCATACTGCACAATATATAACACACTATCACTACAATACACGTAAGGTATGGATGGTGACATAACAGAAAATGAGGAATAAGATGGCCGGCCGTCTGCTCACACACCCTCCTAGTCTGACTGCCGAGAAGACATTGAGCTAAAAATAGGCCACTTGTCCTTGTGATAGGGTTGTGGGTGTTGCCATATATTTCCCTCAGTCCTGGCCACCCTCACCTTTGAATCACCAAAATTTAACCTACTTTCAGCCACAGGAAAAGTTTTTACAATCATTTATAGGGAAGTTGCATCATAGTGCATCATCAGTTACTCTTCATGTTGCAAGGATTTTGACTCGTAATCATCATGAGTGAGGGGGTTAATATACTGTGGCCTTGTCCCTTTTAGTCCATTCATTATGTAACTGATTTGCAGACGATAATTGATCACCCCTAAGTTCCAAGAAATGAAGCTAAAACATGGGAAAAGACAAGGATGACAATCGAAGCTACTGTACGGTACCATTCATCTGATACATAAGTCCTCCCTACAGTTCTTAACCTCTTCTTCTCCTCTAGATTGCGAATGAACATCCCAAGCAGCTTCTGCATTATCTCACCTAGGGGCCGTGGAAACTCATATATCAATGCTTCCCACACAATAGGAGAGTAGCCTGTCATGCAATTCCTCCATGTCGGGTAATGGCAAGTCTGGCAGCAACAACAACAATGCACATGTAATGGGAACAGATGGAACTGTGCCTGGGCATAGTCTTCCTTGGAAATCCAGTTTTCTTCATTACTTCACTTAGACGGAGTCCAGCAAGGTACTGTTTTTGGTCAAGTTTCATTGTATGTTAGCAACATTATGGAAAAATGGCTGAATGAAATTACATGAATCTTTCAGGATATGTGGGCACTTGTCTCAAAAGAAAGTGATTAGATTTTGGAGGTAATCAAGTGACCCTCAAAATCAAGGTCACGGATTTTTGGAGGGCTATAACTTGAGACCGGTTGAAGATAGATATTTATTATTATCAGTGCTGGACAGGTGCGCAAATACTTGCGCAAAGCACAACTGGCACCGTTGCGCTTCAGTGAATATTGTTTGCGCATTGCGCACTATACGAGACCATACACAATATTGTGCTTGCGCACCTGCCTTTTCATGTGCGCAAGCGCAAACTTTAGTTGTGCTTCCATAACTAAATTTGAGTTTGTGCACCTGTCCTGTGGATCCAAGAGACACCTGGTCCTGGGAGCTACCCGTATGTCTGGACAAGGGGTGGGGGAGGCTCGGGCGGGTCGCGAGGGTTCTGGGGGAGGCGGGGGGGACAAAGGGTAGTAGCATTTCTTAAAATGCTTCAACAGAGATAATGTATTTTAATATTTTTAAAAGTATTATTATTAGTAAATAATAATAAATTAAAAATATATTATTTATTAAGAGTAGCATATGCAGTTCCTTACAAAATTCATTAAAACATTATTTAAATTGAACATCCACAGCCTATTTGAATAATAAGTTTTAATGATTTTTGTAAGGAACTACACATGCTATTGTATATCTATATTGAATTATTAAATAAAACGTCTTGCGAAAATGCAGATAAAAGTAAAACTGGTAACATTGCATCTCCCTGTCCCTCCACTTCGCAGCCCGCTCACTCCTCTGAACTTCCACGAGTGAAAAAGTTACTATATGACAGTATTGTGATACCATCTCTAATGTATGGAAGTGAAGCTTTGACCTTGTTGGAGGGATAGAAGTTAAGAGTGAGAGCTGTGGAAATACATGAGTTATTTGAGAGGAGCATGTGGAGTTACGTGGAGAGACAGACTGACAAGTGAGGACGTTTTGGATCGTTGTTGTGTTGATGAGGATGTGATAGGAAGCGTTAGGAGAAACACATTGAGGTGGTTTGGTCATATGGAGAGGATGGAGAGTGAGAAACTAATGAGGAGAGTGAATGTGAGTGAGGTGGAGGGAGGAAGAGGGAGGGGGAGACCAAGGATATGATGGAGGGATGGAGTGGAGAAGTATATGAGAGAAAGGGGTGTGAGCTGGGAGCAGGGCAGTGAAATGGCGGGTGACAGGGCGACATGGAGGCGATTTGTTGCTTGTTTGTGGCCAGTGGCCACCCCTTACGGGATTAAGGCGTCTGGTAATAGCTAGATAGATAGAATAATAATAAATGAAAGTATGAATATGGAAAATGCACAGGAATGTGTAATTGGAGGTATGGTTGTAAAGCAAGTTGATAGGTTTAAATATTTAGGTACTTATTTAGCCAAGGATGGTTCTTTGAACTTTGAATTCGAGGAAAGGTTAAAAAAGGCTAATCAGGCAATGGGAATGCTTAAAAATATTTGGAATAATAACAATTTCTCTGTGCATACAAAAATCAAACTTTATAAGGTAATGGTTAGGAGTATCTTAATTTATGGACACGAGTCTTGGTACAGCACAGTGACTATGGAAAATAAATTCTTGGTGTTTGAAAATAAAGCACTTAGAAGAATATTAGGAGTTAAGTGGTGGGAAAGGATACCAAATAGTAGAATTAGAGAAATAACGGGAGTGCAGCCGATCGATGAATATGTTAGATTCTCACGATGGAAGTGGCTAGGACATGTGTATAGGAGACAGGGAATAGTACGAGGTACACCAGGGTGGGTGGCACTTGGTAGGAGAGGTAGAGGAAGGCCAAAAGAGACGTGGGTGAGGACAATGAGACGGGAAGCTGGAGATGAGTGTTGGGGAGATCTTGAGGAGTTAGCACAAGATAGGATGTGGTGGTGTGAGTTCATCGAGGCCCTATGCATCCCCGAGGGTGCCACAGGAAATGATTGATTGATTGATTGATGCTAATTTATTGAAATATCTCAATATTTTACAGTAATTCCCACAAATATATGCAAGTGGTTTGCGCTAGCGCTTAGCGACATTGCGCAAGCTAAATATTGGATTGAGCAATTGCGCAAATTACAAATAATAGAAAATAATATTAATAAATAAAAGTATGTATGCTGTTTTATTTAAGCATCTCAATATTTTACAGTAATTCCCACAAATATATGCAAATGGTTTGCGCTTGCGCTTTGCGACATTGTGCAAGCTAAATATTTGTCAGATTGCGCACTTGCGCTTGCGCAAGGTAGTGAACTGTGGATTGCGCATTGCACTTGCGCAAGGTCCTTCTTCATTTGCGCTGCCCACCACTGATTATTATCAACATACAGGAACTCCCATATGGACTCTCATTTGGCACCAAGCCTTTGACTCTGAAAGGTCAAACTGAAAGTCACAGATATTCAGGGGGCTATAATTCGAAATTGGTTGGAGATATATGTTTACTATTATCAATATACAGGAAGTCCCGCATGGGCTTTTAGTTGGTACCATGACCTTTGACCTAAAATGAACTTGAAGGGTCAAACTCAAGGTCACGGTTATTCAGGGGGCTATAACTCGAAACTAGTTAAAGATAGAGAGATATTTACTATTATCAACTTATAGGAAGTACCCATATGGGTTTTTAATTGGTACCATGATCTTTGACCTTAAGTGACATTGAAAGGTTAGACTCAAGGTCACGGATATTCAGGAGGCTCTAACTCAAAACTGGTCGAAGACAGAGACATTTACCATTATCAAGATACAGGAAGTCTCATATAGGATTTCATTTGCCACCATGACCTCTGACCTTGAAAGGTCAAATGCAAGACCACGGATTTTCAGAGGGTTATAACTTGAAAATGGTTGAAAATAATATAATTGCTGTCAAGCGTGGTTTGCTGTGCTTGGCACCAGTTGTTGAACTCTGATCTTTTAGTATGGACCCACAGCTCAAGTACCCAGTTGAGATGGTCTATACTTGAATGTGAACAAGGGATCAGCAAACCATCTGGATGGAATTTTTTTTTGTTAAGGGTGACAGAGGAACTTGACCCATTCTGTGCCTGAACCACATCATGACTATGCTTCTTTCCTCGACCTTCTGCCTACAGGCGACTTTGCACTCCCTCTTCTATCTTTCTTCCCTTCATTCTTTCCTCTTCCTTCTGCCTATGGGTGACTCTACACTGAGTGACAAGCCAAATGGTTTCTTGCACACCAGGAAACCATTTACTACGCTGGGTGGTAATATTAAAACTAAATTACAGCACATAGTGGTTTAGTGGGTAATTACTGCGCTCCAGTCGGACTGAGCTGCTGCAGGTTTATATCCAAGGGATGGTTGGGTATTATTGCCCATGCATTGGCACTCAGGGATGAGTGAGGCTGGTCACTCTCATCTGAAATGTCAGGACCAACTTGCCTAGCCCCGGGCTCCAATGCTCCTCATGGAGCGACAAGTCTTGGATGATGGATGGATGAATGGTAACCATGCTCTGGATCTTAGTTTCTGTCATGTTGGTCTAGCATATACTTTCCTATCAATCTGTGGTCCTTGATATTCTCACTTTACAAACCCCTGGAAGCTTCACATATAGGTCCTAAGCCTGACCATGGCCAAGTAAACTATGTCTGACCCTTGTGGCTGTGTAATGTACTCGAGGTCTGAATAAAAAAAAAAAAAGTGAAAGGCTTAGTGACGGTGTTAATGGATGGAAAGTGAGATGTGATGGTATGAGACAAAGAGGTTGTGATATGAATAAGTGGGAAAGATCATTATGATGATGATGATGATTATGAAGTGCATAGGACTAAAAGCTATTTTGACGCAATAAGCCTGGTTGCTAGCATCATTCTGAATATGTTGTATCGTCCAAAAACTCTACAGTACTATACATTCTCCAACGTTATATAAAAGTAATGAGGTTGTGATATGGACGAGTGGGAAAGATGACTATGATGATGATGATTATGAAATACATAGGACTAAAAGATATTTTGACACAATAATCCTTGTTACTAACTAAAATGCCGGGAATAGCGACTGAGGACAACACAACACCCCCAGGAGCAGTCTACGGAGGGGCAGACAGAGCGTGACCCGACCCCGGGCAACAGGGACATAAGTCCACCCAGGCCGTTCTCCCCTATGACCCGGAACTCGCTCGCCGCCGCCACAGCAGGAAAAGGACACTACCTTGCAGACAGGCTGACCCTCAACAGGATTGGGGTGGAGCTATTACTCTAGCTCCAGGCAGTTCCCCAGCGACGGCCGATAGCTGCGCCCTTCTTGAGATGGCCTGCAGCTGCTCACCCCTTCTTCAGGAGATGGCCAGTAGCCGCTCCCGCCTTTGTATTGGGATGGCTGGTAGCTGCTCCGAACGTGCCCATGAGACGGCCAGTAGCCGCTCACCCCTTCTTCAGGAGATGGCTGGTAGCCGCTCCCACGTTTGTCTTGAGACGGCCGGTAGCCGCTTCGAAGGTGCCTTTGAGATGGCCAGTAACCGCTCACCCCTTCTTCAGAAGATGGCTGGGAGCCGCTCACACCTTTGTCTTGAGATGGCCAGTAGCTGCTCCGAAGGTGCGCTTGAGACGCCCAGTAGCCGCTCACCCCTACTTCAAGAGATGGCCAGTAGCTGCTCACCCCTGCATCAGGAGACGGCTGGTAGCTGCTCCCACCTTCGTTAGGAGACAGCCGGTAGCCACCCCGAAGGTGCCCTTGAGACAGCCAGTAGCTGCTCACCCCTCCTTCAGGAGACTGCAGGTAGCTGCTCCCGCCTTTGTCTTCAGATGGCCGGTAGTCGCTCCGAAGATGCTCTTGAGATGGCCAGTAGCTGCTCACCCCTCCTTCAGGAGACAGCCGGTAGCTGTTCCCCCACACAGGCCACGGCCAGTAGCCAGGCCCTATGGCAGGAGGCGGCCAGCAGCTGCTTCTCCATCAGGTGCTGCCACACCCCCACGCCATGATATCCTCCTGGAGGAGGGTCCCAGTCCCGAGGACCTTTGGAGAGGCCCTGTGCTATCCCCAGAGTTGTACTCCGCCCAGCCAACTCCAGAGGTACCCTACCTGACAGACTCCGACGATGACAGACGCCGCAACTCACTCCTAATGACGTCCCCAATGGCAGGAGGCCACATTCACCGGGCACCTACAGCTGCCCCCAGGACCCCCAGGCGAGGCCTTTCCCCACCCTAACGCTGACAACCCTCATCCTCCATCAGGTGCCTGAGTGCACGTTTCAGGGAGCTGTTCGGCCCCAGCCCTGAGGGCCACACTCCAACCCCCGGCCCTGACAGTGCAGGGCCCTTTGCCACCCCTAGCCCTGGACAAGAGAGGACGCCACAACGAGTGAGTCCGTGGCCGCTGGATACAGAGGCCACGGTGGGACTCAGCTCCCATCAGGAGTCAGGCTGTGAGTCCTCCTGCCGTCCAACTAACCACACCACCGCCCCACCGACAGTGAGTGACACTGAATAGTGCAGTGACAGTTTGATAGTGACTTGAATATCGGGCAGGTGGTATCTAATAGAATATAAGTCCAAGGCCTAGTAATATGTACTAATCAAGATCCAGGCAGTGACACAGTGAGAGTAAGAAGAGAGATTTAATAAGAGTGCAGTGATTTCAGTGAACACCAGACTCGGCCTTTATAGTGTAATTCCTCTGCACTACAAGACCAGTGTAATACTTGCCCAGCCTAAGTACAGCTTCTATTTCCCTCCAAGTGACAGCAAGCTATTACCCCTGCCCGAAATACTACAAACACTATTTATTGTGCCATTCACCTGCTATTTGAACTATTGACCTAATAGTATTCAGCGCGATACTACGATACCGGGTATGTGACTTATAATTACCCAGAATCCTGTTGTTGTGACATCTACCTGTTCCACAAACAGAATTAGTCAATACACGTGTAAGGTTGTTGCCTTGAGTTTTTGTGTCCTGCCTCTCTTATTTGTCTAAGCTCCGGTCTAGAAAGAGAACCCAGCTGCATACTAGGCGTTCAAGGGACGGGAAGCTGACCCTTAAACACCTAGCATAACACTAACTTCATTCTGAATATGTTGTTTCATCCAAAAACTTGACAGAACTATACATTCTCCAAAGTGTTATCAAAAGTAATGTGACCATCCATCCATCATCCAATCCTACGTTGCCCCATGAGGAGCGTAGAAGCCTGGGGCTAGGCAGTTGCTCTTGATGAGAGTGACCAACCTCACTCATCCCTGAGTGGCATTACGTGAGCAATAAACCCCAATCACCCCTTGGATATAAACCTTCACCGGCTCAATCCGATTGGAGCACAATTAATTACCCACTAAACCACCAGGCGCCAAAATTTGGTTATACGGTTACCACCCAGCATGGTAAATGGTTTCCTGGTGTACAGGAAACCATTTGGCTTGTCACTCAGTGTAGAGTCACCCACGGGCAGAGGGAAGAGTTCGTTCGTTCGTTCAAAGATTCCCTGCACCTATAGTGCAGGCCGGGCAATACATTAGCCCGGTCAGTGGGGTATGGGCTGGTTAAAAAAAAAAAAAAAAAAAAAAAAAAAACTAAGTGGGAACGACAGGACTTGGGGATTGCCCAGCACACACGTCCTGTCTCCTGGATGGCTTTGTGGTGTGTGTGAGAAGGAAGAGGAAAGAATGAAGAAATGAAAGACAGAAGAGGGAGTGTAAAGTAACCCGCAGGCAGAAAGACGAGGAAAGAATGAAGGAAAGAAACAAGTACAATATTCCTACATATGTGTTATACATAAATACTGACTGACAATGAGGATGTGAAGGAGCGTTGTGGTGTGAATGTGGATGTGATAGGAAGCGTTAGGAGAAACACACTGAGGTGCTTTGGCCATGTGGAGAGGATGAAGAGTGAGAAACTGACGAGAAGAGTGTATGTGAGGTGGAGGGGAGGAGAGGAAAGGGGAGGCCAAGGATGAGATGAAGGGATGGAGTGGAGAGGTATATGAGAGAGGTGGGTGTGAGCTGGGAGCAGAGCAGTGAAATGGCTGGGGACAGGGCGACATGGAGGCGATTTGTTTGTGGCCACCCCTTACGGGATTATGGCGTCTGGCAATAGATAGATAGATAGAATGAATACAGTATATATCTGTCTTATTATCCAATCCTATGCTGTCCCATCAGAAATGTTGGGCTACTCAGTTCAGATATCTTAGGCAAGAGTGGCTAACTGCTTGCAACAAGTGGCATTGTCAACAGTAAACCTAACCCACCATTTGAATGTAAACCTTCATTTAAATCCAGTTCCCACCATTTGAATGTAAATCCATCCATCATCCAATCCTATGTCGCCTCGTGAGGAGCGTAGGAACCCGGGTCTAGGCAAGTTGGTCCTGACATTTAAGATGAAAGTGATTTGAATGAAAACCTTTGTCTAAAACGAGTTGGAATACCTTAACCTACTAAATAACCAGGTGTCCAATTGGCTCTTAAGTTACATCCCATCATAGTTAATGGTTTCCCAGACTAGAGGAACCATCTGGTTTATCTCACCATGTAGATTCATTTAAGGTAGCACTACAGTAGATGGTAGGTGCCCTCACCTACCACAACATATAATTAACACTGAGAAAAGAATGCTAGGTGAGAAATTGCAACTTTCAGGGTGTGCATTTTTCTTGTTCTTTTCAAGTAAAATGTCAATTGTTGTGTTGACTCAAGCTGATAGGTGGTATGAAGTGTGTGTGTGTGTGTGTGTGTGTGTGTGTGTGTGTGTGTGTGTGTGTGTGTGTGTGTGTGTGTGTGTGTGTGTGTGCCTGTGTTACGTGGAGGGAGGATTCCGGATGCTTAAATGGTAAGACTGTGGCCCATACAGTGGGAAAGACTTTGGTTAACTTCTCAATCTATCAGGTGTTTTCTGTCTCTCTGGACATTACTGCACCCCATCCTAGGGTGGGAGAGGAAGTGTGGATAATAATAATGATGACAATGGCTTTTTCCTCCTCACGGTCAGCCAAAATGTGAACCATTCACACAGTATGCAACGTTGTCACTATGAACACAGGCAGAAATTGGGAAAAAAGTCTCAAATCTTGTTTTATTTGTTTAATGTTACTTTCTTATGTCTGTTTTACCTCTAATGTAGGGTATATTAGTACACAAGTTGAGATCATTATGAGTTTTTGTACTAAGAGGTCGCCAGACTGGAGGGTTAGTGACCCTCCCCGGAAAACAACTAACTAAAAAAATAAACAAGAAACCTCGGACAAGTACTGACCAAAAGATGACGACCAAGGACCGGACAAAAGACATGGTAATTGGAACATGGGTGCGAAAGTGGATCTACGTGGAGTAACTGAAACTAAATGGAGAGGTGAGAGAATGGGAGTATGGATGGGGTATATGTGCAGGAGTGTGAGAATGAGAGGGCAAAAGAAGGAGTGTGTATAGTTATGAGTAAAAGATGGAAAGAACATAAGAGAGTATGGATCAGTTGGGTCAAGGATTGCGTGGGTAAGATTGAAAAATTGGAATACAAATGTGGGCGATTGTATGCATGTATGCGCCAAAGCAAGATCGTGCAAGCAGAGTGAGAGAAGAGTTCTGGACAAATGTGGAAGTGTGCATGGAAAAGTTTGGAAGGAATGAGAGAGTGTTTTTGATTGGTGATTTGAATGGTGAAGTAGGGAATGTGAAGGTGGATGGAATAGTTGGTGAGTGGGGTGTGCCTGCTGAGATAGATGAGAATGGCAGTGCGTTAGTGGACATTTGTGCTGGGAGGAGGTTGGTGATAGCCAATACCCTCTTCAGGCACAAAATGATCCACAGGTATACATGGCGAGTGATGAGAAGGGTGAGTGGTGAACTGAATGAAAGGAAGGCAATGATTGATTATGTATGCGTGGATGAAAGGATGCGAAGATGTGTAATGGATGCAAGAGCTTATAGAGGTTGGGAGAGTGGACTTTCTGACCACTACTTGGTGGTGGCAAGAATCAAGATACAAATAAGATGGAGTAACAAAAGAAGGGAAGGACAGGAAGAAGGAGTATTTGCAAGGAGAGTGGAAAGGTTACAAGAGGATGAGAAAAAGGCAGAATATAAGAGAGAAGTGGAGGAACGATTGGGCAAATATGAATTGGAGCAGATGGGGGAAGTGGAAGGTGTGTGCAGGATATTCACAGAAGAAATATGTGCAGCATGTGATGTGGTGTGTGGGATGAAGAGAAGACGGAGGGGGGTGCAAGGAACAGCGTGGTGGAATGAAGAGATAAGACAGGCTGTGGCAGAAAAGAAGAAAGCATACAATGAATGGATGAGAAATAGGGAATGGAATGGAATATGAAGTTTAGGCCAAAGGCCAAGCACTGGGACCTGATAGGTCATTCAGCGCTTTGATGAGTGAGATATGAAAGACGATAGTTTAAAAGAATGAGTATAAAAATTGAGAAAACTACTACACAATAATCATGCAACTAAAATCGTAGGTAAAATGAAAACAGATGTAGTCAGCAAGCCCTAAAACATAACTATGACAACACCAATCACAGCTTGCAGTATAGCCCTGTCTCCTTTAAAAATGCCATAAGGCTAGAAACACTTGCCCTATTACCTAAAACAACTGATAGGAATCCCCTATTTGTTAAAAATTTCGCCCGAGAGCGGGCATAGGTCGGACAGTCCAATAAGAAATGCCTGCAAGTTATTGTGACTTGACAGATGTCACACTGGGGTGGGACCCCACGGTCCAAAAGGAACCCGTGAGTCAAACGCGTATGGCCAATTCGCAGCCTAGTCAACCTCGTCTCAAAACCCCGACAAGCCTGAGAAGAGGATGACCAGGCATAAACCGATGGCCGAATCTCTTTATACTTCGTGTTATTGGCCAGGGAGGGGGAAGCCCATCTCGCCTGCCACTCAGACCAAACAAAGTTACGGATAACGGTCTTCAAATCAGAATAGGGAACCTTATTATACCCAACAGAAGGAAGAGAACATGCCGATTTTGCCTCTTTGTCAGCAAATTCGTTCCAATAGAGATTAACATGTGACGGTATCCAGCAGAACGAAACAAATTTATACTTTGTAGCCAGGCGCCAAAGCCAAGACTGAATCTTCCTTATTATAGGGTGGAATGTGTTAAACTGCTTAATGGCGGTCAAGCTTCCATAGGAGTCTGAATATATTGTAAATGTCTTTCCCGGCATTGAGTAAGCCTCTTCAAGAGCCTTCTCAATAGCAGTTAGTTCAGCAGTGAGAACAGACGCATTATTAGAAAGCCGTCCAAGACGTACACCCCCTTCATGGACGACAGCACAGCCTACACCAAGGGGTGACTTTGAGCCATCAGTATACAACTTTACTGAGTCTCTGTGGAGAAGGTCATGACGCAAAAACTTCGATTTAGTTTCTTCATCCGAAAAGATTTTTCTACCTATGGTTTTGGGACACACATTAGGTTCTGGAATGAGCCAAGAAGGGAAACTGCTGTAGCTTACTGGTTCAATTTTTTGCTCCCTCAGTGATGCGTCACCCACAGGAAGCATGCGAATCTGGAATGGTACAGAGCAGTGGTTCCCAAACTTTTTCTGGTCGTTATCCACTTTTCATACATGATCCTTGTCCATGGCCCCCCTTCCCCAACCATAACCCATGACTACAGTGACTGTCTACACCACAGTCCTACTCTCATGTCCATATAAAAATCACTCTAGCACATCCTGTAATTTTATTGATTCCATTTGTTATTTTCTCTTTTGTTAAGTATTAATAAAGCAATGTGTATTTTGTCTTAGCTGAATCTTATATAATTATTGAAATGGTACTAAAGGAATAATAAAATGCACATTAAAAAAATCCATACTTAGAGTAATTAAAAACTGCATTATTGCGAAAAGGTGATTCAGCAATAAAAAAAAATTCACTGGATTGAAAAAGTGTATTAATCCCACGCAATTTGATCTGATCTTTGAATCTTACAAATCTGATAACTTTATAATTCTGAAGTGATATGCTATCATAGTGAGTCATAATTATCTGCCACAACCATGGCCTTCAATTGCGACACACCCACCTCCTCCCAGACCATTTGCTTCTGAACATTCATGCCAGGTTCATTTTTCCTTCATCTGAATCCCCATTCCACTCAGTGTGAAGGGTGTTGTTGCAGATTATCAATAAGCTTCTTGATTCTTTGTTTCTGTGTAACCTACTCGCTAAACTCCTTCGGTTCAGATTATGGCCCCCTACATTCTGATATATGGCCCCCAAGGGGGCCATGGCCCCCAGTTTGGGAATCACTGGTATAGAGGCTCTAGGACCATAGAACTTAGACGGGTCACACTGCAACAGAACATCAACACAAGGATTGGTGTAACGATTGCTCTTAATTCGCGCAATGTAGCGAAGCCCTAACTCATGCCTGCGTAAGTCCAGAGGAAGCTGGTCTGTATCTACATATAAACTCTCCACAGGGGAAGTGCAGTATGCACCCGAGCACAGTCGTAGTCCCGTATTGTGGAGCACATCAAGCTCGTGAAGTTTGGTCTTACATGCAGAGGAATAAATTTGGCATGCGTGGTCAATCTGTGACCGGCACAAAGAGTTATAGAGCCTGAGAAGGGAGTTCCTATCAGCACCCCAATCAAAACCAGAAACCACCCTAAGGATATTTAATGATTTCTTGACTTTAAGCTTCAGATAATCAATGTGCTGTGACCAGGAGAGACGTGAGTCAAAGATCATACCCAGAAACTTAACCTCCTTCTCAAAAGGGATGATGTCGTTGTTTAACTTTAAGTGTGGGACAACCTCCTGGCGTGTGCTTCTAGTGAAGCGGACTGCGACAGTCTTGGAAGGTGAAAAGCAAAAACCATTATCATCAGCCCAACGACAAATAGTGTATATGGACTTCTGCAGGTGATGACTAATCTGGACTGCGTCGTAGCCAGACACACAAATTGCCAAATCATCAGCATACAGGGAGCCCAACACAGGGCGGGAGATCTGATCGAGAACTCCATTGATAGCCACAGCGAAACAGATGACACTAAGAATGCTGCCTTGGGGAACACCCTCCTCTTGCCTATAAGGGCTGGATACAACATTTCCGACACGAACCTTAATGTAACGTTCCGACAAGAAGGAACGGATAAAGCGAAACATATTTTCCTCTATGCCATATCGAGACAGCTGAAGAAGGATACTAGTGTGCCTGGTTGTGTCATACGCCTTCTCAAGGTCAAAGAACACCCCAATAGTCTGACAATGGCTGGCAAAGCTTTGCTGGATTTTATTTGAGAGGATCGGGAGGGGGTCTAATGTCGAACGGTTCTTCCGAAACCCAAACTGGTAAGGAGAAAGCAGCTTTTCGGATTCTAAGTACCACACTAACCTTGCATTAACTAGCTTTTCCATCATCTTACAAACACAGCTGGTCAATGCGATAGGCCTATAGGTGGTGGCCAAAAGAGGATTTTTGTTTGGCTTGCTGATGGGAATGATGAGGGAAACTCTCCAACCGGCAGGAAAAATGCCCGTTTCCCAAATTTTGTTAATGATCTTTAGGAGGAACTTCGTAGCCATAACAGGCAAATTTGTGAGCACTGAATAGAGGATGTTGTCCTCACCTGGAGATGTAGAGGTAGTCGATGACAGAACGTCTTCTAGTTCCCGGAGTGTGAACGGAGCATTATGGGCAGCAATGGAAGAACATGGAGAAGGTGGAGGCATGTCAGGAATACCATTCCCTGATATTCGAGAGGACTTGGAGACATCAGCAAAATGCCTCCCTAAGGTCTCCGCAACCTCAGCAGGATCAGTGATGAGGCTGTCACCTATTTTCAATGTCGGGTTGGGAGATGGGATAAATTTGCCTGAAAGCTTTCTAATTTTCCTCCATATAACCTTAGAGGGAGTCTTGGAATTAATGCCGTTGATGTAAGATATCCAGGAGTCCCGCTTGGCCTTTCGAAAGTAGCGACGCTGCTTTGCCATGGCACGTTGGTAAATTTGGCGCGTGGCAGCTGAAGCTCTGGTCTTATAACGACGATAGCACTTTCTCGTAATTTTCCCTAGTATGGCACAGGTTTTATTCCACCAGGGGACCGCAGGTCGAAGCGGTTTACCTGTCGACATAGGGATGGCCACACGGGCACTGCCCATAATCACAACAACAAAGTAATCATAGGCTTCCAAGTGACTACAGAAGGACTCGAAAAGCCTAGCCAGAAGTATACCGTTTTTGTAATTCAACCAATCAGCCTCCCGCTCCCTCCACCTAGGAGAAGAATGAGCAGGAACATTTTTCACACACTTTAGATGGATTGGGTAATGGTCGCTTCCATTCAGAAAGAGATTTACTAACCAACGAAAATCCATTAGGATGGAGGGAGAACACAAGCTCAAGTCAATAGCGGAGGAGGCTCCACTACAGACATTGTGGTAAGTCATAGAGCCATCATTGTAAAATGAGATATTATGTGATTGGAGTATGTACAGTAATCCATAATCCTCCCACCAGCATCCAAAATTGTACCACCCCATAGTGGATTATGGGCGTTAAAATCTCCAAGAAGGAGAAAGGGGACAGGAAGCTGACGGATTAAGTCTTCAATGTCATGCTCACTGAAACCACCACCAGGTGGAAGATACAAGGAGCACACCGTGAGCGAATATTCCAATATAGCTGTAATAGCAACGGCTTGAAGAGTTGTCTGCAACTGAACAGAAGAGTGCTGCAAGGACCTGTGAACAATTATTGCTGTACCCCCCTGCGCACGATTTCCTGGCGGAGGGGGAGAAAGGCATAATTCAATCCATGATTGTATACCTCAGAGCCCAACATGGTCTCCTGGAGACAAACGATACCTGGATCACAGTCATGTATCAGAACTTTTAGTTGCTCAGACCTAGAGCGAAGACCCTTACAATTCCACTCTAAGAACTCATAATGGAAAATTACCTACTAATGTCGGAAGCCCCAACCTTTCCTTTATGCGGTTGGGAAGATGAAGGCGCACGTTTGGTATCAGTGTGCAATGGCAGACGACGGATCCTCACGGACTTGTCAACAACAGATTTGGTGACTGGGATCTTAGAAGTTACAGACGAAACTTCCACTGGAGGAACTTGAAGTTGACTATTTAGTGCGGGGTTTTGGGGGAGTCCAAGAATTGTACTTCCCGGTGCCAACTTTACTTGGTATGTCAACAGTTTTGCGGGAATGCGGGGACCCTGACGAGCCTCCAGAGGGGAGACCGGCACTCGTGCTGAAGTACCTGGTGCAGTAGCCGGAACTCGCACACGGGACTCCGAAGAAAAGGTAGGCCTAGCAGCGTTTAATTTATTCTCTCGATTAGGGGCACATTTCACATATGAATAGGGTGTCTTCTGCTGATGGCCATCTGATACTCCCAGAGGAATCTTGCTAGGTGGAACGTCCGTTGAGTCAAGAGACTCAGTAGACCCTCGGGGACGTTTCTGGTGTGACTGAGATGAAAAACTTGGAGACTGCTTAGTCGGAGAATGTATATGTGTGATTGTCTTTGTAGACTCTGAGGACTCAACAGAGGGGGCAGCTGATGATTCAGGAGAAACAACTGACGGGCTAGGACGAATGCCTGTGAGTCAATTGTTTCACATGAACGTCCAAGGTGCCTCTGATGCGATGTAAATATTTTAGGTGTTCTTGTTGGAGAATCCATGGGGGCATGGACTTCTACGGCATGAACTCTTGTAGTTAATGTTTCCGGTCTTTCAGATGAGGATGCTGTGGAGGGCCTGTCTGACACGGTTGACAGAACGGTAAACTTTTTCCGGACAGGAATACAAGAAGCAATTGGAAGAGAGCGGGAAGAAACTTTTGTTGGTTGAGGAAGGTGAGAAGGTGCTGAAGCCGAACCAGATGTAGAGTTGGAAGAATTAGGGCAGAGGGAGGAGGCAAATGTCTTAGCCCCACCATCCTTCTCGTCTAAACAGAAGTTCCCGTCTGGCACTACTCAGGCTAATGAACTGTGAATTAGCCAACTGAAGAATATCCTGCTCAAGGCAGTACCTCCTACTTTGTCAAGAACTTAGGGAATGAGCCTCCCTGCAGTAAAAACAATAGGGATCTGACTCACACTCAATAGTAGGATGTGAGTCCAGGGCAGAGCAATGACCGCACCGGGGACGATTTGTACAGTTCTTCCTCCCGTGACCAAACTCATAACATGAGTAACACTGCAGGGGACGGTCAACAAAAGGTTTTACTTGAAGGGACAGAGGGCCAATTTTAACACGATCTGGGAGATAAGGACCATAAAAGCTGAAGACGATCATGTTACTATTTCCTCTGATCTTCGATACTCGCTGGACATTATCAGGGCACAAATCAAGAATGTCATCTTCTGAAAAAGCATACAAATCCTGATTATAGACACGCCCTTTGCTGTAATTGAATGTTCGATGAGGTTTGATGGTCTCAAAGAGGCCATCAGAAGGGCAAGGTAGATGGAGAAGCATCATGGCTTGTGTCAGATCCTTTGCTCAAACTAACACTCCTTTACCATACTTCTTGAGTTTGCCCTCAGGAAGCACTCCAATTTCTTTCTCTAGATACCTACCAGCGTGGATGAAGTTTCCTCTCCCTTCTCTATAATATGCCACAAACCAGTAAGGTGTGGGGGCGTGGCGCACCTTAGGAACTCGCTCTTCAGCATCATCAAAGATGTTGGGGCAATAGTCATTTTCACAATCCATTACGTTGTTTGATCGGGTCAGCTCAACAGTACAGTTGGCCTCCCCTAGAGAAAGAGAATTCCTTGCCTCAAAAGCGGCTTTGGCAGCACTGCCAGAAGTAAAGGTCACGTAACACCGATTGGACCTACAGTCATCATATCTTAGACGGATACGAACAACTGTTCCAAATGGTTTGAAGAGAGAGTGAATGGCACGGTAGGAAAGAGATGTAAACACATTAATCAGCTTAGGCGTATCCAGATTATAAGAAATCTCGGAAGACTTGATAGGTGACTCGCGGGGTCTACCAGCATCATTAGTAGCAGCAGCAGGAGTGCGAGCTCCAGCCTGCACTTGCAAAGAACCACCATCACGACCAGAGGGTGACGTCTCGAGGGTCTGGTTGACCTCCCTTCGAGGACCAATGGTATTTTTAGTGTTTATATCCATATAGAATGGGTTGATAATAAATGGCTCCAGGGGCCAGGAGCAACCGCCTACCGGGAATACGAGGGGACCGAGCGCTGGCCGCCGTGAGCAGGGTACCTCGTCCCCATGGGGGCTTCTCGGTTTAAGAAGAAACCCCACATGATCCGAAAGTTTGCCCACGGAGGAGCTAAGACCCCCTTCCCCACCGCATCCCAGCCCAGACACCCAACCATCCAACACAGGACAACCCCAGAAGGTGATCCCTCTGGCGGGCAGCACTGTTGACCCACACTGGCAGCCTAACTCCGGGAACCATTTAGTCTGGTCTCTCACTGACGACCTTACTAGCGTGGGTAGCCCTCTCCCCCCAAGAGGGGCGGAGCAGGGGTCGAAGCCCCCTCTAGCCTCGCTCGCCAGGTCACAGGGACACGCAAGCCCCCCCACCACGACAAGGCGGTTCCCACCAGGGGGGTGAGAAATAGGGGCATGGAAGAAGTTGAGAGGCAGAAGAGAGAGTTATATGTAGAAAGAAAGAGAATGTAAAAAGATTAGTGAGAGTGAGTAGGAAGAGAGTGTATGAGGAATTTGGAAGGAATTTGAGTGTAAAGTGGAGGGACTGTAAGAAAATTTTCTGAAAAGAGGTGAAGCGAGTAAGACAGGGCGGAAGTGAAATTAACAGGGGAATGAAAGATAAAAATGGTAGATTACTAGTGGAGAAGGGAGAAAAAGTGAGCAGATGGAGAGAACACTTTAAGGAATTGTTGAACATAGAGGATGGAAGTAATGTGAGTATAAGTGGCTGGGGAATGGCTGGGAGAAGGAGGGAGGTGAGAAGACAGGAAGAAATCAGTAGGATAGAAGTTGTGGAAGCAATGAAGAAAGTTAAATTGGGGAAATCCCCAGGAATTGGAGGAGTGTGTGGTGAAATGTTGAAGCATGGGGGAGAGAGAGTAGTAGAATGGATGTGGAAGATGTGCAGATTGGCCTGTGAGGAAGGTAGAGTTCCGGAGGTTTGGAAGTCAGGTATAATTATTCCCTTGTACAAAGGAAAAGGGGAAAAAGAAGTGTGTGGTAATCATAGGGGCATTTGTCTTCTTAGTATAATAGGAAAAGTGTATGGTAGGATACTTATTGACAGAGTTAGGGAAATAACAGAGGAATTAGTTGGAGAAGAACAGGGAGGCTTTTGGAAGGGAAAAGGTTGTGTAGATCAGATATTCATTCTTAGATCTTTAGTGGAAAAGTTTCCAAAGAAGGGAAAGAAGTTGTATGCGGCTTTCATTGATTTGGAGAAAGCATATGACAGGATGGATAGACAAGGATTGTGGAAAGTATTGAGAATATATGGAGTAGATGGGAAGTTGTTGAATGCTGTGAAGAGTATGTATGATGGTGCTAAGGCTGCAGTGCGTGTGGATGGTGAACTGAGTGAATTTTTCTCTTTGATGGTTGGGTTGAAACAGAGATGTGTCATGTCTCCATGGTTGTTCAATCTGGAGTAATAAAAGAGGTACAAGGTAGGGTAGTGGATGTTGGAGTGGTCCTGGTGAGAGAGGGTAGTTTTTGGAAACTCCCTGTACTGTTGTTTGCAGATGATACTGTGTTGTTGAGTGAAGACGAAGGGGAGCTGCAAGGCTTGGTGGATGAGTTTGGGAGTGTGTGTAAGAAACGGAGTCTAAAGGTGAATGTAGGGAAGAGTAAAGTGATGGTCTTTGAGAGAGGTGAAGTCAGTGAATGTACAGTGAGGTTGGATGGTGAGGAATTGGAAAATGTGAGTATCTTTAAGTATTTGGGTAGTATGATGATTAAGGATGGAGGTTTGGAGGGTGAAGTGCTTGAAAGGGTACAGCAGGGAAGAAAAGTTGCTGGTTCCTTGAAAGCAGTGATAAGAAACAGAGGAGTGAGCATGGAAGTGAAAAAGTTACTACATGACAGTATTGTGATACAAACTCTAACGTATGGAAGTGAAGCTTGGACGTTGTTGGAAGGGCACAAGTCAAGAGTGAGAGCAGTGGAAATGAGTTATTTAAGAGGAGCTTGTGGAGTCACATGGAGAGACAGGCTGACGAATGAGGATATAAAGAAGCGTTGTGGTGTGGATGTGGATGTGATAGGAAGCATTAGGAGGAATACACTGAGGTGGTTTGGGCATGTGGAGAGGATGGAGGGTGAAAGACTGACGAAGAGAGTGTATGTGAGTGAGGTGGAGGGGGAGGCTGAGGATGAGATGGAGAGGTATATGAGAGAGGGGGGGGTGAGTTGGGAGGAGGGCAGTGAAATGGCGGGGGACAGGGCGACACTGAGACGATTTGTTTGTGGCCACCCCGAACGGGATTGAGGCGTCTGGCAATAGATAGACAGATAGTTTAAGAGGCCTGCTGATGTGGTCTTCACAGACATGAGGAGCTTATTTAACAATCAGCCACAAAAGTGGAGAGTTGACAACTGACCACAGTCTATACCAGAAACAGGAAGGTAATAAAGCAAGTAATACAAACTGTTTTATTTTTCAGTTATATAAATGTCCACATATTTATAATGTAATATAAAATGGATGAATTCAAAATATTACTGCTCACTGTTTGCACGGACAAAAGATATCCAGTACACTAATCAGTAACTAAGCTCATATTACAAGTACGGTGGAATCTCCCAAATTGCACGATCCTAAATAGTGATTCATAATACGCAGCAACATCATGCAAATGTTTACATACCGGTAACTCACAGAAATTACACAAAATTCGCGAATGCAGCCTCAAAAGTGATGCTTTTCCGATGCCTCGTGTAAAACGTGCCACCATTACCTCAAGCCTACATGTCTAACCGGGCATAAATCAATCGAAGTAAAGCATGGCAATTACTCAACCATTCACATTCAAGCATAGCACTTACTATAAGCCAATCACAGCGCTTCCCTCCCATGCCAAGCATGAAGGATGAACATGTGCTTGATGCCCCAGCAACTGGATCAGTGCACTATCTCCTCTCCATTGTTAGCGTGTGGTTCCGGTGTGGTTTGTTATGAAAGGATATCATTTTTCCCCCTGTGCTTCCTCCGTCTGCCCAGTGTTACCATGGCTGATTATAACCCTCCTAACCCTACAACTTCTTTGAAGAATGGGAAGGAGAAGAAGCGAACATTAAGTTACATCCCAAAATTAGATACAATAAGTAAGACTGATGGCAGTAAGAAGAAAGCCAAAGTTGTCCACCATTATGATCTCAATGAAGCAATTCTTTACCAAACAGGCACAGCGATTCCACTTATATTATAAGAAACTCACGATCTCAAGATAACTAATTTTGGTACATGTGCAACTCAGATGGTTAACTGTTGAACTGTGACTGCAAGAGGTGATTGGAAAAAAAACTGAATATACCTATTTTGGGGTATTTAAAGAAGTGGGCAGGTCACCCACAGCAGTGTTTACTGATGATCTCTCCAACTGGTGGCATTGTTTACTAACCACCGCTCCAACTGGAAGTGTCAGTGTATCGTGCATTCCAAATTCTCATTTATGGCTTTAAGAGGTAAGTTTATGAAATGCCCAGTAGCTGTGGTAATCCAAGAATAATAAGTGATCTGAGAAAGATTAATTTCTACAGAAAATACGGACAGGCAGCGCCCATTTGATAAAGAATTAATCTAAACAACGAATCGACGACTCTTAGAATGACATGGAAACAGCTGAAGGCGATGACAACACCACTTTCGTTGCCTGCACACTAGACTCCCTGAGGGAGGCTGATGAGGAGAAAGCGGCATACAGGTGGCAGCACACACACCTTGTGCTGAGAGGCAGTAGTCCACCACAAGCCTGTGAACCACTACCCGCTCCGCTGTCCATTCAAGCAATGTTGTCAGTTTGGGTTAAGTGATAATCTTACAATATTGTTCATTCCCAGTAAATATGTTTTACTAATTTCTTTTTCAGGTTGTCAGTGTTTGCTGGTGACCAGTTTGATGTACAGTAGGTTTCAGGGTAAGGGGGGCAACTTTTCCGAGATTGCAGACCCATAAATAACTGTCCCCATAAGATTACAGTAGTTGTTTCTAACTCGTGGAATTCTCAAGTCGCGGCATGTGCTCAGTCTCATAAAGCTGCAATTTAGGAGATTCCATTATATATACTTGAACTATATAAAATCTTTTACAGTATGTCAATACTTGCAAGAAACAGCAGCCAATCCCATATTACTCACTTTGAAATACAAGGGTCCAATGGCTCAGTTACAACAGCACCGAAAACTTAGGGTAGATAACCACCCCATGTCCATGGTGCCTTTCATACAGTGCAAATAAATTACTACATATGGCTACAGTACAGTATAAAAAAAATCACTATATATGACCACTGTATAGTGCAAAAAATTACTACATATAACACAGTAAAGTACCAAAAATACTGCATATGACCACAACAATCTAGATCCCCCCCCTCCAAAGGCAGGTACCTGAAAAAGATATTCCATACACAAAAGCTGCTTAAACTTATCTTGCCAACAAAATCAATAATAACTTTAGCAAGGCACAAGAGATATACTGTACTGTACTGGTACAATAATTACAGTACAGTACAAAACTTACAGTACACCTAAATGGCTATAAAATTACAGTAATTAGATTAGGTAACATCTGTGCTTAGAACTCTAAAAAATAATGAGTCTGGTGGTGTAACTAAAGTGTTAGACTGGAGCATGAAACCAAGAGCCTGGTGGTGTAACTAAAGTGTTAGACCGGAGCTGTAAGTGCCTTTGAGCACAGCCGAGCCAGCAGTCCTGAGAGTTGAAGAAGTGAGGATGTACCTCTTACTAAGCGCATGTGAGTGTGTCCTGCTTCCTGCAAAGATAACAGTAATTTAGGCTTTGGGGGAAAAAAAAAAAAAAACATGACTAATATGGGTACAGTAGAAGTCCGATTTTTCGGCATCTATGGGACCAGGCAAGTGCCGAAATATCAAAATTGCCGAATTATCGAAAACCCTACCCACTCAGTACCTTATATGTTTCGGTGAACACTATCATCATTACTCATATCATTACAAATGTGTTTGGAGAGAGTACTGTATACTGTTTGTTACTGTACAATACTGTAATGAATACAGTACTATACAGTGGAAGCTCGATTATCCAGGCTTGGATTATCCAGCTTTCGGTATATCCGGGCCGTGACCCAATGGTTCAGTGGTATAGTAATTCATAGAATTATCCGTACGATAGCTCCGGTTTAAACAGGAAGCATCCAGTTTCTAGGGAGAGAGGCATGGATAAACCAGAGAGAGTCTTGCTCACCCTGCCCCCACCCACACCTCCTGCTCACAACTCGATCACAAGGGTGGTGGGATGGAGTTTGGTGAGGCAACTGTTACTCCTGACGTAACCTAACCTTGCTTAACTACATAATAATTTAACCTAACCTGGGCTCCAGTTGGGAAATTGGGAAACTAAATCCACTTTTGTGTACGATGAGTTTCATCCATTATGCCCGAAGCAATCGTAGGTACGGCTTAAAGAACGTGATAAAAGAGAAAATCTTTCAGCAAGAGAAGGTAATTTACTACCCTCAAAATAGAAAAACACAGAAAACAAACCGGAGGAATATGAAGTGAATTGGTGAGGTCTTTAGGCTGTATGCTTAGACGAAAAGTAATGGGTTTCCTAGTTTTAGGGAACGAAATGAAACAAGAATGTCTGCTAATCAGAAAAAAAAAAAATACTCATGTGTTCTCGTAAGTTAGCATTGAGTTCTGCATTTTTCGTTAGGTATCGTGCCTCCCAACACATTTCGGACCAACAGAGCATTGTTATTTCTTCCTCTTACATTTACTGTTCACTCTTTTGTTCGTTCTTAAGTGTACTGTATGTGTGAAAGAGAGAATTAATACAAACAATAATGCATTCCATTAACCTCATCATAGCTGTCAGCCTCGAACAATGCTTTACTGTACCGGTGTCAGGGATGTTGGGTTAGGGAGAGCTATAAAAAACTGCGAACAATTATGGGAAGGGAACGAAGGTCACTGGTATGTTTTCACGACCCTCCTCTACCATTTCAAACAGTCAGGCGGCCTGCCACTTCATCTCAGATGTTTTTGCCGATATGTTTAAATGCTAATGTAACATGCACCCTAATTATGAGTAAGTTTCTTCCAATATGCCGGAAACAAACGTAGGTAAGGCTTAAGGAACGTTATGATAATAAGAAAACAAACTAGAAAAATACAAAAACAAACTAGAGAATATGAATTGAATTGGTAAGGTTATTACGCTGTATGCTTGGACGAAAATTTAAGAGTTTCACAATTATAGGGGACGAAATGGAACAATTATGTTTACTAATAAGAAAAAATACTTTCATCTCAAGTGTTCTTGTAAGGTGGCATTCAGTTCCACATTCATTGTTCGATGTCGCTTCCCAACACATTTCGGACCGACAGAGCATACAGTTATTTCTGCTCCTTACAGTTAAGTGTACATTTATTGCACATTCTTTTGTTTGTTCGTGTATGTGTGAAAGAGAGTATTGATACAAACAATAATGTATTCCATTAACCCCTTATGGCTGTTAGCCTTGAACAATGCTTTACTGTACCGGTGTCAGTAACGTTAAGTTAGGGAGAGCCATAAAAACTGCGAACAATTATGGGAAGGGAACCAAGGTCACTGGTATGTTTATACGACCCTACTTTACAATCCCAAACAGCTCGGCGGTCCTTTCATCCCAGATGTTTTCGCCGATATGTTTAAATGCTAAAGTAACATGCACCCAAACTTTATGTTTAAATTCTAATGTAACATGCCCCCTAATTTTCTTTCACGAATCATAACAAATCACAAGATGGGTTTAGGGAGGAGGGGAAAAAGCCAGGTGTACCAGACGAGTCTTTTCACATCTGTAAGAAAAAGAAACTGACTTTATAACTTTGAAAAAATGGTTTCAAGGTCTGCCACGGGAGTACACAAATTTCTGAACTCACGAACATTGAGTATTTGAGGGGGGTAAACATACGCTTTGCTCTAAGCAGTAAAAGCACCTTACCAAATCAGTTCATCCTGATAGTCTGTTATATTTTTCTGATTATTTCTGGGTTGGTAAATAAACATTTCTTGTTAAATCTTTCCCCGCTGTTTTTATCTGTTCTGGTGTGACGACTCTTTGATTCGTTAACGTAATGGCAGAAGACACTGTTCTAATCTAAGTGTTTAAACCTGGCCTAACCTAGCTTAACTGCACCTAATAATGTAACCTAACCTAATCTTCAGTTGGGAAGTTGGGAAACGAAGTCCACATTTGAGTACGATGAGTTTCGTCCATTGTGCTGGAAACAATCGTAGGTACAGCTTTAGAACGTGACGATACTAACAGGGAGGAAATCTTTCAGTAAGAAAACGTGATTTACCGAACTGAATATAGTCTGAAAAATACTGAAACAAGCTGGAGGAATATACATTGGAACTGGAAAGGTCTTTCTGGTACTTAAGTGTACATTTACCAGTAAATAAATCAGTCTAACAGTACAGTACTTGTGTTTCCGCCGGATTAATCGTGCTTTCGGATTAATCAGGCACCCCTTAACACCATATAGCCCGGATAATCGGGCTATCTCTGTACATGAATATGAAAAATAAAGAAATTAGTGAACATACTGTAAATAAATGTAATGGTACAGTAGGCCTACAAGTTCACATGCACTTACCTAAACTTATAGTAGGTTCCTTATTTACATATGTACAATAGAAGGGGTTGATTGGAGTCTGCTACTGCTGGAAGAAGTCCCCAGCACACTCGAATAGTAATTTCAGAGGTATTTTGGTACGAAGTTCACAAAGCACACAGAAGAATCAAGAGAAGTCGGCAGCAGCACGGCAACAACTCGGAAGAATGGCGGAAGAATGGCGAAACAGATTCTCTTTCCCATGCTAGACTCACTACATGTTTGTCCTCTCTTTATGCTATAGGAGAAAGAGCTAGCCTCTGAGCTTCATGGCAGTGGTAGACTCGTTCCATCACTTTCACTATCTCACTCACTAAGGCGGGTAAAGGCGGGTAGCTAGCTGGCGAGCCTCATGGAGAATTTCAAGACTGACGAAAAAAAATCGGAGAATCTGCCGAACGATCGGAGATTTTCGTAAATGGGACAATTTCTCAAAACTGCCGAAATGTCAGATTTGCCGGGGAATTGGATGCCGAAATATTGGACTTTTACTGTATCATGTAAAAGTGTAATTGGTCACATACAGAAAGGTATGAAAAGGATATGTGATTACTTTCTTCTACAATCAGTGGACTGTACAATGACTGACTCAAAATTAATATTCAAGCCTCAGTGTCTACTTCATGGTCCTAAAATCTTTACGATTAGAGGTCTCAAAATCTTATCAAAAACTTCTAGCAGTGACTAAAATGACATTAAACATTTCAGTCCTAAATCTAATTCTTGGCTGCCAAGTATAGGGCTAGAAAGGACGAAGTATACTGTATTGAGCAAGTCTCACTTTACTGAAGAACCTAAACAGTGCTGTAAGGAAGAATATGGTATTTCAATTGGCTAATCAGATGAACAGGGAAAACGGGGATATCACAGATGACCAGTGTGTGAAGAATGATGAAGGAAAGGTACTGGCGGACAGTGAGGATATTAAAGACGCATGGAGAGGACGTTATCCCCAAAAGCTGAATGAGGAGTTTGACTGGAACAGGGAAGGTTTGGAGCAGGCCCTTAGCCTTTGATTTATGCTGCTACTGTAAGCAGGGTAATAGGCAGGATGCAGTTGGGGAAGGTGGCAAATGTGTCTGGGCTGACTGCTGAAATGCAGAAGACCTCAGGAGATACAGAAGTGGGCTTAGTTAGTGGTATTGATCTGATAAATATGATTATACTGTATATGAGTGCGTTGTCCCAGATAACTGGCTGAAGACTGATTGTAAATGTGTATAAAGAAAAGACTGATGCCCTCAAAAGAGGGAATTATAGGCATAAAACTTCTAGACCAGATAATGAAAGTAATGTAGAGAGTCCTAGAATGTACCAGGGAAAGAGTGAATGATGATGAGATGCAGTTTGGGTTTCTGTTCAGCAAAGAAACCACTGTTGCCATATTTTTTTGCCAAACAGCTTCAAGAAAAATACAGTACTGTACTGTATATAGGAACAAAAAGGGAGCTGTACTTTGTTTTTGCTGATTTGGAGAATACCTCTGACAGAGTCCCTACAGATGTGGTGAGGTGGGCAATGAGAAATCTTGAGATTGAGGCGTGGCTAGTATGTGGGTGCTTGCACCCAGGTGAGAGTGAATGGAAATCTGAGTGATGGCTTTTCCATGAATGTTAGCATGCATCTGGGCTCCTTGTTCGTGGTGTCATGGTGTTTGAAGCTCTCTCGTGTGATTTAGGAAATGGACTCCCATGGGAGACATATGCTGTTGAGTTGGTACTGATTGCAGAGAATGAAATGGAGGCAGAGGAGAGAATTGGGAAAAGGAGAGAAAGAATGGCACACAGGGGCTTGAGAGTAAATGCGGATAAACACAAGCGTTATCTAGAGGTGGCGGTGGTACTACCAAAGCAGAGGGAGTGTGGCCATGTGCAGTTTGCCACAAGGGTGTGAGAAGTAATTCCATCTTGTTCAGAGTTTTCGATAAATGGGTGCATAAGAGATGTAGTGGTAATGGGGGTAGACTGCGAAATAATGCTGATTTTCTGTGTGCGGTGTGTCGGGGAGAAAATGTAGAGATTGGCAAGCGTGAACAAACTGATCTTGGTGAAGAGTCTTTTGAGCGTGTGGAAGAGTTTTGCCATTTGGGGGGCACGTTATGTGCTGGAGGTAGCTGTGTGGCTTGGGGAAGGAATGGGTGGAGGAAGTACAGGGAGCTGTTGCTTCTCCTAACACTGAGAAGGATCTCGCTCCATGCTAAGGGATCTTTGTATGCGGCAAGTATTAGAAGTGTAATGCTGTATAGTAGTGAGACCTGGGCAGTAAAGGAAGAGGATATTCACAGGCTCAAACGTATTTGAGGCCTGGGGGAGGGGGAGGGGCTAGAATTAACATGGAAGAGCTGAGAAGATGGATAGGACAGGAATGTATTGGTGCTGTGATGAGAAGTAGATTGAGATGGTCTGGGCATGTTGAGAGGATGGAGGAGAGTGCGGAAGGTAAGAAGTGTGAACATCGGGGGTGCGGTTGCAAGAAGCAGACCTAAAAAGTTCTGGGATGAGGTCACAGAATGTGATCTCAAGGATAAGGGTCTGAAGGAGGCTGCCAGAGATCGAGCAGCAAGGAGAGCTGCCTCAGGTGACCAAGGCCAATGCATGCATGCATGTTGATGCCTTTAAAAATGATATGGTAACTCCATTACAGTACTACAGGGAATATCTTCCATGATAAAAGAATGATAATGTCTGACAGTAGCTGGAACAAAATGCAGACATCTTAAACCTAAAAAAAAAAAAAAGACTCATGCATCTAACATCTCTTGGATGCTGTCTCTGTTAATATATCTAACAAGCTTAAATAATATTTGTCTATCTATCTATCTACTGCCAGATGCCACAATCCTGTAAGGGATGTCCATTTGACTTTGAGTTATTTGTTTTACGGGGAGGGGCACTAACCCTCCACCAACCCACTTGCTGACATGTAGGGAGCACGTATGGTTTGGTTATGGTTTGGTAAATGATTTCTTGAATTACAGGAAACCATTTGGCTTGTCACTCAATGTAAAGCCACCTGTAAAGGAAAGAAAAGCAATAAGAAGTGACCGGAAAGATGGGAGAAATAGGAAGAGAGGAGGGCAGACACAGAAAAAGAATGATAAAGGCTAAGGAAGAAGTAGGCAGCACTACATAAAGTGAGTGGATGACGGTCATCACCATCTACCACCTAACAATATTTGTGCTGACATAGTTTAACCATCACAATATCAAGTGTACAATATCTATGCACAAGCGTCTGTATATACTATACTAGCCATGTAGCACTTGTAATAATCATAAACTTACATTACTGTATGTTAACTTGCACTAATTCTGTTCATTACTTGACTGAATTATTCAATTTACCTAGTTATCAGTGATGGACATTAGAAAGGTAGGATAAAATCAACTTGAATAAGATGGCAAACGCAATGTCTCTTTGCCTGCTTGTTGTCAAAATCAGTAATAATTTTGCTCATCCTCCATTTGCTTTCTCGCAACTTTATCCTATTTTAGAACAACTTCATATAACATCATAATATTATCTCTTTTGGTGGTCATTATCAACAACTGTTTGTATCAGTCAACAGTATGACATGATCTCTTCTTCTTTCTCCACTCTAACATAATGGCTATTACCCTGTTCCAAAATAACCCAGTGAAGGACAAATTTCACCTCGTAAGTTTATTTTCAATCAGCTTCTTCCCCTCACTATTTTGCTCTGGTTGCTCATCTGTTATTCTAACACATGACTTTTTCATTTCTTGTTTTTTTATTGTGATGCTTTTATCCAAGAAGATTTCTTTTTTCTTTCTCCATGCGACACCAAAAGATAACCTTTCCATCCATCTCCGAGTACATCATAGTTAATGTTCTCAAGATTTTCATTTAACCTAACACACAGTGTTTTACTAGTTATCATCATCATCCAATCCTACATTACCCCATGAGGAGCGTAGGAGCCCTGGGCTAGGCAGTTGGTCCCAACATTTAATATGAGAGTGACCAGCCTCACTCATCCCTGAGTGGCATTACATGAGCAATAAACCCCAACCACCCCTTGGATATAAACCTTCACCAGCTCAATCCGCCTGGAACGCAATAATTACCCATTAAACCACCAGGTGCCAAAATCTGGTTATATGGTTACCACCCAGCACAGTAAATGGTTTCCTGGTGTACAGGAAACCATTTGGCTTGTCACTCAGTGTAGAGTCACTCACAGGCAGAAGGAACAGGAAAGAATGAAGGAAAGAAAGACAGAAGAGGAAATGTTAAGTCACCCGTAGGCAGAGGGACGAGGAAAGACTGAAGGAAAGAAAGACAGAAGAGGATGGAAGGAAAGAAGAATGGAGGAGAGGAAAGGGCAGACAACCAAGAGCAGCACTACATCGAGTGAGTGGATGGTGAGCGTCCCCTATTACTAGTTATCACAGATAAATAAAGGTTGCATGTTAGGTTTACAGATTATTTAAGATTTTGTTGATGTTGGAATGTTATAACTGATACAATGTTCAGTTTTTCTCTTCATGTCATATATGTATTGTACACAAATTAATATGGTGCTGGAGAGATGCTGTCATGTGCTGGCAGTAATATAACCGGGAGGTGGAAATGCTTAGCTATAAAATGTCACTCAATTCTTTTCTATCCTCCTAAGAGGAGGAGGATGGGCTGCAGGAGAGGTTTAATTTCAGCCTGCAGTCCACTGGTTTCATCATCATCTAATCCTGTATTGCCCCCATGTGAAGTGTACTGCAGGGGTTTGGGGCTAGACAAGTTAGTCCTGCCATTTATGCTATGAGTGACCAGCCTCACTCATCCATGAGTGGCATTACATAAGCAATAAACCCCAACCAGCCCTTGCATATAAACCAACATAGGCTCAATCCAGTTGCAGCGCCTTAATTACCCACTAAACCACCAGGTGCCTTAGTTTGGTTACATGGTTACCACCCAGCATAGTAAATGGTTTCCTGGTGTACTGGAAACCATTTGGCTTGTCACTCAGTGCAGAGCCACCTGTAGACAGAAAGGAGGAGGAAAGAAAGATATAAGAGGAAGGGAGGAAAGAAGGAAGGAAGAGAGGAAAGGGTAGCCACCTGAAAGCAGCACTACATCGAGTGAGTGGATGGTGAGCGCCACCACCTACTGGTTTCATATCCAAATAAACCTCAGGCTACAACCCCTAATACCAGTATTACTACTGCTACACAAATCAATAACACTGACGTACTGTATATATGTATTAAAAAGGCGGTGGCTGAATCGGTAGAAAGGCGGCCTGCGGTCCTGATGGACCCAGGATCGAATTTTGGTTGGGGCAGGGAACAGTTTAAGGATCTGAATTTCCTAAATGCAGACTTTCCTGATCCACCAGATGACCCACCGACATGTTGTAAAAGTACCTCCGCTAATACCAATACACCAATCCTGTGAGACAGCCCTAGCATGTACTCAATATGGATGGTGCGTGTTAGCGCCGAAGTGGTGACATGTGGAGGTGTAGGAGGACTACTGGGCCTTGGGATAGGTCACTGCCCCCGAGAAATAGGCCCTGAAGCCTTTGCCCAGACTCGGACACGTAAAAAAAAAAAAAAAATTTAACACAGATATGGGAAAAGAGTTTGAAAGGACACTGATTTCTTAAGAACACAACAGGTATACAGATAAAGCAACCTGGAGACTTTCATCATCGTTGGTTTCAGCCAAGAAGTTACTAGGTTAAGTCACAATGTCTGAAGAAAGATAATTATCAGACAGTTTGAGGCCTGCCGACCTCTAGTACAAAAACATTAAGAGAGGTGGCACTCAAGCAACAGATTCCTGAAGAGAATGAACTAACCTTTATGAACTCTAACTTGAGGAACTCGGCCATGGTCATGTTCTTGGTGACTCTAAAGATGATACTGATGATATCCTCAGCTGCATAACCAAGTTTCCACAGGTGAGCTAAAATCTGAAAATACAGCACACAACACATTGAAACCTACATCCTTTTCTCTATTTTCTAACACATCCAGGTCCACCACAATGTTTCCAGGTATTACAGACCAATGCGGTTCATCTCTCTAACTCTGTGGAAACGTTAACCAAAAAGCATTACTATTAGAGCAATAGTTTTAGTTATATAACAATTAAGATCATGATTCAAATTGTGACTATGAGGAATGTGCCATGTATCTACCCTCTTGGTTTAATGGTTTTATTAGTACAGTTCTTCATACTGATTCAGGTCGTTCAGGATTGGGTTGAATTGGCAGAGACAAGTGGGTGGGATGCCATATGATGATGGGCAGTGAGGTATACAAGGGAAAAAGGGTACTGTACAGTATATCTTTTGAATACAGGTGTGGTGGGTTGGCCAATATTCGTGGAAATCATTTTCATATTCATCACATCTAAGGAGTAATGGGTTGCTGAGTGGGTGGAGAGGCTCAGATAATGGTGAGGCATGCCAAAAGACTGATGTTGTAGGTAGGCCTGTAAGGTACAACTCAGACACAGGTGAGCAAAAAATGAAAATGTCTGTAATTAACACATGCCAGTTGAAATGTGTGTGTATATCTGAGGTGGTACATAAAAAACTCAAATGGTATTCCTCTATCTGAACAGGATGAATATAATTCTATTACTGGCTAAAACCAAATATCATTATTTACAGTGAAGGCCTTATTTTCAATTAACAAAACACTTTCCTTAACCCCTTCTTTACCGACCCCTCCCCCAAATGTGAACATTACGTTTACCCCCCATACCGACCTGATAGCTCCCCCTCCCGTAGTGTGAGGGGGTAGTGTATATATTTTGCCACGTCAAAACTATTCACTCTTTTTATTTGTTTGTATACTGATGATCACATAAACCCAGCATGATGTTGGTAATAAAAAAATATTATTAAATAAATAATTACGGTATATAAGTTTACATATCTTATGCTAAAGTACTGTTACCCAGGTAACTACTGTACAAACTGGCTTGAAAAAAATGTCCTGCACAGATGGATGGCTTATTTATGTACCTCGTAAGCTAAGCATGAAGTATGTGGACACACATGATGGTGATGGCGACCTTGACCCACTTGTTGCCGAGAGTGCAGCGTCACTAAGCTCCCTACTATTTTCCTCCTCCTTCCTCACTCACATCAACTCTGCTATCATTTTCAGGATCACAGTCATCTACTGACACATCAGACACTGCTGCATCATCATCTGATACATCTAAATAAGTATCCTCATGAGGAATAAATTCGTCACTATCGAAATTTGCCAGAGATGCCATGAGAGAAAAATATCCTGTACACCCTCTCTCGTGGACAAGTGCGTGGTAACTGACTCTCTCAGGCAGGCCAAGGGGTGTAAATTTTGCCGTATGTCAGCAGCAAATATAGTACGATATCTGCAGTAGAAATTATAAATAAAATAATGATTGGTCTAAAAGAGGTTACATCACAGATGAGTGAGCAAGCCATTGATGCCACTGCAACTCAGTCATGACGTATTTTATGATGTCAGAATTCGTCAGAACTTCGTCACAGTCTTTGTTGTCAAAACACAAACGAGCGTTGGTAACATGAGGTCCTCAGACACAGCCTTACCGGGCTACCCTGAGGCCCATAAGCTGCCATTCATTAGAGGGTGTACCAGCGTATAACGGTAGCGGTTCCAGTGTCTCACGGGTGTTTACTGGCGATGTACGGGGGTACATCAAAACACATTTTCGGTAAAGAAGGGGTTAAGGAAAGTGTCATAAAACTGGAAAAGCACTAGTAATAATAAAAGAATGGTTCCAAATAAACAATTTGCACAAAAGCAAAAAATACGTGCATCTGTTTATAGCAAAGGCCTAGTTTTCAATTAACAAAATATTTTCCTTAAGGAGAGTGTCATAAAACAAGAAAACTATTTGTATTAATAATAACAACAGTATGGTTCCAAATACACAATTTACACAAAAGCAAAGAACACAGCATCTTTCTCCACCTCCCCCATTACCTTAACTTCCAATGAGGAACAACATATTATTCTGTTACTGAGTGATTCAGTTATTATCCAAGTACAGTATAAGATCGTTTCCTGTACACCAGGAAACCAGCTGTGTAGTAACCATATAACCAAAACTGGCGCCTGGTGGTTTAGTGGGCAATTAAGGTGCTCCAGTTGGACTGAGTCTGTGCAGGTTTATATCCAAGGAGTGGTTGGGATTTATTGCTCACATAATGCCATTCAAGGGTGAGTATCTTAAAAGTCAGGATCAACTTGCCTAGCCCCCGGCTCCTATGCTACTCATGGGGAAACAATGGATTAGATGGATGGATGGATAAGATTGCAGAAGATATATAAAAGGTTGCTGGCAGTAGGCAAAGTTAAAAATAATATATATTCATACGTATCTTATTCATGTGTCTCAACCGGATTGAGTCTGTGTCAGTTTATATCCAAGGGGTGGTTGAGGGTTTATTGGTCACGTAATGCCACTCAGGGATGAATGAGGCTGGTCTTCTCATCTTAAATGTCAGGACCAACTGCCTAGCCCTGGGCTCCTATGCTCCTCATGGGGAAACACAGAATTAGATGATAATGATGATCTTATTCAGACGACCATATTTTATTTCCAACCATTAAGATACTAGATACATACTATGTATTACATCCTAAGCATCTAAGTCCCTCCTGGGATGCAGGGGAGGCTTTCCTTGTAGTTTATACCACTGACTTGATTCTGGCCATATTGACACTATGTTTACTCTGCTCCTACACACCTTATGTGTTTGCAACATGAACACATTCCATCCATCATCCAATCCTACATTGCCCCATGAGCAGCATAGGAGCCCGGGGCTAAGCAGTTGGTCCCGACATTTAAGATGAGAGTGACCAGCCTGACTCATCCCTGAGAGGCATTACATGAGCAATCAACCCCAACCACCCCTTGGATATAAACCTTCACCAGCTCAATCTGATTGCAGCGCAATAATTACTCACTAAACCACCAGGCGCCAAAATTTGGTTATATGGTTACCACCCAGCGTAGTAAATGGTTTCCTGGTGTACAGGAAACCATTTGGCTTGTCACTCAGTGTAGAGTCACCCACAGGCAGAAGGGCAAACCAGGCAACGTTCTTGAGGAATGGTCATATAACAAACTGACTGCGCTGCCAGTGGTATGAATAATGGTACAGAATATCAAATTTATAATACAGTACTTTACAGCTATAATAACCAGCTACATTACTGATATATGAACATACTGTTTGTTGTTATATGTTACTGTTTACAGTTTCTCTACTACAAAAAGACATATCATGCTCTATGATAGTTTGCTACCATGGATGCACTCATTTCAACTCAAACCCAAACCTACAGCCTGTTTTCTTTTTGTGATGCTAAAGGAACATGTGGGCCCAGACTGTGATGCGCAATTTAATGCTAGTCATGTCTGGTTTATGCAGTTTAAAAACTGTTTTTCCTCCATAATGTCAGAGTGAGTGGTGAGGATGCAAGTGCTGATGTAAAGGTAGCTGAGGTGTTCATGGAGGATTTTTTTTTTTTAATTCATTTGTTATTACTACTATTGTAAGGTTACTTGAATACTGTTCTATATTTTGGGCAACAGTTATTTGCAGTATTTACGCCTATCATTAACTTTAAAAGTGTTTGGACATATGCATGACTTCGTAGTGTGTACTATATATCTGACTTCTGATTGTACTGTATTATATATGCAATTTTGACATGACCAAATAGACTAACGATGGATCTGTCGGAGAGTGACCCTGTAGAAAGTCAAGGACTACCTGTACAGTAAATATTTTAATACAAATAAAAAGTAGAAAGGGAAAGAAAGAGAAAATTACAATTGATACAGACCTTATAAGCATCATCAAACTCACTCTTGACACAATGCTGAATCATTTCTTTAACCAGCACTGGATGGGGTTCATCACAAATCTGAAAAAAATGCAATACAGTATGGTACAATACATGCATAACTGGCAATAAAAGGGACAGGTGCTATAGAAAACAGTAATCACTTATCGGAATAAAAGTGAGGCATGAAGTACAAGATCCCTGCATGGTGGTGCTTCTACCAACCTTGACTGACATAGACAATATTTAACCCTCACGTGTTAATGGGTGCAGTGAAAATTTCATTCACTTGTTACCATTCGACGCTGGCTGTGTCTTTGCACATCTCACCCGCTCGTTACCATTTGATGGCGGATGAGTCGAACGAAATGGCCCCTGTTTTTTTGGTCATAGAATGATTTTGCGTCCATTCCTGGGTGAGAACAAAGAACTACGTGTGTCCCCATGTATCCCTCCGCCGTGCTTAACCCACTCAGCACCCAGCATCGCCCCACTGCCCCAGTCAGTGTGCTATGAGCCTTGCTCAAGCGTGTTAATTTCCTTTCATGTTCCGTAAAATGGACCTTAATTGACCTACAGCAATTCTTTATACACCAAAATGTATCCAAATAAATTCCCTGTAACTTTTTCTCAGTAACATTTACCATAAAACTGATATTTCTATGAGAAAAAACTGAGAAAAACTTAAGTAAAAAAAATAATAAATCAGGGTATGGAGAATGAAAGCAATGTGAGTATACGTGGCTGGGGGCATGGAGAATGAAAAGCAATGCGAGTATAAGCGGCTGGGATGTGAGAAGAGAGGAAGAAATCAGTAGGATGGAAGCTGTGGAAGCAATGAAGAAAGTTTTCATTCATTCATTCATTGCCAGACGCCATGTATCCCAAGCGGGGTGGCCAATGGCTTAGAGTTAATTGTTTTACAGGGAGGGGCACTAATCCTCCACCAACCCCACTTGACATGAAGAAAGTCAAAATGGGGAAAGCCTCAGGAATTGATGGAGTGTATGGTGAAACGTTGAAGCATGGGGGAGAGCTAGTAGTAGAATGGATGTGGATGATGTGCAGATTGGCCTAGGAGGAAGGTAGAGACCCAGAGGATTGGAAGTCGGGTATAATTATTCCCCTGTACAAAGGAAAAGGGGAAAAAGAAGTGTGTGTTAATCATAGGGGAATCTGTCATAGTGTACAGTAATAGGAAAAATATATGGTAGAATACTTACTGACAGAATTAAGGAAATAACAGAGGAATTAGTCGGAGAAGAACAGGGAGGTTTTTGGAAGGGAAGAGGTTGTGTAGACCAGATAATCATTCTTGGATCTTCAGCGTAAAAGTTTCTAGAGAAACGAAAGAAGTTGTATGCGGCCTTCATAGATTTGGAGAAAGCACACAACAGGGTGGATAGAAAAGGAATGTGGAAAGTATTATGAATATATGGAGTAGACAGGAAAAGACTGAATGCCATGAAGAGTATGTATGAGGATGCTAAGGCTGCAGTGCATGTGGATAGTGGACTGAGTGAAAACAAGGATGTGTCATGTCTCCATGGTTGTATAAGGATGGGGTTATAAAAGAGATACAAGGCAGGGCAGTGGATGTTGGAATGTCCCTAATGAGAGAGGTTAGTATTTGGAAACTCCCCGTACCGTTGTCTGCAGATGATACTGTGTAGTTAAGTGAAGACGAATGGGGAGCTACAAGGCTTGCTGGACGAGTTTGGGAGAGTGTGTAAGAAACGGAATCTAAAGGTGAAGGTACAGAAAAGTAAATTTATGGCCTTCGAGAGAAATGAAGTCAGTAAATGTACCGTACAGTGAGGTTGGATGGGGAGGAAATGGAAAATGTGAGTGCGTTTAAGTACTTGGGTAGTGTGATAAGTAAGGATGGAAGTTTAGAGGGTGAAGTGCTTGAAAGAGTACAACAAGGAAGAAAGGTTGCTGGTTCCTTGAAAGCAGTGCTAAGAAACAGGGAAGTGAGCATGGAAGTGAAAAAGTTACTTCATGAGAGTATTGTGATGCCAGCTCTAACATATGGAAGCGAAGCTTGGCCCTTGTTGGAGGGACAGAAATCAAGTGAGACAGCAGTGGAAATGAGTTACAGTATTTGAGAGGAGCATGTGGAGTCACATTAAGAGACAGACTGACAAATGAAGAAGTGACAGAGCAATGTGGTGTGGATGTGACAGGAAGCATTAGGACACTGAGGTGATTTAGCCATGTGCAGTGAAGAGTGAAAGACTGATGAGGAAAGTGTATGTGAGTGGGGTGGAAGGGGGGAAAGGGTGGGGGGGGGCCAAGGGTGAGACAGAGGGATGAAGTGGAGATGCATAGGAAAGAGGGGTGTGTGAGCAGGGAGCAGGGCAGTGAAATGGTGGGGGACAGGGTGACATGGAGGTAATCTGTTTGTGGCCACCCCTTACGGGATTAAGGCGTCTGGCAATAGATAGATAGAGTTACCTTTGGCTGATCTTCTTTACAACACCACAGGGAAGTACAGTACATTAATTCAGGATTGTGCTGAAAAAAAATTACGATTATCGAAGCATAAATAAGGGTGTGAGGATAAATAGTTTATGAATTATCGAGTGAGCAGGAATAGCGCGGTGAAAAGGGGGGGGGGGGGGTCTCTCAGTGTGCGGCCTTGGGCGCCAACATCCGCCTCTCGAGTACTCGCTCGCGGTAGGACACAGCCTGTGTAGAATGGTAACATTAGAGTTAATGAAGTCATTACCCACAAAGGCTGGGATCTGGTACCTGCTAAGTACCATATATGTGGCATTACCTGGATATATAGGCAGAAAATGACATGATAAACCAGAATGGAGGTAGTGCTGGCACTGGGTAGTGAAAATGAAGTTTGATTTGATCCTGGTGATTTTGTAGATCAACTTCCCAAATTCTATTCCACGATTCTAAGAAGGTTCATAAATCTTATACAATTACAGCCAATTATGTGGAAACAACAGGGTTAGGCATTTTCCAGAGGAATTTATGAATAAGTAAGCAGAACTTTATATTTCATCTCCATAGGAAAGTTATGACCACTGCAAATCTGCCCCACCCAGACACAGATTTACAAAATTCAATTATGATTCATGAATTTTTACAATAATTTACAACTAGTAAACTTAGAAAACTTTATGGGCATTACGGAATGGAAGAAAAAGGTATAGGAGTAAGGTGTAGAACTGCTGACTGGATAGAGCAATACACTGAGATGGTATGGATATAAACAAAGAATGCACATCTATAGGGTGCAAAAGAAATTGTGTGAAAGTGATACAGAGAACAATGTTGGGAGAGGCAGAACTTATGAGGTGTGGAAAGAGAGAGTGGAACAATATATTGACGAAAGAGTGGGAAAAGGAAGAGTGTTTGAGAGAGTGAGAAAGGTGTGTGAAGTTAAGGTAGTCTAGAGGCACTTCTGTCAGAGTCATACTGTCCAGGGGTTCCCAGGAGTAAGCAAAGCATCAAAGATGATGATGATAATCATGAGGAGGCAGAAAAGCATCCCTAGGAGTAGCCTAATCCATCTTTCACATTTTTGGGGGGGCAGGACACATGGGAATTCATTCCCAAACACTACAGCAATTTTAGAGAAACCACACGACACTCCGTACCAAAAAGCAGGTTAGTGACTGAAGGACATTACCAAAGGGGCCTGAAGCGCCTGCACTATTAGTTTTGTTCTTGTTCAAAACACCATTTCTGTCTGTTCCTTATTTCATTACCATTTATTAACATTGCTATATTTTTTATTTCTTATATTTTAATACAATTTTCTCATATTCACATTGTATACCTTTTACCAGGGCATTTTCCCACTTTCACATGTATGCATTCATATTTCCTCCGAATTCTTAATTAGACATACCTTTTTCTACTTTACTAATATTGTTTTATCCTTCTTACATTTAATATATTTCCACCATGCTTCACTTTAATCGCCTGCTGACAAACATGCAACCCAACACACACAGCTTTGGCAATCATTTCCACAATTTCCCAAATTCAACAATTTCCCGTTCACTGATCTTAACTCTTCCTCCATCTTTTACTCAGATCTATCTGCCACAGCTCAGACTTACAAACCTTTATAAAACTTACCTTGAAAACATTTTCTGAAGATATATGCCCAAAGCCCTGCGCAGTGGACTGAAGGTTATTCAGTGCTTGTCTCATATCTCCTTGGGCAGTGAACAACACTGCCTCCAATCCAGAGTCTGTATAACTAAGGTCCTCCTTCTTGCATACCTCCAACAGCTTTGCCAAGACCTGCCAAAAAACACTAAGTCATTAGCTAATCTAAATTACAGCTAAATAGGAAGCAGATCATAATCATCTCACTATTCTCGATACCTTGCTCTTTCCTTGGGAGAGAGAGAGAGAGAGAAAAAAAGGAGGGGGGGGGGATGGCCACAAACAAATCACTCCCATGTCACCCTGTCCTGTTATTTGGCTGCCCTTACTCCAACTCACAGTCCTCCTCTCTCATATATCTCTCCACCCCATTTGCCTATTTCATAATTGTTCCCCTCCCCACTCACATAGCCTACACTCTATTAGCCAGTAACTCATTCTCCATCCTCTCCGTATGATCAAACCATTTCTCCTTTCGCTTTTGCACATGCATAAATTACGGTACACTCTACATGATAGTTAAATGAATCATACATGATCAAACCATTTCTCCTTTTGCTTTAGCACATACATAGATTACAATGTACATGATTGTTAAATGAATCATACCTGTGCGTCTGAGAGCTTGGAATAGCGTAGCATGGCACATCGAGATTGGATGGGTTCAATGATCTTCTCAGAAGTGTTGCAAGCTAATGCAAAGCGTGTTGTATTAGAGTACAGTTCCATTGTTCTCCTCAGAGCCTGCTGTGCCCCATCTGTCATGCTAAATAAATTTAATATTAGGATCTGAATTTTTTCAACAGCCAAACACCCATTTTTTGGTAAAAACAAAAAATTATCTTATATTTTATATATATATATATATATATATATATATATACACACACACACACACACACGAACACACAAACACCCATACCCCGATATCTGGCAGTGTTGTGTACCAGTGGGGGCGTTCAGTCAGCGAGTATGTCAGACACTGAAGCAATTTTCCTCATAAGATACTGAAGAAAAGCCAGAGATGCATTCCAGACCTAAATCCAAACACTCACATACCTAACTCAATCAACAGAGACTGACACAGAAACACAATAGGTAATGTTACTATCCTTATAAACAATACTATTGCTAAAAAATGGCACATCGAACATCACATACAGGAGGGTAGGGTGATGGGACGTGTGGTGTTGAGGTGCTTCAGGGCAACTAAGCAGCCAGGCAGGCAGCTGGCAGTACGCCAAATGGGGGTTAGGGAGGGTGACAAGCAGGGGTGGGGGAGGACGGGAAGACAGGGAAGGAGACAAGAAAGTCAAACAGCCCTACCACCCCCCCCAGCCAAGTCTCACTCACATACACACACACGGGAGACAAGCAGGGGTGGGGGAGGGCAGGGGGATGGAGAGGGAGACAACCAGGGATGGAGGAGGGCAGGGGGAGGGCAGGGGAACAGGGAGTGAGACATGCCTGGCAGTGCTGAATGTCATGGGGGATGGAGAAGGGATGGGAGGGAGAGGAGGGAAAGGGGGGGGGGGAAGAGAGGGGATGGAGGGAGGGCGAGAGAACCTCGTTTCAAACCTAGGGAGAGGCAGGGTGTCGAACTAGTGAGGCAACGGACATTCAAATTGTTCGGATTGTGGGAATGATCCCCTATTTCTTGTGTTCAGTCTAGCGAAGCGCTGGTTATCAATGTGCAGGATAACGGGGTATGGATGTGTGTGTGTGTGTGTGTGTGTGTGTGTGTGTATACAGTATGTACATACACAGTATATATATATGAGCCTCTGTGGTACAGTGGTAAAGTGTGTGTGTTTGTACGCTGAAGAACGAGGGTTCGCGCCCCGCCAGGGTAATTAACTTTGTGAGCATTCTTCTGGCCACGTACTGCATTGGTGGACACAAGGGGTGCTGTGTTTGAACCAGTGTCGCATACTATAAAGTATGCTTGCACCCAGTCGGCCTGCGTGGGCCGATTACACTTGGTTCACAGACTACACACACATCCAAAGCCACTCCAACACTAAAATTACACTTACAAGCTCTTCTCAACCACATACAATCTCTACTAGACAGCCTAAGCCACTTGGTAGAGATACATTGGCTGAATCATCCCCACTTCGGTAGGGATAGGCCAGTCCTGCAGTGGACACTCAAATGGCTGATGAGAATGTGGATGGTGAACTAAGTGAATTTTTCTCTTTGAAAGTTGGTTTGAAACAGGGATGTGTCATGTCTCCATGGTTGTTCAATCTGTACATGGATGGGGTAATAAAAGAGGTACAAGGTAGGGTAGTGGATGTTGGAGTGGCCCTGGTGAGAGAGGATAGTGTTTGGAAACTCCCTGTACTGTTGTTTGCAGATGATACTGTGTTGTTGAGTGAAGATGAAGGGGAGCTGCAAGGCTTGGTGGATGAGTTTGAGAGAGTGTGTAAGAAACGGAACCTAAAGGTGAATGTAGGGAAGAGTAAAGTGATGGTCTTTGAGAGAGGTGAAGTCAGTGAATGTATAGCGAGGTTGGATGGTGAGGAATTGGAAAATGTGAGTACGTTTAAGTATTTGGGTAGTGTGATGAGTAAGGATGGAGGTTTGGAGGGTGAAGTGCTTGAAAGGGTACAGCAGGGAAGAAAGGTTGCTGGTTCCTTGAAAGCAGTGATAAGAAACAGGGAAGTGAGCATGGAAGTAAAAAAGTTACTACATGACAGTATTGTGATACCAACTCTAACGTACGGAAGTGAAGCTTGGACGTTGTTGGAAGGACACAAGTCAAGAGTGAGAGCAGTGGAAATGAGTTATTTAAGAGGAGCTTGTGGAGTCACGTGGAGAGACAGGCTGACGAATGAGGATATAAAGGAGCGTTGTGGTGTTGATGTGGATGTGATAGGAAGCATTGTGAGGAACACACTGAGGTGGTTTGGCCATGTGGAGAGGATGGAGGGTGAAAGACTGACGAAGAGAGTGTATGTGAGTGAGGTGGAGGGTGGAAGAGGGAGGGGGAGACCGAGGATGAGATGGAGGGATGGGGTGGAGAGGTATATGAGAGAGGGGGGTGTGAGTTGGGAGCAGGGTAGTGAAATGGCGGGGGACAGGGCGACTTGGAGGCGATTTGTTTGTGGCCACCCCAAACGGGATTGAGGCGTCTGGCAATAGATAGATAGATAGATAGATAGATAGATATATACACAGTAATCACTCCAATATCCGACGTAATAGAGCCATAGGTAGGTCCGGATATTGGTTCTGTCCGGATATTGGGCCCCAGCTTATGGACTTGTACTTATGGACCCTAACTCAGAGAAACACCTATACAACTCACTCTGGACATGCATAGCACCTATTTAAGACCCAAATCACACCAATAAGGCACATAAATGACTGAAATAAATGCAAAAGAAACATAAAATGAGGGTTTAGAAGTAGGTTCATACAATAATAAACATTCTGGTGACTGGCTCCTAGGACTGGTACTTATGGACCCTAACCTAGCCTAACTCAGAAAAACACCTTCCTACTGCACATGCCTAGCTCCTAACACCCTATTCACACCAATAAAAGACATTAAAGGGTGAAATGAGGTAAGTATAGTATGGAAAAAAGTACAGTATGAAACATTCTTATGTCCGGATAGTGGGGATGTTCGGATATTGGGCGCCCGGATATTAGAGTGATTACTGTATATATATATATATATATATATATATATATATATATATACATACATATATATATATATATATATACTGTATATATATATATATATATATATATATATATATATATATATGTACAGTAAAACCTCAATATTACAGACTGCAATATAATGGGATTCGCTTTTATCGGACTTGAGGAGCTGACCAGACTAAATTCTTACATGGTGGAAAAAGTCCGATAAAGCCAGAAGCGGTCCAGACTGCCTGACCACTTCAACTATGTTCACCACAATAAGGTAAATAAAAGACTTGTTTCTCAGTGTACTGTACAGTGTTATTATGATTATACCATTAGATTATTGTAGTGAATGTATAATACAGTACAGTACCCACTGGCAGTGAAAAACCGTTGGTGCGATCCAGACTAATGTCTAATATATATCTGAAAAAGTTTGGGTTAGCAGGGGGGAAGTCCAGATGTCGTTTTTATCGGACTTTTATTTTTTTTCGGAAAGGCATGGGCCCCATTCAGTCTGTTATGGTGAGGTTTTACTGTACCATATATATATATATATATATATATATATATATATATATACCATATATATAATATATATATATATATATATATTATATATATGGTATATATGGTATATATATATATATATATATATATATATATATATATATATTTAACCCATTGGAGCCCGGTGTCCGGAATATTGGACAGAACTGGGATTTTTCAAGTCTTCATAAAGTAGGGAACTCCCGGGTAGGGACCTACGAGCTTCGCAACTATGAGCTGATAGGCGGAGGGCAGTACACTTAGTACCCACCCAGTGCCGTGCCTCGCCCAGCACCCCTGGGATCCAATGGGTTAATGACTGGCAAACCTATCAGTCTCTCTCTCTCTCTCTCTCTCTCTATACAGTCAATCCTCGTAAATCGCGGCAATTTGGGTCTGGACCACTGCCGAGATTTATGAATTCCATGATTTATGAATAATAATTCTTAAATGAAAAATTAATCTGGGTCTGGACTTTGGCCAACTCACCCCCACAGCACCCTACCTACACCTATCTAGGCACCATCAAACACAATCATATAAATTTAGGAATATTCAGTGAATGTATTAAAGGATCTCTCCTGAATCCTATGACGAAATTGCTTAAGTGAATGGAGTACGGTGGTGTTGGGAAGAACTTAGAACCTCTCAGCACTTGTTCTTCCCAAACTCTTTCACCAGCTTTGAAAACTTCTCTCCCCTCTCAACACGACAAATGAGCTCCAAACGTTGACTGTACGACAACTGCGGCAGCTTCTTGACGCCATACTGCTTAGGTCGCTTCATTGGGGGGTCGGGAGGGGCTATGGCAGGTAGGAGGCAGGGGGAAGTTGCACAAAAAGGCAGGTAACTCTCATACTCTACGGCGACGGTCTGTAGTGTGCGGACTGGCGGGACAAGAACAAGAACAACAACAACAACATGGCGGCATTAGTATGTACATATGCCACCAAGGACACACGGTGATTGGTTGTTGGGTCGCGATTTTCAGTTTGAATGCCACGGTTTACGGTTCTCCTCGGAAAAGGCCCACTTGGGTGCCTAGATCTGCAATTTTCGTGACTTAACAGTGATTTAAGGTTGCCGGCAGTCTGATGGCCACCTAGCCGTGATTTACGAATCCATGATTTATGAGGATTGAGTGTTTATACATATACTGTATATATATATAATTCATGACCAAACGCATGTGCTGTAATATATTTGCAGTACACATGTTTTGCTGAACCCAGTGCCTCTTGCTGCCTAATTTAACCTGTGTTACGTGGATGAATATCTTGTATAGGAGCTGTGTTCGGTAACCAGGGGCAGAACGTAGTGAGAGGTAAGGGAACATCGTTTCAGCAGCTATAAGTAACTGAAGAACTTAGCATGATTTTGGAGATGAAGATGACATTAAATGAAAATGTTTTACTTCCAACACTCTCATGGAGTGAAACTTGGTTCTAGTTAGCAAGCTGCAGAAACTGTCTTTTCTGGAACAGCTGCAAGCATAAACAGGATGGGTAGCATAATAATGAACATTTTTTGTACCAGTACTGTGGTAATGTGGTAGTTGGTAGAACTCACCATTCACTCACTTGATATCGCATTATTTTCAGGTCACTCAACACAGGAAGCCATTTACTTTGTTGCACTAAACTATACACGGTAACCAATAAATAAATACCGGTAGTTAAGATGTTCCAAATGCATTTGGCCCACAAAGGATTACATCCAAGATATGCATGGGGGTTTACTGCTCACATAATGCTGCTCAACAGAAAACAGATGGTAACTCTTATGTGTATAGAATGAGCAACCTAGCCCTGCGCAGATGTTCCTGATGTGGCAATAAACCACTGGCTGATGGAAGAAGGGATGGAAAGGGGAGTGAATAAATACAGGAAGTTTGGAGTAAACGAATGGATGAAAGTGGAACATGCCGAGATGGTATTGATTTAAAGGTATTCAAAGAAATGCAATACAAGTGGGGGGGGGGGAGGAAACGTGGGATAGGGAAAAATGTATAGTATGTTGTATGAAGCAGAGCAAAAATGTAAGCAAGTATCAGAGCAACATGAGGAAGCAGAATAACCAAATAAATATATAAATAAATAGAGCAGCTTGGTAGGAGTTCTGTCACAGTCAACTGCAGAGAATTTCCTATGAAGGAGCGGCATTGGAGACGCTGCATGTGTGAATCTGACTGTACACATTTTACTCTGCTGAAGTATTCCTGTAATTCAATTTTTCAAAAAAAATTTCTGGACTGCAGGTAAACAAACATAAAAAGAATGAATACTGAAAAAAAGCATTAAAGTACAAAATTGTTTTCCTCACCTGTCCGCCTCATCCAGTACAATAATCTTGTGTCGGCCACGGGGCAGTGTGACCTTCTGCTGAGCAAACATCTTTACTTTGTTTCGAATAACATCTATACCTCGCTCATTGGACGCATTAAGCTCCATCACAGCATCCTTATAACTTGGCCCTAATAACGAACGAGCAAGGCATAGTATGGTTGTGGTCTTGCCAACACCTGGCGGACCCTGAGAAAAAGGTGAACATATACAGCATAATAGTTAAACAGTAGATTCATACATCTTTTGAAAAATTAACGTCAGTATTCACAACTACCTTTATTATGTAGAGAAGCGTAAAGTTACGGTCTTCAAGAGAAATGAAGTCAATGAATGTACAGTGAGGTTGGATGATGAGGAAATGGAAAATGTGTGCATCTAAGTACAGTACTTGGGTAGTGTGATGGGTAAAGATGGAAGTTTGGAGGATGAACTGCTTGACAAGGAGGGCAGGTTGCTGATTCTTTGAAAGCAGTGGTAAGAAATAGGGAAGTGAGCGTGGAAGAAAAAAAGTCGCTGCATAACAGTATTGTGATACCATCTCTAACATACGGAAGTGAAGCTTGGACCATGTTGGAAGGACACAAGTCAAGAGAGAGTGTTGTGGAAATTACTTATCTGAGAGGAGCATGTGGAGTTACATGGAGTGACAGACTGGCAAATGAGGAAGTGAAGGAGCACTGTGGTGTAGATGTGGATGTGACAGAAAGTGATAGGAGAAATACAATGAGGTGGTCTGGCCATGTGGAGAGGATGGAGAGCAAGACACTAATGAGGAGAATGTATGTGAGTGAGGTGAAGGCCAAGGATGAGAAGGAGGGATGGAAAGGAGAGGTATATGAGAGAGGGGGACATGAACTGGGGGGAGGGCAGTGAAATGGCAGGGGGTAGGATGACATGGAGGTGATTTGTTTGTGGCCATCCCTTAATGGATTGAAGCATCTGGCATTAGATAGTTAGACTGACAGACTTTCATTATACCATACAAAGCCTATTGTGCCAGCACTCCCCATAGAGTAAACTTAGATACTACCAAGTACTTCTTTATAAGTGACCATCTATCCATCCATCATCCAATCCCAGTTTCCCCATGAGAAGCATAGAAGCCCAGGGCTAGGCAAGTTGATCCTGACATTTAAGGTGAGAATGACCAGCTTCACTCATCCTTGAGTGGCATTACGTGAGCAATAAACTCAAACCACCCCTTGGATATAAACCAACACAGGCTCAATTCAATTGGTGCGTCTTAATTACCCACTAAACACCAGGTGCCATAATCTGGCTGTATGGTTACCACTCAGTGTAGTAAATGGCTTCCTGGTGTACAGGAAACCATTTGGCTTGTCACTCAGTGTAAAGTCACCCATAGGCAGAAGAAAAAAGGAAAGAGTGAAGGAAAGGAAAGAAGGAGAGAAGAGGGAGCGTAAAGTCACCCACAGGCAGAATGAAGAGGAAAGAATGAAGGAAAGAAAGATATAAGAGGAAGGAAAGAAGAGAGGAGAGGGCAGACACTCAAAGCAGCACTACATCGAGTGATTGGATGGTGAACGCCCTCACCTACCACCACACTGCGTATAAATGAGACATTCTTAAAATCTGTGGTACCTTGCTGTTTCACTTTATGCAGCCCTGGCCTGCACAACTGTGCTTTATATAGTGCTCCTAATAGTGACTCTATAAATATCTCTAAAGATAAAAGTTGTCAAGGACTAATAAAAACGTAGTACTCCACCCACTACTTTGCTTCATACCAGTATTGGGGTAATATATATGTTAGCACTACTTCTGTTCTCAACATTCAGCAACTCATTAAAGTGCTCTCTCCACTGATTTACTTTCTCTTCACCAACAGCATTCAGTAATATTTATGCCTTAACCCTTTTCTACCTCCCAAATAACCCTCTGTTAGTTTCTTGACCCCCTCCCAAAAGTTTTTTATATTCCTTATAGCTACTAAACATTCACGCTTCATCCACACCTTTTTTTTTTTTTTTTTTTCCACTCACTAGTCTCTTCAGTTTCCTCTTCTCAACATATGACAATCACTTTCATTTTTTGTCATACCCTCGTTTTCTCTTTCCCGTCTAGTGATTATATCCCTGTATTCTTCTCTTCCACTGCTTGTTTCAATTCACCACTGGACCAAGCTGTTCCTTTCATTCCTTTTCTCCTTTTGCTAACCCCTTCCACCACCTAATATGCTGCATAAATTTCTTGTGAACAATTTACTTATTTTATTCAATTTCTCCATCAGCCCAAGATGTACCTGCCCACCCAATTCTCCACTTCCTTCTAGTACTCCTCCATTTTCCCTCGGGCAGCTTTTCAACTCTTTGCAACACTTGCTTCCTCATATTTTCCTTACCTCAGTTCATAAACTGCTTTTACACTTGTAACATTGATACTATTGAAAACTGGCCAGACAAGCCACCCCCTTTCCCGATAAACTCTAGTATAAAGCTTTGACCTCACTCCATCATTTACATACACATAATCAACCACTGCTTTATGTTCAGTCAATTCCCTTTCCTTCCTTCCTTAGCACTTTTCAGATCATTTTGTGCCTGCAAAAGGTACTGGCAATCATAAATCCTCTCCTAGCTAAAATGTCTAAGAAGGCATTTCCATCTGCCTTTCCTGCTTTACAGTCCTATCTTTGACTCATAGACTAGATACCCTAGTTATAACCTCCCCTACTAAACCTCAGAAGGACCAACAGGTCTGTTGCTGTTAGTATTCATATTGCACTCCTTTGTACAAATGTGGATACAGGTGCATCCCAAAGGCCATTATTGCATTACTGCAGTCTCTGCGTCACTATTGTATCACCAAAAATTCTTTCACTTTTATTAAACTTCTCCATGCATGCTTCAACATTTTTTCCAAGAATACACCTCATGGATGTATATTTATTAGCTCTGCAACTTACTGTTATTCAAACAGAAGCCATCGACTATCCTCAAACCTGCATTATGCACAACACAAACTCACCACAGATCATCTCCTCATTACTAACACTATGGAAACAAACTTCACATACACAAACTACCATACAAGACAGCGCACTGGACAAAATTAACTGAAAAAATGGAAGTACACTTCAGCACACAAAAAAACATTCATCACCAACATTAAGAGGCACATAAGAAAGTTCCCATACTCAAAGCACACAAACACCACATTTCACAAAGTAAGAGACATCACAACCCAAATATTACACCAGATTTTGCTCACCTCATACACCAATGCGACAGACTTAAACACAACTCCCCTTTCTCTCTCTCTCTCTCTCTCTCTCTCTCTCTCTCTCTCTCACACACACACACACACACCATCACAAGGCCTCAAGAACTAATCAACGAGATTGACAAAAAAATTAGTAAAAAAATGGAAAACTGGAAGGCCTTTCTAACAACTCTTAAATTGCTCCACAAATCCCTCTTGGATTTACAAAATACTCAACAGTATCACTACATCACAAACATGCACTTCCAAGACCAATGCTGGCATCACCTCCAAAACCCAACACATCCCTTCCTACAAAAAACAAGCAAACATATTCATACACCAATATGCAAACATCCCTTAACACTAACACACACCGAGTCTGTGAAACAACCCTCTCAACACAGGCAGTTCCTTCCATTCATTTGCAATAATACTCCCTTCACTCCATAACAGACAAATAACATTATAAAGAAAATAAAGATCTCTACAAGCATGGGGATGGACTGCTTCAACAACCTATACATGAAACATTCAGATCCACAAGGCATACAGGTCCTCACAATCATCAGCAATTACTCATATGCACACTGTAGTAGTCCCCATACAGTACTTGGAAACACGGAACAATCATCATTATAATTAAGCCAAACAAAGACCCAACACTCCCTTCTTCATGCAGACCCATATACATTACTTGTACTTAGTACACCATTCAAAATATCTGAAAGCCTCATTCTCAACACTCACTCCCCATGTCCCACTTGCTCCTTCACAACACTGCTTCAGAGCACTACATTTCACAAACACCTTACTAAATAATATCACACAAAAAGCATCATATGGAATCAACTATGAACCCTGCAAACACCCACTTCTCACAACAGGTATTAGTAAAGCCTTCGATGCAATCCCCATATGCAAACTAATCACCAAGATCTATGACACAAGTGGGCAGAACACCATCAAATGCTGGCTTGTTAACAATTTGTCGGGTAGACATGCACGTTACATTCCAAGACAAGCCATCATAAACACGAAACTTCACTAATGTAGTTCCACAGGGTTCCGTTCTCCCCAACACTCTTCAACATAAACATGCATAATATTCCCGTACCTCACCCACCCACAAACACTGCCTCATATGCAGATGACACCACCAAAGCAACCACACATGACATTGCAGATGCAGCCTGCAAACAGTCACACAACAATAGGATTACCTCATCACACTGCAGACTTGGGTTAAGTACAACAGGCTAATGATCACCCACGCCAAATCCACCACCACACTCATCATCAGCAGTAAATATGAACACAGGTACTCCCCTACATCACACATGACAATGTACATGTGCCACACACACAGACCCCTAGAGTGGCATATGACACCAGACTCACCTTCAAGGACCATGTACAAGACATCAAGAAGCAGCGCACTGCAAGAATCAATGCACTCTGGGCAACTACAGGGTAAGACTTTGGACAACAAAATAAAATACACTCCTTACTCTACAAGCAATAAATTAAATCAGTGATGTCTCATGCCTCCTCGTCATGGGCTCCCATCCTATCTGAAAACCAATAAAACACCTTGCAAACCATACTGAACAATGCACTAGGCATCACTGGCTGCTCCAAAACCACTCCCACAGCTCTATTACATGCTCTGAAACTAAAGTCAACCCTGTTAGAGACTACGTTGATATGAGGAGCACACAATTCTAGGTAGTTCCCTGTGATAATACACAACACCCCTGTCATTACATGACTGAGACACACAATACACTTAAGCACATAAAACAATCAGCAAACATATATTATCAACCCTCTACAACAATATCATTCTCACATCCAGCCATTCCAGCACTTGTCATGATGAAACGCCTTCATACTCACTTCGGGTACAGAGCAATATAACACCTTGATCATAACACCATACTCTATGTCCACTACCCCTCCTGACATCCATCCATGGAAGGTGTCCTTAAACAGAGATGGTCAAGTTCACCTAGCTTGGTTTAGAGCAGGATATCACCTAGCCCTCCTCTGCTACCAGCTTAGATTTGGGCTGGGTGGATTCAAGATGACAAGTGCTCAGTTTGCAGAAGCCCACACAAAACACAGAGCACTGCACAAGATAATTATGTCACAATTAGACAGACACAACATCAACAATGTAGGGAACCTATCAGACAACCCCATAAGGGCAGTTGCATACCTGTGGTTTAAAGGTCTGCTCAATCCAATGAACTGGACTTGAGTAAGAACAATAACATCTAAAATAACAACTTAAGCTCCTTCCCCTCACTATAAACACCATAAACAGATGCTAGAGCGTGTATAAATACAAGTCGTACTGCACAAACTGAATAGCATAGAAGCATAAGAAAAGAGTATGGTACAGGACTGACCTAGTAAAATTTAAAAGGATACTAACTGTTACTCACCATTACAAACAAGTACAGTACAGCACCTGGATATCTTTGTGCAGTTTTGAAGCAGGAAAAGCTTTTGCAACATAAATACAGTACTCAATCATCTGATTTTCAGGGACGGAAGAAAAATGGCAACTAAAATTCCGCACAGTCATAACAGTGAATTGTAAATCCTCACGTACTAAGGGCATTTTGCAAATAACATGGGTACTTACTGAACATTACACAAGAATCTGTCTGATTCTTGCAGTTATGCCAGCTTCAGTTCCATAACCAGTACCATTCATGACTTTCTGATGACAAACTTGCAACAACACTACATGAAAAATCTCTATACAGTAATCCCTAGATTATCCGACATAACAGAGCCATCAGTATGTCCGGATACGGACGAAATCCAGATACGGAGCAATATCCTACCTACCTATACCCTATTTATACCCAACCTATACAGTATGTACAGTACCCTTCCTAAATGTGGCAGTGTTCTTTGGTCTTTCAGTTATTTAGACCTTAAAACACACATGGGATATAATGCTAGACACTATGACAACAATGCATAAACAATAAAAATCCACAAAAAAAGACAACAAAAGCTGCAAAAACAATTTTAATAAAGTAGTGTACAGTACTGTACATTACTTACCACCCAGTGAACAGGGGACAGGTGATGTAACCTGCTATAGTTACGGCACACGACTCTGAGGTTGTCATTATTATACCCTGACAACCTACTATTCAAAAGTGCATCTGATTTCCTATCATATACACAAATCATATTATTATACACGAACATATTATACACGAATATTATTATACACAAACATATTATATACGAATCACATACATCCAATAATATACACGAAATCGGACATACTGTTGAGGAATAGTTTGCCAGGGTACGATAATATCACCATTAGAGGCGCGCACCGTGACTATAGTCTCTAGCCGGTGCATAGTGATTCCATGATGTCTAGTGGCTAACAAAATCACTTAACAATGTCAAACATCTCCATCTCCTCCTCCTCCTGGAGGAAGGCGCAGTGCGGGAACGTGCAGCAAGGTGATGGAGGCCTACCCACCTCTGGGCACTCTGAAGACAGCCACGAGCTTACATCTAACAGCGACTCAATGGTTGTTGATGTGCTCAGTTGTGGGTCCGAGAGTGAAGACTGTGGACGAGGTGGTGGTACTGGGGAGAACGGGCTTGCACGCGCGGGGGTGGCAGGCTTGAAAAACGAGTTGATCTTGGACCGATGATAGGTGTGACGATTCTGATGGAGGATGACATCGTCCCTGACTTTCACAAAATCCACTGTCAGCTTCAGTGGCACCAACTCCCTATCGCAGTGCAGGTGCTAGGCATATTCAAGCACCTACTCTAAGCCGGCAAGCAGCACACCAAGACATGGGAGTGATGGAGTGGCAGACTGCTCAGAGTTAGGGTCCTCGTCCTCGTCGCTGTCCTCTGTCAGTTCCGCAAAGACAGCAGCGGCAATCTCCTCATCAGACAATGTCTGATAACCAGGATAGCCGCTGTCATCATCCAGCCACTCCCTCACATTGTTGATGTCCACATCCTCACCTGCTGTACGTAAAAGAAGTAGGAACTCATCCACGTCAAATCCCTCAAAGTTGTGCGAGGCCTCGTATCCCTGAAGGAGACGAGAGCAACCACTGTTGAGGGTTTTGACAGAAACTTCCTTCCCAGCATTCGTCCAGTTGAACACCGCAAACTTGTTATTGTAACGCCAAAGATTTTCTATGGCCTGCTCCCCATGTGTGTCGACCCTCTGCTAGTCCTCTAGCACCACCATCATCTCATCGAGGAACCTCCGACGGTAGTCTCTTCACTGCCACTATCACACCTTGGTCCATTGGTTGAATGAAAGCAGTCGTATTAGGTGGCAGAAACATGCACGTGATACGACGTTATCAATAACAAATTTCTTCTTGAACATATGTGCAGGGGCATTGTCAGGGATCAGGAGTGCCTTCACCTGGTCGCGAGAGATACCACGTTCCTTTGTATGATAATGCTCGACAAAGTGTCTGTGGAACCAATCTCTTAGGATTCCAGAGGTAAATCAGGCCTTCACAGAATGATATCCATCAATGCACGGAGACAATGTGGCTGTTTTGCACATTCAACAATAATGGGCTTGAGACGGTGCATCCTGTTAGCATTGGACCAGCCAAAACCAAGACATGCTGTTTAGACAACTTCCGACCAGGCACAGTCTTGTCCCTCTCCTCTGCCAGGGTGTTCGTGGGCAAGGAGCAGTAGAAGAGGCCAGCTTCATCAGCACTGTACATTTGACCGAGAGCAAGGCCCTCGTCCTTGATCAGACGCTGCACTTTCCGATGAAACGGCTTTACATCCTCTGCTGTCACGTCCAAAGCCTCACCATATGTCTTATTGCCAGGAAGTCCATGTCAAGTTTGAACCAGAAGAACCAACCTCCAGATGCCTTTAAGTCATGCATGTTGTGTAGGTGTGGTAACTTAGCTGCCGCCTTCAACTTGGTCCCATGTACAAGCACACTGGCACCCCATTGTTGGTGGAACCAAATCAAAGTCGACTGGCTGATGGCGGTGTGGCGGGGCTGAGACACCATCTTCCTATCACCCATCTGAGTGGCATCGCCGTAGTCATGTTCACACTGAGTAAGCTCGGCCGGTGATTTCTTGATATCAATCGAAGTTGAATGGGCCTGATCACATTCCCGCAGAATGCATGAAGTGGTCCAGCTCGCATCAACCTTGCTCAATATCTCACGCTTCTTCTCCTAAATAAAAACCGTCCTCTTTCATTTCTTGGGTGATGGTGGGGCCGTCATCACACACACGAGAATGCTGCTGGGGAAAATCAAGGCCTGAAAAAGGCAGGGAAACACCACAAATGCAACAATGGAAGCTGCCATGGCTACAACTCAGCCAAGCACATCCACACTCGAGACAGGCAAAGGCAGGAACTGAGGTGCGGTACCGCCACTTGAACACAGTGTTGCCATGTCTCTACCCATGCTTGGCTGAGCACACAAGTAAAACAGCCAATCTGACCTATGAGTGCAAGGCTTGCTGCACAGCAGCAACACTGGATCCACTGTACATCATGGCCACAGGAAGCGTCCGAGTAATTCGGCTGGCAAAGGCGACTTTGACCATTTAGTAAGGATGCAGACAATTGTGCGGGCCTCGGAGCATCCGGATGATCTGGCCAGCCAGGGGACTTTGACCGTTTCGTGAGGAGGTGGATGACCATTTTTGCTCAGCTTGTGGGTTAGGGTCTGTATCACTTGCACGTGGCCGAAAGCATCTGAGTGATCCAGGTGGCCGGGGGACTTTGACCATTCGGTGAGGAGGCAGCCGGCCATTTTTGCTCAGCTTGTGAGGTGCTGTCTTTTACCTGTGTGTGGCCAGAGAGCCCAGCAGCCTCAGGTGGCCGCCCAACTGATTTTTTTATTTTGTAGGCTGCCCAACCGGCGATGTCGGAAATTTTATGTTCAGACATGGACAAAGAAATCTGGATACAGCCATAATACAGCCAAAGTCTAAAGTTCATATACGGAATGTCCGGATAATCGAGTGATTACTGTACACTATTACAAGCCTATCTATCTAAACTGAGTCTATCTGGATGGTATGATAAACCACATTTCTCAGATCATCAACCAAATTAAGGATGAAGAGAAAAAGACAACAAAGTGGGGAGATGGACAAAAGGAATACAAGTAGCTAACTACCTGAAAGAATGAGGCTTAAGGTGCTGAGAGTGGTAATGACTACTGGCAGAGAAGCTTGGTGGTATTTCTGTCACAGCCTCCTGGGATGAGCTTTGAGGCACTGAGCCCCTTGCTGGTTATCGTGGTACTTGAAGCACTCTCACGTGACTTCAGAAGTGGATTCCCGTGGGAGATGCAATATGCTGATGATTTGGCATTGATTGCAGAGAATGAAAGGGAGGCAGAGGAAAGATTTAGGAAATGGAGAGATGGTATGGAGCACAAGGGCTTAAGAGTAAATGAAGATAAAACAAAAGTGATGGTATCTAGGGCTGGAGGTGATAATGTCAAAGAAGAGGGAGAGTGGCCATGTGCAATCTGTCACAAGAGCGTGGGAATTAATTCCATCTTGTGCAATGTTTGTGATAAGTGGGTGCATAAGAGATGTAGTGGTATTAGAGGTAGACTGTGAGATACCGGTAATGCTGATTTCATGTGTGCGGTGTGTTGGGGAAAGCGTGTGGACATTGCCACGCGTGAAAGGATTGAACTTGCTTGTCAGTCTCTTGAGTGTGCGGAAGAGTTTTGTTATTTGGGAGACATGCTATGTGCTGGAGGTGGGACTGGAGCTAGCTCTGTGGCTAGAGTGAGTGGTTGAAAGAAGTTCAAGGAGCTATTGTTTCTCCTGACATTGAGAGGTATCTCCCTCCTTGCTAAGGGATCTCTGTAGTGTTAGGAGTGTAATGCTGTACGGTAGTGAGTCCTGGCCAGTAGAGGAAGAGGATACGCAGGCTCAAACATACAAAAATGAGGAGAGGCAGATTTAGATGGTTTGAGTATGTGGAGAGGATGGGGGATGATAACTGGGTGCAGAATGTGAGAAGTGCTAATGCTGGGGGTTGGGATGTGAAAGACAGACAGAAAAAGACCTGGGATGAGGTCATTGAGTGTGACCTAGGGGTTAAGAGACTAAATAGGGAAGCGCCACAGACCGAGCAGACACATGCAAGCATGTTGGAGCCTTCAAAAATGAAAACAAAACAAAAGGAATCAAAGTCCTCACAGCTATAATAAGATTAACAAGCTTAATCACATGTAGCTACTGCATATAGGCCTATGTAGAGAGAGCTGAATAGCTCACACAGTATAACATCCATCCATCATCCAATACTACGTTGCCCCATGAGGAGCGTAGGAGTCCGGGGTTAGGCAGTTGGTCCTGACATTTAAGATGAGAGTGACCAGCCTCACTCATCCCTGAGTGGCATTACGTGAGCAATAAACCCCAGCCACCCCTTGGATAGAAACCTTCACCGGCTCAATCCAACTGGAGTGCAATAATTACCCACTAAACCACCAGGTGCCAAAATTTGGTTACAGTATATGGTTACCACCCAGCAGAGTAAATGGTTTCCTGGTGTACAGGAAACCATTTGGCTTGTCACTCGGTGTAGAGTCACCCACAGGCAGAAGGAAGAGGTAAGAATACCACAGGCAGAAGGAAGAGGAAAGAATGAAGGAAAGAAAGACAGAAGAGAGAGTGTAAAGTCACCTGTAGGCAGATAATGGATGCTAAATCATTGCAAAATTTACCCTGTAATGTATAATTATATATCAGTATAATACTCACGGCTATTATAATGTTCGGAACATTGCCCTGCTTTGCAAAGACTTCTAGCCGAGCCACAGTCTCTTCATTACCCACAATCTCTGGGAACGTGGTAGGACGGTACTTTTCAATCCTGTGGAAAGCAACCAGGTCTACAATATCACACTAAAGTTAATACTCATAAAGCAACTAAACTCAGATCCAGATATAAACAACTATCATCACATTCACTACCTTGCTCCCTTCTGCGAAGCCGTGAAAGAACAGGTATGCCGGCAGGTACTATATCGGCTGAAATTACTGTTAAATTTAAGGTGAATCTGTAAGAAAGCTCCCATTCATATAATGTACTGGTACTGTACAACTGTATTTTTTCTCAACTATAATGTAAGTATCATAGGGATAGATATCAAAAGTTGCAGAAACGGATAATTTCAAAGATATTAATTACCAGCAAGTTACACTTTCATGCTAACTTTACATGTAAATTAACATAGCTACAGCAAATGACCACCCACCATATTAGGTTTTCAGGTCAATTCAGTTCCAAGGGCAATCTGTCATCAGGTGTTTTGTTCCTACTAATCTCACCTAACAGCCTAAGACAAACCAGCCTAATCTAACTGGAAGTACTTGAGGACAAATGGGTTTTGCATCCGAACTGACCCCTGTATGACACTATTGCTTGTGTTAGCAAACTTTAGTATAATACTGTATGTTATTTCTGGAGAATCTGGGTGTCATAAATTAATCACACAACTAGGAAAGGTAATCTGCCACAAAATTTTCATCTGTTTGTGGGAGCTCTCCTACAGTTTGTCCATATTCATTTCTCAGTAGGCTTCATAGGGAATAAAATTTGCATTATATATGATTTATCAATTGGCAGAAGGAATTCCCAATTCGATGCTTGTTTGAAAGCACATCTGACTTGGTAACGTACGCCTAAGCTAACTATATATAGCCACGATAGCAGACGGCGCTAAAAGTTGCGAGAATCTCTCCTCCATATTAAGTATGGTAAGTACCATGGGTAAATTTACATTTTACTTGAGGCAGTAGAAGGACCTTGACAATTCAATTCATATCCCTCCAGTTTGATTTCTGTATTTTTCTGCTTATTTTCAGGTGGTAAGGTGTCTTTTCCTGCTGAAAAAAATCCTACTGTCTTTACATCATGTTCATTAAGCCGTACCAGTACTTACGGTTGTTTGTTTCCAGTGCAATGGAAGAATCTTACTAAAAGTACTCAGGTGGATTTCATTTCCCAACTTGATGCTAGGTTAGGTTAAATATGATTCTTAGGTACAGTTAAGCTAAGTTTATTTAAACACTTAGGTTAGAACAGCCCTTCCTCCTATACAGTAATGAATCAAATGAGTTGTCACAGTGGAACATCCACCTATCTATCTATTGCCAGATGCCTTAATCCCGTACGGGGTGGCCACTAACAAATCACCTCCACGTCACCCTGTCCCCTGCCATTTCACTGCCCTGCTCCCAACTCAAACTCCCCTCTCTCATATTCCTCTCCACTCCATCCCATCCTCGGCCTCCCCCTCCCTCTTCCCCCCTCCACCTCATTCACATACACTCTCCTCATCAGTCTCTCACCCTCCATCCTCTCCACATGGCCAAACCACCTCAGTATGTTCCTCCTAACGCTTCCTATCATGTCCACACCACAACGCTCCTTTATATCCTCATTTGTCAGCCTGACTCTCCATGTGACTCTACAGGCTCCTCTTAACTCATTCCACTGCTCTCACTCTTGACTTGTGTCCTTCCAAGAACATCCAAGCTTCACTTCCATATGTTATAGTTGGTATCACAATACTGTCATGTAGTAACTTTTTCACTTCCATGCTCACTTCCCTGTTTCTTATCACTGCTTTCAAGGAACCAGCAACCTTTCTTCCTTGTTGTACCCTTTCAAACACTTCACCCTCCAAACTTCCATCCTTACTCATCACACTCCCCAAGTACTTAAACGTACTCACATTTTCCATTTCCTCACCAGCCAACCTCACTGTACTGTACATTCACTGACTTCACCTCTCACTTTACTCTTCCCTACATTCACCTTTAGATTCCGTTTCTTACGCACTCTCCCAAACTCATCCATCAAGCCTTGCAGCTCCCCTTTGTCTTCACTTAACAACACAGTATCATCTGCAAACAACAGTACAGGGAGTTTCCAAACACTAACCTCTCTCACTAGGGCCACTCCAACATCCACTTCCCTACCTTGTATCTCTTTTATTACCCCATCCATGTACAGATTGAACAACCATGGAGACATAACACATCCCTGTTTCAACCCAACTTACAAAGAAAAAAATTCACTCAGTTCACCATCCACACACACTGCAGCCTTAGCACCATCATACATACTCTTCGCAGCATTCAGCAACTTCCCATCTACTCCATATATTCTTAATACTTTCCACAATCCTTGTCTATCCACCCTGTTATATGCTTTCTCCAAATCCATGAAGGTTGCATACAACTACTTTCCCTTCTCTAGAAACTTTCCACACTGGAACATACCTTAGCTAAAAACAATGGGAAAACAGGTTTTGCATGAAACATTTATTTACCACCACAGAAATAATAAGAAAACTATAACAGACTACAGGAAGAAGAAGAGCTGATTTGGTAAGGTGCCTCTACTGCCTTAAGTTAAATAAAGCGTACCGGTATGTGTATCGTAAATACCATGTTAAATGGACTTGTCATAGAAAGTTAATGCAAACTTTCTACTGTAAATCAGCCAATACATATAGAAGCAAATAAAAACCGACATGTGTGACTAAATTCACCAATATGTCTAACATGAAACAGCACAGTTTGAACAGTGCCATATCTACCCAAAGCTAAGCCCAAAACCAGTATGTATAGTCATAAGCAGCAAAATTACCTGGTATTAAAAAAGGCCCACCTCAGCTGTATCAATAGTGATGGTGAACGAAAACACTGTTTAATACTATGTTTAAGCCTACCTGCAATTTCAACAATAAAAATTGTCCGTACCGTACGTGTCTTCTATTAATTGTCCGTACTTGTCCTCTGTTAACTGACAGACAAGAATATCGAAATACTTCTTCCATGAACTTCCTGACGCTTACTTACCAGGGTATATGTGACGATTTTGAGCCAGAAGAAGTACTATGGCCAGAAGTAGTAGCCGTATCTACCTCCATCGTCCCCTCCGTGCCTGCCATGTTTACAAAATAACACGACGGCGGGAAAATGAAACAAATGAATGTCTACTTGCGCGCCAGATTTAAAAATTGCAGCCGACGCCTTGCTGAAAATGCACTTTGACACTCAGCTAATAGCTTAGTTTTTTTTTTTTTTTAGATTGTTACAGTTGATAGCTTTGTTTTTTGTATAGTTGTCTAAGTGGGATAAATGGGTATTATCATTTGACTGGTGCGAGAAGCTGGTGCCACTGATACTGCATGCAAAATGAGTACCGTAGGTGAGGTAAGCTGTATGATGCAGTGGCAATGTATCCCTGAATATCATATGAATATTCCACCATAGGGTCAAAGGCCTGTTAAGAAGACGAACACCGTAGGTAAGCGCCTTATGGTGTCTGCCCTTTGTTTTTGTTTTTGTTGTTTCTGGAATTCTTCTTTCCGTCGTTCTTATGTGTGGCCTCTGATATTTTGGCATCATATTAGATGTGAAAAGGCAACAAAGGAGGTGTAGGCCTATAAGTTTTTGATGAGGAGTGATGCCAGCTCGATCCATTGATATTGCATCAAGTGCAACGTAGTGGTGGATTCTGTCTTATGTTGCCGAACTGTAATAAAGGCAGGACATTATGGAAAAGAGGATGGATGCTATGGAAGTGAACTGTCATGAGCAGTTTTGCAACCTGGAAAAAGGGCTGGATGAAGTGAGAGCAAAGCTCAGTCAAGGGAGCATAGGGAAAGTTCAGGAGGATATTGATAATCTGAAAGCAAGGGTTTCCGAGGAGGTAAGAGAACAGTTTGGTAGTTCATTTAGGGATGTATTGCTGGCAAAGGTAAAGAAAGCTAATGAGAACATAAGTAGGGTTCAACAAACACCAGGAAAGGAAATCATTGCAGAAACTACTTGCAAGGTACAGGCTAGGCTGGATAGAATGAAGAAGATGGTGCTGTACAATGTGCCAGAACAGATGATTGAGGGCATTAAATTGAGTATCAGGGCTGAGAAAATCAGACACGATAAATTGGTTTTTAGAAATATCTGTGCTGAGATTGGTGTGGATTGTCATGACGAGAACATGTCTAACACAATGAGGCTTGACAAGTATGAAACAACGACGGCAACAAACATGGATGTCAAACCTAGGCCAATACTGAAAGAAAGAGTTATGAAAAATGCGTATAAGTTGAAGACCTGTACTATCCAAGTGATAAAGGGAACAGGACCCTCCCATGACATGAACAAGGAAGAAAGGCACATGGTTAAGGAGCTGAGGAGTAAAGCTAGGAGAAAAAACTTGGAAGCTCGGGGGACAGAGTTTTTTTACGTGGTCAGAGGGCACCATGGGAAAGAGTAATAGTACAAGTGAGGAGAAAGATGGCAGCAGGAGGAGGGATGACGCACAGTGCTATAAAAATGGACAAACATCCTGCAAAAGTAAGGGAGAACGCTGAGAATGTGGGGGTTCACGGGATGAGTCCCATGCAGGGGCAGCTGTAGATGACACAGTGGTGCAGCAAAAAGTAGCCTCATCAGCCAGTGATATGGAGAGTTTGTGTGTTTTATCCAGTATATAATGTGGATGTATTTTCCCAGGACAAAATTATGGAGTTGAAAGCAAGGATTGCAACTATGAAGCAGTTCCCTCAGATATTGGCTATTCAGGAGGTGAAGCCTAAAAATTTCAGATATGAGAGAGAATTGGTTGAATATAATATTGAAGGCTATGAGGCTATAGCAAAAAATATGGATAGGGACGATGGAGGAAGAGGGTTGTTGATGTATGTGAAAAAAGGTGAAGCAAAGTATGTTAAGGGAAATCCAAAATTATCTAGGATATATGTTCAGTATACCAGAATATATATGAGTGAGGAAAGGACAGGTAAGACTAAAGGTGATACCGGTAAAGGAAAAGGCTGAAACATTATCCAATTTTTATTGTAGCGTTTTCACTGATGAACCTGAGGGAGATGTACCAGTGGTTGAGACAAAACCGGTGCCATTGCAATTGGAAATTGAATGGTAGGAGGATGTGATTAAAAGTAAGATTGCAGATTTGAAGAAATAAATCCCCTGGGCTAGATGGTTTCCATTCAAGAATCATAAAAAAAAAAGTAAAAGACAAGATAGCGGTACGACTTAAAATTATGTATGAAACATCTTTCACTACGCATTTTGTACCAATGGAGTGGAAAATGGCCAATATAAGGGCAATTTTTAAGAAGGGGGACCGAAGTGATCCGAGCAATTATAAACCTGTCAGTTTGACCTGTTTTATTGGAAAGATAATGAAATCTATTATTAAAGATCATGTAATGGCACATATGAAGAGGCATAACTTGTTCAGCACAAATCAGTTTGGATTTATATGAGGTCGATCTATAGTACTGCAAATGGTTAGGGCGCTGGGAGACTGGACTGAGGCATTGGATGAGGGGTATTCAGTTGATGTAGCATACTGTGATTTTATGAAGGCATTTGACAAGGTTCCTCACAGAAGGCTCATAGAAAAACTAAAGATATACAATTTGGAACCAGGATACATTGAATGGATTAAGTCATTTCTGAGAGGCAGACAACAGAGAGTGGTTGTAAATGGGGAAATGTCTGTGTGGAAAGATGTGACGAGTGGTGTGCCTCAAGGTTCTGTTCTTGGTCCTCTTCTATTTGTCATGTTTATTAACTGTTTGCCTCATGTAGTGGTGAACAACGGTGAAATGTTGCTTTATGCTGATAATGCAAAAATATTTAGGAAAATTCAGAACAATGATGACTGTAGAAAGTTACAGGAGGACATCATGGCCTTGAAAATATGGTCAGAAAAGTGGCCTCTGAAGTTTAATCCTGATAAATGTAAATCAATGAGGATACGTAAAACTTTGGTAACAGGGAAATTACACGATGCAGGAAAGAATGGAGCAAGTAAGGGCAGAAAAAGACTTGGGATAATAATTGATGATGAACTGTGCTTTAAAAAGCATATTGCAGAAAAAATTAACCAAGCAAACGGAGTAGTAGGTCTTATAAGGAGAGCATTTGTGAATCTAAATGAGGAAACATTTAAACCATTGTTCACGGCCTTGGTAAGACCCATTCTGGAATATGCAAGCCAAGTGTGGTGCCCATATAAAATGCAAGATATTATTGTCACTGAAAATGTGCAAAGGCGGGCCACAAAATTGATTCCATCATTGAAGGAATTGTCATACTGAGGAAGGTTAAAGAAAAATCAAATCTACCAACCCTGGAATATAGACGATCAAGGGGGGAGATGACTGAAACGTATATTACAAGGAGTGTATGATAAGGTCTGTTGCAGGTTGTTTACATTTACAGGGAAATGAACGCACCAGGGGACATAGCAAGAAGGTGTACAAAAAAAAAAAAAAAAGTAGACTGAACATTAGAGTTTCTTCTGCAACAGAATAGTGGAACATTGAAATAGCCTCCCAAATGAGGTTGTAAGCGAGGTGAGTGAGATGAAGTTTGAAAAGGAGTTAGATAGGGTATGGAGTGGCCAGGAACAAAAATTTGATTTTGGGGCAAAAACAGAAAAACTGCCACGTTATAACCCAAGTCATAATTCATTTACGGAATAGAGATTTATTTCAGCCAAACCGAACCGAACCAACGATGATAAGCTCGGAAGCATATTATGAGCCGGGCCTCACAGGCTGAATAGCCTTCCATCCGGATGTTTATCTGTAAATATGTGTTGAGTGCGCGCCGACACCGTGACGTGCAGTACGAGAGCTCCTGCTCATCTTCACTCAAGACCCGTCACCCTAACCACCCAACCCACAGCCCGCCTTACTTTCAGTGAGCCATCTGAAATCTGACAGAGGCCCAGGCTGTGGAATCTTTCGGCGTGCTCCGCCTCTGCTCACCTATAAAGTGTCTTTAACAGTTCTTATGAGTGCCACTCTACTGGTTAGGACTGGGAATTGAGATCTGCTGGGACGGTAAGCCTACACTGGTCATTTGTTGCCCCTCCGAATGCCTGAACAATGATTCTATCTTTGCCTTCACTTCCAAGTGCCTGAACAATGCTTCTATCTCTGCCTTCACTTCCAAGTGCCTGAACAATGCTTCTATCTTTGCCTTCACTTCCAAGTGCCTGAACAATGCTTCTATCTTTGCCATCATTGATTTGAATTAAACAGCCTTCACAGATATTGTAAAAACAAGTCCTTTGAGAAGAAATATTTTCTGAGGTTTAGCCGTGACCTATGGCTATAAGGTCCACCGCAGTGCTGTGCCTCCTCTAAGGAGAGGGAGTAGTAGCCAGAAGTAGCCCTTCCCCATGATAATAATGTACTGGGGGGAAGGGATATCTGTGGCGAAAGTGATGCATGTTAAAATGATAAAAAATCGAAGTATTGTATGAATGTAGTTGTGTGTGTGCCTTTACAGTATGTGTCATCGATAAAACCGACAGGGTGCGCGCATATGCAGTATGTGTGAGTGGGCACAATGTCAGCCTCCACACGTGGTTTTGAGCTATAATGTGGCCGAGTGGTTACTGCCCCGCAGTGCAGATCCGAGTATAGTTCTGCAATCTGCAAGACAGCCTGCTTGGGGTTTCGGTATTCCATCCAGAGGAGACAGAACGTGTTGTTCAGCAACGACACATTTACACAAGGTTTCCAGTCACATGCCATTGTGCAGTCAGACCATTTTGCTACCGTCCATCCTTCCCAAGATTCTTTCAAGATCGTGTGCCACTGAGGTCAGTGGCCTCTTTAAACAACCAGGCAGTTAAGCCCATCCTTTGGTCATCACTACCCACTCCCATTAGTACCACCTTTCAACATATGCCTATCTATCGTGTTCCGCTGCTTTCTTACACCAGCAAAAGCTCATTCCATAAATTCTCACCTGTCCCATATTAGATCCTCTCCGAGCTTTTTTTTTTTTTTTTTTTTTTTTTTTTTTTTAGATGGGCCGAAGATTTTTCTCTAGGGTCTCAAGGTACTGGGAGTTGGAAATCACAAACAACAATGTTATCTAAGTTCATCAAAATTGTGATAATTTCTAATACAACAAAAGTGGAGCTAAATGCTACAAGCCCACAAAATTGCTCCTGCCATAGAAAAAAAAAAAAAATAGAAATCCAAATTCAAAACCTGTTCATTCTGAGACGTCGGGACACATTGCATTTAAAGACTCGAGGTCATACGCAGAAGGAAATACGAACAGAGGAAGACAGTTCAATACTGACCTGTTGACCTGTAGCATACATGAAGGCCAAGGAGTATTGGTTAACTCTTACATTTGAAAGCTAGACAGAAAATGGGTGAGGGGTCACTGCCAAGCTGGTGTTATGCGCCCATCGTAATGGAGGAGGAATGCAAGAAGACAGTTCGGAAGAGCAGTTACCATCGAAGAAGCGACAGAAAAGAGCTAAAGACACAATAGTGCATTGAATGATCGGATCGTCGGCGACTAAAATGGCAACTCCACTGGCTTAGGCCAGTGAGAAGGGTGGTTGGACACTCCAGTGGACGAAAAACAAGACCTGTCAAAGGGAAGATGAGTTACTTATGTCAAAGACAATCTAGCTGGGTGAGTGGAGCTCGACAGCCATTGTTAGCAGTCCACCTAGGAAAGAGAAAATTCTGAATCAAACCAGGATAGCCCTTATCAGGGATCCCACGCCTCTGTCCATATGCAAATTCTTAATTCCTCCCCTGGCATGGGAGGTTTGGGTGGGGCTTGGATCCCCTCCCTGTAAAAACTTACATCTCGTGCTACTTAGGAAGAGGAAGTGAGATCAGGGTCACTGTATGTTGCCTGACCCTGTCCCAGCTTTGCTGGGAGGTTCTCCCTCGGGTACCAGCTTGACAGGGCTTTTGGGGCCCTGTAATGCTGAGACCAATTATGATGGTTGCTGGGAAAAGCCTATGAGACACCAGCAGCTGGATAACGGGATGGGCCCCCTAGCCCCAATCATGTTTTCAGCTTGATCACGTGGCGCAGAGGACACAGGAACCCATAAACCACAAGCGGATTTAATCTTCGGAAGGCTTTCCAAGTGGGGACCTGGAACGTTCTAAGCCTTTCAAAAGATGATTGCCTTTGTTGTCACGAGTGCATAGCTGCACTGTGTGATGTAGGGCGGCCCAGGCATGGGAAGATCAGTAGCGATGGTTATACATATTATTCATCTGGTTGTGATGATGATGCTTCGTGTAGAGTGCTCACTCTGTCTCTTGTGTCGACAGTGTTACTCCATTTGATGAGTCTATAACGCTGGTGAGGTTGAAGAATTCGTTGGGCTTCATCTAAATACTGTGTATGCTCCAACTGTGTCGAGTTATCTTGAAGAGAAAGAGTTATTCTATGCTAAATGTGACTCACCAGTGGAACAGTGCACCTAGCGGGATTACCGTCTCGGTCCTGCGTGACTTAAGTGCAATTACTGGCACTGACAAGGAAGGCTTCGAGGAATATGTACAGTAGTTTCTCATGGCTCTGGAGCAAGAATTACAATAGTTCTTATTTTTCTGGACTGCACAAAGTCCTGTAAGTTGAGAATTGCTGGATTCTTGTTCCAGTGGCCAGATCTTCACTGCTGGACTTAGTATTCCAGTACCACAGGGGTTGCAAAGGAGAATGACCTCATCGTTATTAGTACTCACTGGAGGACCCTTCAGAGCTGCAGAGTTTTCAAGAGTGCAGAGTTCTTTGCTACTGATCACAGATGTGTTGTTACTACTCTGAGGATACAAATCAGTACCGGTACTGAAATAAGCTCACGAGTCTACAAAAATCAGTTATATCTTGAGAAACCCAGGGATGAGGAGTGTGCTTACTGAGTATGCAGTGGCAGTCTCGACCCGGTTTGAAGTACTCAGTACTGTCACTGAATCTGTTGAGCGAGGGGATACCTTTATGCATGCTACCCTGGCAGTAGCTGATTGGTGCGTTGGAGTGCACCCGAGCTCAAGGAGGAGTTTGTATCACCCTGGACACTGGCCACACTTAAAGAATCGTGTTGCCAGACTGCCAGGAGATCGAGAACAGCAAAGACTTCTGTCTCGTCAGACCCGAGTTTTGCTGAGGAGGGACAAGGAGAAGTGTGTAATAGAAATCGCTGAGGAGGTGGAAGGCCTTTTCATGTAAATGACCTTCGACCTGCTTACAGAACCCTGAAGAAGCTTCACTCCAAACCCACTTCTCAGGTTACCTCTGCTTAAATGTGACTGGACCTCTTGTATCAGGGACAAATGAGTATATGACTTGTTGGTTTAAGTACTTTGAGCAGCTGTACATGGCTGAAATTCCCAATGGGGAATTACTGTCAGCTGGTGCAAAACCATTGACTGCTCTCCCACCAATTGATGATACCATGTGGATAGGTTGAAAAGAGGCAGACCAGTTGGTGTTTGTGGTATCCCAGTGGAAATGGTGTAGGGCTGGGAGTGTAGCCATGATCAGAGCATTACATGCAGTCAGAGAAACCATTCGGTGGACAGGACAAGGAATTTGGTCATCCCTATCTGGAAAAAGAAAGGAGACCAGTGTGACTATTAACAGCTGTGGTATTACAGTGCTGAGAGTGCCAGGCAAGATTCTTGCTCACATTCTCCTGATGCGTATCTGGGGTCATTTGCTTAAGTTTCAGAGGCCTGAGTAATCCGGATTCATGCCCAAGAAGTCTACAATTGTCCGTATGCTAGCTCTTCGAGTTCTCATGGGGCGCCACCTTGGGTATCAATTAGGTCTTCTTGCAGCCTAAGTGAACTCAAGAAGGTGTTTTACTCAGTAAATCAGGAGTTAATATGGGAACTCCTGTTACTCCATGGGATCCCGGAGGGATAATCCATCTGACTGCTAGTCTGTATCAAACACTGAGAATCCTGTCAAGTGTGGAAAAAGTACATACGACTTCTCAGTAAGTACTGGAATAAGACAGGGATGTGTCATTGCTCACATGCTTTTCACCACGTACATAGATTGGGTACTTGGAGAGGCTGTGAGTCGAAGTCTGTTTGTCTGTCTGTCTAAAGCCAGACGCCTTCATCCCGCAAAGGGTGGCCACAAACAAATCGCCTCCATGTCGCTCTGTCCCCTGCCATTTCACCACCCTCCCCCCAGTATAAACCCTCCTCTCTTATATACGGTACCTCTTTATTCCATCCCTTCATCTCGTCCTTGGTCTCCCCTTCCCTCTCCCCCCTCCACCTCACATACACTCTCCGAATTAGTTACTGTGGAGTATTAATTAGCAGTTTCAGGGTTACTGACCTTGACTTTGCTGATGATGCAGTTATCCTAGCGGAGTCACTGGAGATACTACTAAGTGCCCTCCAGGAATTACATGAGAATGCAAATTCGAAGCCATTGAGATTAAAAGTCTCTTGTGACAACACCAAGGTCCAGGCCTATGGTGGATCGATGGGTAAACAGTTCAGTCTGTCCAAGCATGTGGTGTGAATGTGGAAGTCTTGGAGAGGCTTACTTATCTTGGCAATGAGGTAAATAACAGTAGGTCAGACAATGAGATTTCTCATTGCATCAGCCTGGCCTGCGGGGATATAAATTCACTCAGTTCTAGAATTTGACGTTTTCTTTGTGTAGAATGATAACAGTATCCATCTTCAAGGCACTGGTGCTGTCTGTCTCACCGTACTTTGTGGTTGTGAGATATGGACACTAAACAGTGACTTGAAGCGGTGAATTGACTCCTTTTGTACTGTGTGTCTTCGCAGGATCATGGGGTATCGCTGGTACAACCGAGTGCCTAACGGCGACTACTCCGTAAAACTGAATCGTGGCCAGTTACCCACACAATATGTCAGAGCCAATGACATTTAAGCTATATTGGCAAGTGGCCCATTTTCCTGAGGCTGACCCATCCCACAGGGTAATCTCTGAGAGCATTATCCGGGATGGAGGAGACCAAGGGGAAGGCCACGGAACTCAAATGGTTGGAGCAGGCTGATCATTCATTTCAAGAGATACCTAGAGGGGTAAGAATCGCTGCCTGGAGGGTTGCAGGAAGATCTCTGAGTGGAATCGGAGGATGAGTGAGGCTATGTGCCCCGTGGCGTTTGCCCCTCCCCTTCACCACCCTTATGATGATGATTGTGGTGGTGGTGATGATGATGATGATGATGAGTACGTCAAAGAGACAGAAGTTGAACGGCGTCAGTAAAAAGAGGAGAGTTAATGAGACAAAAAGCCTTTCGGCTGTATTCTTAACATTTCCTTTCCTTGTAGAGGCATAGGAAGGAAATCCTTACTCCACCCCATTGAAAAGGGCTGTATGTGAATAATCCACCCACACATCAGAGTTGTACTCCATGCAGGGGCGAATAAACCCACGTATAAAATCAACAGCTGTGCGGGGGTAAAGAAGGCACTGATAATCCACATAACAGTTTGGAGGTGCTGTGATACTCACTCGATTATAAAATATTGCCTTTAACCTCTTCTGTCCGACACTGTTTTTACCCTCCCCCTGACAAAGTCAGGCGAGGGGACTGTTATCACTGGTGTCCGTCCGCTGTTTGGCGGCAGGGTGGCTGGCCAGGCTTAGAGATTTCGTTTCTGGAGCAAATCTCAAAAAAAAATTATAGAGTCATGAAATTTCATACAGTTATGTGTCTTATAGTGAACTGGTGCCTTTTGATAGGTTGAATGCTGTGTCTTAATTAGTTTTTTGAAAGTAATGAAAAAGTAAAAAGGCGCAGAGATTTCGTTTCCGGAGCAAAACTCAGAAAGTATTAACTATAGGAAATTTCCATAGTTATGTGGCTTATGGTGAACTGATGTCTTTTGATAGGTAGAATGGTGTGTCTTAAGTAGTTTTTTGAAAATAATGAAAAAGTAAAAAAAAAAAAAATATATCAGATTTCAGTGCGCCCTGCGCAAGGAATCTCAAGGGACAAGGTTAAGTTTACCATGGATGAAACTGAAATGTTTAAGTTTTAATGTCTCTGTGTTTTACGGGGGGGAGGGTGAGGGCCGTTATGCTCTTGGTTAGGTGTGCAGGGAGGTTGGGGGAATGTACTTGGTCAGGTGGAGGGTTGCAGCGATAATGATGATGATGATGATGGTAGTTGAGATGATGACGATAGCGGTTATGATGACAATGGAAGTGTTGTTGTTGTTGTTGTTGTTGTTGTTGTTGTTGGTGGTGGTGGTGGTCATGGTGGTAATGACGATGATGATGATGGTGATGGTGGAAGATAATGATGATGATAGTGGTGGTGATAATTGAGATGATGACGGTTTACTGGGATGTTGATGATGATGATAATTGTGATGGAGGTAACTGAGATGATGATGATTTTCTCCTGTCATCTCTTAAAGTTTTAATGTCTCTATGTTATACAGAAGGGAGGGCGTGAGAGCCGTTATGCGCTTGGTTAGGCGTGCAGGGAGGTGGGGGATATGTGTTTGGTCAGATGGAGGGTTGAACAGCGTAGCGTTGCCTGTGTTCTTCATGCTTACTACTCCAGACTAGCGATGGGATTTTGTGAAGGCTAGCCTCTACCTAACTCCCCGGTTTGAAAAGTCATCCCTAAACTGAGTACCGTATATTTTTGTTTACTAGTTGCAAGAATAATATATAAAATGCGTCATCGAACTGGAAGGATTAATGGCCAAAACAGTTACTCTTATTCTAGAAGCTGTGCATTAAAGTACGTCGTTTGAATTTGGCTTGTGAGTCAGTAATGGGCAGCATGGAGCAGTAATAATGTTTGTGAGATTTGACTAAGACATGTTGACAAGTTGCGTACAGACAGCAGTAAAATTAAAGTGAAAACAAAGAAACATGTTAAACGCAAATAAAAAATGAAATTAATGTGAACACATCTTGAATGGAATATAGAGGAATATATACCAGATTAATAATTACTAAATCCTCAAAGGGAATTTTAAGGCTTTCCTTCAGGGTACAAAAATGTGCTTGACAGTATCCTTCATCTCTGCAGCATAGCCTACCATGTGGAAATCCATGAGCCACACTCAACACTTTTCATGAGACTGAGGTACCCCATACTGACCGGGCACTCATGTGGTCTCAGACTGTTGCCTCGACAACCATGGTCAAAGGCGTGCTCCTGTCACGTGACCCATACGTGAATGGGAGTATTATGTTCACTCCTAGGTGTGCTGTCACGCAGGGAAGTCGCGACACTATATTCGCTATATTCACACTGGTTGCTTTGAAACTAATGTGCTTCCAACACCCACCTTCTGCAACGTACGGGCATGGTTCATTAAGTTAACACAAGACCACACGGACAGCACAGGCAATGGGTATTAATCAGACTCTCTTCATCTGACACAATTAGGATCACTTCAGTTTTGTGAAAACATCTTTTTCCTCTTCTGCACTTGCTGCTTATGTCGGCCTGGCCCTGTCCTTCCTGCCTTGCCAGCATCTGCTTTCACTGTATCATCAGCCCTAGCCTCATTATACTCATTGTGCTACTTCCTTCCGTACCTATATAAGCTATCTTGTCCATATTTTTTCACTCCCACAGTCCCTTCCTCTCCAGTCTCTTACGGCCTTGCATATACTGTCCCTCTCTCACTTGTCTTACTCGCATGCATCTTCTGCTCATAACACATACACTGCCTAGGCTGTCTAATATGCTAAAGTCACAGACAACTCCATCTGCTCTCAAGCTTCATCTTTGACCACCTTCCCAACCCACATATGTTGGTAGCATAAGGAAATTAACCACAGCAGGAGTAGCAGAACGGGAATCAGCGGTTATAAAGAGGTCAGAGAAAAGGAAGAGTTGAGTTCCCCTCTCACCCTCAGTCCATGCAATCATCACCAGAGACCATACTGTCATCCGAGATATTCCCTGTGAGGCCGCAAGTAGTGTCCAAGCCTGGAGCTTAGGCCTCACTGTCCCACTTTAAATTAAGATCTTCCTGTAAATTTCCGAGGACTAAGTGATGAGGGAACCCTGCTGGAAATTCGCGTAGCTGGTCAACAAAGCTTGAACATAACTAGTGGGGATGAGGTGATCCCTCCAGTAGAAGGCTACCGGTGTTTCCGTAACTGTCAGCAAGACCTAGAGAACAGTCGATGGAAGACTGTCAGATGCGATACAGAAAAGAATGAATGAACACTGGATGACAAAATAGCAAAAAACAAACAAAAACAAACAAACAAACTAAACAGAAGCAGAGTAAGACCCATTCCAGGTAAGGTGCTACAAAATATACGGAGTCATATATAGAATGAAGACCTGGTACCCAGTCGTCGTATTTCTCTCGGCCTCCTGGTTCAGGGGAAAAGGTGAGACGCCATTCGTAGTTTCCAGTGGGTAGAGCTGGATGGCAGCAATTATGGCCCCAGAAAGGGTCTCGGGGACACCTGTAGGAGCAGTGCCATGGGGATTGCAGTGTAGGAGTCTAGGAGTCGCCCAGTTCCTCCAGGGGTTGAACAATTGCAAGACCACCTGCAGGTGTAGTAGCGGGCTTACAGTTCTGTGTTGTTAATATTTTTTTATTTGAAGTCCGTTCTCCTTAACGACCCAAAAGGCGCTGATAAATTGCGAGGGGCAATATGGATGTGCCATGGGCTGTCGCAGGGTGTGAAAGTTCCTAGTTGAAGAAAAGGTTCAGGAGCAGGGGTAGGGGAACTGGAAAAGCTAAAAGAACTGACAGCAATGTAGGCTAAGGAGAGGAGGAGGCCTGCGTGAAGTGAAAATTAGTCCACGCCGCTGTGCCTTGCTTAAGTACTGGCCAGCCGCATTCAACTCTCCGTCACGACTGTGCAGTGCAAGGTCATTGACTCAGGTGACAAAGTTCGTTCAACCCACGTGTCAAGATCGAGTTCATGGGATAAGGATTGGTGTTCATGGGACATATGGAGCAATGCTTGCGAAATAAGGATAATTATCGAAGATAGGGAAAATGCACATGATCCTAATGTACAATAAACGTGCAACATCACGTTCATCAAAAACTAACGATCCTTGACCTGCCATTTGGGTAGGCTGATTCAGAATATTATTCTCATTGATGCCCCGCACCCCTGCAACACCTTTACATTCAGGAAACCATTACCACCAGAGGCATGTGGGTGGGAAGGAAGTGAGGTAACTGATCCTGCCACGATCATGTGCACATATGCAGCCGCCCACACTATAACGAGGGATTTATTCCCTTACGGCCACCTAATTTTCCACACCAGTAAGCAGAACTCTCACTCCAGACGTATAAGGTACTATGGAGTGGCGCATCTCTCTCTCTCTCTCTCTCTCTCTCTCTCTCTCTCTGCCCATTCATTTTCGCTCTTCCTCACTTTTCTCCACAGCCTGACTCCTTTCCTGCATCTCCTTCATCCTCTTTGCATCTTATACAGGGGTTTTTGGATCATGAATGCATCCTTCCCCGGGAGAGGGATGGAACTACAGGTTTTATGCAATAATCTGATGCATTTAGAGTTCGAGATAAGCACTGAGAAATGTGAGCTGCTAGGCATTTCGTGGAATATGGAGTGAAAACATGTCAGCTGCATATTCAAGACATCTTGTACTGTTATACTATACTTACTTCTCTATGTAAGTGGATGCAAAGAGGTTAATTAAGCTGTCATGTAATATGTTAATGAATTGTGTAGGGTAACTGCAAAGTAAAGAACATGAAACACATAAAATCTCTGCCACAGAGGGTTAATCTAAGTCTGCAAGAAATATTGAAGGTCTACAGTATGTACTCTTATTTCTTCCACCTTCATGCAAAAAGGATCATAGTTATGGCACGGATTTGACTGATCATTAACCCTTAGTTTTTAGTCCTGCACAACGAATCATATTTATGGTACAGCACCGATTAAAAGTTAAAAATCATTATGGGAAGAAGCCATACTATAATTTCTTTGTTCGCGAAACAGCAAGTCTTTGTTATGGCAGAGAATTGATCAGAAATTGAGGGGAGATGGGGAAAAATCTGCATTCTCCATTCAAAGTCCATCCTTTAAAAACTGATCTTGGTAATGATGCAGAACTAAATTTATGTTAACAAGTGACATGGAAATTTTTGCTCTCTCTCTCTCTCTCTCTCTCTCTCTCTCCTTGCAACAACAAATTTTACTTGCTACAACGAACTGATTAAACCTAGGAAGATCCTACTTTCTCATTTACTTGTTCTTCCTCTTCGTATGTGGCTCAGTGTCCAGATGTGAGAGAGCTGAATTGTTCATGGCGGACAAGTGGAAGTGACTGTGAGATGACAAGCATTTAAAAATAGAGCTGCTGGTTTATTTCCTTTGCTGCTCAGCTAGAAATGGAGGAAGTATTGGGTTATCCTCACCACGACCTATCATTACCACTGCATACCATCTTGAACCGCCTCTGTTTCACTGCCACCACCACAGTCCACCACTTCTGAGGATATACCAGTATCTTACCTCCGCTGTCTGGACCACGCCTCTCACCACCATAACCCATCACATTACCACAGTTCATTGTTTTGAACTCCATCCATCACCACCAGCTTGAACCTAATATCGCTATGTCCACTACAGTTCACCACCGTTCACTACAGTCAGTCTCAAGCCAACATCGTCTTCAACCACAGCTATCACCATCACAGTCCACCACACTAAGCTACACCTATCACCAACACAGTCTATCACACTGAACCACACCTATCTTCAGTTTAGTTTAACACACTGAACCACACGCATTCTTGCCACAGTTCACCACATTGAACCAATCTGTAGCTAGCACAGGCCATTACACTGAACAATATCTAAAACCATCAGACTGAACCCCATAATATACACATCTCATCACCTTGTGCCACACGCGGCTTTTACAACCATCACAGTACACCAGTGCTTTTCATCTCCCTCACCATTACCATAATTCACCATCGAGAGCTTTATTTCTGTCAAGCGGGTGCACCACATCTGTCACCACCATCTTCGACCATGTGTCACCACCACCACCACCACCACCACCACCACACTACAGCTACAACAACGACATTAACAGGGTCTTCCAGACTTCCCTTATCTCTTGTTGCTTCCATCTTGAACCACACGTTATCACATTACAGTTCCTCACAGTGGCGAATATCTGTAATTGTCACTGCCACAGATTCCCTCCCCGCTCAAGCACGTCACGTCTTGATTTTGACCTTTCTCCAAATGAAATTTTTCAGAAGACTTCATGCCTTTAATAATGTTTTTTTTTTCTTTTGCTCTGAAAAAGCTAGCATCACCACAACCACCGAATTCTACCAGTGAACAGCATAAGACACTTCTTATATCAATTGCCTTGGGCCATTTCTGTGTTGCCTCATCGTTCAGCACGCTGAACCATATTTATTTCACCACCGTCGTCGGTCGCACTGAACCAAATCTCTCACCCCCACACTTAATATCAACTCTGTCTTCACAGACAACCGAAGCTCATTTGTGTGTGTGTGTGTGTGTGTGTGTGTGTGTGTGTGTGTGTGTGTGTGTGTGTGTGTGTGTGTGTGTGTGTGTGTGTGTTCAAATTGATAAAATGAATTTGTATTGTTACTCCCCTTCTGATTCTTATTCATCATCACCATCATTATCATCATCATCGTCATCGACATCATCATCATTGTCATCGTCATCATCATTAGCATACGCTGTTAACTGATCCGTATTCATCCATCATTCATAGCTTATCTAAAGATCAGCTCCCTCTAAACTCTACCATCATATGATTAAATGACAAATTAAAGTACCTACTATTTTCTGTGTGTCTCACTTTCCCATTCATCCATTTCAGTCCCTCTCATATTTTTTACACAACACTACCACATCTTACCTTCCTTTCCATCTCAAATACCTTTGCTATAATCAAATACCTTTGCTATAATCCTACACATTATTCATCAACACGTCTTGCATTCCATACAGCTAGATACAAATCTGCCGAATTTTACTGGGCCCTAGAAGGGCGCAGGACTTAGATCCGGGGTCATCTGGATCAACTTTTTGTAGAATTTTAGAATGCAAGGGGACTCCTGGTCCTCGACACCTGCCTCTTTTAGCTTCTTCAACAAGCAAGGAGTATGGGGGCAGTTTTATTTCTCCTCTGGTCCCACTGACAACATCATTTATATGATAACCAACCAACTATAGTAAACAGTTTTCTGATACAAAGTAAGCCTTTTAGTTTGTCACTTATTGGAGATTTACTTAAGCAATTTTCATCATCATGTGTGTGGATAATGGGCACCGCCAGCTACCAGTGACCACTGATACTAATTTAGCAGAGACCCAGAAAAAACCTATGACCTGATTCCTTCTTTAACAGGAAGTCTCCCTGGTGTTACCTTTCAATGTCGTTCAGAGGGGTCACAGTGGCATGGCATTCCTCTTATCACTGTGGAGACAGAACGACATTTCAGCTACTTATTAACATAGCTTGATGGAAAAAAAAAATGTGATCAGAAATCCTAAACTCTTTCGTGATGTGTACATTCAGAGCAATATTTATCTATCTGTTTATCTATCTATCTATAAAACCCCATCACTATTATCCCCAGACGGATTTTTATATACTTATATGTAAAACTATTGCTTGCCCGCAAAAATTTGCGGGACTAGTGGATTTTCCATTACAAAATGTTTGCAAATAGCATTATCTCTGCTTCCATACCGTTATTGAGCCCACAATGACCAATTCTGACCAAAAACTCGAAATGTTTTCCCATGTCGCGATTTCCGAAAATTTGGCGCCGTCGCGTCCTGCGCGATAGCAAAATTTTTGTTTGGCATTTTTTCCAAGACTCCTTGGACATACCCAGACCTAATACAAAAAGAATTAGGTCGATATTCATTAAGGTTCTCGTGAAAGAAACGAACAAACGTACATTTCATGTATCTTAACTTCCAACAACTTCGCGCCGTCACGTCTCCCTCGATCGCCATTTGTTTTTTTTTTTTGTATTTTTCTGACACTCCCTGAAATGGCCTCAACCTAATGCAGAAAGAATTAGATTGATATCTTTACCGTTCTTGTGCAAGAAACGAACTAACGCTCAGGTAAACACACATAAACAGCTTGAATTTATTATAAACCAAGAAAGTGCACTTTGTGAGCGTGTCACGAGCGAGCAAGCGCCATGTTATCACAATTCCCTCTGATATAAAATTATAGGCGGAATCTCCGACATTTAATTGCTAGAGCTGATGCCAAAAACACAGTGTTAAAGCAGAAATTCTCTTTTAATTTGATTTCGTAACTGGGGCGTTCACCGATTACAGTCAAACACTCCCTTGGAAAACTCGAGAGTCCAAGAGATTCTATCGTTTTTGTGTGTGAGTTTTTAGTTCATGGCAAAATTTATTGAAGGAGTATATCACATGCAGAAAGAATTTCAACTCTACTTCGCGTATGAATAAAGTTACTCGTATTAGCTTCTGCTTAGCGTGACGGTCGGGCCGCTCATTTCTAAACTTAACTTAGAGTATATTGTATATATATATATATATATATATATATATATATATATATATATATATATATATATATATATATATATATATATATATAATCTGCCAGAGAATAATAATGAATGGGTATTATATACTGTATATATATATATATATATATATATATATATATATATATATATATATATATATATATATATATATATATATATATATATACATCATTTATCAGAGTCAAAGAGTAAAAGTAGATTATGTGTATTCCAATTTCCACTCAGTTAACGCCGGCGTGCCGCAGAGGTCAGTTCTGGCGCCAACCCTATTCCTGGTTCAAATTAATGATCTCTTATCTGTCACCCACAATCCCATCCACCCATACGCAGATGACTCAACACTACATAGTTCATTCACACTCAGACACCCATTTACAAAGTCTAATATCTCTACCTCTCAACTCAGTACAGTCATCTCCATAAATCAAGACCTATCCACGGTCACTGAATGAGGACAAAACAACCTTGTCTCTTTTAATGCTAGTCAAACCAGATATATACAATTTACTAATAGACAGATATTGCCAGATTTGTACATTATCTTCAGTGCCACTAATATTCCCATCTCCAAAAGTATTGAAATTCTTGGCGTCTCACTTAACAATGTCATCAGCTGGACCTCTCATGTTAGATCACTTGCTAAAACCGCCTCAAAGAAACTTAGATTATTGTACAGAGTCTGTAACTTCTTCGCTGATGAGCAGTTAGCTCTAATTTATAAGAGTCATGTGCGCTCTCAGCTTGAATATTGCTCACCCTTGTGGAATGGATGTGGAGAGGTTGCATTAAAACTACTAGATAAAATTCAGAACAAAGCTTTTAGAATTATTAACAACCCTGCCATTACAAAAAAAACTACCTTCCCTGCAAGGAAGAAAAAATGTTGCCTCCCTTGCATTATTTTACAGATATTTTTTTGGCCAATGCTGAGACGAAGTTGCGTCCATGGTGCCACCTCTCCATGCCTTCCCTTGTGCTACACGGGCATTTTGTAGCGCTCATGACTGGAATGTCACTCAGTCATATTGCAGAACTTCTGCCTATCAGAATTCTTTCATTCCTCGAACTGCATCTCTCTGGAACTCGCTTCCCCAGAGTTGTTTCCCTCCAAATATCAACCCACAGCTGTTCAAGTCTAACAGTTACAGATATTTTATGAACTGAGGACACCAGTAATCTGGTGTATGGATTATTATTATTTTTCATTTGTTTTTCGTTCCTCCGTTCTGTTATATAATAAATAAATATATATATATATATATATATATATATATATATAGACATTTATATCTCTATATATATATAGATATATATATATATATATATATATATATATATATATATATATATATATATATATATATATATATATATATATTAGGAAGGGAAGAGGTTGTGTAGATCAGATATTCATTCTTAGATCTTTAGTTGAAAAGTTTATAGAGAAGGGAAAGAAGTTGTATGCGGCTTTCATGGATTTAGAGAAAGCATATGACAGCACCGCCGGATTAAGGGAGGGGGCCCAAGGGGCCCGGGCCGGGTCACCCACCAAGAGGGGGCCTCCCACCAGAGCAACTTGTGTTCATTTAATTTCGAGTTTATGCATTACATATTAAAGCATTGGATGAATAGTCCCCGTTCAGTATTTCCTAACTAAAAGTGTCCTATTTATATATTAGGATTTAGGTTACCAGTCTGTGGTGTATGCCATTGGGGGAGTTGGAAAGAGGGCCTCCCTTCCAAGCGGGCCCCGGGCCTCCCACATGCTTAATCCAGCCGTGTATGACAGGGTGGATAGACAAGGATTGTGGAAACTATTAAGAATATATGGAGTAGATGGGAAGTTGTTGAATGCTGTGAAAAGTATGTATGATGGTGCTAAGGCTGCAGTGCGTGTGGATGCTGAACTAAGTGAATTTTTCTCTTTGAAGGTTGGGTTGAAACAAGGGTGTGTCATGTCTCCATGGTTGTTCAATCTGTACATGGACGGAGTAATAAAAGAGGTACAGGGTAGGGTAGTGGATGTTGGAGTGGCTCTGGTGAGAGAGGATAGTGTTTGGAAACTCCCTGTACTGTTGTTTGCAGATGATACTGTGTTGTTGAGTGAAGACGAAGGAGAGCTGCAAGGCTTAGCGGATGAGTTTGGGAGAGTGTGTAAGAAACGGAATCTAAAGGTGAATGTAGGGAAGAGTAAAGTGATGGTCTTTGAGAGAGGTGAAGTCAGTGAATGTACAACGAGGTTGGATGGTGAGGAATTGGAAAATGTGAGTACGTTTAAGTACTTGGGCAGTGTGATGAGTAAGGATGGAGTTTTTTTTTTTTTTTTTTTTTATGCGAGGAAGAAGGAACCAAAGGCCATGGCCCGCAGTAACAGTTCCTTCCAAGAGAAAAACAAAATACAATAGAGAGCCAAATTCAAGATCCGATCATTTTGAGATGCCTGGACACACTGCGTTTGAAAGACTGGAGATCATAGGCAGCAGGAAATACAGACAGAGGGAGACAGTTCCAGAGCTGACCTGTTGCATAAATGAAAGACTGGGAGTAACGGTTAACTCTTGCATTAGAGAGTTGGACAGAAAAGGGATGAGAGTTTGCTGCCAGACGGGTGCTACGCGCCCGTCGTAGAGGTGGAGGAATGCAAGCAGACAGTTCAGAGGAGCAGTGACCATTAAAGTAGCGATAGAAAAGAGATAAAGATGCAACAGTGCGGCGAAGAGACAGAGGTTGAAGGGAGTCAGTAAGAGGAGGAGAGTTAATGAGACGAAAAGCCTTTGACTCCACCCTATTGAGAAGAGCTGTATGTGGGGAGCCTCCCCACACATGAGAGTTGTACTCCACACAGGGACGGATAAAACCTCTGTATAGAGTCAACAATTGTGCAGGGGTAAAGAAAGAGCGGAGTCGGCTTAGCACACCCAATCTCTTGGAAGCAGATTTTACAAGAGATGTAATATGATCTTTCCAAGATAAGTCCTGAGTAAATGAAACCCCAAGCATGTTCAAGGATGATGCAGGATTCAGCTGAATATTATTAAACATTAATGGGTATACCTGTGGAAGATTTTGTCGGGTTGATAGGTGTAAGAACTGAGTCTTAGATGCATTAAAGACAACCATATTATTTTTACCCCAGTCAGCGATGAGCCAAGTCAGACATTAGGTGTGCCATAGCCTCATCCCTTGTTTCTTGAAGTAACTGTTGAGATGGGCGTTGCGGAAACCGAATGGAAAGGTGAAGGGTGGAGTCATCAGCGTATGAGTGGATAGGGTTAGATGTACAGCTTAGAAGATCATTGATGAATAAAAGGAAGAGAGTTGGTGATAGGACAGAGCCCTGAGGAACACCACTGTTGACAGATCTAGGAGAAGAACAATGGCCGTCTACAACAGCGGCTATAGAACGACCAGAAAGGAAGCTAGCGATGAAGGCACAGATAGAAGGATAGAAACCGTAGGAGGGCAGTTTGGAAATTAAAGATTTATGCCAGACTCGATCGAAAGCCTTTGAGATGTCAAGTGCAATGGCAAAGCTTTCGCCAAAGTCCCGAAAGGAGGATGACCAGGAGTCTGAAAGGTAGGTGAGAAGATCGCCAGTGGAGCGTCCCTGACGGAACCCATACTGACGATCGGAAAGAAGGTTGTGATAGGAAAGATGCCTTAAAATTTTTCTATTAAGAATTGACTCGAAAACTTTTGAAATACAGGACGTTAAAGCAATTGGACGATAGTTGGAGGGTTGGGAGTGGTCACCCTTCTTTGGGACTGGCTGAATGAGAGCAAACTTCCAGCAAGAAGGAAAGGTACAAGTTGACAGACAAAGGCGAAAGAGTTTGCCTAGGCAGGGTGTAAGCACAGAAGCACAGTTCTTGAGAACAACAGGAGGGACCCCATCAGGCCCATATGCCTTGTTAGTACTGAGGCCAGTGATGGCAGAAAATACATCAACTGAAGAAATTTTAATGTCAGCCATGAGGAAGTCAGAGGGGAGAAGTGATGGAGGAACAGCACCGGAATCGTCTAAGGTGGAATTGGAGGAGAAAGTCTGTGCGAAGAGATCTGCTTTATCAGTAGAAGAAATAGCTACAGAACCATCAGAGTAGAAAAGAGGAGGGAAGGATGATGAGGTAAAGTTGTTAGAAAGATTTTTGGCAAGGTGCCAGAAGGAGCGGGAAGAATTCGAGTTGGGGAGTTGAGAGCATTTAGTATGGATGAAATTATTTTTAGTAGAGCGAAGAACAGACTTAGCACGATTCCGGGCAGAAACGTAAAGATGATGTGATTCAGGGGTGGGTTGGCTCCGGTACCTTTTGTAGGCCCTCTCCTTGTTGCGGACAGCATTAGAACAAGCGTGATTAAACCAAGGCTTTCTTGCGTTAGTCAAAGGATATGAGAAAGGAATGTATGCTTCCATGCCCGAGAGAATAACCTCCGTAATGCGCGAGGCACACTCAGATGGCTCCCGGCCATGGAAGCAATAATCATTCCAGGGAAAATCAAAGAAGTACTGCCTGAGGGCCTCCCAGTTCGCGGCTCCAAAATGCCACAGACGACGTTTCCCTGGAGGGTCCACAGGCCGTACTGGAGTGATAGGACAGGTTAAGGTAATAAGGTTGTGATCGGAGGAGCCCAACGGAGAGAAAAGATTAACAGAGTAAGCAGAAGGATTAGTTGTGAGGAAGAGGTCAAGTATGTTGGAGCTCTCTCCAAGGCGGTCAGGGATTCGGGTAGGGTGCTGTACAAGCTGCTCTAGGTCATTAAGGATAGAAAAGATGTAGGCTTGTTCACCAGGTGGATCCGTGAAAGGAGAGGAGAGCCAAAGGTGGTGATGAACATTGAAATCTCCAAGAATGGAGATTTCAGAGAAAGGAGAAATGGACAGAATGTGTTCCATCGTAGAAGTAAGATAGTCGAAGAATTTTTGATAGTCAGTAGAATTAGGGGATAAGTAAACAGCACAGATATATTTAGTCAGAGAATGACAGGAAAGCCGAAGCCAGAGTGTGGAGAATTCAGAAGAATCAAGTTCAGGAACACGAGAGCAAGATAAGTCGTTGCGTATGTATACACAACAGCCACCTTTGGCTTTGAAATGAGTATAGAGAAAGTAGGAGGATACAGAAAAGGGTTTGCTGTCGGTTGCCTCAGACAGCTGATTCTCCGTCAGAAAAAGAAGGTGAGGTTTAGAGGAGGAGAGGTGGTGCTCAACAGAGCGAAAGTTAGATGAAAGGCCGCGAATGTTGCAGAAATGAAGAAGAAGAGAGTCAGACAGTGGTTCCAGGCACCTTGAGTCATCACCGGGAGAGGGGCAGATGGCGGGGGCATTTATGGTCCCCCCCCCTGGGGACTCCGAGGCTTGATTGATAGACGCCATTTTTGTTGATTTTTGAAAAGAAAGTGTAGTGTGTACTTTGCATGTAGTTTGGTGAAGATAGTTAGAGAAATTTGTACTGGAGAGCATGCTGGCCTACTCTCTGTGTAACTGAGACACTGAAAAAGTTCAGCAAAGGGGGATGGTCAGGAACTAGTCCTGAGGGCTGATGAAACGGGAGCTCCAGCACTCCCTGTCATCAGCTTTCCATCCACCTCGGGAGTACTGCCCTGCTCGACTTGGAAGGGTACATCAGGGAAGAAAAGTTGCTGGTTCTTTGAAAGCAGTGATAAGAAACAGGGAAGTGAGCATGGAAGTGAAAAAGCTACTACATGACAGTATTGTGATACCAACTCTAACGTATGGAAGTGAAGCTTGGACGTTGTTGGAAGGACACAAGTCAAGAGTGAGAGCAGTGGAAATGAGTTATCTAAGAGGAGCCTGTGGAATCACATGGAGAGACACGCTGACGAATGAGGATATAAAGGAGCGTTGTGGTGTGGATGTGGATGTGATAGGAAGCGTTATGAGGAACATACTGAAGTGGTTTGGCCATGTGGAGAGGATGGAGGGTGAAAGACTGACGAAGAGAGTGTATGTGAGTGAGGTCGAGAGGGGAAGAGGGAGGGGGAGGCCGAGAATGAGATCGAGAGATGGGGTGGAGAGGTATATGAAAGAGGGGTGTGTGAGTTGGGAGCACGGTAGTGAAATGGCGGGGGACACGGCGACGTGGAGGCGATTTGTTTGTGGCCACCCCAAACGGGATTGAGGCGTCTGGCAATATATATATATATATATATATATATATATATATATATATATATATATCCATCCATCCATCATCCAGTCCTACATTGCCCCGTGATGAGCGTAGGAGCCCGGGGCTAAGCAGTTGGTCTCGACATTTAAAATGAAAGTGACCAGCCTCACTCATCCCTGAGTGGCATTATATGAGCAGTCAACCTCAACCATCCCTTGGATATAAACCTTCACTGGCTCAATCCGACTGGAGCGCAATAATTACACACTAAACCACCAGATGCCAAAATTTGGCTATATGGTTACCACCCAACGTAGTAAATGGTTTCCTGTTGTACAGGAAACCATTTCGCTTGTCATTCAGTGTAGTCACCCACAGGCAGAAGGAAAAGGAAAGAATGAAGGAAAGAAAGACAGAGGAGGGAGTGTAAAGTCACCCGTAGGCAGAAGGACAAGGAAAGAATGAAGGAAAGAAGGATGGAAGAGAGGAAAGGGCAGACACCCGAGAGCAGCACTACATCGAGTGAGTGGATATATATATATATATATATATATATATATATATATATATATATATATATATATATATATATATATATATATATATATATATATATATATATATATATATTGTTACATAGCCTATGATTTCATCATCCTTTGTGTAATTTTGACGCATAGTTGCTGCATGTTTGATCACGAGCGTGTTCTGCCTCGGTCCCCCCCTTCTGCCGTTGTAGTGGGGTGGGTCGTTCTCTCTGTTATTCCGAGCGGGATTTTCAGCTCTTTGTCCCCATGGCTTCATTTGCGCGTCCTTCCTGCAAATTGTGTCGGGCTCTCCTGGCCCCTATATAATGAGCTCGGTCTCTGCATCATTGCCACTTAGATCTGCTCCTCATTTTGTTCACATCTCTGTCCTCCCCTGTACAGATATTATTGTTGTGAGTGCTCAAGAGGTCTCCAAGCATCTAGCGGCTGTGTGTAATTTGAGTATAACTGTTGTTGTATTTTTTCTTGTACTGTGTAGCATAAGGTTAATTCTTAGGCCTAGTGAGGTCTTTTTTGATTGATGTTGGGTTTTATGTCAGTCATTTTTTATACTAGTTTGGGTCTGTAATGGTTTATCTGGCATTCGCTGAGCATTACCAGGTGTATTTTCATTTTATCGGGGCTGACTTAGATAGATTTACTCTTGCTGATTTCGTGTTAATAGAGGCTATTGCAGTTAACCATATATTTAACCTGTTTATTTGCCATTACATTATCCTTATGAGTCCTGAATGTTTTGTTGTTAGTTTGAGCATTAAACTTTAACTTGTAATTTTACCTAACTCTTTTGTTTTGAACCTGGAACTTTACGGGACAGTAGTGTCTCTTAGTATTCTCACTTAAAGTGTACGTTATCTTTCTCTGTTCCGTAACAATATATATATGGAGAGAGAGAGAGAGAGAGAGAGAGAGAGAGAGAGAGAGAGAGAGAGATAATACCCATTATGTATTTATAATATCCATTCACTATTATTCTCTGGCAGATTATATATATATATATATATATATATATATATATATATATATATATATATATATATATATATATATATATATATATATATATATATAATTATTTTTAATAACAGAACGGAGGAAAGAAAAACAAATGAAAAAAAAAGTAATCCATACACCAGATTACTGGTGTCCTCTGTTCATAAAATATCTAACAGACTTGAACAGCTGTGGGTTGAAATTTGGAGGGAAACAACTCTGGGGAAGCGAGTTCCGGAGAGATGCAGTTCGGGGAGTGAAAGAATTCTGATAGGCAGAAGTTCTGCAATATGGCTGAGTGACATTCCAGTCATGAGGGCTACCATGTGCCCGTGTAGCACAAGGGACGGCATGGAGAGGTGGCACCATGGACGCAACTTCGTCTGAGCATTTGTCAAAAAAAAAAAAATCTGTAAAATAATGCAAGGGAGGCAACATTCCTTCTTACTTGCAAGGGATGTAGTTTATTTGGAAGGGCAGGGTTGTTAATAATGCTAACAGCTTTGTTCTGAATTTTGTCTAGTTGTTTTAATGCAACCTTTCCACATCCATTCCACAAGGGTGAGCAATATTCAAGCTGAGAGCACACATGATTCTTATAAATCAGAGCTAACTGCTCATCAGCTAAGAAGTTACAGACTCTGTACAATAATCTAAGTTTCTTTGAGGCGATTTTAGCAAGTGATCTGACATGAGAGGTCCAGCTGAGGACATTGTTAAATGAGACGCCAAGAATTTCAATACTTTTGGAGATGGGAATATTAGTAGCACTAAAGGTAATGTACGAATCTGGCAATATCTGTCTATTAGTAAATTGTATATATTTGGTTTGACTAGCATTAAAAGAGACAAGGTTGTTTTGTCCCCATTCACTGATCGTGGATAGATCTTGATTAATGGAGATGTCTGTACTGAGTTGAGAGGTAGAGATATTAGACTTTGTAAATGGGTGTCTGAGTGTGAATGAACTATGTAGTGTTGAGTCATCTGCGTATGAGTGGATGAGATTGTGGGTGACAGATAAGAGATCATTAATATGAACCAGGAATAGGGTTGGCGCTAGAACTGATCCCTGCGGCACGCCGTCATTAATTGAATGGAAATTGGAATATACATCATCAACTTTTACTCTTATTTTCGTGTCAGTAAGATATGAAGAAATCAAAGAACAAAAGACGTTAGTCCATAGCAAGGGTGTTTGGACAGCAGTGAACGGTGCCATACTCTGTTGAAAGCTTCAGAAATATCAAGAGCTACTGCGTGAGTTTCTCCATGTAGATCAATTGATTGATGGATGGTATAAGTTTGAAGTTTGAGTATGTCAATGGTGGAACTTTCATGGCGAAAACCATATTGTCTGTCACTAATTAAGTTGTTGGATTCAAAATGTTTAAAAATGTGCTTATTAATTAATGTTTCATATATATATATATATATATATATATATATATATATATATATATATATATATATATAAAATTAAAGTTTCGTATATATATATATATATATATATATGCATATATATTTACATACATACATATATATATACATATATATACATATATGTAACTTGCAATACTTTGGTGATAGAAACTCCGTGTACAAACAGCTAGATAAGGAGTTTATTACGAGCTCACAACAAAATAGTCTGCCCTACTTGGGTGTCTGCTCTGAACTGAACTGTGGCGCCGTCTTCCCTGGCGTGGGGTCCTGGGAAAGCGTGCTAGGTCAGCAAGTTTAGTGGGGGCATGTATGCATTGGGGGGGGACATATATACATCGGGGGTAGACATATTGTGGAGGGGGTACACTACTCCCCCGGGTAACTGAGATGGTGTCTCCTGACACCTGGAGTGATATGGTGTTTGATTATATTACTAAGGCAGGACCGGGGAGGTTTGTACAAGGGATAAGTACGATACAGGGGAGACATGGCCAAGTTGAGGGGAGGGAATTAGAAGGATATATACATATAAGATATACAAGGATGAATAGGGATGCGTTCAGTAAGGGTCGAAGGTATACATAGATATAATGAGGATTATACAATAATAGTTTGATACATGATAAACAAAGAGTAGATATGAGAGTTCGATTGTTGGTCTTCGTTCATTTTTTTTTTTTTTTTTTTGCTGTAGGACACACTGTCACTCAGTAATGCATTAAAGAAATACCATCATTTTCTAGTAGGCAGAGTTCTGTTCACAGTTTGGGTAATTGTCAGATGGCATTGGTAGTCACTGAATGTGAGGGCACTAAGTACGGAGAGTTTCTACGTCGTGTGTAGGGCGTACTATGCCTGTAGCGACTCTGATTTCCTGGAGTCGGCGTTCCATTTTTCTGACGCAACAATGCACGGCACATATGATGAGTAGAAAACCTATGAAAGCGATAACCACAGGGGGACACACAACTGTCGGATGAACCCATGAACGGCTGAAGGCCAGAGAAAATTGATCCATAATGAAATCACTGTCACTGAGGAAGGTTAGCATGCGCAAGTTAGGGGAGGTGATGGTAATGTTGGCAGATGGTAGGGTTGAAGGCATGTCGATTGGTTGAAAGACGTCATAGGAGTGTTTACGGACAGCTTGGTGATAGCGAGTGGCGTAAGTGATGACGGACTCTGATTTGACGGTACAATAGTCTGGTGCTTTGTAGAGACCACTAGCGGGGACGGATCGAACCGAAGAACCAGGACACATGACTGTGACAGAGATGGGAACAGCAAAGAAGAAGTACTGGACATGGTTGAGGTGAGCATGGTGGACCGGGAGGTCAGAAGCTGGGACAAAAGAACAGGCCCAGTAGATGGAATGGTTGCGAACTAAAGCAGACTCACAGGGTGTAGCACTGCTAGGGAAGATAGCGAAAAGGTGGGCAGCACAGAGACGAGAGGTCGGAGTAAGGGAGGAACATTTCTGGAGGTCTGTGGAAGAAAGGAAAGCAACTGAAAGATGATCATGGGAGAGAAGGAAATATTCTGAAGGAACAGATACTTGTAACAAGGAGTTGTTGAGGCGGAAAGGGAAGGGAATGATGTGGAAAAGGTTAAAGGTTATGGCAGAACGGAGAGGAAAATGGACGACGACGTATGTGGTGAGAAGAGTGGCTTCGAGAAGAGGATAATAATATTCGAGGGAGGAGTAGGGGAGGACTGGCGATAGACCGAAGGGGGAGTGAGCTCATTCCAGGACAGAACGGAGAGCTGAGACAGGTACTAAGTCGGCAGTGACACGTCCATTTATAGCATCGACCAGGATACGAACCAAGGTAGAGACTTGAGATAGAAGAGAGTCAATGGCCAGTTGGAGATTATCCATGTTGAGTTTGAGGTAGAAGAACTGAGAGATAACGTTGAGATCTGAAAGGTGGCGTTGTAAGATATTGGTGAAATTGTTCAGAGCAGACACTCAAGTAGTGCAGACTATTTTGTTGTGAGCTTGTAATAAACTCCTTATCTAGCTGTTTGTACACGGAGTTTCTATCACCAAAGTATTGCAAGTTACATTTACATAAAATTAAAGTTTCATATATATATATATATATATATATATATATATATATACACACACCACATAATACCCGTTCACTACTATCCTCTGCCAGATTATATATATATATATATATATATATATATATATATATATATATATATATATATATATATATATATATATATATATATTGTTACGGAACAGAGAAAGATAATGTACACTTTAAGTGAGAATGCTAAAAATCACTACTGTCCCGTAAAGTTCCAGGTTCAAAACAAAAGAGGTAAAATTACAAGTTAAAGTTTAATGCTCAAACTAACAACAAAACATTCAGGACTCATAAGGATAATGTAATGGCAAATAAACAGGTTAAATATATGGTTAACTGCAATAGCCTCTATTTAAACACGAAATTAGCAAGAGTAAATTTATCTAAGTCAGCCCTGATAAAATGAGATACCAGATAATACTCAGTGAATGCCAGATAAATTATTACAGATACAAACTATTATCAAAAATGACTGACATAAAGATCCCTACATGAATTACAAAAACTTCACTAGGCCTACAAATTAAACTTATGCTATACAGTACAAGAAAAAAATGCAACAACAGTTATACTCAAATTACACACAGCTGCTAGATGTTTGGAGATTTCTTGAGCACTCACAATAATAATATCTGTACAGGGGAGGACAGAGATGTGAACAAAATGAGGAGCAGATCTAAGTGGCCATGATGCAGAGACTGAGCTCATTATATAGGGGCCAGGAGAGCTTGATACAACTTGTAAGAAGGACGCGCAAATGAAGCCATGGGGACAAAAAGCTGAAAATCCCGCTCTGAATAACAGAGAGAACGACTTACTCTACTATAACGGTAGAAGGGGGGACTGAGGCAGAACACGCTCGTGATCAAACATGCAGCAACTGTGCGTTAAAATTACACAAAGGATGATGAAATCATAGGCTATGTAACACCTCCCCACAAAGAAAAAGAAATTTACAAAGGAAATTTCTTATTACTCTAAAACAATCTGTCTAAAGTCTAGATAAGCAATCTGCAATAACATTTTCTTTCCTAGTGTTACAAAACATGAGATCTCCCTAGCACGTTCAGTCATAGGTACTTGCCAGTATCCCTTTAAAAAATCAAACTTACTTATGTACCTAGCCTTTCCGATCTTGTCTATGCAATCTTCCACACGAGGGAGAGGGTAAGTGTCTGTTTTAGTTATCTGATTAACACGTCTGTAGTCGATGCAAAGCCTCTGTGACCCACCTGGCTTAGGGACTAGAGTGACAGGAGAACTCCACTCGCTCTGACAGGGCTCAATCATCTTGTGGTCCAACAGGTAGCCAAGCTCCTTCTGGATGAGAGGAACTTTCACTGGGTTCACACGGTAAGGAGGCAATTTAATTGGCTTTGTGTCTCCAACATCGACATCATGCATCAACACAGTGGTTCTTCCTGGAGTGGCACGGAACACTTGCGGGTACTCCTGCAGTAATGCCGAAAACTCCTGCCTTTCCTTGGGAGGTAGATGAGAAAGCTTAGTCTGGAGATCATTCATGATATCAGGATTCTTCCCCAAACTATCACTCAGGCTCATACTGCATGGGAGAACTTCACTTGTAGACTCGGGTGGAACAGCTACAGTGCAGACTGGATTATTTTCGTCCCGCCTGTGATATAACTTTAGCATGTTGATGTGACATAGTTGCTTGCTCTTTCTACGATCTGGTGTGGCGATGACATAGTTGACATCACTGAGTTTCTTCTCCACGAAATAAGGGCCACTAAACTTGGCTTGAAGAGGTTGCCCATGAACTGGTAGCAGAATCAAAACCTGATCTCCTGGCTGAAAGTGGCGTAACCTGGACTTCTTATCATACCAAGTTTTCATCTTCTCCTGAGCAGCTCCTAAATTCTCTCTCGCCAGCTGTAAAGCAGTGGACAGCCGTTCTTTGAACTTCATCACATACTCCAGCAGGTTGACGTCATCTTCCTCCGACAGCCAGCATTCCTTGAGTAACTTAAGGGGTCCTCTTACTTCATGGCCAAACAGTAGTTCAAAAGGTGAGAAGCCCAGTGATTCATTTGGAGATTCTCTTGCGGCAAATACAACAAATGGAAGACCTTTGTCCCAGTCTTTCTGATGTTCCAAACAGTATTTCTTGAGCATCGATTTGAGTGTTTGATGATATCTCTCCAACGCTCCTTGGGTCTGGGGATGGTAAGCTGAAGACGTGATCTGGGTGATGCCCAACTCTTTCAGAGACTGCTTGAAAACATTCGACATGAAATTACTTCCCCGGTCTGACTGTACCTCCTTGGGCAGACCAAACTTTGTGAAGAACCCTAGCATTTCCTTAACCACGTTCTTTGCTGAGATGTTTCTAAGTGGAATGGCTTCAGGATAACGAGTAGCCATATCAATCAGGGTCAACACATAAAAAAATCCTGAAGAAGTCTTAGGAAGAGGGCCCACAATATCCACCAACACACGGGTGAAAGGCGCCTCAAAAGGAGGAATGGGAACTAGAGGTGCAACCTTTTCGGTCTGATTACACTTCCCCACAACTTGACAGGTGTGACAAGACTTACAATACCAGGAAACATCCCTGAAGATACCTGGCCAGTAGAAGTGTTTCAAAATGCGTGCCACAATCTTCCTCACTCCAAGGTGTCCTGCCAAACTGGAATCATGAGCCACTCTAATGATATCCTGCCTACAAACACGAGGGATGACAACTTGATGTACAACCTCCCATTCACAGTCGGCTGATGCTGTTGGGGGTCTCCACTTCCTCATGAGTACTCCTGACTTTACATAATAACAAGTAGAAGCACCGGCTGACTCTTCTTCACTGTAAGCAGAGTTAGCTAGACCTTTCAACTCAGGGTCAGCAACCTGCAACTCAACCAACTCTTGACGAGACAAATTATCAACACTACGGGGTACTGCCTCATCTGGTGAGTGGTCCAAATTAGCAAGAAAAGTGTCAGCTAGGATAACATCATCATCATCCTCTAAATCACCAGTAACTTTAGACTTAGCCCTAGTGACAGCACATGCAGGGAACACATCAGGGACATTACAATCCTGGGACGCAGCCACTGCCTCACTAGACAACTGAGGAGCTGGACACACTTGACTTCCACCAATATCATTTCCAAGTAAGAAAGTTACACCTGACATTGGGAGTGTCTCAACCAACCCAACCATAACGGAACCATTAACAAAACCAGACTCTAAATTCACTCTGCACAGAGGGACAGAGAAGTAATTATTCCCTACACCTTGTAAGATAACAGTTTCATCAGAGGAATTAACATTAGAGCCTAGAACACTGGTCAGCATAAGGGATTGGCAAGCACCTGTATCACGATATATTTGAACTGATTTCCTGTCATTACTGTCCAGAGGACTGACAAAACCATCAGACAGGAAATTAGCACATGAACTCTTGAGAGTGTCACCCACGTTACTGCTCAAAAGAGGAGCTCCATCATGAGAATTTAAGTTACCCCTCAAAGCAGGTTCAGTTAACTCAGTTAAAGAATTCTGGGAACTCTCAAGAGTGGACACTAGACCAATTGACTGAATATTTAAAGACTCCTTTTTGTTCACATCGCGCTGTCTCCTGAAACATCTCTCCGTAGTATGACCAAGCTTACTACAATAAGTACATTTACTTTTCTGAAATCTAGAGGTGAAGCTGGTATTTACTTCCTGAGAAACATCATCCTTATTCTCTTTCCTGTTACCTGTACTCTGAGTAGAGGCAACGTACTTACTCTCAGCTTTCCCTTTTTTTCTCTAGAATATCTCTTGTGAGTGAGAACATACTCATCAGCTAAAACTGCAGCATCAGACAAATTATCTATTCTTTTCTCATCAAGATATAGGCTTACATCTTTACTAATACACCTTTTGAAGTCCTCCAGCAAAATCATCTGCTTAAATTTGTCAAAATCAGAATCCACATTCTTAGAATTTAACCACTGCTCTAACAAATCTTCTTTGATTTTTGCATACTCAACATGGGATTGCTTATCTTGCTTGTAAGTTGTCCTAAATTTTACTCTATAAGCTTCAGGAACAAGCTCATAGGCCTTAAGAATCAAGCTCTTAACTACATCATAATTATCAGACTGATCCTGAGGCAAAGATGCATAAGTTACTTGAGCTTTACCGGTGAGAACAGTTTGAAGGAGTACTGGCCAATACTCCTTAGGCCAATTAAAACCTGTAGCTACCCTCTCAAACAACTGAAAATACTTTGTTAAATCAGATTCATTAAAAGGAGGGACAAGTTTAACATTTTTAGCCACATCAAAATCATCAGAGCTAGATGATCCAGTTCCACCTTGTTTCATGCGATACTCATGGTCTGCCTGAATCCTGGCAAGTTCAACTTGTGCCTGAGCCTGTATCTGTGCCTCCTGAATCCGAACCTGAGATTCCGCCTCCTTAGCCTGAGACTCAGCCTCTTTAGCACGTGCTTGAAATTCAGCCTCCTTAACACGAGACTCCTGCAGGGCTAGCTGTAACTTAGCTAATTCAATCTGCGTTTGCTCATTTGGAGGAATTACATTAAACAAGCTTTCATTAATCATGTCAACAATTTGATCTTTAGAATGATGAGAGCGAACAGCAATTCCCAATTGTTGAGCAACAAGCTTAAGTTCATTCTTTGTTCTGTTTTCTATATCACACACTGTTTGCACATTTGACAAAAAATCTTTGGCTTCATCAAGTGTAGTAATAGTAGACATCATGAATAAGTAACAGTCACAAAATATCAAGCAATATCCTTATGATGATATCCTGAATATCCTGATATGAGGTCGCCAAATTTATGTTACGGAACAGAGAAAGATAATGTACACTTTAAGTGAGAATGCTAAAAATCACTACTGTCCCGTAAAGTTCCAGGTTCAAAACAAAAGAGTTAGGTAAAATTACAAGTTAAAGTTTAATGCTCAAACTAACAACAAAACATTCAGGACTCATAAGGATAATGTAATGGCAAATAAACAGGTTAAATATATGGTTAACTGCAATAGCCTCTATTAACACGAAATTAGCAAGAGTAAATTTATCTAAGTCAGCCCTGATAAAATGAGATACCAGATAATACTCAGTGAATGCCAGATAAATTATTACAGATACAAACTATTATCAAAAATGACTGACATAAAGATCCCTACATGAATTACAAAAACTTCACTAGGCCTACAAATTAAACTTATGCTATACAGTACAAGAAAAAAAATGCAACAACAGTTATACTCAAATTACACACAGCTGCTAGATGTTTGGAGATTTCTTGAGCACTCACAATAATAATATCTGTACAGGGGAGGACAGAGATGTGAACAAAATGAGGAGCAGATCTAAGTGGCCATGATGCAGAGACTGAGCTCATTATATAGGGGCCAGGAGAGCTTGATACAACTTGTAAGAAGGACGCGCAAATGAAGCCATGGGGACAAAAAGCTGAAAATCCCGCTCTGAATAACAGAGAGAACGACTTACTCTACTATAACGGTAGAAGGGGGGGACTGAGGCAGAACACGCTCGTGATCAAACATGCAGCAACTGTGCGTTAAAATTACACAAAGGATGATGAAATCATAGGCTATGTAACAATATATATATATATATATATATATATATATATATATATATATCAGTCATTACAAGTCCACTGCTGAACAAAGGCCTCTGCCAACCATCTCCACGAATTCTTTGACTGAACCAATCTCTAACATGTTTTCCCTGCAAATTTCTCTATTTCATCTCTCCACTTTCTGTCTGGCTTTTTTCTGCTACGCTTACAATCTCTTGGTGTTCAGTCAGTCAGCCTTTTGTCCCGTCGGTTATCCCTTATTCTTGCTACATGGCCTGCCCACCTTCATTTCTATTAATTTTTAACTTCTATAATGTCTTTGATTTTAGTCGCTCTCTCACCCAAGTTGATCTTTTCACGTCTCTTGAGGATATTCCCAACACTGACCTTTCCATTGCTCTCTGGTAACGGATTAGTTTATTTTCCTTCGATTTTGTTAGTTTCCATGTCTGACAACCATACATCAGAACTGGAAGTATTCATTCATTATGTGCTTTTCGTTTCATACATATTGACAAGCTACTTTTCATAATGTCTCTATGTTTACCGAAAGCTTTCCATCCAACTGTAATGAGTCTTTTTAATTCACTGTCATGGTGTTTCGTTAATTTTAGTATTTGCCCCATGTATTTGTACTCTTCTGCTTCAAGAAAGTCTTCGCTTATTCTCACGACACTCTTTGGTGTTTGTAGATGAAACATTACCTTAGTTTTACTCCGGTTCCTCTTTAGCCCTACTTTGAGACTTTCTCTGTTCAGGTCAGATAACGTTTTTTTCAATGTCTCTGCTGTTTCTGAGATTAGGACAATGTCATCTGTAAATCTTGAATGGTTTAGATTTTGTCCATCTATGTTTACTCCTTTGTTCTCTCAGTCTAGTTTTCTGAAAATATTTTCTAGTCATGCTGTACATAATTTGGGTAAAGCTGTATATCCCTGACGCACGCCCTTTTCAATCTTAATTTTTTCCGATTCTTTTCTTTTTACGAGTATATACGTTTACGAGCAGTTTTACGATGATCTCAGTTACTTCTGGTTCTCGCAATGAATTTATAATAGCTATATGCTTCACTGAGTCAAAAGCCTTTTCGTAATCAACAAAACCTCATCACAGTGGTTTATGATATTCTATAGTTTTTTCAATTAGCTGATTCATTGTGTGCAGATGATCAGTAGTCGGATACCCGCTTCGGAATCCTGCCTGTTCACGAGCTTGGTTTTCTCCCAGAGTTGTTGTTATTCTGTTTGTAAGGACTTTGGTGAAGAGTTTGTAAATGACTGATAAAAAGCTAATTGGTCGATAGTTACTAAAATCTCTTGAGTTGCCTTTTTTTTTGTAAAGTAAAATTAATATTGCAATACACCATGTTTTGGGAATTTTCCTCTGGTTTATACATTGAGTAAATAAGTGGGCAAGCCTGTTTTATATTTCCACTTCTGCATCCAACAGTAAATCTGCTACTATTCTGTCTTCTCCCGGAGCCCTCCCCCTTTTCACATTTTTAAGATGAATATTTCCGTCGTCTGGTGTTACCTCAGGTATTTCATCTGTGTCAACTGAAGAGTTACCTATTGGTATTACTGTCTTTGATGCATACAGTTCTTTGTAAAATTCGCTAACTCTCTTCACCATCTTATCTATGCATTTAATGACTCCACCGTTTTTGTGTTTCAGTGATATATGTAATTTGTTGCTTTCCTAGTGCCATTTTACATCGGACCTGTTTCAGACTTTTTCATTTTTTGATGGTTTTTTTTATCTAATCCATGTCTCTCTCTCTCTCTCTCTCTCTCTCTCTCTCTCTCTTGTCTCTTGTTGATAAGCTTATTAATTCCGCTCGTTCTGTTTCATTTTTCTTTGTTTTTGCTTTCATTTTTCTTTCATTTTTTTCATGAGCTCGAGTGTCTTTTCTGAGTACTTATTGGCTTTGGTTGTAGTAGGTTTCCATACTACCTCTGCTGATTCTTAAATAGCACTATTGTTAGTCTGTCATTCAACTCACCAGTGTCACATTCAACATTACTTGGAGCCTGAAATCTGTTCGTTATTTCCTAATGAAAGGCTGCCTTGTTTTCATTTACTTTTATTGGGCATATCTTTTTATTTTTAATCATCTTATTTCTTTCATTTCTGAAATAGAATCTGGCTGTGCAACCCACCGTTCTATGGTCACTTCCTATATTTACTTTGTTCACAACTGGAACATTTGTGATTGTGTAATTCTTATCTGCTCTAATGAAATCGAATTCATTTTTTGTTTCTCTATTTGGACTTTTCGAGGTCCATTTTCTCCCTGTTCTTTTGTGAAAGAATGTGTTCATTATTCTCATGTTATATATCTCAGCAAAATTTACCTCCATTCCTACTCATTCATTCCTTTCTCCAACTCCACATTTTCCCGTACATACTTCTCCATTTTTTGATTCCCAAATTTTTGCATTGAAGTCTCCCATGAGCATAGTATATGTGGTCTTTTCTTCTTCCATAATCTGGGAGACGTCATCATAGAATGTTTCTGTTTCTTCATCTGAGCTTTGAGAAGTCGGTATATATACTTGTAGTACTTTCAAGGCGTATTTTTTGCACACTCTAACCACAGTCCATGCTGTTCTGCCAGATACACTGCTGAAGGTGACACTGTTGTCTACAAGATTTCTGTTAATTAGAAATCCTACACCACTAACTCTTTCATTTTGCCTTCCTCTGTAGTAAAATAGGTGGTTGCTGTCTTCGAGCTGAATTACTTTTTCTTCTTTTCTTTGGATCTCAAACCTGCAATATTCCAGCTAATATATACTGATATCCACAAGGAAAAGGAGAAACGAAATATCCCGAGCGCTTTCGTGTTGGCTTTTTCTGGGGAGATGAAAAGTGGTATTGCTTAATGCCTTTAATATCGACTACTTTGTATTATTCTTAATTCCACTACAAATTTTGCACAACATGAGAAAGAAACCCGAAGAAAAAGGTTGAATAAATATGTTGGTAAAAATGATACTTAGAAATCAATCAACATAAATTTACACAACTATAATACAAACTTCTAAAGAAATAATATTGTGAATCAGTTCTAAGTCAACTTTTCTGGTGACGTCCCTCCCCCTCAAAAAAAAAAAAAAAAAAAAAAAAAAAAAAGATGCAGGCGCAACAAACCTCGCCCGACAGCAGTTATTGCTGTTAAATACCGACTAGTTTCTGCCATTTAGCGTCAGTACACAATCAGTCTTTTTACACCCAGCGTTCTCGATATAAGACGGAACTGGGCATTTTCAAAAGTTAATAAAGGAGGGAACCCCAGGTAGGGACCTATGAGCTTCGTAACTGTGAGCCGATAGGTGGAGGGCAGTATGCTTAGTACCCTTCCACCAATATTCCTCATACAGGAACCCTAGGAGTTAATGGGTTAAAGTCTAAGGTAATGCTGCAAATGTTCTGAAGTTACGCCCTCTGAAAATCCATGATCTTGCGTTTGACTTTTCGAGGTAACCCAGAGTCAAAGGTCATGCTGCCAAATGAAAGCCCATATGAGATTTTCCATATCTTGGTAATAGTAAGTATATCTTCAACGAGTTTCGAGTTATAGCCTCCTGAATATCCGTGACCTTGAGTTTGATCTTTCAAGATCACTTACTGCCAGAAGTCAAGATACCAATTAAAAACCCGTATGGGATATCCTATATGTTAATAGTAAATATCTGTCTATCTGCAGCCAGTTTCGAGTTATAGCCCCCTGAATATCCATGACCTTGATTTGGCCTTTCAAGTTCATTCAGGGTCAAAGGTCATGATGCCAAATGAAAGCACATATTACGAAGTCCTGTATGTCTCTAACTGTAAGTGTCTCTATCTTCAACCTTTTCCAAGTTATAGCCCTCTGAAAATCCGTGACCTTGATTTTGACATTTTAAGGTGACTCAGTTATCTCTAAAACTGAATCACTTTCTTTGGGGACCAGTTCCCACATATCCTGAAAGTTTCATGTAATTTCATTCAGCCGTTTTTCCGTAATGTTGCTAACAAACAAACAAACAAACAAACAAACAAACAAAATCGGCCAAAAGCAATACCTCGTCGAATTCCGTCCGAGTGAAGTATAATATACATATATATATATATATATATATATATATATATATATATATATATATATATATATATATTAATATACATATATATATATATATATATATATATATATATATATATATATATATATATATATATATATATATATATATATATGGTGGAGTCTATAATGTGTGCATATGCTGGGGTTTGCTTATGTTTCGTCCATAGGCGGTATGCTTTTGTTTTCACTAGTGCGTTATGATTCTGATTCTACGAATCAGGGCGTTGAAGTGGATTTGCGCGTGTTTTCAGGTTTGAAATCAATCAAGATAGACTCCGTCAACGATTTAGGGTATGACTGGAACTTTGTCTTGGATAGGCGCGAATGACACGAAGATCTGCTGGACTAGGTTAAATGGCGTTTGGGTAGGTTAATGCCTAAAAGGCTTGACATTCATTCTTTTCTGTTTATTTTCACCATTTAAAAAATCCAAGGTTAGGGTTAATGTTTCCAAAGGTCGAACATCACATAATAGATCCCTTCGTATCTCGCTTATTTTGTGTTTTCCGAAGAATCGTCACAGAAGAAAGCTGACTTAGAACTGTGCAACAAATTGATTCACTTATTATTTCTTAGGAATCGAATGTTATGGTTTTGTAAACATTTACCCACAAATCTAATGTTGATAGAGGACCATTTTTCGTTGCCAACAGATTTAGCAATACCTACTTTTAAGCGAGTTATTTTGCACTTTTGCATAATGCACCTTCATATTTACATTTTTTCTAATAATAGCTTGTTAGTATCGGTATAGTTTGCGTCATTAATATACAAGAGGGTATTAAAGTGTGATATGGAAAATAAATAGTTGAGAAAATGGTGCTACGAAACCTGCAAAGCCGATGGGAATTCGGCCCAGTGGCTCAAACCCCCCCCCTCACTCAGGCTAACGAGGTTGTATTAGTGAAGTAAGTGGCCCGCGGGGAATCATTTAACTCCTCGATACTCACCGGACTGAGTAATGAACAGGAGGTGGGAGGGACGAGAAAGAGGTTAAAAAGAAAGAAAAAAAAAACATTTGCGGATTGATATGGCTACCCCTAATTCTTTCTTGTCTTAGAGCATCATTTATATGTTAATTTTAAACCGTGATTATGTCCTGCGCTTGCTCGCAGCATTTCCAACATATCGTTTTTATAAGCATTAAAAAAAAATATCTTATTCAGATAATACCTGCTAAAAGAATAATTTTTACACATGCGCGCACATTGCTCGGGGGTTACGTGTTGGGTGTGGTTTCTCTGTCTTCCCGTTTATCTGTTTGCCTGCCTGTTAACTTTGGAATAATTATATGATGCAGATGCACCCAATTTGACTTACTGATGCAGGACCGTCAGTGGGGAAGGTAATTAATTTTTGACCGAAAAAGGGCATAGGTTATAAACAGGCCAAGGACAAGGTTAACTCAAACAGTTATGATCTGATTTTGACTAAATTCGATGGAAGAGTTGAGGGATGGAGGAGGGTGAAGTGAATCAGGTTTAAGACCAGTCGCTAAAAGTTAAAAGTCAAAGAGCAATGTCAAAGGCTCAACCTCTTAACTCAAATAAACCTAATTTGATCTGGATCAAACTTGATGGAGGGGTTTAAGATAAAGTGAGGATGAAATTTTCAGAATACGAAGTCAAAGATTAATGTTACATGGTAAGCACTTTTGATTCGATTTGAACCAAACTGGGCCGCTGGGTTTAGGGTCAGGTAAGGACGAATTGATTCGATTTATTAAGAGCAATCATTCAAAGACCTAGGGCGCAGGTTCATCTATAAGATTCTTCCATATAAGTTGGCATCTGTTGTGTTCCACTAGGTTAGGCCTACTCGTCCATTTTGAAGCATGATAACGAGCAACGTTATAGACAGTCGATCAGAAGCAGGGGAGCAATTCATCACGTTCAGACGATCATTTCCCAGTAATTTTCATTACCATACTCATTAATCACAGGTGTCTACTGGTCGTGTGGGTTGGTCTTTAGACCGGTTGTACAGCGTGGGTGCTTCTTGTTATCATATATATATATATATATATATATATATATATATATATATATATATATATATATATATATATATATATATATATATATATATATATATATATTCCCCTGTTACTGAATACTTTGATGGATGGTCTCAACGGATCTCCAACTATATTTTGTCTTTACTTTCTAACAGTTCTTCTTGACGAAAATTTCCAGTCCCTCATATACAGGGTGATGCACAACTCTGAGATCCCAGACCAACGTCAATATTTCCGTTATCATTCAACGGATTTAAATGAAACTCTTCAGTTATTTATAAAGTTCGGTATCTGCCACTGATATACGGCATTTGAAGAATTCTCGGTTACTTGCCTTCAAAGAGGGATATGCTAGAAATAAAATCTCTTATTTTACCAGCGCAGCGCTGAGTGGGCATCAATCAATCAGCAGCATCGGTCCAGTGATCATGCCGCATTCACTGACTGACTTCGTACATTAAATTCTCCTGGCTACATTTCAAGGTATGTTTTCCCTGGCTGTGAAGTCACCTTAAGGGAATATGATGTACAAATCAAGTCTTGCACCCTTGATCGTCTAAAAGAAATAATTTTAAGGATTATGGAACATCTCGGTGCACAAAAAATGTGTTAGTTTTGCAACACATCCTTCAGCTACGCTTAAACGCTGAAGGAGACCACTTTCAAAACTTGCTGACTTGCTGTATTTGTGGATGAATTGTAATGGAGTGAAGTAATTGCTAACCAAATTTCCCTTAAACTGGTTAATTAATGACGAAAATGTTGAAAGTATTTTGGGGTCTCATTGTTGTGAACCAGCCTATAGTATTCCTCCATGTTTTCCCTCTTGCTTCTCATCTGCCGCTTCGTCCACTTCCACCCACATGATTGTTCTATCATGGGAATGGTAGGGGGTGTACACTTCCTCCTCAGTGATTAGGCTCCAGGTCTGTAAAAAAAATTCTGGGTGTTAAAAAAAACGCGGAGGGGGAGGGGGAAGAAGCTGTATTGCCGTGTAACTGAGAAAAAAGCCTAATGACCATGTACAATTGACCTGTTCAAAGCAGCATAAACTACAATATATTCACCAACTCTATACCTGCCTGCTTCCTCACATCAAGCTGCTCACCCACATCATCTCGTGCCTACTTACCCACATCATACCATGACTGCTTATCCACACCATACCTCCTCCTCCACATTATGCCTGCTCCCCCACGCCACACCACTCGTGCTTCCCCACATCACACCATGTATGCTGTCCTTTATCATATTACTCGTATGCCTGTTCCTTACACCACACCATTTTCCACATCACACCATACCTGCTTCCCCACACCACACCATACCTACTTCCCTCACCACACCATGCCTCCTTCCCCACACCACACTATACCTGCTTCCACACACCACACCGTGCCTGCTTTCCCTCACCACACCATGCCTGCTTCCCCACACCACACCATGCATCTCTTCCAAGTATGTATCCCCTAACCACAACATCAATTTTTCTAAGTGTCACTTCACTGCATATTTCGCTCTCTTACGTTGCTTCACTTTGTCAAACTGAGGAAGGATGGGATGGCTTACTGTAAACTTTCTGAGATTCATAGCAATAGCCAGACGCCTGAATTCTGGTGAGGAAAAATACGTACTGTAGAAATGGTTTCCTTGTTGTCCTGTCCTTCACTATCAGGTTGCCCTCCCTCCATCTCACACTACCGTAATTAGTGTACATGTCCACCATTCCTCGGTTCGGTTTTCCTCTTTTCCTACTCATAAGGTAATTTATGTGCTTTTTTGCGTCGAAATAAAAATGTTGTTATCCTTTTTCTCCTCTCATCCACGCCCTTCCCTATTACTCTTTCCTCTCTTATTATCATATTCATGCAACCAATCTTTTCTGGCGAACCTTCTCTTTCCTTTGTGCATATCTTAGCCTCACCAACTACTCCAATTTCCTAATTTGTTAAGTGTAACATTTGACATAAGGTGGTCGCAGGCTGTTGCAATGAGTGAACTAAAATCATTTAGCTTACCCAACAAGATAGTGAGGTGGATGCTGCAATTTAATATTGTGCAATATTAAAGGACCATATGCTTCATAACGCAAGACATCTTTAGTTTGTTTTTCGTATTTAAAATTTTCTTGGCTCAAAGTCAGTTACAGATATACATTATTTTAAATTAGAGACATAATTTTGGACACTGATACTCAACTCTCTTGTATTTTGTTTTTCTCTTGGAGGGAACTGTTATTGCGGGCTCATGGTCTTTGGTTCCTTGTTCCTCGCATTAAAAGAAAAAAAAAAAACTGCAGATGCAATATTCTAAACTTACTGATCTACAGACGCACTTGTTACAAACTTAATAGGCTACAGATGCACTCTGTTATAAACGTACCTGAATAAAGCTGCATAAAAAAAGAAAGAGAGTGTAATAATAATTTTCAGAGGTACCAGTGTACAATACCTACTGAGGATGAATGGACAGTACATTAGTTCTGCTGTAACAACTAAAAATAACCTATGGAAGTACAATATAGCTAGCTTGTTGACCACATAGAATTCAAAGTTTAAGAGGCAAACGAACTATCGGTGGTTAAAAGAATACAATAATGATCTTTAGAGTTACCAAAAAACAATACCTAGTGAGGTGCATCAGTTCTGCCTTAACAAAATACAGCAACCTAAGGAAGTATGATATCTGGCTTGTTGACCCCGTAGAATTTTCTCTTTAAGAGGCATTGCCTGACTCCACGTCTGGAGCATGAAGGAAAGATTTACCTGGATAAGGTGGGTTCTTTCCTGCAAACTGCCATCCACCACCCTTAGGCCTGCGGTACTTATGATCAAGGAACTTATTTATCAAGAATATTATCCACTTACTTGGATTAAAAAAAAGAAAAAAGAAAAGAAAAGGAGAATAGCAGGTGATTATTATCAGAAACAGCTGTGTTCTTTGTATCCTTTCATTGTCATATGCACTTTGGTTAGGTTTTTTTGAGGTACTGTAAAGGTAACCCTGTGTGAATACAACCCGTAAAAGTGCGTGTCATTTATACAGCTGATAAAAGATTTTCTTAATTTTTACATTCATGTTAAGCTGAAATGATAACAAAACAGTCCTGAAAGTTTCGGTTCTGCTGTTCAAGTGGTCTGTTTTATGATCTTACCAAAATGTAGTCCAAATGACCACCTGGACGTTGCCGTCGCTCCTGAATGCGAACTTGTCAATTACGTGGACACACTTCTTTCTTGGGATAGCTCTGATGTTGGCCATGATTTCTGTTTTCAGGCCTCTGCTTGTCTGGGGGTGGCTTTCATAAACATGATCCTGCAGATATCCCCACAGATAGAAATCTGGGGAATTCAGGTCGGGTGAGTGTGGGGCCCACTCAGGGTCACACCTCCTACTCATCAGTACAACCTTGAATCGTTGTTGCAGCAATATCAACGTTTGGTCTGAAGTGTGTGGAGTGGCCCCATCCTGCTGGAACTATTACCTCTCATGGGTGATGCTCCTACGTCTTTCTAGTGTTATGGGTTGCATTCATTTTGAGTCACCGTAGTAGCTATGTTAATGAAGGTAAAAGAATAGACTTGAAAATATTCAGACAGCACACCTCCACCAGCATCAATAAAATTTATGATTTTCTTTTGTAAATCTTCTTTCCTACCATACGAATACTTTTACGTTCTTGTATATTCAGTTGATTCTACGGTCTTTGTCCTGTTACACAGTCTTAGAGAGACCATATCTCTGCTAACGCCGATAGAATTTATGATTTATTCCTGCATCCGAATCCGGATCCACCTTGAAATCTAATAAACTCCTCCTTTACCCACCGCTCATATATCCAACAATTGAGATATCTTGTTCCCAAACAGACTAACATACAGATACAAGTAAATACATAACCTTAGTCCAGCTTCTTTGGCGGGGGTAAGCACAGCTTAAGTCAAGGTTAACAAGCATGGATCTTGACCTTCCATATGATTCCGGGTTTCCAGTCTGTCAGAGAATACGCAAGATGTCAAGTGCATTGTTACAAGTGCAGACAGCCATCGTTTAATGGTTATCCGCATCTAAAAGCATGTGCATGAATTAAAAAAATGAACAAGTAAATGTTTCTTGACTAGACGAACTCTACTCATTGTTATATAAGTGTGTGTGTGTGTGTGTGTGTGTGTGTGTGTGTGTGTGTGTGTGTGTGTGTGTGTGTGTGTGTGTGTGTGTGTGTGTGTGTGTGTGTGTGTGTGTAAACGCCTTGTTAGGAATGCTTGACAAAACTAAAAAGAGCCGGAATGAAGATAACACTGCTACATAGCCTCCCCCTCCAGCTCGTACTACTATAACAACAACAACGACAGGTACTACTACCACTACTATTCCTACTACAACTGGCAGTTATAACAATTTAGTTGAGTGGACTTGATGCTTGATGGCAAATTTATGAGCGGCAGTCTGTAGATGTGCCGGTGATCCACTAACTACATTTTTAGAAACTATCAGTCTAACTGATTGACTTGGCCCATGATTTTTGCCCTTTTGCAGCTTATGCACGTAGCTTAGTGGCCAAGAAAAAAAAAAAAAAAAATAACAAAATATATTCTTTCCATTGCACTTCTCGTGACTAACATGATATTTCAGTGTTAATCATCAGTTAAATCTCAGGATTCAAGATGGAGTCATGACAATTTTTAGTTGAGTATGGTTCAACTTCTCCACTTCGAGCCCCTCAGCTGTTGTCAGAGATATGATTTGCACAGCTTCTGACCTATCCTAATGGCGGGGGGAGTGACACTTTGCATAATGTCCTGGTTCCCCCCCCTTCACCCTTGCCTCCTTGTTCCTCCACCCCTCCCTCAACCCCAATCCGGCTCCTGGCTTCCTGGAATAGACCCAAGGACGTACACAGCATAATACCTGACTGTTGCTTGGCTACCTTCTGCAGATAATTCTGTCGTAGTTTAGTTATGAACATTGTATGCTAAATGTAGCAGTTTAACTGGGGGTTGGTAGGCTTAATTAACCCTCATCGGCTTTAAAGGATTTGCTGTTGGCATGTTATTTTATATGGTTGCATTTGCTAACACCCTATCGGTTTTGCCGCATTATAGTCGTATACAGGCTCTAGCACGTTCATAGCCAGAACCAGTGCAGAACTTTAACTTTCATATGTTTCTTTCCAGACACCCATTTCCCATTAGTATTTCTCCGGCAATGGGAAGGATTAATTTTGGCTGTCGCTGTCCCTTCGGGAAGGTCCGGTCCTGCAATGAACCTTATCTTTTTTTTTAATGCAAGGAAGAATGAACCAAGGGCCACGAGCCCGCAAACCGTTCCTTCCAAGGAAAAACAAAACAAAACAAAAACAATACAACAGCCAAATTAAAGATCCGTTTGTTTCAAGATGCCTGGACACACTGCGTTTGAAAGACTGGAGATCATAGGAAGTAGAAGATACAGACAGAGGGAGACAGTTCCAGAGTTGGCCTGTTGCATAACTGAAGGACTGAGAGTAACGATTATCTCTTGCATTAGAGGCTAGACAGAAAAGGGATGAGAGTTTGTTGCTAGATGGATGCTATCCGCCCGTCGTAGTGGTGAAGGGGTGCAAGCAGGTAGTTCAGAGGAGCAGTGACCATTGAAGTAGCGATAGAAAAGAGATAAAGGTGCAACAGTGCGGCGAAGAGACAGAGGTTGAAGGGAGCCAGTAAAAGAAGGAGAGTTAATGAGACGAAAAGCCTTTGACTCCACATTGCTGAGAAGAGCTGTATGTTGAGAGCCTTCCCACACATAAAGGTTGTACTCCACACAGAGGCGAATAAAACCCGTGTATAAAGTCAACAACTGTGCAGGGACAAAGAAGGTACGGAGTCGGCTTAGCACACTTAATCCCTTGGACTGACGCAGATGAATAGACGAAGGCGGTATGACCATGATCCTCTAGCTAAGTCTTTCGTTCTTCTGTTGTGAAAATGAACAACAACAACAACAAAAAACAATGTTTTTCGCTTTTGTTGATGGTGTGGATAGGTTGGGTGGGGCCGTTTTAGAATGATCCTTTCAGTTTGTGTATTCATGTTGAATGTAGAGTTAATAATGCATGAGAGGAGAACACATCCAACGAACACAATGTCGGACGATATATACCTAATAGGACAGGTTCTTGTAGTAAGTCGTTTTCTTTTTAACGTTGTCTGTTGCAATTAAATATTATAATGTTAGAGAAAAATCCTTATTGAAGTTCAAATGCTACCTTTAAAGCTGATCTGGCGGTTTTTCCCTGTTTCCAGCACCAATTAAATGGGAAATTATAGTGATATCTTGGAAACATGGCAGATTTACAACGAAAAGTGCTTGTACTTACCCCCTCCCCCCCCATGTAAACTTCCTGGCTACGCCTCTCTTCGCATGCTGTAGCTTGGATGACTTAAAAAGTCAGTCGGACTATTTTTTCCAGATTTTATATTCCATGTTTCTCGGAACTCACCCCGTCGCCCCTCTCTCCTCCTCCCTCCCTCCGCTCCGCTCCCCCTTCATCCCCCTCGCTCCCTCCTCCCCTTCCCTCCTCCACACTGCCCCCACTCCATCCCCCTCGACCCCTCCTTCTCCTTTCTTCCTCCCTCTCCTCCCCTCTCTTCTTAACTTCTCGTAACTGAACCCTCCCTTACACCCCCGTCCCCCTACCTTCACCCCCTTCTTCTTCCTCCCTCTCCTCCTTCTCTCCCCCACCTTCCATCACTCTCCCTCCTCTTCTTCCCCTCTCCTCCCTCACTCTTACCTTCTCGGAGCTGAACTCCTCTTACAACCTCGCTCCCCATCTCTCTCTCTCTCTTCTTCCATCCCCCATCCCCTCTTGCCTCCCCCTTCTCTCCTTCCCTCCCCCGCCCTCCATCCTTCTCACACCTTAGTCTTTTACCATGACAGAGTGAAACTAAAAATAACTTGCTTGCTTACCTAACCTCAACAACAACAGCATCATTGACAACAAGAAGAGGAGCGGCACTTTCAAAATAAATAAAAAAATAAATGAGAACAAAGAAATATATAGAATCTCTGACTCTTTCCTGGCGTAGATTAAGGCGAGTTAGTTAATTCAGTAGGATGATATGTTTTGATTTATTCTGGCTTCCGCTAAGTGGTTTTATTGGCTTAAGTCTCTCATAGTCGGTACAACATTCGTATCCTATTCCAGTTGACGCCAGACGATTTTATTTAGCTGAGTAGGTCACAGGAGCCTGAAAGTGTAAGCCAAGAAGTTATAACAATTCCCTTTTAATCGCAACAGCACAGTGACTTTCCATATTTTAGTTTTCCTGCCACAAGGCGATTTTAGGCATCTTAAAAATGACCTCTATAGAAATAAGTATTATGAGTAGTGGAACAGTCAGCAGTAAGTCGCTGTAAACACGCAGGAAAATACGGGATGAGCTAGTAATTTAACATTTGGTATGGGGTGAATTAAGAGATGTGCTCTAAATGCCACTTCTTTCTTTATTTATGATTTTTGAACGGACAGTAGTTCACAGTACAATTCGTTTTGCGGAACTCACATCCCACGGACCTTGGATTTGGGACCAGTGTGTCCACAGTCTGGAATCCGTGCGACTCTCATTACCCGTAACACCCTGGAGAGAAATTACTTAAGAAACATACAGTATTTTCTCTCCAGTAGCGATGATTTGCTTTTTTACAGGGAAAATAAGAGACGAGGTAAATTTCTACTTCTTATTCCTTCCTGTAACAGCTGAAAAAACTTTGATCATTATCCACTCATTTTTTTTTCTTTTTTTCCTGCAGGAGGAATCAAAGACATGGCAGGATTCTACACTCCTTTTGTAATTTCAGCAAAAAACAACTCGAGTTACGAGGCACAGTTGACCACACATCTGCTCACGAATCTCAGCCCAGGAGACGTTCATTTTGCTCTGCTCTACGAATCACCAAGTCCTTGAGTTCACACGGGACCGGGCCAGTTCAGGATATTCACGATTACATGAAGCTTCCTTCGGGACTCTGTCTGTCTGTCTGTCTGTCTGTCTCTCCCTCTCTCTCTCTCTCTCTCTCTCTTTCAGATTCGACCAAGTTATCATCATCATCATCATATCATCCTGTCTCTGTCTGTCTGTCTCTCAGTAATAGCAAAAAGAAGCAGAAAGTGAATCTGTAACCACAAATATGTTTTTCTAGGACATAAAATGTCGCATATATTTATCAGTTATTCGTACTTCTGTATTTATAGAGAATTAACTTCCTTGATATAAAATTAAATAGGAAATCGCAGCTGTAAATACAAGTTCACGATATTGATGATGGGCATCTCACAAAAAGTTGAAATGTATAGGAACACGGCAACTGTAACTATTAATACTACGCTGCTTATTCTTAAAGTATACATGATAAATATTATGTCATGTTTTTTGTGTTTAACATTATGATTTTTGGCTACACTTTCCATGTACAGCAAACTGACCAAGGGGCCGGTGTCTTATCATCGTTTGCAGCGTTTTTATTGACCAGTTGATACTTCTTTCTTGTGGATATTTTTTCCCTGAATAATGGTGTTCCTCAGGGGTCATTAATTTTTGCTGCTCCTTCTGGTATGTAGCACAACTATAGACATTTAAGAATGGGTGGGGAGTACCTTGGCGAAGCCGTTATACCATCCGTCAAGTGAATCGTTTGTCTTTGAGAGATTTTTTTTTCCCCATTTGTGTTTATACATTATTCCATCTGTGCTGGAGAGGGACTCCGGTATAGCCGAACTGCTTCACTTCCTGGTTATGTAAACGTTCCTCAGCTCCTTTTATGTCCATCAAAAGGAGGATGGTGGACTGCAGAAGAACAGTCTAAGCCTACAGTTCATTGGGTTCACTTTTAGATGAGCCTGTGGCCACAACAGCAACATATTCCTGCACAAGCATGAAAATGGCCCTGAAAATTCCTCGCGAATTTCATCGGGCCATCATCCCTTGATGTTTCATCAGCCAGAATCAATGTGTATGTATTGGTGGACTGTTACGAGACAAAAAAAGAATTGGTAAGTAATCTCTTCACCCATTGAAGAAATGCAGGATACTCTCTGTATTTCACACCATGGCCTCAGCTCTAGATGCGTCTTCAAGCCAATTACACACAAGCAGAAAAAATAACTTCTGTTTCAAAAGTGTTCATTCCATTGCCGCTTTCTCAAAATTAGTTGTAAACGAAAAGGGCTTGGGAGTTTCATATTTACTTGTAAAAATGTCAGTGTTCTCAGATAAGAGTAAATAATTACATACTCGTATGTCAGTATGGGTTCCGTCAGGGACGCTCCACTGGCGATCTTCTTACCTACCTTTCAGACTCCTGATCATCCTCCTTTCGGGACTTTGGCGAAAGCTTTGCCATTGCACTTGACGTCTCAAAGGCTTTCGATCGAGTCTGGCATAAATCTTTAATTTCCAAACTGCCCTCTTACGGTTTCTATCCTTCTATCTGTGCCTTCATCTCTAGTTTCCTTTCTGGTCGTTCTATAGCCGCTGTTGTAGACGGCCATCGTTCTTCTCCTAGATCTATCAACAGTGGTGTTCCTCAGGGCTCTGTTCTATCACCAACTCTCTTCCTTTTATTCATCAATGACCTTCTAAGCTGTACATCTAACCCTATCCATACGTACGCTGATGACTCCACCCTTCACCTTTCCATTCGGTTCCCACAACGTCCACATCAGCAGTTACTTCAACAAACAAGGGATGAGGCTATGGCACACCTAATGTCTGATTTGGCTCGTATCTTTGACTGGGGTAAAAATAATCTGGTTGTTTTTAATGCATCAAAGACTCAGTTTTTATACTTATCAACCCGACAAAATCTTCCACAGGTATACCCACTAATGTTTAATAACACTCAGCTTAATCCTGCATCATCCTTGAACATGCTTGGGGTTTCATTTACTCGGGACTTATCTTTGAAAGATCATATTACATCTCTTGTAAAATCTGCTTCCAAGAGATTAGGTGTGCTAAGCCAACTCCGTTCCTTCTTTACCCCTGCACAATTGTTGACTCAATACAGCGGTTTTATCTGCCCCTGCGTGGAGTACAACTCTCATATGTGGGGAAGCTTTCCACATACAGCTGTGGAGTCAAAGGCTTTTCGTCCCATTAACTCTCTTCCTCTTACTGACTCCCTTCAACCTCTGTCTCTTCGTCGCACTGTTGCATCTTTATTTGTTTTCTATCGCTACTTCAATGGTCACTGCTCCTCTGAACTGTCTGCATGCATTCCTCCATCTCTACGACGGGCGCGTAACACCCGTCTAGCAGCAAACTCTCATCTCTTTTCTGTCCAACTCCCTATTGGAAGAGTTAACCGTTACTCCCAGTCCTTCATTTATGCAACAGGTCAATTCTGGAACTGTCTCCCTCTGTCTGTGTTTCCTGTTTCCTATGATCTCCAGTCTTTCAAACGCAGTGTGTCCAGACATCTCGAAATGATCGGATCTTGAATTTGGGTCTTTCTTGTATTTTGTTTTTCTCTTGGAAGGAACAATAATTGCGGGCTCGCGGCCTTTAGTTCCTCCTTCTTCGCATAAAAAAAAGTACAGTCATAGAAGGTGTGGAGAAGATTTTGTTACTTGTTACCTACTGAAGTCACCACCGAACCAGGGACGAGACTGTTTTGTGAGCTGAAGGTATCTGAAGAGAAAATATTCCGTCTTGGTCGTGTCGGTGAAAGGCGTCTCCAAGCCTGTTGTTATAAAGAATGCCAGTTCTCGTACACACAGTCCATTGTCGTTCCCGATGGAGCACCCTTTTACCTAACTGCATCCACATTTGAGATAAGGTGAGCCCAGTCGACTTCGGCTTGGATGTAAAAGGTTTAAGCAGTGTGGCTAATAAAGTGTGTTTGGTGTTTGCACTGTGTTTCATGGCTGTCAAATAATTTCCACCTCTGCCTCTCAGTTGATTAACAATTAATTGTGTGTAGAATTCTGTAGCTTCACAGTCTCGCCGTTGACGGTGTAAACTCTGGAATCGCAAGTCCCCGCTCACTCACTTCCAGCCCACATGCCCCATCAGCTATTTGTCCCTCGTGAAAATATGTGGTCCGACTATTGAACTGAAGCAAACCTGGATACTGAAGTTATACATCATGTATAGGTGAGATTAATAGGTAATGGAGGAGCTATTCATTGGATGAAACAGCAAACTCTGGAAATAGTGGTAAGGACAGCTCTGGCTCTGGCATGTATTATTCCATGGTGCGAGACAGCCTACTGACAGCTGAGGTCACGAGGGCTTTCCCTATATCTCGTGTGTGTGTGTGTGTGTGTGTGTGTGTGTGTGTGTGTGTGTGTGTGTGTGTGTGTGTGTGTGTGTGTGTGTGTGTGTGTGTGCGTGCGCTCGCCCTCGCGCGCTTGCGATGCATAGAGAGACAGACAGACAGAGACAGGCAGACAGACAGGAAGATAGGAAGGTAGGTAGATATATTACTGTCTTGGGTATTCTAGGTCGCAGAACGAATGTTGCTGAATTTCCCACCGATACGCTCTTTCCTTGAACCAGCTCAGGATCTTATGTTGCAATGGACTTCTGCGACGCTCCGCGACCTACAGTTTGCGCGACAGATACTGCCTTATATGGGTTCTACAGCAGTTAACTTATACTCATGTATAGATCATATCTACACTCTCACTATTTTCTTTCATTTGACTCTCTCTTATCCTCATCACTCTCCCTTGCGTCCTTCTTGTATCCCTCCGTTCCACTGTGTGTGTGTGTTTGTGTGTGTGTGTGTGTGAGAGAGAGAGAGAGAGAGAGAGAGAGAGAGAGAGAGAGAGAGAGAGAGAGAGAGATTCCTGAAACAGGGTTAGGTGAGTAATCCCAGGCTGTGTGATGGCTGCAATGCTGCATCCTCTGCTGCACCCACTGAATTAACTCCAAACCAAAAAGTATTACATACAGTATTATTTTTCCTGTTTGATACCGATGAAAACTGCTTAGTAACAGGTATCCACACTTAAGTGTGGAGGTGCTGACGAGGAGCCTACACGTGGTGGTGTTGTGCATCCTTGGCAGAGCGCCTGTGTCGTCCACCTGGCAACCAAGCTTTCTCATTTTTCTCTGCGCCTTACCCTGGCGTAGTACCCTGATCCGATCCAGGTGAAGACGCTGGATTTCTGCACGGCGTATATGCTATATTACATCTGTAGGACGGCCACACAGATGCAGTTGCTTACCTGTGGTCGACGGATCTGTTTGAACGGACAGACTGGGGTTAAAAAACAGCAACAGCCAAGGTGTGGAACGTGTTCAGTTGAACAGGAACGTATCTGAGTCAGAGAGGTGGAGTATTGTCTTATTCTGGGACTGAGCTTCGAGAAATAATCTGCTAAATTAAGAAAATCAGGGCCAAGGTACGAATGAACAACAGCTGTACAGTATAAATCCATCCCGAGTTAAATGCCCAAAAGTTAACTTCCATCCACCTCTTTTCTCCATGGACCTGAATCTACATAGACAAGTTTCCTCCATGAATCCATTTCCTCCATGGACATAGTCCCTTCATGGACCTATTTTTCCATAGACCAATTTCTCCAAGGACCTATTTTCACTCCATGGAGAGACTCTTATTCCTCACGAGGACCATTTTCTCATGGCTCTGTTTCCCCATGGACCAAATTTTACCCAAGGGATCTATTTTCCCACATGGGACGATTTTCCTATTGAGCTTGTTTTCTAAAATGGATCTGTTCCCACCGTGGATCTATTGCCTTCGTGGAATATTTTTCCCGTAGCCTTATTCTCTTGTGGACCTATTTTCCTCACATTGAAGATTCCTATTCCCCAGATGGACTTATTTCCTCCGAGGAACCTATTTCCCCATGGACCTGCTTTACCCACTCGGTCTCTCTTCCCATTTATGACCATGTCCTCTTGGATCTATTTCTCATGGGCACATTTTCCCACATGAACCATTTTTAATTATGGACCTACTCTCCCCCATATGAGCTTGAGTATTAACCCATTGAATTATATTCCTTCTACGAGATAGTCTTATCTGTTCATCCGTAGGCCTATTTTCACCACATGGATATCTATTTATTTTCTGTGGATCTATGTTCCTCATTTAAGTGGGATTTACCTATTGCCCCTTTGACATATTGTACCCCTATGAGGGAATTTACCTGTTCCCCCATGGACCTATGGGAGAATTTTTTCCCCCTCCACAGGATATTTTACCCTTTCCCTCCGTTCAGTCGGTTGTATTTTGGAGCTTTGACTTTCTAGTGGCATGCCTTGATGTATGTCGTCTTATGGTTTGAGTCTTGGCTAAGAATTTTAAAGTGGCACCTTAGCTTCTTCGTTTCTTAAAAATTATTAGACACGCATTCTCTGATTAAATACTCATCTACTTTAACATACAGTCGCTAGAGGTTCATACTTTTTCTTCTTTCTTCCGCATATGCCGGACACAGTAGTATAAAATGTTTCAGATTCCCGCACTCATTTACAAACACAGCAGAGCTTCTTCCTTCGCTATGAAATCACTTTCTGTCCTTTAGGTTCAAAGTACTTGTTTTACATTTAACAAGAATGATTGATGTTTGCTTATGGTTGGTGGGGGCACCCATCATCCACTTACTCAGTGTAGTGCTACTCCGCTCTAGGATGACTCTACACTGAGTGACAAACCAAGTTATTTCCTGTAAGCAAGGAAATCGTTTAATATGCTGGGTGGTAACCTTATAACCAACCAATACGTGTTCACTACATGTCAACAAGTGGGCTGGCTGAGGCTTAGTGACCCTCCCAAGAAAACAATTAACTGAAAAGACAAATAAAATGCCTCGGACCAGGGCTGGCCAACAGGTGACGACCAGTGACCGTACAAAGGTACTAAAGGTACTAAATGTACTGTTTGATTTTTTTTATATGATCATGCTTATCTTTCTTGCAGGAAATACTGTATGTATGTGTACCTGTAATAGATAACAGTAAATGAAGGGGGAAAGTTGGAAAAATGGGAGAGAGAAATTTGTAACTCGGATGGGGTGTCCACCATATACCTTCTAATACATGCTTTTCTGTGGTGCATATTTCGCGATTTTGCAATTTGCGGCGCAATGTGCCTCCCATATTCTCGTAAAGTAGGCGAGTGTATTGTATATATATATATATATATATATATATATATATATATATATATATATATATATATATATAGATAGATAGATAGATAGATATAAATGTATAGATAGATGGATAGATATAGATATATAGATACAACCAGGGGGCAAGTGGGATTCAGCAGTCATGGATTGTTATAAATGGTCGTGGTAAATCATTTTGATCTTTGCACCACCTGGAACAATATCCAGATGCATAACCTTGGAAACAAACTACTGTAAGCTGGGAATCCAAGATGGCATCCAAGATGGCTGCCATATCCGAGAATGTTCATATTTTGTTCATAATTTGCAGTAATTTCAAGTGTAATACAGATTCTGTAGGGATTTTAAGGACAATATTTATTTTTTATAATTTCAAAGTAATTTGACATACCTTTACCCATAAAATCAACTATTGAAAGCTTGAAATCCAGGATGTACAAGAGTACATTGGTAACCATGAATGGAGTAATTACCCTCCATCCTTATTTAATGAGGATGACACAGTGCATGTAAATGGAACATAATCGAGTCTTGTGAAAGCTACAAAGGAGGATACAGGCATAAGCAACTGCGAAAGGTTGCCATCGTACAAAAAAGCATGTGTATTAGTGATCGACGTCATGCACTGGGTTCATCGTTCGTCATTTGTGAAAGGTGAAAAGTTCTCTGCCATTGCACTTAGATACAAACAAGCTATTCTCAATAAAGTTTCAGCTTATGCAGTGGCTATTCCCCTGTGTTTTGATCGCTACAGAGGTACAAGTATGAAGGAAACAATGAGACAGATGAGGACTCATTAGCCGAAAACTGTAAAACTATTTGATGTCAGACCAGTACAAAGCCTCTGATCCTTCAGAGTTCTTTGCTTGCTGTACAAAGCTAAGATACTTGCCTCCATGTGTGATAAATGGTGTCAAGATGAACTCCAGTCTTCAAGTCCTGGTAACACCAAAATTTATCTGGGTGGTTGTTTCAGTGAAGAAACCGTCAGTAACGTTGCAAAGTGGAAGTGTAACTGCAGTCCCTGCCCTTGAATCAACACATAAAGAGGCAAATACTCGTGTTATTTTGCTTGTCCTGTATAGTTTTCAAGTAGGTAAAGTTGATCAGGTTATTGTTCGTTCAAGTGATACAGATGTTTATTATTGTCCTCTGTATGTGTTATACATCCACCACAGTGAAAGATCTTCCTGAACTCTGGGTCGAGACAGCAACAGACAATAACCTTCCAATACATGACATTGTCAAAACACTGCGACCACACAGATGGCTCTCACTTCCATTTGTTCACAGTCAAGTCGCAGGGATACCACCAGCAGTCCCCTTTTTACCTGCAAAATGGGATGGGTAGCAACAAGTAAGAAAATTCAGTTGGATGCTTCGGAAGACATTGGCAGTGATGACAATGCTATCATAACTGAGGATGTTATCAGTAAGGCTAGGACGTTACTTGTCGCAGTCTGCACAAAGAATGCCAAGATGTCAGAAATCTCTTAAAGTGAGATTTGCACTCAAAATTTTTTAACCAACAAGACCACTCCTTTCAAAATTCCTTCCATCTACTGAGAATTCATTTATGCACCATCTGAAAGGTTCTGCCTTGGCAAGAATCATTGGCAAGACACCACACATTGCAAAACCTTGCATTCTTTAGCTGGATGAATATGGATGGACAGTAAAGCATGCCGAACTTGTGCCAGATCCACTGACTGGAGAACTGTGGCCACCAGAGATGGCTACATCCCTTTCTTGTGGTTGCAGAAACGGTTGTTTAAGAAATTGTTCATCTGCCAAACGGCATGTTCCATGTTATCTTGCCTACGGACGCCGTGGATCTCCAGAGAGCTGTTCCAGAGCTCAGTACGCACAAGAAATTGAGGATAGCTCCGATTAGATTTTCTATGTGTATTGTATTTCTTTTTTCTCATCTTGAGAAGGATTATCTCTATTGGACAAAATGTCTGTGTTAGTTAATTTAATAGTGATAACGGTTGTTTTAAACCTCATTCACCATATTTTGTGTTATGGTGTAAGGATCAAATATTTATACGGGACTGTAATAAAGTATGATAGAAGAGCTTTGTCACGGGGGTATGATGCATTTATGATTTAAAAATGCTTGGTATTACTTGAAAACAGAGACGAGGTTATGACTTGTGAAATCAAGCAGTAAGTTTTACTTTATGCGGCTTACTTCGTCGATTCTCTAAGGACGAGAATTTATAAACTTTCTCAACAGTACACAGCAGAGACTAATTACTCACGAGTGCTGTTTGTAGTACTGTTAGCCTCTCGAGAAAGTGACTCCACCCCCGACAATCAATAACTAATGCTAATAATAATAATAGACAGGTTCTTACTGGTGCTTAACTCCTGGCTGGCACAACGGATACAAAAGAACTGGCCTAAGCACCAGTAATGAATATTGTAAAGAGTTTGTGCAAACTAGGAGCGGCAACTAAAATAAGCTTAATGTGGAGAAAAAAAAAACACGAGTCTAATTACATTAAACTCAAAGAGAAGAACCATAAATTTATTGATTACAATGAAATAAATTTACGTTATATGAATCTCAAAATGAATTCAAAAGGAGAATTTCACAGTCACTAGTGGGCTCATGAATTCGAATAACAAGAGAATGCACTCACTTGCTCATTCAAAAGCTAATTAAACTTAAGCCTAGAAAAATGAACAGAAATACTGGTCAGTGGAAGGGAGCCGAAACGAAAGTCTGGGCACCTGTGATGAACACCAATGCTGCTATTCGCTCCAAGCCCGCTTAGCCAATCACCGTCTAGGTGGAGATTCAGGAATTCGCTGTACAACGGGGATGCTGCTCTACGCTGGGCACAAAACGATCCTATTCTCGCGATGATCCCGAGCTGACTGATTTCAAACTAGGAAAGGGGGTGAGAGATGGCCGTGTTTGCCCGAAATAGGCGTGGCCTAACTTCAACGGTCAGCGGAAGGAAGGTGAACGGTATAGGCTCACAATAAATGACTCAGTGAAAGCACTAATGTCGTGCTTAAGAATGGTCACTTGTGAAACAGTGACAAATGTTCTGGAAACTATCCCGATCGAAGTGAATACGAGGACGGTTGAACTGAGTGATGCCCAGTGGGAATTCCACTAGAGTTCGTGGTTTTTTCATCAAAGTACAATGTCACAAATTTATAAATACGCTCGCGCGAATTCTTGACATTACGCCCCATCAAAATCAAATTTTTCTTCAGAAATATTTTTGATATATATACATATAAATCCTATCTCAGTCACACAAGATTCACACTGTGATGTGTGTACTATCCTGCTACAGGAGAAAATCACAGTCATCCATGAGTGTAAAAACCTCGTATTTACGTTAACAGAAGCAAGCTTGAGGAAAAAACTCCATGACGACGGTGAAAAATCCTGTACTCAGGTCAAACTGAACGAAAAGTTCGCTACATTTACATTAACAACTAATTGTTATGTAGCTTTATGTATGTACTACACGGTGTAGGTGTGACAGTTGTGGTGTAACTGTGCCTATGTGTAAAATGATATAATACAGAGCAATAGTAAATAGAGACAAAAAGGCAGAACAGAAGAGACGGCGGCATGCGGCAGAGACGATCAGCTGATCTGCACGACAAAACTGCTACACCTGCCAACTGTACCTGCGAAAGCAATCAAGGTGGAGCATCAAAAGTGTCAGCGCAACAATTTTTATTACAATTTCCCTCTCTGCCTGTTAGTACTTATGTTACAAAAAGTACACTATTATTTTGTTAATGGATACATTATTAACCAGGAAACGTAGTCCTTGGATTGCTCAAATCTCTGAGGACCCCTGTTGTCTACTGGTTAAACCTAGACTCTTAACCAGGAAACATACTAGTCCTTTAATTGCATAAATCTCTGAGGATAGCCAGTAATTTACTGGTTAAACCTACATTATTAACCAGGAAACGTGCTAGTCCTTGGACTGCTCAAATCTCTGAGAATGGGCAGTTTACTGGTTAAACCTACATTATTAAACAGGAAACGTGCTAGTCCTTGGAGTGCTCAAATCTCTGAGAACGGGCAGTTTACTGGTTAAACCTAACACTACACTTACGATTACTAACGGCAGGCGGAGAATCCTTACGCAATCTCGAGCAGGTCACATTTTAACACCCAACGTGGGTGTGAACACTCATGTGGATAATGTGCATTCTCTGGGAATCTTCAGAGAGGCCCACAGCTCGAGACACCACAAGGTAATTCAAACACAGCCTTGGATTGCCCCCCAGGGTTCTCGAACTTCCCCCTTAACCTATGGTACATATGTATGTACAGGCCCTGGACATAATGTGTCCTGTGGGGCCAACGGGCGAGACATCAGATCTGCACCTACATTACCATTGCCCTCTCTCTCAACTGACTCAGAGATCATGGGCGTGGATTCACACGGCACAGGAAGGACATGTCCCTGGATGGCAGTACATTGACACACATTGCAGGAATGCACAAAGCTATCTATTTCCTGTCCCATTCATGGCCAGAAAAAGTCAGCACGGATATGGCCCTGGGTATTCCTTTTGCCCATGTGACCTCCTGAGGCTGAACAATGACCCCATTCTAACACTGCTTGGCGATACTTACCAGGAACGACAAACTGCAGTCGAACCTCGCCCTGGGGTGTTTGTGACTCACGGTAGAGCCATCCTTGTTTACAAAGGAACCTGGCTTGACCTCCCCATGAATACTTAATCACTCTACCCTTTTGTTTTTTCCACACGGCAGCAAGTGTCGGGTCAGAATGTTGTTCTTGGATAACATCTTGGCTACAAATCAGATCTTGCGGCGATGCAATGGTCACCAGGGTGACACAGTTCGGAGCCTCAGCCATGGCTTGTATTACTGCAGCCAAATTCTGAGTTGCGTCATCTATTGTGCAACTATACTTGGCACCTGGAATGTTGCCTATTATTAGGTCAAATAAATGTTCTGGCATGACAACTGCAAGTGTTGTACCAGTGTAAAATGGAGATGCCACCTTGATGCGTGCCTCAAGGAACAATCCCACTGATCCATTAATAAGCTGAGCTTGGTACTCCTCAGGCCGAACTAGACTTTGCCTGACAGAGCAACCTGAGGAACTGTTGTCTCCCAGGACCTTCACAGGAATGCCTCCCACAAACCCTGGCAGAACAAGGAAGGCACTGTTGCCTGTGGGAGGGCCTGTGAAGGAAGCAGCCAGCCACTGATGAGGCTGCTGAATGAATGACGCGGCAAACATGGTACCCTGAGAACTAGATGCCTGAGGGGTCATACTCACCGTCTTGGTAGATGGAGCGTTGACCACCTGTGGCAGAGAGTTCACTGTCGCTGGGGGACTAGTGACCTGTGGAGAAGTGCCTGTGCTGCTAGGAACGACACCACCGTACTGCTGTTGAGGAATTAAGGCTGCGTTCACCTCCTGCCTCTGATACACTGGGGCTGGTGCTGAAAAGGATAGTCCCGACGGTCGATTGCTTGGCTGATACCGCTGCTGATTAGGGTACTTGTCGTACCACTTCCACTCAGGTTTCAGGGTATTTTGCCCCTGGTCCTTCTTCTGCAGTTTGTTTGGACCTTGGCCATTATTCTGAGAACGGCCTTGATGCTGGGGTTCAATCTGAGACGGTTTCCCAGATATGTCAGCTTTCCTGTTCCAGGTGTGTTGCTTATGAGTTTGATACTCGTACGCAGTGAAGAATGCATCAGCCTTCTCCACCATTTGGCTGGCATCCCTTACCTAGCAGATCTTAAGCTGAGCCATAAGCTCAGCAGGCCATGACTTTTCTAGCTGCTTGCGCAGCATAAGGTCAATTATCCTGTCTCGCGTGGGAGGAGTTTCATCTTTCTCCATCCACTCATCTAAGTAAGCAGTAAGCTGATCAAGAAACTAAACAGCAGTCTCCTTTTCTTGTAGATGTACCCTCATAAACTGACTCCTGGCGTCGTCAACTGTGAGACCGTATGCTTTGATGAGTGTGGCCTTCATCATCTCATACGTGAGATTGTCTCCACGAATTCTTGTGGAGAATATCGAGGGCAGGGCCCTCAAACAAGCTAAGAAACTGGAGCTGCTTAGCTGCCTCATCCAGCTGGTACAGCTGCGCCATATCTTCGAAACGAGCTATGAATGGCTCGATTTGCTCGCTTTCCTTGTATGAAGGAAGCTTGATGCGTGCGGTCGCCAGAACATGTTCAGGGAGAGCGCTCGTGCAGCTTGGGTTAGCTGCACTAGATGTGTCTGAAGCCAAGGAGTCTCGCTTGAGCTTCAGCATCTCAAGTTCATGTTTCTCACATGCCTCGCGCTCGGCACGTTCGTGTTCTCGTTGTTCTCGCTTGTATTCACGTTGTCTCTCTCGTTGTTCTCGCTCGTATTCACGTTGAATTCTACGCTCCTCACGGGCATCACTCTCACGCTGTTGTTCATAACTAAACCGTGAGAGCACACATTCTTTAATATGTTGGAGACTGGTAAGCCCCATATCTTTGGTTTCTTGTACATATATATTAGTAGCTATGACGCTAACTCAACTAAGGCTGAGTAGACTAAAGACTGAGTACTGACTGCTATTTTGCAGAGAAATGCCAATAATCAAAAGTAAATAATATAGGCACAGGCTGGTGGTGACCAGTTTTATCTAGTTAAACTGGTAAAGGAAAATTAAAAAACAATGCAACTGACTTGGAAAACTATTACGTAAAATTAATAGAAATGAATCAATAACCACCAGTAAGATAGTGCCTATAGACTTTAATGATAAATATCTAGGTGTGAGTGAGTGAGTATTATCTCATTAATAACTTTAGAGCTAGGAGTTAATATCCTGGAATGAGGTCGCCAGATGTCACGGCGGTATGTGAATTTATGAATTAAAAATGCTTGATATTACTTGAAAACAGAGACAAGGTTATGACTTGTGAAAAACAAGCAGCAAGTTTTACTTTATGCTAGCTTACGTCGTCGATTCTCTAAGGACGAGGATTTATAAACTTTCTCAACAGTACACAGCAGAGGTTAATTACTCACGAGTGCTGTTTGTAGTACTGTAAGCCTCTCGAGAAAGTGACTCCACCCCCGACAATCAATAACTAATGCTAATAATAATAGACAGGTTCTTGCCGGTGCTTAACTCCTGGCTGGCACAACGGATTTAAGTATGATACAAAAGAACTGGCCTAAGTACCAGTAATGAATATTGTAAAGAGTTTGTGCAAACTAGGAGCGGCAACTAAAATAAGCTTAATGTGGAGAAATAAAACATGTCTAGTTACATTAAGTTCAAAGAAAAGAACCGTAAATTTATTGATTACAATGAAATGAATTTACGTTATATGAATCTCAAAATGAATTCAAAAGGAGAATTTCAAGGTCACTAGTGGACTCATGAATTCAAATAACAAGAGAATACTCACTCGCTCATTCAAAAGCTAATTAAACTTAAACCTAGAAAAACGAACAGAAATACTGGTCAGTGGAAGGGAGCCGAAACGAAAGTCTGGGCGCCTGTGATGAACACCAGCACTGCTATTCGTTCCAAGCCTGCTTCGCCAATCACCGTCTAGGTGGAGATTCAGGAATTCGCTGTACAACGGGGACGCTGCTCTACACTGAGCACAGCACGATCCTATTCTCGCGACGATCCCGAGCTGACTGACTTCAAACTAGGAAAGGGGGTGAGAGATGGCCGTGTTCGCCGGAAATAGGCGTGGCATAACTTCAACGGTCAACGGAAGGAAGGTGAAAGATATAGGCCCACAATAAATCACTCAGTGAAAGCACTAATGTCGTGGATAAGAATGGTCACATGTGAAACAGTGACAAGTGTTCTGAAAACTATCCCGATCGAAGTGAATACGAGGACGGTTGAACTGAGTGATGCCCAGTGGGAATTCCACTAGAGTTCGTGGTTTTCTCATCAAAGTACAATGTCACGAATTTATAAATACGCGCGCAAATTCGTGACAAGCTTATATTTATGACGTCTTCAGCTACTGACATTTCTCTTACGTGTGCTGTTTATACACCCTGTAATCGTATTTTGCAATATTTCTGTCATTACAAGTATGAAAACTTTCTAAAGAGAAAAAAAATGTGTTGTCCATTTTAATAAATTGTTAAGCTTATAAAATATTTTGTAATTTTGATCACATTTTTTTTTATCCCGAAGACAAATAATATAATATAAATTGACTTTAAAAATGAATAAATCTGATTACATACGATTTTTTTTTTGACAAATCATCACATAGTAAAATAAGATCGGCAGCACTCTTGGACGCCATCTTGGATTCATAGCTTATAGTAGTTGGTTTCCAAGGTTGTGCACCTGGATATTGTTCCTGACGATTCCAGAATTAAAATGATATGCCACTACTTTTCATAACAACCCATGTCTGGTTGACTAGAAAAAGTGGCTTTTGCCCCCTGGGTTATAGCATATATATATATATATATATATATATATGTTTGTGTGTGTGTGTGTGTGTGTGTGTGTGTGTGTGTGTGTGCGCATATAAAATACCTACGTCTATAAACAAAAAGTAGAATACGTGGAATTATATTTAAAGAACAATGTAACTTAGCATTGTTACTAAGAAGCCGTACTTTAAGCTGTTCACCTTAATTTGGACTACTGTTTTTTGTCCATTTTGAATGCATAGTTGCTGCAAAAGAATAAAACTCTGATGCTAGTCACGAAGAAATACTATGGAAATAATGAAGAGTTGCAGCAGTGTCTTATATTGGTAGAGAGTTACGGAAAATAAGACAAAACAACGAAAATCTCCACCTAGTTATGGTGGACGAGCTGTGGCAAAAAATCATCTGGCCTGTTGACATCATCTGCCTCCCTCCTCCCCCCTCCCTCTCCGCCGCACACTTCAGCATCGACCGCCAACCAGTTTCCTCATGCAGACACCCATTTACGACAAGTCAGTTGATAGGGAGAGTAAATATTTTAGCTTATATCATTATGCTTATCCTCTTACACAATAATTATATTTTGTGCCGCGCTTTAACTCTGTGGATTCATTATACTGGATATATAAATATTTTACTCTTAATTGACTGTGATAGGACTTTCAGCTTATAATACTGGTTTAATGCATAATTACAATAATTCTCACTGCTCTGCTGTTGCATATCAAGTACTGGGGTTACACTCTATGTAATGCCAATGAAGTAGTACAAAATTTCATGTATAATTTCCATGTAGCAAAATAAAGCATTACATTTAGAAACCTTCAAATAAATATGAAGGTGACAATCAGATTTTTATACTTTTCAGACTATTTACTTCACCATCGGTTGCCTATCAATGAGAAAAAAAACAAAAAAAAAAACAATAGGCATATGGACAAAGGTTTGGCTTCTTACCGGTATGTGGAACCACAGTCAGTGTAAGGGATACACTACGTATGTGTATGCGACTGACTTAAGAGCATGGTCACATGATGCTGAAAAACAAAAACAATAGAGGGAAGACAGGAATGATCAGATTACAGGGTTGATCTCTGATATGGCTACTTGCTTTGACCACACCTACTTTGGACCTTCACTCAAGAAAGATGGCAGTACTCTACACCGCGACCGCCATTTTGTTCTTACAGCTTCACCCTATCAGGTACTATCCGAGACTCATGGAGGGTCAGTGTGAAACTTACGAATGCACGTGATTGAACTGTGTGATCCAGAGCAACATTTTATCATTAAAAAGGAAATTAGCCAAATAGAGGGAGCTTTTAGGAGAAACTGTGAATTTACTGATAAGTTTTCTGGTTAGGTGAGCAGTGGGGTGGGCAGGCAGGGTGTAGTGGGTGGGCAGGTGGATGGGATGGGGTGGTTTGGAGTTGTTGGGCACGTGGATGGTGTGGATGGGCGTTTTGCGTGTGCGGGTTTTTTTGGGCAAGAAGTTGAACGTGTGGCTTCCCAGAGGACTAGCCTGGAGACGGACTTACTTCACTGGGTGAGTGGATAGCTATATGAGTGGGTTGGAGGGTAGGTGGATGGAGGAAAATAGGTCCAAAGGGGAATAGTTCAACTGAGTAAATAATTTCGTGGTTGAATAGGTCCATGTGGGAAAACGGATCCATGGGGTATATGCCCTTGGAGGAAATGGATCCAAGTGGAAAGAGGTCCAATGGGTAAAAAAAATCCGTGAAGGAAATAGGTCTGTGTGAAGAAGTACGTCCATGTGGGGATTAGATGTGTCCCCATGGTGAGAAAATAGGTCCACTGAAAAGGAAAATAGGTTCAGGGAGAAAATTGGTCCATAGAGAAAATAGGTCCATGGAGAAAATGGGTCCATGGAGAAAATAGGTCCACGGTAAATTAGGTCCATGGACAAAATGGGTCCATGGAGAAAATAGGTCCATGGAGAAAATGGGTCCATGGAGGGGGATTGTAATAGTTTCATGGCAAAAATAGGTCTATGGGGAACAGGTCATTCGAAAGAAAATAGGTTCATGGAGGAAAAAATAGGTCCATGGTTGCAAATAGGACCAAAGGGATAATAAATCAATGGGGAAATTAGGTCCATAGGGAAAAATGGGTCGATGGGAAAAAATAGTCTGTAGGAGATATAGGTCTACTGGAAAATTAAGTTCATTGAGGAAAAATCGGTCTAGGCGAATGGAGGGAAATAGATCCATGAGGGAATATAGGTCTAAGAGGGAAAATAGGTCCATGGGGAAAAGTAAATGGGTGGAGAGATGACTTCTAATGAGTTTAGCTGGAGACGCCCTCATGTCCAACTAGTTTCTAAGGTAATGTGTGTGTGTGTGTGTGTGTGTGTGTGTGTGTGTGTGTGTGTGTGTGTGTGTGTGTGTGTGTGTGTGTGTGTGTGTGTGTGTATTTAAGAATTATGATGGTGAATTTTGAGAAAAGTCGCCTAAGTAACGCCTGCAGTAATGCTGTTCAGTAAGTTATGAACAGTGTACTTAGGTCTGCTGTAGCTTTAATGGTTTCCGAGATGACCCAGTTCTGGTGAGGTTTGGCACTTGTCTGCTATTTTCAGCAATATGGTATGGCAGTCGTTTAAGAAGTGTCAAGTTTTTTTTTTTCATAATCTTTCTTACGATGTGCGTAGATCCGTTGTAGCTTAAATATTATCTGAAATAATGCAGTTTTGGTGTCCTACTCTGCTAACTACTGTAAAGAGGGTACTCTGGTTACTCACCACCAACCGCCCAGATACAGGTGTAGTGCAGTATCCTCGCTTGCTTGCTTCGCTGGCTCGCGCAAGCAAGTAACCCTTCGTACGCCATGTGAGGTCAGATTGACCCCAACACATTTTTTTTTTTTTTTTTTTTAATGATTCCATTCAGCCACCTAATATTTTAGTGATCTAGCGAACCATGACTTTGTTTGTCTTTGGCCAGTGTATAAGCACACAACATTTGAGTGGAATCAGGAGTTAGGAGGGCGCAAACTTCATTGTGGGTCGTCCGGTACCCCCAGCTAGCATTCCGTGTAACTTTTTTTTTTTTTTTTTATGGTCCTGATATTTTAAGATGAGAGTGACCAGCCTCGCTCATCCCTGAGTGGCGTTACGTGGGCAATAAACCCTGACCATCCTTTGGATATAAACCTGTACCGGCTCAGTCCAATTGGAGCACCTTAATTACCCACTAAACCACCAGGTGTCATAATTTGATTATATGTATAGTTACCACCCAGCGTAATAAATGGTTTCCTGGTGTACAGAAACCATTTCCCTAGTCACTCAGTGTTGAGTCACCCATATGCAGAAGGAAGAGGAAAGAATGAATCTCACAAAACTAAATAACCATGGCTGCCTGCCCAGTACCATGTTGATATTTATTCTTTCAGTTGGGTGTAATCCTTGAGTGATACCACTGTCAGGAAGATTAGAAGCTATCCCTGCATTACTCAGCCACTGGGCTAGATAAGCATGGATTAAGCTGTCAAACCACACGCACACCAGTTTGCATCATTCTTCACCATGAATATTGGAGAGTGTGCCGTACCATTATCAAGTTCGCTCATTTTACGTGCAGGCTTCGATACTGCTAACTGAATACTTGCGAGTTTGGGGCTACAAGGAAAATGAAAATATCGACGCTGATAATTTTCGTTATTAGCACAAATTTTATCTCAAATAAATCATTATCATATGAAAATATATTTGACATTATATAAAGTACCTGCTGAACAATGTTATGCCTCAATTTTGCCGTAAATAAGGAAAGTATGATATAAAAAAAAGTCTGTCTTTTCACATGTTCCGTAGCAAGTACTTGATACTTTGTCAAAGCTATTTTCACACGATATTTTTCTATTTCATATGAGATGCTGATGATACGAACATTTTCGATGTCGAAATTTTCAACTTCTTTGTAACCCCAAACTCAGAAATTAGCGATGACTTTGACCTCTTGGTTCCGAGTTCGCGTCCCTTTTAATTTATTTTTGGTGTTACTAGATGACTTCTTCCAAATTAGGAATGGCCTTGGGTCTGTTCTTATGGCATCGGAACCTTCGTTGCACCCCTTCCATAGCGATTTATTTTGCGTATCACAGGTTAGCATACTCATTTATGCTGTTTAAAATGTTTGATGTCGACGTAGTTTGAATCAGTAACGCATAGGAGGATAGTGAGGTGTAATCCCCGGAATAAATCGCTAAGGGAGAGATGCTGCGAAAGATTGCGATGTTATTCGGAATACGATGCTCTTTCTAATGCCCCAAGTCGAAATGTTTATCCTACGCTGAGTAAAATCAAGAGACAGTCTGTACATAAGGAAACAAACGTCCCTGACTGAATGGTTTAAACACCGCCACCTGTGCTTTGCTTGAAAGGGTGGTCAGGGGGAAGTGACGCCCAAGGGAGCCGTTGAAGGAGTACTGGAGAAAATTGGAGGAAGGAACGAGGTAACGAAATCTGGAGAAGGAGTTAGGGAGAGAAGATGAAAATGACGAGTCAGACCAGGAAAGCAGGCAAAAGAAAGTGGACAAGGGTGAAGAATAAGATAACAACGTCTAAAGAAGAATGATTTTGGGAAAGAAGATGTAGGTAAAATGATGTGTCAAGCTTGGATACGAAGGAAGAAAAATGGAGGAAGACGAGCAGGGAGCTAACAATGTATGGAGAAGAAGGAGTTAAGAAAAGATGTACCGTAGGTAAAACGAGGAGTCAGACCAAGGAAACAGGGAAAACATTTGGAATAGAGTGAGACAGGGTGGAAAGGGAAATGGAGTATTTTTCTCTTTTATTCTTACAACTGGTGCTGAAGAGGGACGCCTTCATGTGGTGGCACTGATAAAATCGAGCTGATCTGCTGCCTGGTTATACAAACGCCCCTCAGCTCCCTCCCTGTCACCTGAAGGGAGGATGGTGAGCTGCTGGAAGAGGGTGATTTCAGCTTGCAGTTCAGCGCGTTCACGCTCAGATGAGCCTGGTGTTGCAAATTAGTGCTACTCTTCTTTCCACTTCCAGGCGCATTTATTGAATTTGGGACAGACCTCTTGTAGTGAAGGGATTTATGAAAGCTGTACTTAACTCTCCAAGTTCAAAAAGTCTCTCGAAACCCAAATGAAATCATCTCGTGATAGTAAAAATAGAACAAACAAGACTAACCGTCATTTGTGAGCCAGGTAGACGGTAATGATACTGTTGGATGAAAAATTGACTATTATGTATCCATTCTGAATGACTCCAAATGCTGGCTGAGTGACATGTGAACTCAGGTTGTGACTCTAAACAACTGTTATCAATAACATTTCCTTCTGCAATCAATACTTTCTGACATTTGAGTTTTCGACACTGACACACACACATACATTTCGTTAAAAAATAATGACCATCTACTTCGCCTACCTGGACTTTCTGAGATTTGGGTTTTCGACACAGACAGACACAGATACATTTCGTACAAAAATAATGACCATCGACTTCTTTCGCCTGGCTCAATAACTTTTTCTTCTCCAATCAATACTTTCTGAGATTTGAGTTTTCGGCACAGACAGAAGACCCAGATACATTTCATACAAAAATAATGACCATCGACTTCGTCTACCTGGCTGGAAAGTATCATTGGATTTAAGAAATTATGAGGTACTGGAGACGAAAGAAAATGAAAAAAAAAATGGATACAAGAAGGTCAATGATGGGACAAGAATAATAAATATGAGGAGGAGAATGAAAGTAAAATGATAGGAGAGAGGGCTGAAATGGAGATGTTGGTAATAGGATTGGGAAACAAGAGGAGAAAAAGACAAAGGGGAAAACGAGTACAGTAAGAAACCGAAGTGAGTGAAGGATGATTGCAGGAAATAGAAGAAAGAAATGAAGGTAGGAAAGAGAGAAAAAAGGGGAGGGGGGATGTTGGAGGGGTGAGAACTTGAGGAGGGAGCAGATGAGGTGCGAAAGAGGAAGGGGAAAGAGAGAGAGAGAGAGAGAGAGAGAGAGAGAGAGAAGAGGGAGGTGTAGAGGACATAATGAGGGAAGGCAGTAAAGAATAAGGTGCAGATTAGCGAAGGAAGGAAAGAGATACAGTGGGGGCAGGAAGGAATAAAAAAGAGAGAAGGAAGGAAGGAGGTGCAGAGAAGGCGGTAGGGTAGAAAAACGATGTGAGGAAAGAAGTAGTAGAGGGGAAATGATATCGAGAAGTCGGGGTATACTGGGGAATAAATTCTGGGTATAGATGTTAGAAAATCAGGAATGGGAAAATGAGGGGAGGGGATGTGAATGAGATGGAGAAGAAGAGAGGCATGAAGAAAGTAGAAGAGGAGAAATATGGGAGAAATAATAAAGAGTGCAGTAGGGGGAAGGTGAGTGCGACAGTGACAGAGGGGTAGAGGACTGGTAGAAGGGAATATGAGAGTAGGGAAATACTGGCAAATTAATACTAGGTTAGGGTATTATGAAAACAAACTGGGGAGAGGTGAGGTGAGTGAGAGAGGGAAGAAAAGAGGTTTGAAGAAAAAAAAAAAAAAGAGAGAGAGAGAGAGAGAGAGAGAGAGAGAGAGAGAGAGAGAGAGAGGGGGGGAGGCGGCTATGCAAAAGTCGGGAAATATCAGTTAAAAAAAAAAAAATGTTGAGTAGAGATGAAAACAAGAGGAGTAAAGGGCAGCTGAGCCAAAACAGTGATAGAAGGAAAAACAGAAAGAAAGATGGCATACAGAATTAAGACATTCCGCGAATTTAATACTCATTGGAAATATTAAGAAAATTGGATGGTAACAGAGGGGGGGGGGGAGTGAGTGAAACAGTTTTCCTCACTGCTAGCTGCCTTCAAACATTTCCTTTTCCTGAGTGATTCATTTTACACTCACTTGTATATTAGTGTTGGAAACTGTGTTGATTTTAAGCAGATATACAAGAAATATTAAGGCGTAGGATGAAAAATAAATGTCTAAGGAAGAAGAGGCTCTATGAAACCTTCTGTGGTAACGTGAATACAGCAAGAGGCATAAGGGGAGAATTTTCGTGCAAAAGGGGCAGTGGGGAGGGCCGGTTTGAGGGGGGGCAGGAGAGGAGGTGTCGGAGAGCCACAACCATCAGTACCGCGCGAGACTCAGTGGAGTGAGGATGTACCCAACTTTCTCCCCAGTCGAACCCCGGACCCCAACGTGACCCTAATTGTCCCCGCCTATCCACCCACCCGCCCCTGATAACCCAGCTAGCCTACCTCATACCCATCCCCACATACAATGCTTCTTCTACCCCTCTAAGCAGAGTCAATAATAAGAACGCGAGGGAAATAAAGAGGAATATTGAAATTTTACGTGTGAATCAAACTGTGAGTGGTGTCAGTTCGTGTGCGCTTAGAAGAGTTCGATGCGTCTGAGCTCTGAGGCGCTGACCTGGAATTGTGTCATGCCGTGGCGAGACTGAAGCTGGATCTCATGGTAAGCCTCCGTCATGCTCCTGTTGAAGTCTCTTTCAGCTTGTTCACTTCCGTCTCCCCATTTGCCTATTTCCAGTCTCTTCTCTTTATTTCAACCAACCGATTCTTTCTTTTAACCGTTTCCTGTCTCTTATTAAAAGTTTTCTTCTTTGTCCTCCCTCAGTCTCTCGCAATAACACCAATAGAAATATTAACATTTTTATAGTCATCCTTTTTTACACGTATTGTATTCTAATGTGGATAGATTTTGACGTTACGGGTAATCAGTTAAAGAATTCCATATTTTATTCATTCTAGCCCTCACTTCAGCACATCATTCGATAAGAAAACCTGTGAGTGAATAATTATGAACCACAGTGAGGCAGGGATTCAAGCTGTTTCCTCAAAACCAGCGTTCTTAACCAAAGCGATTTTAGTACTGGATACATTGCAAGAAATTTAACATTTTATTTTCGACAAAAGAAATGAAGAGAACAGGCAAAATACAGTATATTTACCTTCCGATATAAATAAAGCTGCGGGAACAACACCCGCGACAGCATGTTTACTGCCGATCCTGCTGACTGACTGTGCCAGTGGACCAAACTTAAATGTACACTCATAAAAGAAAAGACCCCCCCCTCCTTCCCACTCGAGAGACAGGCCTTGTAACTGGCGGCTTTCAGTTTTGGTAACAGTGCACCTGACGCCAGGGATGGGGAGGGTGAGAAGTGTTATTTGAGGTGGGGGGGGGGGTGCTGATCTGCACGAAACATTGATTCACCCCATATTTTGATTCATTCAGTAAGGTAACACCTGTGCACCAAAAATACCACCGTCCATAATAATACAAAGTCGTTCGTAACGTAGCTATAGAAACACGAAAAAAATGCATTAGTTTGATAATATGGTTTAGGTACAGTAGTTAGCATGGTAGGAATACAGTAACATCAAGAAAAATATCCATAAGTAATGTTTTAATTTTGCCCATTAACAGTCAAAGGGATACGTATGTTATTTAAAATTACGTAATACAGGTATATTTTTTTCCCAAATAATATATCCAGGATTATATATATATATATATATATATATATATATATATATATATATATATATATATATATATATATATATATATATATATATATATATATATATAGCAAGTATGCCATCTCCATCCCACCGTTGTATCCTTCTCTTCACTGTCTTAACTGTAGCACGTCTTGCTAGAGCGATGGCTTTCAATGGCATACCAGCGTCCCTCATATCAATGATGCCTGTCCATGCGCTCATTACCTAAGTCTACTAATATCTAGCTTACTACCTCGGGCCGATCAGCACGTCCCGTAAGAATGTGTGCCCTCTGCCGGATTCTCGCTCTAGCTAGGCTGCTCCATTCTGCAACATGTTTTATATAAGCCACTGTGCTTCACATCTCATACGGCAATATGAAATGGGCATAATTTTCTCCTTCCATTAAACAACACATTAAACGCAGAGTCTAGTGTAAAATGGTGGACCATCCCTGAGATGATGTTTACACTCATACACACACTCGTTTCACTCTTGACCCTTGTAAATCACTGTCACACCCACCCACTCTCTCTCTTTTTCTGGTATAATTATGATAAACCCCATTGCGCTATGGTGTGTGTGTGTGTGTGTGTGTGTGTATGTGTGTGAGTGTGTGTGTGTGTGTGTGTGTGTGTGTGTGTGCGTGTGTGTGTGTGTGTGTGTGTGTGTGTGTGTGTGTGTGTGTGTGTGTGTCACTTTTCTTTACTACATAATCGTTATGCGGTGGGTATCACTAAGTTATTAATACAGTTATGTTCGGTAATACCACACTCTGAAGTACTTGAGATCATATGACATGTTACCTCCCTTTCTTTGGGGGAAGCAACCTTAGTATATAGATAGATAGAAAGTTACAGAGTATTGTGAACTATTAAGTGTAAAGCATAAATGAACTTATCTGTATAAGGGATAACTTACCTTTTAATGGTTGAAAATATACTGCCCTCCTGCATTCCTCAACGGCTCGGTAAGTCCCCATTCCCCTACACACACACACACACGTCAAACGAAGGTTCGGCAAGAAAGTGATTAGTCATTTTCGTGTAGTAAGAAACTCACTATAGACTAGACTGAGTATTATGTGGTTACAAATTATAATGGAATATCTATAACGATGCATAACAGTAGAAATCTCCTAAGACACTTAAACGACATCAGACGTGAATGGCACTAACAGCTCCGTGCCTTCCAGTCCTCCCCTCCTTATTTCTGGTGGGAAACATTGTCTGGGAGAGTTTAAAGTGATATCTTACTAATAAAGGAATCGAGTTCATCGTTACGTTACTGACAGTTTTACCCGTATTTTTTTTTTTTTATGTGTCCAACTCTGGGCATAGGCTTCACAGCCAGTAGTCGTCTTACCTACCGTATGTCACCACTTCGGCACTAACACCCACCGTCCATATTGAATACATGCTAGGGTTGTCTCATACAGGACTGGTGTATTGGTATTAGCGAGGGTATTTTTTACTACATGTCGGTGGGTCTTCTGGTAGATCGGTAAAGTCTGATTTAATGAGATTCAAATCCTTAAACTGTTCCCTGCCCCAGTGGGGATTTGAACCTGGGTCCGGTAGGACTGTTGGCCACCTCTCTACCGACTGAGCCACCGCCTCCCCCAAATGTGGCCACACACCTCGAACATGTGTTGGCAGTAATATGGCTCATCAGCTAAACGGATCAGTGTGTGTGTGTGTGTGTGTGTGTGTGTGTGTGTGTGAGAGAGAGAGAGAGAGAGAGAGAGAGAGAGAGAGAGAGAGAGAGATTTATGAAGGTTTAGGACATTAACTGGCAGCTTCTTTTGTTCTTTTATGATTATGAGGGTAAAGTAAATTTTGTGTGAAGGACAGCATAATACAAGTCACTCGAAATGTAGATCAAAGCTGTGTTTCGTGCAGATTAGAAACTCCCCTTCCCCTCTCGCGTCACTCCTCATCCCCGATGTCAGATGCACGGCTACCAACACTGAAAGCTGCGACTTGTATTGCCTCTCGCTCAGGGAAGATCTTTTCTTTTATGAGTGACTGTACACAATTTAATTACCATACATTTCAGCGGATACCTATCTAGAAAGCATATCCCCTAATTTGGGGGGGGGGGGCTTCACCTCCCCACCCCCCCCTAGTTATTATAACTGCTTCACGGTGTGCATAATTTAAGTGAAATAAATTTAATCATAAACCTAACTAGGGAAGTTTGGTTCCTAACTGGGGGGCGAAGTAAAAGCCAACTGTATTCCAGTACGCTACTCTATAAAAAAAAATAAATAAATAACAAAGGATCCTGGTTACACTTCATTCCAATAGGAAATTTGGAAACATCGCGTTACTGACGTACGGTACATAATTATTTTTAACCTTCACAATGATAGCTCTGTGTTATTCCTTCTTCTCTGAGACGATTTGGGTCAGCTTAGTAGGATACCAGAGTAATGAAGGTGTGAATGGAGGCTATATGAATCCTCTCCATTTCAAAATATCTCCTGAGCTGAAGAAGATCGTATGAAAGCAGTTAGAATATTATAAAAAAGCGTCGTCGCGAAGGAAGAGTTAATTCATACGTCATAAAAGTTGTTGTTGTTGTTGTTGTTTTTGTTGTTGTGACCCCAGATTCATCTGAGACGTGGGTAAACTGCAAGGTGAAATTGCCCTTCTCCTGGGGTCCACCATCCTCCTTTTAGGGGATGGGGAGAAAAAGAGTCTAAGGATATTTGTATAACTGGAAAGAGAAGTCACGAGGTTTTATCAGTGCCACCACGTAAAGGCGTCTCTCTCCAGCACCGGAAAGAAAAATATTAAATAGGATGTTCTGAAACTGAGGATAATGTAGTGAGTCTGGAGACCAAAAGTTTAATCTTTCAGCAGATGATGTTTCTGATTTCGTTCTTTTGCTACCTACAGACGATTTTATTTATAATATATATATATATATATATATATATATATATATATATATATATATATATATATATATATATATTAACGAGGGCAAGGCGTAGACTCTGTCAAAATCCCTTCAGCAGGAGAGGACGAGAGGCCTTTCTTGTGTGTTTAATAATCGTCCGGGGGTCAACAAGACCAGGGTTAAAATGCGCCATTGTAGAAAGGTGGTAGAAAATCTGTTTATTTCCTCTCTGACCGCCAGTTACGATATTCCTCCTGTGCTCTTATAAGGTCAGACGATTTTATTTTGCTCTGGCAAACCCTCTAGTGGCAAAAGATGAACTTCTTCAAGACAATGACGTCATAATTGGCTTAATCTCTGTAATAAGAATAAAGTATACATGACGTACTCTGACTGAAGGCGTTATTGGATAAGTATGTAACAAAACCAAAGTAGGATGATAGTACGACTGATAAACTGAGGCAGAGATGGATGGGTAGGTGGAACAGTGATGGACAGATGGATGAGTACATGGATGACTGGATGGATGCATGGGTAGTTGTAACAATGTTAGATGGATGGATGGAATTGCTGATGAATTAGTAATTGTAACGATGATAAGTGGACGGGTAGATGGATGACTAGTTGTAAGATGTACTGGTGGTGGGAAGGATAGGTGGATGGAGGGGTACCGTAATTCTAACAGTAATGGATGAATGGATCAGTGAATGAATATGAAATGGAAACAGTAGTGAATGGGTGGACGAATGAGTAGTTGTTAACAATGGCTGGAAGGATGGGGGGTTAAACTGCAAAAATGAGGAAGTGATGGATGGATGAGAACTGTAAAATGAAATATGGATATATGGGTGGATGGATAATACAATGACGACTTTTTCAGTTAACATTACCATTACAGACGATTTTATACAACTTAAAGATTTATGTCTCTTGGTGCAGAAATTTATCACCATCATTAATGTTCTTCCTATTTAACTTTTTCCAACATCTGATGATTTTATTCAGCATAGGAAGGATGCCTCTTGCTGAAAATATTATTTTAATGGACATACTGGGGTGACAGATGGAGATGGTGGGTGGAAGACAGAACGAGTTGACGTGCAGACGGGCGACAGCTAAGAAACTTGATTTGTTATGTGGGTTGATAACGGCTGGGGGAATGGATGGAGAGATGCAGGGAGGGTAGTTGGATGGATGGAGGGGTAAATAGATGGATAGATGAAGGGAAGAGAGATATACAGACGAACGGAATGTACATGGGTGGATGGAAGGAGTGGCAGCGTAATAGATAGATGGAGAGGTAAATGGATGGTGGCAGGGAAAGATGGCTGGCTGGATGGATTGAAGGGTAGAGAGATGAAGGTAGGTGGTGAGAGGTAGGTGGGTGGCTGAAGAGGTGGATGTATTGGGGAGTAGATGGATGGAAGGATGGATGAATGGATGAATGGAGGGAGGGAGGGAGAGGCGAATAGGAGGCTACGTGGATGGAGATTAGAGAAGGATGATGGATAAGATGAACAAGGCAGCGAAGAAGCAGGCACTGTATGGTGAGGGCTAACCATAAATAAATCAACATCATCATCATCCTCATTCAAAACCTATTTCCTGTTAATACAGTCGGTGGGAGGAATCTAGACCAGAAGAACTATAAACAGAGTGCCCAGTGAATGAGGCCACACACACACTCACGCAACGCTCGAGCCATACACGGACAAGCAGCACCCAAAAGAGCATCACTCGCTCCTTACAGTCGGTCTAAAGGCCCGTCCACGTGGTCATTTGGCAGATTTGGTTCTGAAGTGTGGTAATGAGATACTGTTGGAAAAAAACTGTGTAGAGGTGATGAACTGAACTACTTTCCCTTCTTCTGATCTTCTGTTTATAGCGTGATTCATCACAATGCTTCGTAACCGATAAGCAACTTGCTCGGAAACGACAGGTGTCCACTGATCGTTTAGAAAAATCTCAAGGCCGAACCTTTGACCCTGCCCTATGTCTTTGACCTTTGACAGATTGCCTTCACAAGAGACTTATTTCGTCTTACCAGATCCTAAAACTATCTACGCCCACGAAGTTTGGTTTTCATTTCATCAAAAGTATTTAAACTGACCTAAGCCTTTGGAGTTGACCTTTGCCCCTTAAACCCTTCCACCAAGTTTAATTCAGATCGAGTCACACCTATCTGAGTTATAAGGACTGTCCTGAGATCTCCACTTCCCATTGGTTATTCTAATAAATTAATCAGTTCGCCCTTTTCTGTCGCGCAGCCCTTTCACCAAGTTTCGCCGGTATCGGGTCAAAACAGTATAAGTTGATCTTGCGCTTGACCTATGACCTTTCTTGGCTAAAAAATAACCATCTATTTCTCTGGCAGTCCTAAATTACAATGCTCATTTCTGGTGCAATTCAGTTTTCATTATCTTGCTAACAGAAAGACAGACAAGGTGGACCAAACATCTAATCCATTTGCATTACGTGCGAGGGTGTAATGAACAGTACGTAACACCTCAAAAACTTACAGGACCTGAGATGATTCCCATATTCCCAGTCTAGGTCGGCCGCTCTTGTGCATCTCTTACACCGTCTTGTGTGCGGTGTCTTCCTCGTGCACCATTTCTCTAGCGCAATCTACCCCTCAACCCCTCTCTCACCTCAGCAGCTCCCTCCATCCCGTCTTACCTGTTTTGTTTTTGTACTTGCATGTTCGTATCAGTTTAATCTAACCTGGGTCACCTTAGCGTCATCACAACTCTCTTATTCATGACCAAAGATAAGGTACTAAGTCAATTTTTGTTTAGTATCCTGCGTGACTAGCGTATAACCTTTGATTCGTCTGTAGATCTGGAGCCATTTACTTGTGGCATATATCGCATTTTATAATCCTCAATGCCCATCACATCAAAACCCAGCATCAACAAAACTTGCCCAACCTAAACTTAACAGTTTCAAATACTCGAAAGCCAACATCACCCCAGTAGGGAAAAAAATTGCCAGCTACACATTAATATGTTTCTGTATGTTATTCGTGTCTTTATGCGGACTTAATTTTGATTAGTAACATTAAAGAAATTATAACATGACCTATATAGAAAGGTAGAAGTAAGGAAGGGGTGTTATAAAGTCAAAACTGATGGGAATATAGGGTATATGGTGCGTTACTTTACATTTGGCTGTCCCCTGTCTTCCCTGTTCGTTCCAGGTGGTGCTGATGGGGTGGAGTGGGATTGTAGGAAGAAGTAACGCACAGGTGATGGTGGTGGAGGGGTTGAGTGTGCAAAGAAGTGACGGTCGGGGAGCTGGATAGTGGAATAGGGTTAGGGGGAGGGACGATAAGGCATTGTCTTAGGGAAGTGGGTAGTGGTTGTGACGTGGTCTGCCAAGACAGAATCGCAAAGGTACGAGATGCAGCCTGTGGGGAGAATAATAATGACCGGAGTATTTTTATAGTGCAGCTCCATCGCTTTTAAAATGACGGCAAAGTTTCAATTATCACCTCATTGCAATTACTGATATAAATATAATATGGCCATATGCAGTACGCTGAGTTCTGCATAAAAGAATCGCGTTTCAGTGAATTTAAAATCTACGTAGAATTTGTAGTTAATTAATCAGATGAACTTAACACTGCAATGGAACAGCAGGCTAGGTTTATGGATGATGATTGTTAGATAATATTCTTTATTTACCCGCAGGAACCACCAAAAAGGATTTGTGAACTCGGAAAAAAAATATATTTCACCTTTTTCTCAATGTATAGTTGCAGTAAATTAAGAGCTTAGTTGCTACCGGTAGTTTTGTATTATGTTGCTCATATGCTTTCCCTTGGAGAATAACATAACCGTGTGTGATGAGTAAAATGCGTGTGATGAATGAAACCGACCAGGCCAATTGTACCGTTCATCACACCACCCCCGACTCCCGCAAATCATACACTTGTGGTTCGGTAGAATGCAGCGGGGAAACATGTTGAGATTTCTGAGAACTTGTACCGGTATTGCTCTAGCACTGAAATACATACGGTAGATCAGGGACGCATAGAAATCTTGGCAATTTTATTTTTTTTTTTTTTTTCACTTGTTGAGATACCCGAGAACTCTTATTGCCGGAGCACTGAAATGCATAGGTCAAGAACGCATCTATAGGTCAGCAGCTTTTTTTTCTTTTTATAAACATATTTTCAAATAGTGTATTATGAGGATGAGTGCCGTGTTTTTTTGGCTATCTTGGGAATGACGAAAACGGAGCCACATTAATATTACCTGACTTTGGGACTCTTTTCAAATTTATTATTCATATCTGGTAATCAGGCTTAGAATTTGCCTAGTTCTCTCCCCCCCCCCCGCCACTCCTGTTTTTTAAGATCTGGAGGATGCGGATAGAGAAACTTTCTTCAGTGGACGGAAAGTTTTGGAGCCCAGAGAAGAAAGCGAACAGAAATATTAGAAGCAAGAGGGTGATTAAGATACGGATTACAGGTTACTCATGTATATCTTGAATAATCTGGAAATAAATGGATCAAGTGTGGATACAAAGAACACTGCCTACACTTTGATAAAAAAAGAACACTGTCTACACTTCGGTAAAAAAGAACACTGTCTACACTTCGGTAAGAAAGGCTGTATAACCATAAAATATGACGATAAATAGAAAAAAATTATCAAGAACATGTAATTAAAACACACTAATTGCAATATTTGTTTCTCGCATGTCACTTTAACTGTGCTTATTTATTTCCAACGTACAATAGCTCCCAAAACTATGCACAATAGATGTTGAATATTATGACACAGGGACTGAAGAATACCGGGAAATGCAGTTCTGCCCTCGCACGCGTAGGTAGCCCTGAGGTACCGTAGCTGATTGTCATAGCACTTACTGTCTGTAGGCTGTATCACATGTAAGGGAAAGGCGTATGTAAAATAATATGTACAGGCATAAATGGGTTGTTAATTCCGCTTAGCCGAATAAATACGGGTAGCATCGAACCCACAGTGCACCGATACTTATTGGAGCTGGCGTACCTACTGTAGTCATGGCAATCAAAATCTTGGTGCAGTGATCTCATATTGGTACATCAGTCATTAAAAATTTGAAAAGAAATGGATATACATCGCTTTATTTATTTATTTATTTGAGAGAGAGAGAGAGAGAGAGAGAGAGAGAGAGAGAGAGAGAGAGAGAGAGAGAGAGAGAGAGAGAGAGAGAGAGAGAGAGAGAGAGAGAGAGATGAAAGGAGGTTGTATACGGTCATAGTTTGCTTTACCCCGGAAAACGAAAGTTCGCATTGTGGTAGACCTCCACCCTGATTATGTTTTAGGCAGGGTGGGATACCCGAGGGTTGCCATGGTTACTGCTGCTAGTGGATACCAAAAAAACAAATTCTCTTCTATTATTTGATCAACAGACTTATCTGCATCTTTAGTGGAATTCATTATATAATATTTCATCCTATCCAGTCTACATATCCAACATGCCTTCCTCAACAGTTAGACCTTTATTTCTCTCACTGCACACTGTAAGCACGGTACTTGATGCTCGCGTCGGGCCCTTATACTCGTAAAGTGAGCACCACCGCGCAGCCTCTCGCAGTCCTCTTCAAGTACTCAGTGTCATGTTCAGTGTTAAGGCCGTTCTTTTTTGTGCCATTCTTTTTTTTTTTCTTTTTTCAGACTTTTCTCTCTTTTACCATCACTGAAATAAAATATATAGAATTAGTTTCTATCAACATCCTGAGACGGAGGGCATATGCTGGGCCACACTTAGCTTCTTCATTTAGCTTAGGCTAAAGTTCGACGATTTCAGTTAGGTTTAGGAGAGACGTACTATCGCGATCCCTTGTTTCTTTACCCCCCTGGATCGAGGGAAGTCAAAGCCAGGGCTGAAGAAATGCCAAGCGAGCGGACAAGGTAGTCCAGGAGTCTGATAATGGTTCACGATGACGGAGTGACTCACACACATCAAGCCCAACATTGCAACTGACTCCTGTGGATGTGATAGGATGAGTTTGAAATACATTGAGGTGGTTTGTCTATGTTATTTGAGTTATTTGACAGGAGCCTGTGGAGTCACATGGAGAGACAGAATGACAAATGAGGAAGTGAAGGAACGTTGTGGTGTGGACGTGGATGTGACAGGAAGCGTTAGGGGAAACACACTGAGGTGGTATGGCCATATGGAGAGGATGGAGAGTGAGAGACTGAAGAGGAGCTTATATGTGAGTGAGGTGGAAGGGGGGTGGGGAGAGGGAGGAGGAGGCCAAGGATGAGATAGAGGGACGGAGTGGAGAGGTATCTGAGGGAGTGGGATGTGAGCTGGGAGCAGGGCTGTGAAATGGAGGGGGACAGGGCGACATGGAGGCGATTTGTTTGTGACCACTCCTTACGGGATGAAGCCTTCTGGTAATAGACAGATGCCGTAGATGGGTTTGGTTATGTCACTGTACAGGTACGATGGGTCCCTGTAATTATAAGTGCAGATATTGTCCTTGGTAATTATTACTACTCAGACTCGCATAAATCGTCTAATATTGCACGATTTATTTTTTTGAGGCAATGGTTATATGTTAATAGATTCTTGTGCGTCTGCAAAACTCGCCCATTTTTACAGCCACGGATCACCAGGTGTGTGATACCTTTTGGGCTGACTGTACACGGACTGAAGAAGGGGACCAAGATCAACATGAGTGGGAATGATAGCAGAGCAGCCTATGTGAAGGGCGGTTTATGGTGGAAGACGGGGTCGTTGTTGTGTAGGGTCAGAAATGCCGGGCCGGGCCTTTCCCAGAGCCACTTCAGACAGGACGTGGCATGAAGCAAACGTGTGGTACAAGATGAGAATAATTTTTTCATCAATGAAGTCTGTCTTAAATTATCAGTTATCATAAGAATCAAATTCCATAAAGACCGCAGTAATTGCATGAGCTGAACAAATGTAGTACGTGTATTCTGGTATACTGAGAGTAAAACTTTTGGTGTATACCGCTGCTCTCTCTCTCTCTCTCTCTCTCTCTCTCTCTCTGCAGTAATTTGAATAAAAAGAAACTGTAAACGTTGATCATGTCCATTGACCTTGATTTTTGCAAGATTAATTATAAAACTCAGTTATCGCATTAATACAAGAAACCTGGTTATAGGGAATCATCTGTGACCATCTTAAAATCTGTAGAGCACTGATCACCGCAATCTCTTAAGTTGCCGGTACTCTGACCCTGACGTATTCCTAACTCAGTTTTTTTCTAATATTCGCTGAGATCTGATAGAAGAAGAAGAAAAAAAAAAAGAAAAAGGAGAAGAAGAAAAAGAAGGAGAAGAAAGAAGAAGAAAAGGAAGAAGAATGAAAAAATAAAGAAGAGATAAGAAATTTGACTAATGTGCTTCCATGGAGAGATTTTTTCAATAGTATTTTCTGCTTTTGTGGCTGCTAGTTTTTAAGGACAGACTTACCAAAGCACTTTTACAACTGGATATTGCAAATAGTTTTACGGCAACAAGGATAAAAAAAAAAAAAAAAGAAAGAAAGAAAGAAAAAAAATGCCTTCAGTATGGTTTGACGTGACACCTGGATTGTAATGTCCCTAGACTTCCACACAGCAGCACGCGTAGCCAGAATAGACTCAGCCCAACACACACTTTTCAACCACGTGTCCTTACGCTGGCCTTCACTGCGTTACCTAAAGTTCGTACACTGAAAGCTGGTGACGGGATTTTGCCTCTTGACCATTTTTCTTTGCTGACGTTATGTTTTAGCAATAGGTAGAGTAGTCTAGTATGCACTTATGATCGGTTAGCCTCAATTACCTTTTCTTATTTATCTGTTGAGTAAAATTAAGGAAGCAAACGTTGGATGCTTGCAATAGTTAACTCCTTAACACAAGTACAGCATAAGGGAGTAACATCAAGACATGTTTATTTCGAGAAATTTTTACACACTGCATTTAAAAACCTGAAAGTTAAAGGCGGTGGGAAAGAAAGATTGAGGTAAACTGTTTCAGCGCTGACCAGCAGGGAATAAGAAAGACGGAAAATACATGTTAACTTCAGCAATAGATAGTAAAAAAAAAAAGGAGTGTGCAAATATAGACACTCCGTCCTTATCATAATGGGGAATACATACAGGCAGAGAGTTAACCAGAAAGGTGATGTGTCCGGTGTGATAGTAGCGATATAACACAACAGCATAGAGAAAGAAATTGAAGGCAATTAGTGAGAGAATATTTGATGAAACTTCAATTTGCTAGGCAGAGAAGATTTGTTAATGAATAGAATACAATTAATGGTGTTAATGAGCCTGGGGAACTTATGACCGACAGATACTGTGGAAGGTGGTATGGGTTCATGGATTGATGGATGTTTACTGAGTCCCATAGGGTGTACGTTATACGCTGGAGGAGAAGCAGCTGTAAGGGTAGATACCGTGCTGAGTGAGGTGTTTGACATTAGTGTTGGTGTGAAGCAAGGCTGCGTTATGTCACAGTGGTTACTTAATATGTTTGTATGGAGTATTAAACAGGGTGACAGCGAAAACATGGGCCTTAAAATACTATTAAAAAAAAAGAAAAAAAGGAGGCAATGACTTGGAATAGTTTAAATTTTTGCGGATATTGCAGTGTTGGTATAAGATAATGAAAGAAAGTTACGAAGTTTGTTAGAGGAAGGTGGTATTTTGTATAAAAGATTAAATCAGGGGGTAAACGCAGGGAAGAACAGTGTAATCGTGTTTGAGGGAGTATGGAGACGACGTGTGTTGTGACACTACTTGATACAGATATGGAGAATGTATAGGTGTTCAGGTAATTAGGAAATGGTGTGAATAAAGATGGGAATATCAAAGATGAAGTCAAGAATATGATGGAGGAACGACGGGTATTCAGAGCAGTAATAAGAAAACGTAGAAAAAGCATTACGTAACAATACTGTACTTGAACGTGTATACACATTTCACCACTGACGTACAATAGCGAAGCGTGAATGATACTGGACAGACTGTAAACAACGGTGAGAACTATCAAAACAAGTTATCTCAAAAGTGTCAGTGGGGTGACGTGGAGGTACAGAGAAGGAGATAAAAGGATCCGTGGGGAATTTAGAGTAGAGGCTGATGTAGTGGCGAAAATACCCTGAAGAGTAATTCGCTAAGATTATTCAGCCATGAGGAGGAACTGGATGGTGGGATACTGATAAAAAGAGTTTCAAAAAGTAAGCACAGAGAGAGAGAGAGAGAGAGAGAGAGAGAGAGAGAGAGAGAGAGAGAGAGAGAGAGAGAGAGAGAGAGAGAGAGAGAGAGAGTGTTTTACTGCATCACACGAGAGGGAGCCTTGGTAAATAGATATCATTTTGATGTTGCCACCTCTTATAAACTCCGACATCAGGCAACAAAAAGACCATAGAAAAAGAATATACGGTAATCTGATACCAGTACAACTATAACCGTAAAAGTACATTTCGATAAGCGTCATCTTGTATTCGTTACCTCATTATCAGGACAACTGTAGTAAGCTCACTTTATTTCTGCTATCATCGGATTAGTTTGTTCACCTGAGAGTGAATACATGAATATGAGTCTGACAGTACTTGGCGCTTACCGAGAAACATTACAATATTACAGTACAGAAGCACAAGTAATACTAGTACATCTTGGGTAGTATGAATGAATGGAAGGGGAGTTCTGATGCTTATATTAGGAAATCATGGAAGTCGGAGATGCAGTGGTTAGCACATTTAATTCGTTTCTTGAAGAACCCGAATTTGATTCATGGACCGATCAGACTGGTGCACGCTTGTTTCCACTTGTTGCTGTTCAGAGAAGGCTACAATTGGGGACCTGGATGTAAAAGACTACTGCTGGTCGTGTTCTGGAGGAAGACTGAGACTTCGCATGAATTATTTCCCTCATGACCTTCGTGTAATCCACAGGCAAAAAACCCAAATCATCATCATTTTCTTTCTTCTTCTCCTCCTTCTCCTTCTCCTCCTCCTCCTCCTCCTTGGACGATTCATATAGACTTGAACATATTGGTATTATATTCAAGCTTCATATACAGAACTTGGATGACATATGTCAGTGAGACTGATATAGGAGTGAAGAGACGAGCGGGATAACTAGAAGGAAGAAAAAAGGAGGAAAGCCATGTCACAGCAAACTGAAATGAGTATACTCTAATTAAAACAGCGGCGCATGAAATATGTTACATGTGCCAAGGGAGTCTCTTGTAAGGATAAATAAGACCTTTTGTTTAACTTCTCTTAAATGGTGTTTTTTAATTTTGCTACCTTCAGACGATTTTATACAGGTTACTGAGAGGTATAAGGCTGTGAGGGGGTTTATGGAAACTGTTACTAACCACGTCACTGAACCGGATCTTCTCAGAGCTTAACACAGTCGTCTGGAGGAAGCATGAATAAATAAAATGTGAGCCATAATGTTGATGAGATAAAATAGACACACTACCGGCAGCAGATGGGGACCGAGCCTAGGAAGATTTGCTTATTTGGACGCTTGAGATATTCTTTTCGTCTGGGTTTAGCCCGCTCAGGGTCGTGTATCAAGTATCACTTTAATCCACCAAACCACAAACGATTATATTTAGCTGAGATTGGGCATAGGAGGCTTGGAGATGCCAGACAAGTAAATTCAGCTGAGAGTGTGCATAGGAATCTAAGATGCCAGATGAATATATTTATCTGAGAGTGGGCATAAGGGCCTGAGAGCTGCCAGACGATTATATTTAGCTGAGAGTGTGCATAGGAACCTCAGGGCGCTAACAGTCAGGAAGAGCATAATGAAAGAAGCAATAAGCGCCCGCCTCCCGATACTCCCACTAACCCACCCTCCTAGTCGTCAACTGGTTCCAGCCGTCTGTCTGTCTCCCTCTCTCACGTGCTGGTCGTTAGCTATGTCTGGATATCTCGTCCCCTGGCAACGTTCGGCCTCAAAGATGCTGTACGCCCGTAGTCAGCCTCCCGTTGACGACAGAATCGGTGTCAGTGTTAATATTTTAGGCTAAGTCACGCATGCACTACGAGAATTTTTGTAAGAAGCAAACACATTGATTACACACACACACACACCACTTACTACAGAGTACTTAAATTTTATTGACCACGTTCTGCCACTTGCACTACTAAATGAGATAGTCGTTGTTAGTTTATACCTCGCCCTTGCTAATAACATCCACACCAGTGTTGTCACTAACAGCAGTGCACCGATGATATCACCACTCACTTTTTCACCCTCTTTAAGATCATTCGTTTCATAATATCACAAACCTATCGAAGGCGTAATTAGATTATAGACACCTTACCCTTAACTTTGCGCATTACTAAAGAGATATCAAACAAATGTAATAGATTTTAATCCTCAAAAACACCATTCATCCTTTTTAATCGTAACAGTCATCTACGAAAGACTTCCCTTCCCCTCAAGGACACACAGCTCAAGCCTTCATCATATATGAGTACTGAGATCCATCCTTCTAATAACTGACTTATCTCCCGAAGTTCGTCTCTAAGAGGTTGGGTGAGTAGGAATCTAATCTTGGTTTTATTATTATTTTTTTTTACCCTAACTGTGAACAAGGACGGGCCTCTCTCTCTCTCTCTCTCTCTTTCTGTGTGTGTGTGTGTGTGTGTGTGTGTGTGTGTGTGTGTGTGTGTGTGTGTGTGTGTGTGTGTGTGTGTGTGTGTGTGTGTGTGTGTGTGTGTGTGTGTGTGTGTGTGTGTGTGTGTGTGTGTGTGTGTGTGTGTGTGTGTGTGTGTGTGTGTGTGTGTGTGTGTGTGTGTGTGTGTGTGTGTGTGTGTGTGTGTGTGTGTGTGTGTGTGTGTGTGTGTGTGTGTGTGTGTGTGTGTGTGTGTGTGTGTGTGTGTGTGTGTGTGTGTGTGTGTGTGTGTGTGTGTGTGTGTGTGTGTGTGTGTGTGTGTGTGTGTGTGTGTGTGTGTGTGTGTGTGTGTGTGTGTGTGTGTGTGTGTGTGTGTGTGTGTGTGTGTGTGTGTGTGTGTGTGTGTGTGTGTGTGTGTGTGGAATCAGCACTGTGTATGTCAGGCTCCTACACGGACACTTGTATTAATAAAATCAACTGGTATTAGCTGGAATAGATAATGAAGTTGTCCCGCCCTTGAAAGAGCTAAAAGGGAAAGAATTTGAAGGAAAATATACAAGAAAAAGCAATCGGAAAGTGATATAAGCTGACATAAAAAATGCAATAGTAGGTTGGTAGATATGGGAAGAATCAATAGGGAACTATGATACACAGAGGAATAAAGTTAAAAAATGAAAACTTCATGCTAGTACATCTAATGAAAGAGGAATTGTGGAGGTAAAATTAGGAGTCATGATTAAGCTCAGTTTCGTAGCCTTGTTTATGGATGTTGTACACGCCAAACCGTTATAACCTTTCATAAGCATGGACTTTTTTTTTTTTTTTTGTATATTTCGACGAAGTGCGTCCACAATGTTTGACCGTCTCTGATTGTACACAGCATGGCTGATATGCTGACTTGAGGCCACCGAGTGCTGAACTGAAACCGTTGGCATTATATGCCCATGCACGCTGCTTACAGGCCTGAATCAGACACTGGCGGGATGTAATCAGCCTGTCTTAACTAGGCCTGCACAGGCGGCCGCAGCAGCCTACACACCCCGCAGGTTTGCTTGAACAACCCGGACATCCCTGCCTGGGCGTGCAGGAGATCTTTAGCACCCCAATTTTGTATTTACCTGCGAGCTGCACTGCTTCATTCTTGATTGCAAATTTATTTAAGTTATAAGGAGAACAGTAATAATACTAATTTTCTGTGCATTAATTCACTGTAATCAGTGTTTATTAAATGCACAAGCCTGTAATATTGCATCGTATCGTAAAAGGTAAACAGATTGACCCTACCTGCTCAAGAAGAGTGCCGACACACTGTCAAACCTCACTCAAGCAGGGTTGAGGCATGGGGACAAAGGAACATAATTATGAACTAATTTTTATCTTGGCGAAGCTCCAACTCACACATGTCCTTCACCAGAGCGCTGCGTGGACGACAGTTCATACAGGAGAGCCCACCTCCTCCACACCAGCAGTGCGGTTGAAGGCAGGTTCAAACTATGGTCATTTTGACTAGGAGTCTAGGGGTTTATTAAGCACTCCACTTTGTGTGTGTGTGTGTGTTTGTGTGTGTGTGGAGAGAGAGAGAGAGAGAGAGAGAGAGAGAGAGAGAGAGAGAGAGAGAGAGAGAGAGAGAGAGAGAGAGTGCGAGTGCATGTGGGCCTGGGGGTGTGCATGTGGGCCTGCGGCTTGGGTGCATATGCGCTTGCTTGCATGCTTGCATGTGTGCCTGCGTGTAAGTGTGTACACCTTTGTGCGTCCATGTGTGTGTTTGTCCTTAAGTGCATATAAAACGGCTGAGCTGATTGTCTGAGATGAGCAGGAAAAGAATGAAGGGCTTCAGTGAGGAATTTATTTTTTGCCACATTCAGCAACCAGTTAGTTCATGGTTAACAATGGGAGGTTAACATTCTAGTTAGTTTATAACGAACATTGAAAAATGTTAGGTAGCACAGGAAAGGTTAAGATTGGAAGCAAAAAAGCAGAAGTTATTTTCGCTAAAAACTCGAGTGGTCCTGGGCAGGTCAGCGTATTTGTAAATCAGGTAAGAGGTGGACAGCTAGGTCAACAGAGTGGCATCCTACTCAAGAGATGGAGTGAGAGAAAGAAGTAGAGTGAATGCCTGATGGTGTGGATCAAGCCTGTAAAATTGTTGGCCTGGGATGGAACAGAGTAACAAGTAATAGTTTTGATTGGAGAAAGCTGAGAACTCTTCTAATCGCTGAATGAACAGGGATGTTGTACCTGAGGATGATACGAGAAAGTGATTAATGAAGCTCTCTGCTACGAGATGTCTTCTGTACTCTCAGTAACATCTTCTGGCGATATTAAACATATAATTCATAAGACGTCATCTTAATGGGACTTCTTTTCACTCCTTTGGAACGGAGAATCTTTCATGAAAAAAAAATATATATAAGACATATTAGAAATGAGGCTAGAGAGTAGGGATTGGATGATGATTATTGATTATTATTGCGGTGATGATTTTAATAAGTGACAGTGATGATAATGATAATGAAAATGATGTAAGACGGTAATGATAATGACAGTGATAAAGAACAGGATGTTGATTATGGTTATGGCGATGGTGATGATGATGATGACGACAATAAGTATGGTGATGCCATTCATGATGATGACGATGGTAATGGGGACAATGAGGACAACAGTGAATATGGTAAAGGTGTGGGATGAGGTGTGATGACTAACCAGAAATACCTCAACTTCATTTCACCTCCATGACCTAAACTACGTAACCATGACCTTCGTTTGCCCTCTCCCTGTCTGTCTCTGTCTCTGTCTAACTCTCTCTGCCTCTGTCTGTCTGTCTGTCTCTGTCTGTCTGTCTCTGTCTGTCTGTCTGTCTGTCTCTGTCTGTCTGTCTGTCTGTCTCTGTCTGTCTGTCTGTCTGTCTCTGTCTGTCTGTCTCTCTCCCTCTCTCTCTCTCTCTCTCTCTCTCTCTCTCTCTCTCTCCCCGTTGTCTGTCTCTCATTTGTGCACCTAAAAAACCTTTAATGCTAGTGCATCAGATAGGGGGTGCTCCATCATGTTCTTAGTGAGCATGGACAGAGAGGTCTGTATTATGATAAGCACACACACACACACACACACACACACACACACACACACACACACACACACACACACACACACACACACACACACACACACCTTGCGTAAATGTGTGCTATTGGGTTAGGATGATGATGATGAAAGAGAGAGAGAGAGAGAGAGAGAGAGAGAGAGAGAGAGAGAGAGAGAGAGAGAGAGAGAGAGAGAAAGAGAGAGAGAGAGAGAGAGCGGTACATAGCTACACAGGCCACCCAGTCCTTACGGTACCTACGAGGCGTTCCGGCTTAATCACTAATGCAGTACTCAAGTTAAATAAGTGGGGGAGAAGTATAGCACAGATGAAGTGCTTTCTCCCCCACCCTCCAGACGTTCCGGCTTTTTGCATTCTGGAAAATAAGTGAAAAGTAGCACTTTTCGTAGTTTAAAAAGATATGTGGTGTATGGCATGAAGGAGGACTACTGGGTCATTGAAACAGGCTGGGAGGTTTCCGCCCAGAATCAGACACATAAACAATAGTAAGCTTAAGGACATCTCATGGGATCGGCAGAATGTAGATTATATGGGAAATTGAAAGGCTGAGCATAAAGCCACATGTTAATTCCAGTTTGAACCTGTTGCATGCACTTATTATTATTCTTTATAAATAAAGAAGAAGGAAATTTGAGCTGTGTGCTTAACTGCTATGTAGGAACGCAAAATTTGCACACCCATGAATGTGCATGTTAGGCATAAGCTTGAATACGTATGTCTGTCAGTATTTGGATACAATTACAGTATAAACAAATGCATATAGACCTACATATTGATCATTGCTTCATGTCCAAAGAGAACAGGCAAGGATAAACATCGTGGTGAAGGCGATGGCCACACCAGTTACAACATATTTGGTCGGATCAGGTCGAGTCAGATCATGGATCACCACTCTACCCTCTTTTCCTCTGAGACAGGATATACATTTACTCGTATCGATGCACATAATATGTACATTTGCACACGCATATAGCTATGAATAGGCACTTTTGTATTTATACTCGTATAATGCCGATAGGATCGAAATGAATATCTAATCTCTTTTTGACACCAATTAATGGTTATGCTTTCGAGCAAATCCCTACGGAGTTTATTCCAGTCATTTACAATGGAGAAGGTGAAGACATTTTTGGCAGTATCAAGATTAGCCTTCCTTGCTTGCAACTTGAGGACAACAGGAGGGACCCCATCAGGCCAATTTGACTTGTTAGTACTGAGGATAGTGATGGCGGAAATACATCAATTAAAGCAATTTCAAAATGTTAGCCAAGAGGAAGTCAGAGGGGAGAACTGGTGGAGGAACAGCACTGGAATCGACTAATGTGGAACTGGAGGAAAAGGTCTGAGTGAAGAGTTCTGCATTGTCAGTAGAAGAAACAGCTACAGAACCATCAGAGTGGAAAAGAAGATGGAAGGATGAGGAGGTAAAGTTGTTAGAAAGGTTTTTGGCAAGGTGCCAGAAGGATCGGGAAGAATTTAAGTTGAAGAGTTCAGAGCATTCAGTACAGTGGTTCTTAACCTTTTTGCTGCCACGCCTCCTCCAGTAGTTGGTCCTTCCCTCCACGCCCCCGTCGCATCTTCAACCAAATTGATAAAATTCCCTCCCAGAGTTTAAGGAAAAACTGAAAAAAAGGGTGTGTTTAGTCTTTTTACTGAGCATGAATTCTATGCAAACAATATACCCAGCGTATTTAATAAGGTTACTTTTTTTTTACCAATTTAATGAGGTACTTGACACTGCTACTTAGTTACCAGATCTTGAATGAGTGGTCGAATGCCAGAGGGTGCACAACGTAAGTCCCCTTCAACTTTCAGCCGGTTTCTGTACTTGGTCTTGACAGCAACGAGCATGGAAAATGCAGCTTCACAAAGATACGTGGATCCAAACATTGTCAGAATCCGAAGAGCTTGATGTGAGATCAGAGGGTAAACAGGAAGGTACTTGACCCAGAATGTCTCAAGATCCAGTTCTTTGAAAGTCTTCCTCAGCTAAGGAGTTGAACTTTAACTCAAAAAACTCCTCTTGCACTTCACCCGAAACATCAGCTTCTTCACATGGAAATGGGTTCCTGATGAATTTCCAGGCTTCACACGTGTCATCTATATTTGCGAAGTATCTGATGATTTCTGCTTTCAAGGCACACAGATGAGTGATTATTATTTTTTCCCTCAAAATCACGGTAACTGTGAATGACAGCAAAACCCAAGTTAATAAAACTGGATGGATTTCCATCCTGAATACGACATTTTATGAGGTCGAGTCTGGCCATGAAGGCTTGAATGGTGTCGTGGTGCATGGTGACGATGTTTTTCCTTTGTAGTTCAAGGCTGACTGCATTCAGCGCTTCGAAGATGTCCACCAGGTAAGCCAGAAATGGCAGAGAACCTTCAAACTGGAACTTGTCATGGAGATCTGCCTTCTGCTGTGAATCTAGAAATATTGCTACTTCTTGTAGTTCGTAAAGCCGTCCAAGCATGTTTTGTATTTCCTTCATAATCATCCTGATATTAGCCATGCTCTTGTTAAGAGAATGACAAGTTAGAGAAATTCCTACTGTTTACTCCAGGCTTGCCCCCCCCCCTCCTGGAATTTACTCACACCTCCCTAGGGGGGCGTGCTCCCAGGTTAAGAACCTCTGATTTAGTACGAATGAGAGTATTTTAACCCAGTGAAGAACAGATTTAGCACGATTATGGACAGACACAAAAAAGGTGATATTCAGGGGTGGGTTGGCTTCGGTACCTTATATAAGCCTTCTCCTTGTTGTTAACAGCATTAGAACAAGCGTGATTAAACCAAAGTTATTTGTACTGGTCACAGTATAAGAAAAAGGAATGTATTCTTCCATGCCCGAGGGAATAACCCCCATAATGCGCGAGGCACATTCAGATGGCTCTCTGCTTTAACAAAAATAATCATTCCATGGAAAATAAAAGAATTAGTGCCTGACAGCCTCCCATTCAGCAGTTTCAAAGTGCCACAGCTGCCGCTTCTTGGGAGGGTCCAAAGACCTTACTGGAATGGGCCAGTGCCAGTGTTGCCAGGTCAGTGGGTGCTGTTGGCGCCCAATCCATCCCGAAAACGCGCCCAAAAAGCGCAGACAGCAAAATGACACACACACACACACACACACTTCTCCATCAGTCATGGAAGTGGTGAGAGCCAATTATAGTAATTCTTCTCTATTCTTAACCCGTAAAGGTGTGTGTGTGTGTGTGTGTGTGTGTGTGTGTGTGTGTGTGTGTGGTAGTAATAGCAGTATAGTAGTAGTAGGTGGCGGTCAGAAAGTCAGACCAAGGAAGAGTGGGGTCAGGTGAGAGAGGGTCAGACGGCCTCGCCTGTGTAACATTTACAAGGAGGTGGCAATTGCTCTTTGGGGAAGGTTAGGGGGATAATAGGATGAGTGGAGACGATTCAATCTGGATGAGAGAGAGAGAGAGAGAGGATGGTACAGAAAGCATGGAGTGGTAGATGGGGTAGAGGGAGAGCTTTGCGTTGTCAGCAATTATGGGATCAGGGTTGGGTTGGGCAGGCTTGGTAAAGGGTATAGGGGAGGAACTGGGTGGTCATTATGACTCTGGTGCTAACTGTACTGCACATCAGTGATGAACATTAGCACTGTAGTAGCAGCATATAGGAATGGATATAAATTCGTTCGAAAATGCTGACAAGAATGACAAAAATGAGACATGATATTCGGAACCTTCCATATGAAGACAGACTAACAAGACCAACTTTGCACTCACTAGAAAGGCGTAGCCTTGCGCCTTGAGGACTTAGGATTAAAACAAAAGGCACACACACACACACACACACTTGGGGTCATGGAAACGCAGGTCAGGTAGAGATGCTAATTATAGTAGCTGGGGCTTCACAATGCGTTTGGGGAGTGGCAGGGAAATGATTACTGAGTCATACGAGTATTAGTACATCATGCATACGCCATGTCTTCTTACTTCTTTTTTTTTAACATTGCATCCATATAACAAAATCGCCTAATATGCTCCTAGTCATTTCGAAAATCGCCCAAAAAAGCGCAACGCGCAGCCGTTCAAATTTAAGCGCAAATCATCTTCCAAAGTCGCCCAATCTGGCGCGAAACGCGCGCACCTGGCAACCCTGGCCAGTGCACTGAGTGGTCCTGACATCTGGTGGGAGTCTGTGAACTTCTCCCAGATGCGCCTGTCGCGGGTGTGAGGGTTACAGCTACCAATATTTCATGTTATTCTACCCAAAGCCAGCTAAAACTGAGTGTTGTTACGTTGAACATCAGGTTTACACCAGCAAAACTAAGGATTCTACAATATTCATGGCCTTATAAAGAAGATGGGTTGGGGGAAAATAGTATTCAAACATATGTTCTACTCCTGTCTATCAGGTGATTTCTAGGGATGAATTAAAGAGGGTTTATGTGGAAATATTGCCTCCATGGATGTATAAAGACGGTAAGTAATTCGAATAAGGGTAATAGGATTTCCATTTCTTAAAGAACAATGATGAAAGATACGGATAAATTCGCCATGCGACATTTCCATTCGGTACTGGGCTCTGCCACACGTGCGATTGTAAACAAACACGAGACTGGCGAGATGCGTCGGTGATGGGATGACTTGGTTGATCTGAAATGTTTGTTGTTGTAAAGGTACAGAGTGCTAATACAACAAAAGAAGGTGGTGGGTCGTGCCACACCCTTCCTTTTGTCGTGCATTTATTTATAAATATTCTCCACTGATAAACAGTAGAGTTTTGCTTACACTAGCTTCAGTACATTTTTTAGCAACTATGACTAGGAAACATAAGGCACACACACGCTGTAAGAATACACTTCTTTCTCCGTTTAAGATCATCACAGCTGTTTAGTTGACTATATAGTCTATACATAACACTTTTTAATTGGTATTTCTCCCTTACACTGCCTTGAAAGTGCAGTTGTTAGCGGCTATTGCTAGGTAGCGGAGTGCTGTGGAGGATAGAACAGTGCTTGTCAGCATTGCGGTACATATTCCGGACAGGCTATTCACGGAGAATTGGGAGTAAGTTTTTCATTGATTAACCATGTGATTTGTTCAGTCAGTGTTGAGAGTTGTGGGTTTCTATACTTTGCAGTTAGCGCTGTGACATCGACAATAAGAACAGTTAGCAAAATGACGAACTTTGCGCCGTGGCTGACTGCAAATCAGATTCAACTTTCAGCGCAGACCAGCACCCATTCATGAAACAAGTGAAAGGATGGGCCAGGTTTCCATCAAATATGGACGCCAAACGTCGTAGGCTGTGGGAGATGCGATGTAGAAGAGGTGTCGAGTGGAGAGCAACCAGGAAAACATGTCGTACATTGCTCTGACAACGAATTTTAAAATATGGCAAAATTTGTGCATGAAAGTATTTCCTCATGTATTTACCATGTTATAGTCTTACACCATATATATTGGATGTTTACTGAATAGTAAATTATGTGTAGAAGTTAATTCCATGGAGATGATGATTCCTGTTTTACGATTTTTTTTGTTTTCCTCTGATGCCACTTACACACCAATAGCATTATTGTCAAACGCATTTGAAAAATTTTGTGATTTGAGGAAACTACATGAAAGCGCATAGAAAAATTTATCTTTGAAACTCGCAACACGTATTTCTAGGAGAAGTTCACAGACTCCCACCAGATGTCAGGACCACTCAGTGCACTGGCCCATGATAGGACAGGTTAAGGTGATAAGGCTGTGACTGGAGGAGTCCAACGGAAAGAAATGCTTAACAGCATAAACAGAAAGATTAGTTGTAAGGAAAAGATCAGGTATGTTGGAACTCTCTTCAAGGCAGTCAGCGATATGGGTAGGGTGCTGTACAGGCTGCTCTAGGTCATTAAGGATAGAAAAGATGTAGGTTTGTTCACCAGGTGGATTAGTGAAAGAAGAGGAGAGCCAAAGGTGGTGGTGAACGTTTAAATAATCTAGAATGGAGATTTCAGAGAAAAAAGAAAATGACTGGATGTGTTCCATCTTACAAGTATGAAGTTCGAAGAATTTTTAATTGCCAATAGAATTAGGGGACAGGTAAACAACACATATATATTTAGTCAGGGAATGACAGGATAGCCGAAGCCAGCGAGGAGAGAATTCAGAAGATTCAAGTTCAAGAATACGAGAGCTAGATATGTTTTTGCATTCATGTACACAACAGCCACCTTTGGTTTTGAAGCGAGAAGAGAGAAGGTAGGAGGATACAGAAAAGGGTTTGCTATCAGTTGCCTCAGACATTTGAGTCTCTGTGAGGATGGGACAGTGAGGTTTAGAGGAAGAAGTGGTGGTGTTCAACGGAGAGAAAGTTAGAGGAAAGGTCGTGAGTGTTGAAAAAATGAAGTGGTCAGTGGTTCCAGGCATCTCGCTTAGTTGTCACAGGGAGAGGGGCGGGTGGTGAGGGCTTTTATGGTCCCCTCCCTCCCCCAGCGAGACTCCGACACTTGGTGCTGAGATGCCATTTTTGTTCAGATTTTGAATATGAAGTGAAGTGTGTAATGTGCATGTAGTTTGGTGTAGGTCAGGGGCTGGCATTCTTTTCAAAATGAGGGCCAGATGAGACTTTCGGGAGCAGCCCGCAGGCCAGAGTGACAAATGAGAACATAAAAGTGACTATATACAAGAATTTTATTGGAAAACATGCAAATTAAATCTATATCAGGATATAGGGGTGGAACGTGTTTGAGCTTGCGGGTGAAGATCTCAAAATATCTCTGAACTTGAAAAGTACTACTGTACATACAAAAATGGATACGCAACAAGTGTGTACCTGCCTTAAGAGTGACACATACCTCCTCTCAATGCGGAAGTCCGACAGACGCTGGCGTCTGGCTGGCAGGATGGTGGAAAGATTGTATAGTGCGGGGTGAGGGGAACTCTGAGCTACTAAATAGCATCTGCCTGCCGCATGCGGCCGGCAGCTGTTGTTTATCAGAATTTAATTTGTTTTGGCTGGGATTTCTCTGACCGGATTACTGTGCTCATGCCAAGCAGGTTAGCGGGCTGGATCTGGCCCGTGGGCCGGAGGTTGCCCGCCCTTGTAGACAGAGGAACTTTTATTGGAGAGCGTGCTGGCCTGCTGTCTGTGTTACTGAAACACTGAAAAAGTTTAGCAAAGGGGGATGGTTAGAGGTTTGTGCCAAGGGCTAGTGAAACTGGAGCTCCAGCTCTCCCTGTCATCAGCTTTCCATCCACCTTGAAAGTACTGCCTTGTTCAACTAGTGCTACCAGTGTACTCCCTGCAACTAACTGTATCTCCCTGTAACTAATAACCTACATTACGTGAACTTAATTTTTCTCTCATGAACTCAACACACACACACACACACACACACACACACACACACACACACACACACACACACACGCACGCACACGCACGCACAGTATCTACCGTGCGTAAATGTGTGCTACTGAGTTAGGATAATATGATAACGAAAATGAGAGAGAGAGAGAGAGAGAGAGAGAGAGAGAGAGAATAAATGGTTCCCAACAAGGCCTTACGACATGAGCCAAGTGTGTTGAATAAATCAGCGCGACACTTATGTGGGTACTACTTTGCCTCGCCCTATCTCATTGCTTCTCTCTCTCTCTCTCTCTCTCTCTCTCTCTCTCTCTCTCTCTCTCAGGCCAATGAATTTAGCATAAAGTGGTTGGAAACAATCTTTCTCACTCCTTTTAGTATTGTGGTTTACTCTTTTTTTTTGCTACGTCCAAGCGTTTACCTAAAAAAAAAAAAAAATCGCATTGAAGAAGGTGATACTCAAATTACGATGGGAGTTACTTTGATCTGAATGAAATCGCTTATTGAGAGTAAGACTAAAGTGAAAAAAAAAAAAAAAAAAGCCACTGGTAAGATACATGGAGACCCAGCTCCTTCGTTATGATGGGTCTCCTCGGACTGAATATATTTATTTGACGAGTAAGAATAAAGAATGCGAGGTGTTCTAGTGCAGGCATGGTTAATGTGGACTTTCCAATCCCTTCACTATTATGTGTATCCTCTAGCTGAATATAATCCTTCAGTGATACCAATACACTCAGTGTAGTGATACTATATATAGTTCAGAGTAACTCCACAATAGGTGACAAGCCAAATAATTCCTATAAACCAGGAAATCATTTAATACGCTGGGTGATAACCGTATAACCAACTAACACGTGTTCCTTACGTGTCAACAAGTGGTTGGGGGTTAGTGCCCCTTCCCGAAAAAAAAAAAAAAATCCTAAAATACAAACAAGAAACCACGGATCAAGACAGACCAACAGGTGACAACCAAGGACCGGGCAAAGGACATGGTACAGATTGCAGCATGAAATGTAAGGGGTGCGAATGATGAGGTGAGAGAGAGAGAGAGAGAGAGAGAGAGAGAGAGAGAGAGAGAGAGAGCGAGAGAGAGAGAGAGAGAGAGAGAGAGAGAGAGAGAGAGAGAGAGAGAGATTGTGCTGGCGGTTGCGGGAGCAAAAATGGACATAATGTGGATTAACTGAGAATAAATGGAAAGGTAAGAGTGTGAGTGAGTGGGAGTATGGATGTGGTATATGCGAGGGAGTAGGTAAGAATGAGAGGCCAAAAGAGGGTGAATGTATTGTTGTGTGCAAAAGATGGAAGGAGAATAAAGAGAGTATGGATCAATTGGTTCAAGAATTGTGAGGGTAAGAGTGAAAGTGGGAATACAAACGTGTGTGTGTGTGTGTGTGTGTGTGTGTGTGTGTGTGTGTGTGTGTGTGTGTGTGTGTGTGTGTGTGTGTGTGTGCGCGCGCGCGTGCTTGCGTGCGTGAGTGCGTTTGCATGCATGCGCCATTGCATGACCATGCAAGCAGAGTGAGAAAAGAATTCTGTGCAAATGTGGAAGCATGCATGAAAAAGTTTGAGAGGAATGAGAGAGTGTTCTTGATTGGAGATATGAATGAGAAAGTAGGGAATGTGAAGATGAATGAAGTAGTTGGTGAGTGGGGTGTGCCTGTAGAAGTGAATGAGAATGGCAGTGCTATCGTGGACATTTGTGCGGTGAGGGGGTTGGTGATAACCATTACCCATTTTAGGCGCAAAATAATCCACGGGTATACGTGGCAAATAATGAGAAGTGTGGGTGGTGAACTGAATGAACGGAAGGCAATGACTTATGATGTGTGTGTGTGGATGACAGAATGAGAAGGTATGTAATGGATGCAAGAGCATATACAGAGGTTAGGGAAGAGGACTTTCTGACCACCACCTGGTGGTGGTGAGAGTCAAGATTCAAATGCAGTGGAGGAATAGGAGGAGGGAAGGGCAGGGGGAAGCAGTCCATATAAGGAGGGTAGAAAGGTAGGAAAAGGATGGAGAAAGGCAGAATATAACAGAAGTGGAGGAGCAATTGGGTAAATTATGATCTAGAGCAGACGGGGGAGGTGGAAGGTGTGTGCAAGATAATCACAGAAGAAACCTGTGCAGCATATGAGGTGGAGTGTGGGGTGAAGAAAAGACGAAAGGACGTGCAAGGAACAACATGGTGGAATGAAGAAGTGAGGCAAGCTGTGGTGCAAAAGAAGAAAGAATATAGTGAGTGGATGGGAAGCAGAGGCATGGAGGAAGGTGAGAACCGGAAGAGGGAGTTATATGTCGAGAGGAAAAAAGAGGGGAAAAGATTGGTAAGATAGGGTGAGAGGAGAGAAGATGATGAATTTGGAAGGAATTTGAGTGTAAAGTGGAGGGAATGTAAGAAAATGTCCTGGAAGGAGGAAAAGAGAGTTTGATAGAGTGGTAAAGAAGTTAGTAGGGGAGTGAAAGATAAAATTGATAGATTGTCAGTGAAGAAGGGAGAAAAAGTGAGATGATGGAGACACCATTTAAAGTATGTATTAAATACTGAGAATGAAAGTTACATGAGTATAAGTGGCTAAGGAATAACTGGGAGAAGGAGGGTGGTGAGAATGGAGGAAGAGATCAGTAGGATGGAAGTAAGCTCCAAGAAGTGATGGAAAGTGTGGAGAAATGCTGCAGCATAGGGGAAAGATAGTAGTAGAATGGATATGGAGGAATGTGCAGATTGGCTTGAGAGGAAGGTAGAAACCTGGAGGATTGGAAGCCAGGTATAATTGTTCACCTGTGCAAAGGAAAAGGGGAAAAAGATGTGTGTGGTTATCATAGAGCCAGTTGTCTTCTTAGTGTAATACGAAATGTATAAAGTATGATACTTATGAACAGAGTTAAGGAAATAACAGAGGAATTAGTTGAAGAAGAACAGAAGAGTATTTAGGAAGGGAAGAGGTTCTGTAGATTAGATATTCATCCTTAGGTCTTTAGTGGAAAAGTTTCTAGAGAAGGGAATGAAGTTGCATGCGGCATTCGTGGATTCGGAGAAAGCATATGGCAAAGTTGATAGACAAGGAATTTAGAAAATAATAAGAATATATGGAGTAAATGGGAAGTTGTCGGATACCGTGAAGGGTCTGTATGAGGGTGCTAAGAGGTCATTGCTTGTGGATAGTGATCTGAGTGAATTTTTCTGTCTGAATATTGGATTGAAACAGGGATGTTCCATGTCTCCATGGTTGTTCAGTCTGTATTTGGAAGGGGTTATAAAAAAAGATACAAAGTAAGGCACTGGATGCTGGAGCGGCCCTAATGAGAGAGGGTAGCATTTTGCAAACGTCCCGTATTGTTGTTTACAGATGATACTGTATTGTCAAGTGAAGACGAAGGGGAACTGCACGGCTTGGTGAATGAGTTTGGAAGAGTGTGTAAGAAACTGAATCTAAAGGTAAATGTAGGGAAGAGTAAAGTTCTGGTTTTTGAGAGAAACGAAGCCACTGAATGTACAGTGAAGTTGGATGATGAGGAAAAGGAAAATGTGTGTGTACCTGGGTAGTGTGATGAGTAAGGACGGAAGTTTGGAGGATGAAATGCTTGAAAGGGTACAACAAGGAAGAATGGTTGTTTTCTTTGAAAACAGTGATAAGAAATAGGGAAGTGAGCATGAAAAAAAAAAAAAAAAAGTCACTGCATGATAGTATTGTGATACGAGCTCGAACGTATGGAAGTGAATCTTGGACCTTGTTGGAAGGACACAAGTCACGGGTCAGAGCAGTGGAAATGAGTAATTTGAGAGGAGCATGTGGAGTAATATGGAGAGAAGCAAACACATGTTGAGGTAAAGGAGCGTTGTGGTTTGGATGTGGATGTGATAACTAGCACTAGGAGTAATACAGTACATCCAGGTGATTTGGCCATGTAGAGAGGAAGACAGCGAGAGACTAGCGAGGAGAGTGTATGTGAGTGAGGTGAAGGGGTGAAAGGGAGGGGGAGGCCGAGGATGAGATGAAGGGTTGGAGTGGAAAAGTATATGAGAGAGGGGTGTGTGAGCTGGGGGCAGGACAGTGAAAAGGCGGGGACATGGCGACATGGAGGCGATATGTTTGTGGCCATTCCTTATGAGAAAAAGGCAATAGGTAGTTATAGCACGATGCGCAGAAATGCCTAGAAAGAAGGTAGAGTCCCGGAGGATATGAAGTCAGGTATAATTATTCCTTTGTACAAACGAAAAAGGGAAAAAGAAGTGTGTGGTAATCATTGGGGCATTTGTCTTAGTGTAATAGGAAAAGAATATCGTAGAATAATTACTGACAGAGTTAGGGAAGTATCAGAGGAATTCGTTGGAGACGAATAGGGAGGTTTTATTAAGGGAAGAGGTGTAGATCAACTATTATTCATTCTTAGGTTTTTAGTGGAAAAGTTTCTTGAGAAGGGAAAGAAGTTGTATGCGGCCTTCGTAGATTTGGAGAAACCATATGGTAAAGTGGATAGACAAGGAATGTGGAAAATATTAAGAATATATGTAGTAAATGTGAAGCTGCTGAATGTCATGAAGAGTATATATGAGGGTGCTAAGGCTGCAGTGCGTGTGGATGGCGAACTGAGTAAATTTTTCTCTCTGAATGTTGGATTGAAACAGGGAGATGTCATGTCTTAATGACTGTTCAGTCTACATAATTATGGATGGAGTTATAAAAGAGATACAAGGTAGGTCAGCTGAAATTGGAACGGCCTTAATGAGAGAGGACAGCGTTTGGAAACTTCCTGTTCTGTTGTATGCAGATGATACTGTATTGTTAAGTGAAGATGAAGGGGAACGGCAAGGCTTGATGAATGAGTCTGGGAGAGTTTGTAAGAAATGGAATAAAAACGTGGATGCAGGGAAAAGTAGTTATGGTTTTCGAAAGAAATGAAGTTACTGAATGCACAGTGAGGTTGGATGATGAGGAAATGGAAAATGTGAGTTTTGTGGTATTTGGGTAGTGTGATGAGTAAAGATGAAATCTGAAGGATAAGTGCTTGAATGGGTACAATAGTGAAGAAAGGTTGCTTCTATGGTTTATAGTGAGGCAGAACTCCCATTCGCGCCAGCAAGCATTTGGTAAACAGAGGGAGTTAGTGATACCGCAGTCGCACAAAGAGAGTACTCTGTTAGTTTTTGCCTTGGTAGCCTTTCATAACATAATTTCTTGGCACATTTTCGGTATTTCTCAAGGCGACTGTTTTCGTCTTAATCTTACTGGATTCTCACAAAAATACGGAGCCTCAAAGTTTATTACTCATACATGTTTTAGATTCAGGTGAAATGAGGCTCTTGCAGTCTCATTTAGGCACATTCAGGCCTTTTAATAATTTGAATCCATATGGCATGCCGTTTAGTGTATTCTTGCGGTTACCAGACGATTTTATTAATTTTATAAAAGGATTTTCATGTTCAGGGGTTTTAATATAACGCTACATCTAGCTCATCCAGTTTTAAATTTTCTCCTAACCTGTTAAATAGAGCTTGATAATGATAATGACATCCCTGCGTTCAACGGGTTTAATCTGGGCAGATCATTCATTGTCATTCAGGGTTAGTTAGGTTGGAGCAGGTCCTTTTAAGGCCATTCGGATCCAGATAGTTTTATTTAGGGACAGTCAAGTCTGTTCAGGTTCAGATAGGTCTGAGGTTGTTGTTGTGCCCCGAGGTTCTTCTGAAACGAAAAACCTGTGGACTTGAAGATGATTTACTCCTATTCAGTAGCATACCATCATCTTTGGGTAGGATCGGGAGGGAGATGAGGGTCGTTTGTGTTGTATACCAGGGTTATGAAGTCGCCCGGTTATATAGGTGCCACCGCGAGAAGGCATCAGATCAGTCATGCCCACTCATTTGCGGTTAGGCCATTTATTAGCTATTCAAGGCCATCCATGTCAAAGGAGGTTCATTTGGTTCTTATTATGCCCACTGAAGTTATTTAGATCCATTAAGGCCGTTCATATCCATTCAGGCTCAGTCGAGTCAGTTCAGGTCTGTTCTGGTCGGTTCAGAAGACTTCACATCCATTGGACAGTCAGATCAATTCGTGTCCATTCACATCCATTCAGGTTTACAGAGATCAGTTTTAACTATTCTTCGTCCATTTCTGGCCAGTTACGAAGAAACGGTTCATATATATCTATCCAGGCTCAGTCATGTCAGTACTTGGTCATTCAGGGTCATCAGGTCAAACTAGGTCCATTCAGATTCAGTAAGGCCAGATCACATCACTTCCATCCGGGTTCATTTCAGATCCAACTAGTTCCACTCGTAAGTTGCACGCCCCATCAGGTCTATATTACTTTCACTTTAATATGGTCTAGATTTTTGTTCTTTTGCAGCTTATTTCAGATAGCTCAGTGGCAGAAAAAGACAATATTACGGCTCTACATCCCTTGCACAGCACTTCTCCGTGACTAGTATTATATTCTAGTGATGCTCTATTGTCACAACTCAGTATTCAGCAACTTTAGGTCAAGATTAAAGCAATATAGCCACATCTATCCGGATAAGCTTCTCTTCATTCTAATAATTCTAGTTCACTGGAGCCATGTTCAGACTCAGGTAGATTGAAGAAGGACTGTTTAAGGTAATTTATTTCTTTTCAGGTCACTTTTGGTTCATGAAATCGATTTAGGCCTGTAATGATTGATCCAGATCCTGCCTATGAAAGTGTCTGCCCAATGTCACCCATGTCTGTGCAATGGTCCTTGATACATCGCAGGTCCTCCAGGATCGTGCAGGGTGGGAAGAGAAGTGGACAGGATGGGATGAGATGGTGAGGGACTCTGTCATTTCCACCCCTGGACATTTCTCCCTCTTACATATTCCCTTCTGAAGTATTCCGCCCTCCCCCCCCCCTCCACCCCGAAAACATGATCTGTTAAATGTGGCGTTGTAGTTCGGCTGGTAGTGAAAGCAATTGCTGTTGTGATATCTGACAAATCACAAAAGAAATGGGTGGCGTTGATGGTGGGGAGTCGGCAGGATGGTGAGGAGTCGGTAGGATGGACGGGAATGGTGTTCAGTTCAGTATACATCGTATATGGCCATACCTAGGGAGGCATGCACCAAAACTCGTCCCCGCTGGTGTGATTGTTGAGATATGTTGCTTAGTATCTTTAAGGACTAGGTTGGCTGGGTTGAGACAAGTGGGTAACATGGTGTGGGATGGTGGTGGGTTGGGACCACGGCGGAGGAAGTTTATACTGTGATTCTGGGCATCATAGGTCAACTGGTAGCCTAGACATAATTTTTTTATATATGGCACATCACAGAAGTGAGTGGAGTGGATGTAGAGGAGCGAACTGGACAGTGATAGGGTAGGATGGTTGGGAAGCATGGTAGGGAGGAGTATATGCTGTAAATACGGGTGCTTTAGGTCGGTCGGTAAGAGAGAAAATAATGGGTAGAGTGGACAGAAAGGAATGGGTCATGTTAGTGGGATGGACAAAGATGGTGGTAGGTGGTGGGGGAGGGCGGGATGATAGACTCAGTTAAGATGGAAGTTATATTAGGAGCGGCGCTGGTGCTGGTAACATATTTCTCTTAGAAACTCTGTGATGGGACAGAAAATGGGAGGAGTAAGTGAAGAGGAGTGGCAGGATTGGCGGGTGGCTAGGCAAGGCAGGGGCAAAACCCACCCAGAAGTTAGGGTCGAATATTCGCCGGTAGAGGCGTGGCGATGTTCTGTTTAGAAATTTTCTCAACGAGCAATAACGAGAAAGTAATCACGCGCAACTCCCATATCTGGTGTCTCGTGACGCAGGTAAGTTTGTTACTCGGGATAACATGCTTTGTAGGAATCACACGGAAGCAGTCAATATTGTGTATTTACACCAGTCACTAATATGGCCTTATAATAATTTGCACTGCTCAGTTCATGTACGAGAATTCGGTATCATTAACCCTGTGGGGTATCAAACTTTCATATTTGAATACACACTCGCATAAACGAAAATGAAACCATAAAATCCACACTCTGCTGTCTTTTACTTCTTTCATCTCCTTCCTCGCTTACTTCTCTTTTTCTTATAATCTGTTTCTCACTTTGTCACCCTATTTTTTTTCACCTTTGTCCCCACTGCCAGTTCAATTGCCAGAGAGTATTGTAGATTCTATCAGATTTCGTGGGCCACAGAGAATTTTGCATTCATTTTATTTCTAAGTACTTCATTTACCCTTTTAACCATTTCATTCTTGACATCTTATTACCTATCTAATTTTTCTCTTTATATTTTCTCTTTCTATTATCTAAATTCAAAACCTTTACCCTTTCTTTCTAGGCTATTTTCGTGTTCATCTGAATTTCATTTGTCATACAACCAGTCCGTATTTTTTTTTTTTTTCATTTTCTCTTCCACTGCTGCTCCTGCCTCCACATCGCACCACGATACCAATTTCTTACTTAGCTGACGCCTTCTCAGTATCGTCTACGCTTGTAGTATTCCCTACGAAACATTCTTTGTAGGCAGTTTGCCTTATATTTTCTTAATTAACCCCATTTCATTTTATTGCTCTTTAAATTTTTCGCACTTTCATAAAATACGAACCCTACTCAGCACAAAGGCGTGTCAAGTACAGTCTCATCCATCATGCTTTTGGGTTTAATAAGATGTAATGAACTAGCTGCTATGACGAAAGGAATACGTGTGAGGAATATTATGAATTGAGGTGGTGGTGGTGGTCCTCACTAGACACTTACCATCTTCACTGCCAGCCGCGAGATGAAGACTGATGGGGGGCGGGTAGTGAGTGGTGAATGGGCGGTGGCGGTGATTGATGATGGTGTTGATGACGAGGTTGTGGTGTGACTGCCGGGCTATACAGCCTCCCTGCCGCGGGGGGCGCAGCCCACGCGTCTTAGCACGATAATGAGGCTGTTGTCTTAAACCGCTGGAAAGATGGTAGATGTGGGCGCCATCATCCACTGATTTGATGTAGTGCTGCTTACTTCCTCCTGCATGTCTGTCATTATTTTTGTGTCTGTCCTCTGTTTCTCTCATTCTGTTTCTCTCTTCCTTCCTGTCACTCTTTATTATCCTCTTTCCACTCCAGGTTGCCCTACATTGAGTGACAAGGCAAATGGTTTCCTGTAACCCAAGAATCCATTAATAACCCTAGGTGGTAACCACATAGCTAGATAACGAGATGACGTGATGCCTTGTATGATGCCTGTTAACTGGGTGGAGAGACATAAATGCAGCGTCCACCCAGGAACCAAACCTCCACACATATCTTCGCGCCTCTTTGTGGCGAGGCGCAGTCAACCGCATAGGAACAATCGTTCACTGTATGGGACATCCCTGCAGAGGCTACTGGTTGTCCGCGCTTGATGGGTCTGCAAGATAAGCCAGGCAGGGGTAGCATAACAACAACAACAACAATAGCAACAACAAGAACCGCCGGAAAGGTTTAGATTAATGCCTGTTGATTACATTAAATTTTTGAATTCGGTTCATCCTTTTTAGCATATTATTGCTGCTACTGGAAGATTGTATTCAACTTAGGAAAGGTCTCTCGTACTGAAACGATGAATTTAGGCTATATGTAATCCTTCCAGTCCAAAAACACTCATACGATAAATGACATTGTTTGGTTCCAGCAAAAGTAAGCTATACTAGAAAGTGCCCAGAGAGCGCTTACCTCCGCCAGTGCCAGTGGCCTTAAAAAGGATCCGGATCGGATCCGTGGATATAGGATCCGGATCAGGATGGGGATCCGCCTCAAAATTTAGTAAATTCTTTCTTGGTCCATGGCGCACCTTTTCACAAGATTTAATTGCTATTCATCGAGAACCTTTGGAGATATTATGCGGGATACACCGGATCCAGATCCGGAACCGCCCCAGTTTTAGTAATTTCTTCCTTGGCTTATGGCCCACCCTTCCACAAAATTTCATCAAAATCCGGTCATAACTTTTTGAGTAATCCCGGATCCGGATCCGTGGATATAGGATCCGGATCCGGATCCTCCCCGAAATTTATTCAATTCTTTCTTGGTCCATGGCGCCCCTTTCCACAACATTTCATTGAGAATCTCTGGATATGTTGTGCGGATACTCCTGATCCGGATCCGGATCCAGACCCAATCATAAACATTTGTTCCTTGGCCCATGGCCCACCTTTCCACAAAATTTCATCAAAATCCGTTCATAACTGCGAGTAGCCTAATCCTGCTAACAGACAGACAGACAGACAGACAGACACAGACAAACAAACAAACGCTGGGTAAAACATAACCTCCTTGGCGAAGGTAAAAATGAAGCCACTCTGATTCAAAGTGGTAAGGCTAACGGTTAGAATATGACCCAGCTGGACGAGGGGGAACTAACCAAGACCTCCAGACTGACTACCCGAAAATCGAAATCGGGTTCTTTCCAGTTACAAGTTGGACATCCTAACCAATGCGACATCGGCTTCTCCCCCGACTGGAAAGATGTGCTTGAGATTAATTATACTCAAATTTGCATAAAAATTACAACCAGCTGTTGTAATTTTATAACTATTATCTAGTACAATACCTGCTATTCATAGGTCTGTATTGTCATCATGGAAATCTTCCTGGAAGCACCAGCAGTAATGATCAGATATGAGATGTATCATAAAAGTGATCAGAATCCGTCAATTACTGCAGAGAGAATACGGCTGGAGATATATCTAATAATTACGCTGACGAATACAGTTGACTAACCTTTTTGTTCAAAACAATGCCATTTTAGTAGTAAAGTATATTAGTATGTCATAGTCTTAATAAGAAATCTATCGTCATAGGCATGATGAATAATTAAGATCACATAACCACCCCGGCGGCAGGGTTAATAGATGTTTCGGGTCGGAGGAGAGCGTTCAGTAATCCACCTCGGTTCGAATCCAAGAGGTGTACGGCTGTGGTTGGATGCAGTGTGCGTGTGTGTGTGTGTGTGTGTGTGTGTGTGTGTGTTCATGCGTGCGTACATGTGCGTGCATGCTTGCGCGTGAGTGTGTGCGTGTGCTCGTGCATGCGTGTGTGTCCGTGAGTGTGCGGAGGTATGCACGTGTGAGGATGTGCACATGTGTGGGTGTGTGCATGTGTGCCTGTCCATGTGTGTGTGCGCTTGTGTTCGTGTGCGTGCGTGTTCGTACTCGTGTGTGTGTGTGTGTGTGTGTGTGTGTGTGTGTGTGTGTGTGTGTGTGTGTGTGTGTGTGTGTGTGTGTGTGTGTGTGTGTGTGTGTGTGTGCGCGCTCGCATGCGTGCGTGTGCGTGTCTGTGTATATATATGTATGTGTAGCCTGTGTGTGTGTGTGTGTGTGTGTGTGTGTGTGTGTGTGTGTGTGTGTGTCAGATAATGTGATGATGTGCGACGTGCCAGCTAAGGCAGAGCAAGGAGTGTTCCCGACCCTCTGCCAAATAGGGAGGTGATGTTGCATGCTTACGAAATTTGTGTAATTGATTTCGGCACTTTCTATTTTCCATGAGGGTAGATTTGGTCAGGCTTGTCTGTTATTATAAGGTTATTTAAGGTTTGATTTATCTTGCCCTGGTTAGATTTGATTTGTATGTTAGGATGAAGTTAGAGCTGTGTTGATCTGTTAGGTTAAGAATAGGTTAGGATTGTTTGTTACGGCAATGTTAGGTTAGGTTTCTATGTTATGGTAAGGGTAGTTTAGGCTAGTATGGTAAGTCAGTTAGGTTTTTCTATTAGGATAATGTTAAGTTAGGTTATTATGCTAAGGCGTAGCTAGAATCAGGTTTGTCTGTTGAGGCAAGGTTAGATTAAGCTACTATGATTGGGCAAGGTTAGTTAAGGTAATGTTAGATTATGTTTGTTTGTAGGGGTAAGGTTAGGTTAGGTTAGCTTAGTATGTTAGGGTTAAGTTAGGCTTGTGTTGATAGTGCTAGGTTTATTATGTTATGGTAAGGAATGGCTAGGTTTCTTTGTTAGGGTAAGGTTAGGTTAGTATGTTTAGGGTCATGCTAAAGTTTTCGTCAAACAAAGTAAGTGCGATCATCCCAGGCAGAAAAAAAAAAAAAAACCTCAGTGCTCAGTTCTGAAATTATGTACTGTATGGAAATATGCTGCTTTTCCATTGTGGTTAGTGAGGGTGGGGGACCCGTTCTTTACTGCTTTACGCAATTCAACCTTGTCCGACTGCGCGTGCTAGCGTGTGTGTGTGTGTGTGTGTGTGTGTGTGTGTGTGTGTGTGTGTGTGTGTGTGTGTGTGTGTGTGTTGTGAAGCATGTCCTTAACCCCTTCATATTCGATAACGTATTCATTATTTTCATTCAGTCTACTGTCAGGTAATTTTATTCAGATCAGGGGAGAGTGTTCGAAGTAGGAAAGTTAGATTTCGAACTAGGAGGGTTAAATATAAATTCCACTGAACATATGGTGACCATCATCCACTCAGTTGATGTATCGCTGCTTGCTTCTTTCACCTTTCTATTTATGTCTGTCTTCCTCTGTTCCTCATTTTCTCTTTCCTTCCTATCACTTTTTATCACTTTTTTTTCACTTCAGTCGGGTTTACACTGAGTGTCAAGTTTGCTGGTTTCCTGTAACTTAGCAAACCATTTACAACGCTGAATGGTAACACTATAACCAAACAACGGGGTGATATAACCAAACAACGGGGTGAAACTGCGAGACGCTGACACTGCTCGTTTGAACTGTCTGCTTGCGTCCCTCCTCTATTATGGCGGGCCCATAGCACCCGTCTAGCAACAAACTCTCATCCCTTTTCTGTCCATCTCTCTAATGCAGGAGTTAACCGTTACTCCCAGTCCTTCATTTATGCAACAGGTCAGCTCTGGAACTGTCTCCCTCTGTCTGTATTTCCTACTTCTAATGATCTCCAGTCTTTCAAATGCACTGTCCAGGCATCTCGAAATGAACATTTCTTTTTTGTTCTTTGTTTTTTTTTCTTGGAGGGAACAATTTTCAGGCTTCTGGCCTTTGGTTCCTTGTTCCTTGCATAAAAAAGAAAAAAAAAAAAAAACAGCCAGTAACATCGCTTCATTGCACGGGAAGGTTCTGCAGGGGTGGTTGCTGGCCTGTGGATTAATGGGTCTGCCATTTGCTTGTGGTTGATGGGTCTGCTCGGTCAGTCAGACGGGGGTTGATCAACAACAAAACTTACTCCTTCACTACAAAAAAAATCTCCACTTCGATTGGCAGAATCGTCCGAGGGCAGCAAGAATATGCCAATAGAATATGTCACCAGAATCGAATGGGTTAACTTTCCCGAGTTACAAAAAAGTTACAAGTACCGGTGTAGGGAAGTATGTGAATCAGTGATTACCACGTTCGCCTTCAGATTTGCGTGTGTCCTATCAGTTCATATCGATGACATTTATAGACTGGCACACATACAACAGAACCACTGCCACACTAAGGCCGTGTCTACATCTTATGTCTGCCAGAGTAGGCAGGAGTTTTGCAATACTGTAACCTATACAAGTGCCCCATTGGAAGCGACGAGTGCGGGCGAGAAGTTCTATGGGTTATAGTGATGCAGAACACTCTCCTGAAAAGGCAAGTATTTTGTGAGGACGCGGCTTTGCCTTCCAATTAACTGCTTTCAGTACAGTCATCACTTTCTACTGTAATTCGTGCATGGCCAGCATGAGGATTAGTAAAATCAAGTTACCATATTCCCTCCTAGCCGAAGGTCTGGTTCAGCAGTGGATCTACGAGTAATACAGAGAGTTACTGATATGATACAAATAAAGGACGTGATTTTCCTGAAGTCCTTATGCGCTTTGAAACTATAATAACCTGGATTTAGATACTGTTATTAGTAGCAGTGGTTGCAGCCACAAGCTCATCTGAAAGTCAACTCCGTGGCCTGCGGGTTGAAGTTGCCTCCCTCCTGCAGACCACCATCTTCCTTTCAGGGTAGATGACAGATATTTGTGTAACAGCATCAGAGTCGACCACTTATATCGGTGCTACAACAAGGAGGCGTCCCTCTCAGCACCGGTATATCAATAGGATGCAAATATTATTCAATAACTATTCAAGTTTGCTAGGATATGTATGCCTGTAGCAGAAACAAACCTTTGACAGATTCTCAAAGTGAAAGTAAACATGACCAAATCGACACAAGAGTGCTCAGGAAACAACACACTGAATTAGAAATATAATTCTTTGTTCCCAATGAGATATTACTTATTCTTGCCTTAGGCCACTTTAAAAGAAGCCATTGGAATATAGACGCTGCAGTCTGGAGAACTTTTGATTATCCCTCATATCTCTTCCCTACAACTTTATTTTTGCATATGACGCATGAATATTTTCGTGTAGCCTATATAAATTATGAAAAGTTTGTCGATGACAAAATGATGAAATAGCATACAAAAGAATATTAAGTTATAATATACAAAATTCCATTGACTAAGGAAGAGGTTTTAAGGGGCCTTCTGAACCCACAAGAAAACATCCTGGAGGTCTGTAAACTTTGTGAAAGTGTCTTTGTGTGGTAGCGTCATTAACTCCCAACAATAACTGAGATGTTCCCTGAACGGAAATTTAATTATCCTAATGTCTACGCTCATGCGACATTGGAGAAGTAACACAAATAATTTACTTGTACAGAACAAGTTTATATTTTGTTATAGTAACAGCAGCTAAACAGAAAGCATGCGTGAATATCCGGGCTTGTCCTGGTCCTAACCAATAAGGGTGGTATCAGGCAAATAGAACCTTCTCATTCCAGGGTGTTAGGCTCAAATAAAATGTACAAATGGGCGAAACAAGTGAAGTATTGCAAATATGTTGAGCAGGCGTTGTGTTCTAAAGATATGTGTGATATCATGTTTTTTTTTTTTTCTTTTTATGCGAGGAAGAAGGAACCAAAGGCCATGAGCCCGCAGTAATAGTTCCCTCCAAGAGAAAAACAAAATACAACAGAGAGCCAAATTCAAGATCTGATCATTTTGAGATGCCTGGACACACTGCGTTTGAAAGACTGGAGATCATAGGCAGCAGGAAATACAGATAGAGGGAGACAGTTCCAGAGCTGACCTGTTGCATAAATGAAAGACTGGGAGTAACGGTTAACTCTTGCATTAGAGAGTTGGACAGAAAAGGGATGAGAGTTTGCTGCCAGACGGGTGCTACGCGCCCGTCGTAGAGGTGGAGGAATGCAAGCAGACAGTTCAGAGGAGCAGTGACCATTAAAGTAGCGATAGAAAAGAGATAAAGATGCAACAGTGCGGCGAAGAGACAGAGGTTGAAGGGAGTCAGTAAGAGGAGGAGAGTTAATGAGACGAAAAGCCTTTGACTCCACCCTATTGAGAAGAGCTGTATGTGGGGAGCCTCCCCACACATGAGAGTTGTACTCCACACAGGGGCGGATAAAACCCCTGTATAGAGTCAACAATTGTGCAGGGGTAAAGAAAGAGCGGAGTCGGCTTAGCACACCCAATCTCTTGGAAGCAGATTTTACAAGAGATGTAATATGATCTTTCCAAGATAAGTCCCGAGTAAATGAAACCCCAAGCATGTTCAAGGATGATGCAGGATTAAGCTGAATATTATTAAACATTAGTGGGTATACCTGTGGAAGATTTTGTCGGGTTGATAGGTGTAGGAACTGAGTCTTAGATGCATTAAAAACAACCATATTATTTTTACCCCAGTCAGAGATACGAGCCAAGTCAGACATTAGGTGTGCCATAGCCTCATCCCTTGTTTGTTGAAGTAAGTGTTGAGATGGGCGTTGCGGGAACCGAATGGAAAGGTGAAGGGTGGAGTCATCAGCGTATGAGTGGATAGGGTTAGATGTACAGCTTAGAAGATCATTGATGAATAAAAGGAAGAGAGTTGGTGATAGGACAGAGCCCTGAGGAACACCACTGTTGATAGATCTAGGAGAAGAACGATGGCCGTCTACAACAGCGGCTATAGAACGATCAGAAAGGAAGCTAGCGATGAAGGCACAGATAGAAGGATAGAAACCGTAGGAGGGCAGTTTGGAAATTAAAGATCGAAAGCCTTTGAGATGTCAAGAGCAATGGCAAAGCTTTCGCCAAAGTCCCGAAAGGAGGATGACCAGGAGTCTGAAAGGTAGGTGAGAAGATCGCCAGTGGAGCGTCCCTGTCGGAATCCGTACTGACGATCGGAAAGAAGGTTGTGATAGGAAAGATGCCTTAAAATTTTTCTATTAAGAATTGACTCAAAAACTTTTGAAATACAGGACGTTAAAGCAATTGGACGATAGTTGGAGGGTTGGGAGTGGTCACCCTTCTTTGGGACTGGCTGAATGAGAGCAAACTTCCAGCAAGAAGGAAAGGTATAAGTTGACAGACAAAGGCGAAAGAGTTTGCCTAGGCAGGGTGTAAGCACAGAAGCACAGTTCTTAAGAACAACAGGAGGGACCCCATTAGGCCCATATGCCTTGTTAGTACTGAGGCCAGTGATGGCAGAAAATACATCAACTGAGAAAATTTTAATGTCAGCCATGAGGAAGTCAGAGGGGGGAAGAGATGGAGGAACAGCACCGGAATCGTCTAAGGTGGAATTGGAGGAGAAAGTCTGTGCGAAGAGATCTGCTTTATCAGTAGAAGAAATAGCTACAGAACCATCAGAGTAGAAAAGAGGAGGGAAGGATGATGAGGTAAAGTTGTTAGAAAGATTTTTGGCAAGGTGCCAGAAGGAGCGGGAAGAATTCGAGTTGGAGAGTTGAGAGCATTTAGTATGGATGAAATTATTTTTAGTAGAGCGAAGAACAGACTTAGCACGATTCCGGGCAGAAACGTAAAGATGATGTGATTCAGGGGTGGGTTGGCTCCGGTACCTTTTGTAGGCCCTCTCCTTGTTGCGGACAGCATTAGAACAAGCGTGATTAAACTAAGGCTTTCTTGCGTTAGTCAAAGGATATGAGAAAGGAATGTATGCTTCCATGCCCGAGAGAATAACATCCGTAATGCGCAAGGCACACTCAGATGGCTCCCGGCCATGGAAGCAATAATCATTCCAGGGAAAATCAAAGAAGTACTGCCTGAGGGCCTCCCAGTCTGCGGCTCCAAAATGCCATAGACGACGGTTCCCTGGAGGGTCCACAGGCCGTACCGGAGTGATAGGACAGGTTAAGGTAATAAGGTTGTGATCGGAGGAGCCCAACGGAGAGAAAAGATTAACAGAGTAAGCAGAAGGATTAGTTGTGAGGAAGAGGTCAAGTATGTTGGAGCTCTCTCCAAGGCGATCAGGGATACGGGTAGGGTGCTGTACAAGCTGCTCTAGGTCATTAAGGATAGAAAAGATGTAGGCTTGTTCACCAGGTGGATCCGTGAAAGGAGAGGAGAGCCAAAGGTGGTTGTGAACATTGAAATCTCCTAGAATGGAGATTTCAGAGAAAGGAGAAATGGATAGAATGTGTTCCATCGTAGAAGTAAGATAGTTGAAGAATTTTTGATAGTCAGTAGAATTAGGGGATAAGTAAACAGCACAGATATATTTAGTCAGAGAATGACAGGAAAGCCGAAGCCAGAGTGTAAAGAATTCAGAAGAATCGAGTTCAGGAACATGAGAGCAAGATAAGTCGTTGCGTATATATCCACAACAGCCACCTTTGGCTTTGAAATGAGTATAGAGAAAGTAGGAGGATACAGAAAAGGGTTTGCTGTCAGTTGCCTCAGACAGCTGAGTCTCAGTTAGAAAAAGAAGGTGAGGTTTAGAGGAGGAGAGGTGGTGCTCAACAGAGCGAAAGTTAGAGGAAAGGCCGCGAATGTTGCAGAAATGAAGAAGAAGAGAGTCAGACAGTGGTTCCAGGCACCTCGAGTCATCACCGGGAGAGGGGCGGATGGTGGGGGCATTTATGGTCCCCCCCCCTGGGGACTCCGAGGCTTGGTAAAGAGACGCCATTTTGAGTTAAATTTTGAATAGGAAGTGTAGTGTGTACTGTGCATGTAGTTTGATGAAGATAGTTAGAGAAATTTGTACTGGAGAGCATGCTGGCCTACTCTCTGTGTAACTGAGTCACTGAAAAAGTTCAGCAAAGGGGGATGGTCAGGAACTAGTCCTGAGGGCTGATGAAACGGAAGCTCCAGCACTCCCTGTCATCAGCTTTCCATCCACCTCGGGAGTACTGCCCTGCTCGACTGGGCATGAAGTATGGGTGTGAGTGTGTTATATCCGAGTCTCATCACTGGGGTGTTGTCTTCATCTCAGAGATAATTGGTCCCAGGGCAAAGTATTGACACCGAGGTTCTAATTTTGTAACAGGAAGCAGGAGATTGCCTTCACGAATGATATGAAGCAACTGAGTGCTGACCGAGTTGTGTCCTCCGATTCATCCTGCATATTTCAGCGAGTTATTTACTGGACTCTATGATGGACGACTCTGAGATGGGGGAATGGAGGTCATGTGGTCTGATGTGCTGCCTGATGGGATGACCAGTGGATTCTCCAATTAACGACTCTGACGAGACAAGAAATGCAATGGATTCCAGTACAGGACATCTGAATACCCCTTCGCTGGTCCCGGAGATAAGTTACTCTGAATGTGTGTTAGAATTATGGCATGGGTTACAGCTCTCAGAATTGGGCTTTCCTGGTGAGACTATGCCAGGGTAACAGACAGCACGTACTTCCCTGGAATTCAGGCCCTGTCTTTGCTGCTGGTCCTAAAGTGAGGTGAAGTGAGTGAACTACATGGTGATTTGCTCCCAGAGGTCAGAGATGAGATGGTAGGAGATACGTTTTGACTAGCTGCCTTATCGTGGATAGAAAATGAGGATGGGGTGACTGACGGGGAAGGTCAGTAAAACCCTGGGAGTGGTACGTTAAGCGTGACTTGGGGTATTTTTTCCTCGTTCCCTGGATCCTTGAGAACGTGTTCCCGCCTTCCCACTTTACATCTCCACTTTGTATACAAATTCTAAAGATAAAATAGCAATAGCAGAAGCATCAGTTGCAACCCCACACTCATCGGAATGTGAACCCTGTGCTCTGCAAGCTTAAATTGCCCTGCAGTCTGTCATCCTCCATCTGGGGGACATGGAGAGAGTTGAGGGACATGCGTATAACCAAACAGTGGAGACGCATGGTTATATAGGTGCCATCACATGCAAGCGTTCCTCCCTCTAGCACCGGCAGAGAGAAAAAAAAGATGAGTACTGTCATACTGAAGGGGGAAATGGAGACTTTCTCACCCGTTCATTGCCACAAATCTGTCATAAGCTGAATAAAATCGTCCAGTGGTAGGAAGATTACTATAGGAAAAAAAACATGATGGTAATGAAGGTGTTCAAAGGAGGCGGGTAGGGCGAATGAGACCTTCAAGGAGGAGGAGGAGGAGGAGCAGGAGGAGGATGAGGATGAGGAGGAGGAGGAGGGCGTTAGATTGTGTAAAGGTGGTGAAGGTGAGGGAGGAGGTGTAATGGTGGTGGTGGTGTAACTGGTGGTGTTGGTGGTCGTAGTGGGGATGTTGGTAATGATGGTGTTGGATTTAGTGGTGGTGGTGGTGGTGCTGGTGTTAGTGGTAGTGGTGGTGATGGGGTTAGCGATGGTAGTGGTGATGGTGGTGGTGATAATTTTGATGGTAATAGTGATGATACTGGTGGTGGTGTTGACGGTGATGGAGTTGGCAGGCTGTTTGTTGTGTCAAGGAGGTGATGGCAGGGTGGTGGTGGTTGTGGTGGGTAGGGTGTGGTGGATGAAGTGGCAGGTTGGTGATGGCGGTGGTTGTCGTGGCAGAGTGGCGGTGGATGAGGTGGCAGGATGGTGGTTGTTGTGGTGGCAGGGTGGTGGTGAATGTGGTGGCAGGGTGGTGGTGAATGTGGTGGCAGGGTGGTGGTGGGTGTGGTGGTAGGGTGCTGGTGTTTGTGGTTGTAGAATGGTGACAGGATGGTGGTGGCAGGATGGTAGTGGTAGTTTTCACGGGGTTCTGGAGGTGGTGGTGGTGGTGATGGTAATGGAGACAGGGAAGCAGTGCAAGAATAGAAGCATCTGAATGTTGCAGCTGAATATAACCGTTTGGCATCAGCAGGAATAAAATACTAGACTTGTCTCGATCATAAAAGGATCACTGGTATTTGCATCAACTCTCATACACCTATGCTCATTCGCAGCTGGATATATTCACCTGGCGTGGAATACAATGCAAGAATTGTTCCAAGCCAAGACAGGGTTTGTGATATATAAATATGTATGTTATTTGTACGTTATTTACTCGTGTGTGTGTGTGTATAAATAATTAAATAAATAAATAAATAAATAAATAAATAAATATATATATATATATATATATATATATATATATATATATATATATATATATATATATATATATATATATATATATGTGTGTGTGTGTGTGTGTGTGTGTGTGTGTGTGTGTGTGTGTGTGTGTGTGTTTTTTATTTGCTGAATGCTGTAGTACTTAGTGGTTTTGAACTCTTGTACCTCGATGGAGTAATTTATATTTTATTTTTTCTTACTCCTAATTGTGTTACTTAGCTTGGAAGAAATATTTCGAGGCTGGGATAATGGGTTAAATATGGCTTTCAGTAATCTCTTTGGTACCAGATACCACTCCAGACTAGAATAAAACTTGTCTAGACGCAACAAGAATAACCACAAAAAGACGTTATCTAGAGAAGGGGTAAGCTGAGACACACACACACACACACACACACACACACACACACACACGGAGTATTATTAAAGCGCCTCTTGCAGTGATATACGGCTCAGTTTTAAGAATTCGTCACTAGATCTTTAACCTCTTGAACCCGAGGTCGTACTATATTTTTAACTTCCTCTCTCCAGACAAATTTGTCCAGTTCAGGAGAGGGTTTTCAAGCTGGAGGGGTTTAAGACAAATCTTCAATAACCCCTTCACTACTGAGGTGCTCCCCGAAGCTCTATGATATCGGTAGGTTGTAGTAAAAACAAAATGCCAAAGACGTCCTGGGGTTGAAGGATATAAAGTTTTCCCAGCCTATCATCGCTATAATCGCAAGGTGGGGATAATTACAAAGGTCTGGCTAGGTTCTCAGAATCCACTGCTTAAAAAAAAAAAAAAAAATCCTGTTTCTTGTTTCCTCAGACGCGTGGCGGCATCTTGAGGCCTTTTTTAATTGAATATTTTCTCAATTTATGTACTCGTCCTTCCACACGCTTGGAAAACCAGGGACATACTTCGAGTATGCCTAATCGACCTTTGTCTTTGTTTTTTACTGCACGTTCCTGAATATATTTCCTAAGCCACCCATTGACGCAAAAACTCTTTTTTGTTCCAGGTAACGCCTGATAGTTTTCTTCTACTGAGTGTAAGTCATGTGCCTGAGAAAGTGAAGTGAGAGAGTTGTACAAATGTTCCTTTGCCCCTACGTGACTCTCACTGATTTAGCGTCAGGGAGCAAGATGACAGACATGCCCTGAGTGTAAATGCAAGGGAATATCAAGAGAATTTACGTCTTTGGCTCCACTTGTAACGATGAATCTGTAAAACATATGATTCAAATAAAAAATAACCGGGATGGGTCAGTATCATAATGTACACAATGGACATGACGGTATAAATTTACTCCCACGCCATACTGTTCATAACCTTTTCTCGAGGGTGTGTCTTACTTTTCACTGAGAGAGAGAGAGAGAGAGAGAGAGAGAGAGAGAGAGAGAGAGAGAGAGAGAGAGAGAGAGAGAGAGAGAGAGACCGCAAGACGCCCGTGAGTGCTTTCGTGTGTGTGTGTGGGGGGGGGGGACGGTGGTGACTGAATAAGCCGAGAAACAGTCAAAATATATATACATCTTTCTCACAGTTAACACCGGATGGGAAAGTATCAAAATATTCATCCGACTTAATATGTTTAAAGAAGTTCCCAGAGGCATCAGAGATTCCCCGTATCCAAAAAAACGAAACAAAGGTCACGGAAGCATCAGGACATCACCTAACCTACCATTTCCCAGATTTTACAAGTCTCCCATGCAACCTCTTTAGCCATCTCTGCTTTGGCTAATTAGCCGACTCTTCGTTTGCTAACTCACAAATGGGCGTGCTCTAATGAAACTGATTTTATGCCTTGTCGCGGGCCATGGGAACCTTTGTTTTAATACTGCCGCTCGTGGAATAGGCCAGCAGATTGTCAGAAGGCTCCTCCACTTCGGACAGTAACAAGATCAGCATCGGTCACGAGCGTTCAGGTGTGATAAGGCCATGTGGTAGTATTATTGCTTATAATCTCCGTGAAAACATCATATTATCCTTAGAAATTTGGTCCTCCAGGACGAACCGTTTTACTGGTGTTCAGTGAAAACGGGCTGCACACAAACGAGAACAAGGGAAAAATCAGAACATTCAGACAGGACTATCTTTTTTCCAGGTTACTTTAGAATGAAATCTTACTCTAAAGTCAAGACATATTTCATACCATCGACATGATTCACTTCTGAAACCTGACCACGGGTCACGAATAGGCAGGTTTCACGTTACTGTTCAGGCTCACCTAAGCTTTGGTCACCTGCCCGCCAAACATTTAATCAGGTCGTCCACCACTCCCAGCCCTCCTTCAGCCTTTCTTTGCCTGAAACCAGTAGTAAGGACTAATCAGCGTCTCCAGATCAAGCATTGAGGTTTGTAGCGAAGCAAGCCATCTTGAACTTGCGTTACCCATAATGAGAAGCTGGCACCCAAGTGAAGACAGCCCAGGTTGACACCTACACATTCACAGAGATTCATGAGGTGAGACTTGCTCTGTACTGTACCTACATGTCCAATTTTTCTTCACAGTACACAAACCAATATTCTTTTTCCTACTACTGTATAACGTACCTCATAATGTACAGATCTGGTGAAGGAGTTAATTGTGGGGCGAATCCCTCTATGGCCGGGAAAGTCATCCTGTTATTCTTTGCGCCATTTACTTAAAACTACCTCTTCAATGCCGCTGAACCCCAAACTTTGTATAAATTCCTTCATACAAGAGGCAACCATCAAAATATATATCCTGATCCCTATACAAAATTATTTTATCTTCCTCATTATGCAGACGGGGAAGGTATTAAAATAATGATTTTCAATAGCTGACAAAACGAGAAAGTAGAAAAATATGAAGCTATAACCCATTCTACAGGAAGATAAGGTATCGCCATATTTAGTTACGGTTGAAAGAAGAAACTTCAAGCTATTATCCGATGCTATGATGACGAAAGCCAGTGAGGGAACTCGAAGCTTTATCAGTGGCATCTTTTTTCCGCGTCTACCTCAAGCCGTCTAACTGCATTCCTCGCTTCACAGTGTCATGATCGAGCAGTATTAATGCCCTTTTAGTGGTACCAACTTTCTCGTAGGCCGTAATAAATTAAAAAAAAAAAAAAAAAATATATATATATATATATATATATATATATATATATATATATATATATATATATATATATAATTTTCTCTTTAGCACAACAGCTCCTAATCAATAATCTCTTGCTGGGTTCAGAGCATGCTATTTAACTTTGGGGGAATTTTCATGGTGCAGTGATTAATGAAGGTAATTTTTAACCCATTCACCACGAAAATATTCCCGACTGCTGAATGAAATTGTCTGGTCGTAATAAGAAAACTATAAAGAAAAAAAAAAAGCTCACTGTAGAGAAAATGATTACGTTCATGTTAGTGACTTGTTTGTACAGACATCCACAAAAGTCGTGCCATCGACCCCAGCCTGAACCACTACCTCTGAACACCTTTCCTTTATCACATTCGGATATTCACTAAACCAAAAAATAGTACTTACACTGTTATGAGAGAAATATTGCTCTCTCCTCTCCTTCATGTTAGCAGTCTTACATTGCTAGAGTTCAGTGGGATGCAGGGACCGAAGACACGATATCTGTGACTAACCGTACACTTCGTAACACACATTATAGGTTAGGTCCGTAGTGTGTGAATAGTAGTTGTGGTTTACTTTGTGGTCAGACGTAAAGCAATGAAGCTGGTGGTAAGATGGCAGATTTAGTCGTCTCTTGTGATGGAGAGGATAGAGGATCGTATTATTAAGCTTTGGAACACGTCTTCTTTAGCAGCTTATTTCGTACATTTTAATCCAGCATCCTTTTGATTTTATTAATGCAAACTGTTAATAGAAAAATATTAATACGAACTCTGTCAGTATAAAAAAGGGTATAAATAACGAGAGAGAGAGAGAGAGAGAGAGAGAGAGAGAGAGAGAGAGAGAGAGAGAGAGAGAGAGAGAGAGAGAGAGAGATTAAGGTGTATAATATACAATGTAAATCGTTCAGAGAAATGTACTATGAAGACTTCTATGCCGCTGAGAATGTGGCTGATGAATCTGTGGTTATAGGTTCAACCTCATCTGATTAAGTAATAGCTTTAGACCTGATATCCCTGCCACATTGTTCATTGCACTTCCATACGACCCCCACCGTCACATAAATCCGCTTAGTAAACTCGATAATTGCAATCCTTAGATTTTTTTTTCTTTATCCTTTATTTTTAACCTGAGGAAAAAAGCCCACTCTTTCATCTTGAGTGCTGGGTCGTGATCATGTTAACCTTGAGCTACCAAAGCACTACATAGGTTTCCTATATGATGGTATAAGCTTAAAGCAACACAATTGTCCTAACACATTGATTCCAAGGAGGGTTTGTTTCAGTTTATTCTTGCTACCACCAGTCGATTTCTGTGTGTGTGTGTGTGTGTGTGTGTGTGTGTGTGTGTGTGTGTGTGTGTGTTCAGATGCATGCATGGGAATAAACTATGTAGATGTTGGGGTGTATATAAAAAAGCTGCAAAAAGAATGCTAAAAGAATAAAAAAGGACACACACACACACACACACACACACACACACACACACACACACACACACACACACACACACACACACACACACACACACAGCGAGAGAGAGAGAGAGAGAGAGAGAGAGAGAGAGAATTTCGTGTGTGTGTGTGTGTGTGTGTGTGTGTGTGTGTGTGTGTGTGTGTGTGTGTGCAGGACTGAGATGGCTGAACAAGACGAGACATGACCAAATTATATATAATTCTTACAGTACTTGCTATGAGACTGTTTATCCGACTTCTTTTTGTGTATGTTTAAAAAAGTCCCGTAAGGCTTCAGGGATTCCCCGGGGTGCAAGACAGGAAGCCAGGAGACAACACCTGACCTTCCTCTTCCCTCATATTGCAAGTCTTCAGTGCCAGTTTCTTATCATTTCTGCTTTTGTATGTCCGGAATAGACTTTTTGTGGTTAAACTGATCGTTTTGTACGGGTTGGGTGGGTCGCACGGCAGCTTCTGTTTAAAGTAATCCTGCTAGGAAAGTTGAAGTTCGTCAGACAGATCCTCCACCTCATAGACGCGAGCCCTGCATCAGTGGCGAGGGTTCAGATGTCACAAGAGCGTGTGATACTATGCCAGTAAATAATCTCTCGGTGAAGATCTCAGTTTAGCCTTGGTGATTTGGTCCTCTGGGAAATGAAAAGGATGAAATCCGAACTCCCTGACGCTGGCTTGCCGTGGAACTAAACCATACCTTAGGGCCAAGCCTTACTGTAGATGTGAACTTATAACCTCGTCTTTCCTGTAAATATCTGCAAACAGGGTTCACTTTCAAATTCATGGTTACCACAGAGCCACAGGTTATCACCAGTTTGCTTCAAATGTGTATAATAAATACCCAAAAGGACAAAACACACACACACACACACACACACACACACACACACACACACTTACTTAGTTACTTAGTTGCTTACTTACTTAAAGCTGTCCTCCTGTTACAAAAGATGACGCATGCTATACCCAGAAGGATGGTTTGTTTCTCACTGTCTATGGGGCCAACCTGTGTGACTTCAAATCCGTCCATGTTTCGCAAATTTGTTATACAGTCGGCATGTTATCTTTTCTCTCCGTTGGGCTCCTCTAATGACAACCTTATTGCCTTAGCCTGTCCTATCGCTCCGGTACGGCCTGCGGACCCTCCAAAAAAACGTCGTCTCTGGCACTTTGGAGCTGCGGATTGGGAGGCCCTCAGGCAGTACTTTTTTTTATTTTCCCTGGAATTATTATTGCTTCCATGGCCGGGAGCCATCTGGATGTGCTTCACGCATTAGGGAGGTTATGCTCTCGGGCATGGAAGCATACATTCCTTTCTCATACCCTTTGACTAATTCACGAAAGCCTTGGTTTAATCACGCTTGTTCTAATGCTGTCCGGAACAAGGAGAGGGCCTATAAAAGGTACCAGAGCCAACCCACCCCTGAATCACATCTTTTATACATTTCTGACCGGAATCGTGCTAAGTCTGTTCTTCGCTCTGCTAAAAATTATTTCATCCGCACAAAATGCTCTCAACTCTCTAACTCGAACTTTTCCCGCTCCTTCTGGCACCTTGCCAAAAACCGTTCTAACAACTTTACCTCATCATCCTTCCCTCCTCTTTTCTACTCTGATGGCTCTGTAGCTATTTCTTCTACTGATAAAGCAGATCTCTTCGCTCTGACTTTCTCTTCCAATTCCACCTTAGACGATTCCGGTGCTGTTCCTCTATCACTTCCCCCCTCTGACTTCCTCATGGCTAACATTAAAATTTCTTCAGCTGATGTATTTTCTGCCATTGCTGGCCTCAGTACTAATAAGGCATATAGGCCTGATGGAGTCCCTCCTGTTGTTCTCAAGAACTGTGCTTCTGTGCTTACACCCTGCCTAGGCAAACTCCTTCGCCTTTGTCTGTCAACTTGTACCTTTCCTTCTTGCTGGAAGTTTGCTCTCATTCAGCCAGTCCCAAAGAAGGGTGACCATTCCCAACCCTGTAACTATCTTCCAATCGCTTTAACATCCTGTATCTCAAAAGTTTTTGAGTCTATTCTTAATAGAAAAAATTTAAAGCATCTATCCTATCACAACCTTCTTTCTGATCGTCAGTATGGGTTCCGTCAGGGACGCTACATAGGCGATCTTCTCACCTACCTTTCAGACTCCTGGTCATCCTCCTTTCGGGACTTTGGTGAAAGCTTTGCCATTGCACTTGACATCTCAAAGGCTTTCGATCGAGTCTGGCATAAATCTTTAATTTCCAGACTGCCCTCTTACGGTTTCTATCCTGCTATCTGTGCCTTCATCTCTAGCTTCCTTTCTGGTCGTTCTATGGCCGCTGTTGTAGACGGCTATCGATTTTCTCCTAGATCTATTAACAGTGGTGTTCCTCAGGGCTCTGTCCTATCACCAACTCTCTTCCTTTTATTCATCAATGACCTTCTAAGCTGTACATCTAACCCTATCCACTCATACGCTGATGACTCCACCCTTCACCTTTCCATTCGATTCCCACAACGTCCATCGCAGCAGTTACTTCAACAGGCAAGGGATGAGGCTATGGCACACCTAATGTCTGACTTGGCTCGTATCTCTGACTGGGGTACAAATAATCTGGTTGTTTTTAATGCATCAAAGACTCAGTTTTTGCACCTATCAACCCGACAAAATCTTCCACAGGTATACCCACTTATGTTTAATAATACTCAACTTAATCCTGCATCATCGTTGAACATGCTTGGGGTTTCATTTGCTCGGGACTTGTCTTTGAAAGATCATATTACGTCTCTTGTAAAATCTGCTTCCAAGCAATTGGGTGTTCTAAGCCGACTCCGTTCTTTCTTTGCCCTTGAACAATTGTTGACTCTATACTGGGGTTTTGTCCGCCCCTGTGTGGAGTACAACTCTCATGTGTGGGGAGGCTCCCCACATGCAGCTCTTCTCAATAGGGTGGAGTCAGATGCTTTTTGTCTCATTAACTCTCCCCTTCTTACTGACTCCCTTCAACCTCTGTCTCGTCGCCACAATGTTGCATCTTTATCTCTTTTCTATCGCTACTTTAATGGTCACTGTTCCTCTGAACTGTCTGCATGCATTCCTTCACTTCTACAAAGTGTGCGTAGCACCCGTCTAGCGGCAAACTCTCACCCCTTTTCTGTCCAACTCTCTAATGCAAGAGTTAACCGTTACTCCCAGTCCTTCATTTATGCAACAGGTCAGCTCTGGAACTGTCTCCCTCTGTCTGTACTTCCTGCTTCCTATGATCTCCAGTCTTTCAATCGCAGTGTGTCCAGGCATCTTGAAATGAATTGATCTTGAATTTGGCTCTCTCTTGTATTTTGTTTTTCTCTTGGAAGGAACAGTTTTGCGGGCTCATTGCCTTTGGTTCCTTCTTCCTCACATAAAAAAACAAAAATGTTAGGTCCGGTTTGCTGAGACAGCTCTGTTATGGTTACGCCTCTGTTGTCTAAGCTCCTCTCTGGCCAGATTTCGAGATTATTCGAGATGATTGGTTTGGGGGAGGCGGTGGCTGAATTGGTAGAGAGGCGGCCTGCAATCCTAATGGACCCAGGATCGAATCCCGGCTGGGACAGGGAACAGTTTAAGAATTTGAATTTCCTAAAAAGCAGACTTTCCTGATCTACCAGATGACCCACCGACATGTCGTAAAAGTACCCCCGCTAATACCAATACACCAGTCCTGTATGAGACAGCCCTAGCATGTATTCAATATGGACGGTAGGTGTTATCGCCGAAGTGGTGACATGTGGAGGTGTAGGAGGACTACTGGGCCTTGGGATAGGTGACTTCCCCCCAAGAAATAGGCCCTGAGCCTTTACCCAGAGTCGGACACATAAAAAAAAAAAAAAAAATTGCCGAGGGCTCACCATTGTTTCTGTCTGAGGTATTGGTTTCATGATCTTTTGGTATGATGTAGCATTTCTTCAGAAGTGACCTCATATGATCTTTATATCATATCAGAAGTGACCTCATATGATCTTTATATCATATCAGAAGTGACCTCATATGATCTTTATATCTTTTCTTCCGTTCCCTTGGGTTGTGGCGTGCTGCAGGGAGTTGGCCATAAAGAACCTGGTGGGGAAGGCGATGCTCAGGTGTGTGGTAAACGTGTCTGGCCCATCTCAGCTGCTTTTTAGCCAGCATGGTTTCTATACTAGTTGACTTTGTCCACTGGAGAATTTGAGTGAGGGACTTTATCTTCCCCTGTGAGTCCTAGGATGCTCTGTAAGCATCAGATATGAAATGATTCAAGCTGTTCGATGTGATGCTGATAGGTAATCCAGGATTCAGCATTGTATAAGAGGTGGAGAGACATACAGCCTATATACTTATACCTTTGTCTCGAGTCTGAAGTTGTATTCTCAAAGACTCTGGGTCTGAGATGCCCAAATGAGGCTGAGGCGTGGTTGATTCATGCATGGACTACTGTATCAATGATATGTTTATCTGTGAGCACAGTTCCAAAATAGGTAAAATTCTCTCTGTGATATATAGTTTCGCCATTTTTCTGAAATGCAAGAGGCTCTGTAGGTAGTTTCTCTGAGATATTATTTCTATTTTATTGACAGTTACCTAGAGTCCCATTGCAAGATACATGTTAAAGACGATGGTGAGACTCTGTCATTGGGTTTCTGGGGTATGTGCAAGGACAGCACAGTCATCAGCATATTGTAGCTCCAGGAAGCAATTTTCTTTGCTTGTGCTTAAAAACTACTGAGATTAAATAAGTTTTCATCTAGATGGAACTGGATATTTTCCATCTGCGGGGTACATTTGTTGGTGATTTAAAAGGGTGACTGCAGTAAGTTGGCGAAAATGACAGGGGCCACGATATATCCTTTCTTTTCTCCTACGTCGAGGTTGAAGGATTCGGATTTGCCCCCACCTATGGACATACGAGCATTCATGTTGTCATGCAAGTTCATTGGGATAGCAAGAAGTTTGGTTGGAACTCCAAATTTTGACAGAGCACTCCATAAAAGTTCTCTGTTGACAATGTTAAGTGCTTTTGCAAGATTGATAAAAGCAAAATACAATTCATGGTTCTGTTCGTGGCATTTCTCTTATACTTTTCGGGCAAAAAAGATCTTATCACAGGAGCTCCGATCCTTCCGAAGTTCAGAATATGTTTCAGCTAATGCTGACGCAGTCAGATGTATTGTCAGTCTGGGTAACATTATCTTGGCTAGTGCTTTGCTAGCATTCACAAGGCTTGAGTTACGTCTGGTGTTGTCCCAATTTGAAAGGGCTTCTTTCTCCTTGTAGATGGTTATAATATCAGAAATAAGCCATTCAGATGGAATTTGTGCTTGGTTTCAGATAGTATAATCACTGAGATGCTGGTGGGGCAACTGGCCACCCTGTTTGATTAGTTCAGGTGGTATGCCATCAAGGCCAAGCCTTTTGACATTTTTTAGAGATCGGATGGTCTGAATACTTTCTGCAAGTGTAGATGGGACATCAAGATCTGCCGGTTGAGGAGCATTTGGGATCCTATCAATGATATTATGTTCCAACTGGTGTTTTCGATTCAGTGTAGTATTGAAGTGTTGTGCCCATCTTTCTATGATTTCTTAATGTCTTTCAGGATCTATCCTTCGGCTGATTGAACAGGGGCTACATTATGTGTAGTTGACCCATGGATGGTTTTTAGAGACTTGTAAAACTCTTGTTCATCAGCCAGTCTTTGCAGCTCTTTTGCTTTCTCAGTCCACCAATTGTTTTCCATGCCACATTTTTCTCAGGGTATCACTTCTGAGAATCTGAAATTAAGTTTTAAGATTAAAGATCTAGAATGAGCCAACCACTTGTTATGTGCTCCATTCTTCATTGAAAGAAGGTCATGTATGCCTTCAGCTTTTTTGTTAAGCCAGTCATTATCGCAATAAGTGGAGAGGCCCATAGCTTCTTCTACAGTGCTTTGAAGCAGTGTCCTAATATTCAACCACTTTGCATCTTGGTTTGTTGCATTTGAGCCAAGTTGTGGGCATTGAGAGAGCTTGTCTGTAATAATGCAGTGGAATGTGTTACAAATTGTCAGATCCTTTAAAACACGACAGTTTAGTTTCTTGGAGTATGGTCTACAGCACAATTGTGGGCGTGTGAATATGAGTAGTTGCAATTTGGTGAGCCTAAGGTTATGGTCTGTTGAGCACTCAGCACTTCTCATAGCTCGGGGAATAAGAATTTCTCTTCAGTCTCTCTGCCTTACAATGGCATAGTCAGTTAGATACCAGTGTTTAAATCATGGGTACATGCATGTTGTCTTAAGTTGAAAAATGGTGTTGGCGATGACCAGACTGTGTTCCAATAAAGAAGAAAGTAGTCTGAGTCCATTGTTGATCATGTTACCAACTCAATGGCATCTTACAGTACCTTGCCAAAGTTGATTATCTTTTCCTACTCTCGCATTAAAGTCTCCAAGACGGATGAGCGTGTCATTATGTGGTCCTAAATTGATGGTAGCATCCAGGGTGATAAAAGGAATCTTTGATGGTGTCCTCAGTGTCAAGCACTGGTGCATAGGCAAAGATGAGTGTTGCATATTGGCCTTTAGAGAGTGGTTTGCACCAGTACACCAGCTTTTTTTTATATTTACAGATGATCCTTATATTTTCTGTAGTAGGTTGTCTCGGACTGCAAAGCCAATACCATGGTTTCTACTTATTATTGTCTAAGTATACTCTCCAGAAATAGGAACCCCCTTCTGTTTCTAGTAGGTTGTCATGCATCTCTTAAGAGGCGAGCCTTAGACATGGCAGCAATGTCAATTTCATGTCTTTAATTTCATGGGCAATAAGGCAATTGTATGGCGTGGTCATGTGTTTTGGTCAGTATCAGGCAAGGTATGTATATTCCAAGTAGCAAGAGTCAGAGGGAATTTTTTGTTTTTTCGACCACAGTGTGGGATACCTTGATAGACGTGGTCATCTACTCAGGTGGTGTGGAGCAGCAAATGCTTAGGCTGCCTTTTCTGAACCCTTGCCCGTCTGGGGTAGGCAGTTGGGCGTCAGTTTCCAGCAGCTTAGTTGCACTGGATGCTGCTGAAGGCATGACTTGCTCCTATACTATGATTCCAATGACCCCTGTTCCAGTTCTGCCTATGTGCAGTACTGAAGATAGCTACTTCCAGCCACATCCACTACCTGTTAACTGTCCTGTTACCAATAATCTGATTTTGATGAAAGGATGAAATGGGAGGTGAGTATAACAGTGGCCTTGTGCACCCAATTTATTTGATGTGATTGTAAGGGTAAACAGTCCTTACCACAACATGACTTGGTCCTTCTCAGCATGTGATTCTGGCATGGTGATTCACAATGACCATCTACCGAGCAGGATTGCAGGAGTCTGCTGGAAGCTCTGTCTGTCGGACTCTGCCTTTCATGACACTCCACTCACGGATTTTTCGTTCGTGATTTGCTCCCATAGCCTTAACCCATTCAAGGGTAATTCACAAGGCAGTGGGCCTGGAAACCTTTGTCTGACCTCTCTCTGATGGCCCTTCCAGCATGGGTAACTCAGTCTTCCTGCTGAGGCTGGGGGAATCTCCTCCATCTGGTATGGCACATCAGATTTACGGAATACACAATCCCCCATCACAAGGTGGTTTGCATAGGGAAACACACACACACACACACACACACACACACACACACACACACACACACACACACACACACACACACACACACACACACACGCACGCACGCACGCACGCACGCACGCACGCACAGACACAGACACAGACACAGACACA